>NC_063163.1:104999702-105620611 GCF_023159225.1 Perognathus longimembris pacificus
AGTGCTTGCCTCCTACACATGAAGCTCTCGGTTCAATTCCCCAGCACCACACATATGGAAAACGGACAGAAGGGGCACTGTGGCTCAGGTGGCAGAGTGCTAGCCTTGAGCGAAAGAAGCCAGGGATGGTGCTCAGGCCCTGAGTCCAAGGCCCAGGACTGGACAAAAAAAAAAAAATCTAGAATGTGGATGATTTCCTGGTGGAGGTCTTAGGCTCATAGGCTGAAGTTGCTGTTCAAATCAGGAAACTTCAAATCCCAACACTCCCTAGGATGCCTTTTGACCAATGACTGAGGTAGCTTTCAGAAAAAGGCACATCTCTGGGGTTGCTGGGGGAGGGGGTACACAGGTGAACTCATCCTGTAGGAGCTTGTCTTTGTGGCCTGGTAGGTCACATGAGGGCCCTGTGTGCATCAGACCTCATATCCAGAATCTACTTATCAGACAACAGCATAAGTGCTAAGAGAAAAAGAATCATCGATGCTTGGTAGGTGAAGTGTAGTCTTTGTTCACATATCACAGGATGGGAGTTTCTGTTTTCAGACAGTAAGGGACCTCAGACACGATCTAAACCAGACATGCAAATTGGCATAGGCTGCAGCCCAAGGCCTGGGAGACAGAACATGTGGCCTTGTAGGAATTTTAATAGAAATTGAAAATATGACTCAGAGCATCAAAACTGCCTTTTTTCCCCCTGAGCTTCTCTAGGATATTGGGCAGAACAGATAATTATTCTGCAAGCAGGCCAAAGACTTTTAGGCTTAAAGATTTATCAAATTTCTATCAAGAGCATTTTTCATTTTTAAAAATAAGAATGGCAAGCTCTAAGCAAGAACAGGACTGTTTATAGCGCCATTAAGGGCTCTTAGAGAACTTTATAGGAAACAATTCTATCGTTTCTAGTGACAGAAAAATGGCTCCTTGCAAAGCAAAAGAACTGCAGGTTGGACGTTACAAATCCCCTGTCAATTTCCTGTCTTAATGAGTAAGTTCTAATGCTGTGTGATCTTAAGCAAAAGACTTAGAGTCTCTGAACCTCAGTAAACTTAGCTGTCTGTGAAAGGTAGATTCTCACCCTCTACTCCCCCTATGAATTGACCAATTGTAAATTGAAGAGTTTATAAAAGCAAACAGTGCATGTAATCCTCGTGGGGATTTTTGGAAAATAAGAAGATTATGCATGTGAAAATCCTTTATATACTCTTGAGGCATTTCTCACAGAATTTTAGCTACTATTCTTTTTCAGAGTTTCATTCATAGGAGAAGTTCATCTTTCTTGGGCTAACCAAAGCTAATTTCTTCTGGTTCTTACTTTAATGGAGCAGGACTGAGTAAATATTTCATTCAAGTGACAAAAGATTAGATTTTTCCTTTCCAGTGAATCCATCAACTGTCAATATTTACTGAGCATTCACGGAGTAAGCAGGGGGGGAACACATAGAGGAGAAAACTCACAATTAAAGACTTCAAGGTAATCTGTAATTAGGTCCATAAATAGCTTATGGTTGTGGGCTGGGGGAAGGTGCAGAAAAGAGACCGTAGTCTGTAGTAGGGAGGAAAAAAATACTTCCAGGCCAGTGCCATTGATTTGGGCTTTGAAAGGTGAGCTACATTCTGACAGGTAAAGTGATTGTTGTTCTCAGAACCATCACTTTCTCATTACACCTGACAAGAATTCAAACGTCATTAGAGAGACACGTGGAACATCTTGGTTTCCAAGTATGGGGGGGGCGCTTGTATATCCCCAAGACCATCTGGTTCACATGAGTGTTCAGGCCTCAGTGTTACTTCTCCAAAGATGTCATCTCACATAAGAAGTTTTCAGGAGAAACAAACCATTTGTTGTCTTAAACTGGAGGGTTCTCTGAAGATAAGCACTTACTATATCTACAGAAAAAGAGCTTCTATTTATCTTGGTGTTGGTCACTTCACTAACGACAACTTCTCTGTCTCTCTGGAGAGAGAGGAGACAGAGAGAGGAAAGAGAATGTTCAAGAGTGAAAGAGAAGGGCTGGGGATATGGCCTAGTGGCAAGAGTGCCTGCCTCGGATACACGAGGCCCTAGGTTCGATTCCCCAGCACCACATATACAGAAAAACGGCCAGAAGCGGCGCTGTGGCTCAAGTGGCAGAGTGCTAGCCTTGAGCGGGAAGAAGCCAGGGACAGTGCTCAGGCCCTGAGTCCAAGGCCCAGGACTGGCAAAAAAAAAAAAAAAGAGTGAAAGAGAAGAGGGAAGCAGAGAGGAAAAGGAGGAGAAAGGGAGAGAAGAGGAAAGGGAGGTAAGTTTGGTTTATGATGCCAATGGTCACATCTATAATCCTAGCTACTCAGGAGGCTGATATCTGAGGATCGAGGTTTGAAGCCCCCCCCCCCCCCCCAGGCAGGAACATCTATAAGGATTCTTATCTCTAATAAAGTACTCCGGTAACGCCAGAAGTGGCACTGTGGCTCAAGTGGTAGCACAAATAGGCTCAGGGACAGTACCCAGGAATCCAAGACTTGAGTTCAAGCCCCAGGATCAGCAAATAATAATAACAATAACAATAACAATTGGCTTATGGGCATGAAACTAAACACAAACTTCTTTATTTTTATTTTTTGTCGGTCATGGGGCTTGAACTCTGAACCTGGGTGCTATCCCTGAGCTCTTCAGCTCAAGACTAGCACTCTACCACTTGAGCCACAGCACAACTTCTACAAATTTTAAATATAATTGCTCCTTTTTCATGAGGATTGGACCTAGGAGCTCTGACCAACGCCAAATCTACAGATGTTCCAGTGCCTTCTTTCTATAAAATGGTGGAATTTTTGTTTGATAGAACATACACAGCTCGGGGCTGGGGATATGGCCTAGTGGCAAGAGTGCTTGCCTTGTATACATGAGGCCCTGGGTTCGATTCCCCAGCACCACATATACAGAAAACGGCCAGAAGAGGTGCTGTGGCTCAAGTGGCAGAGTGCTAGCCTTGAGCAAAAAGAAGCCAGGGACAGGCCCCAGGACTGGCCAAAAAAAAAAAAAAAAAAAAAAAAAAAAATGAACATACACAGCCCATCATATATTTTAAGTCTTCTCTAGATTCCTTGTAATTGTTTAGAGAATTACAAGAAAAAAAAAGTCTGTATGAGTTCAGTAGCGTTGTGCTTTTCTCAGAGTGTTTTCAGTCAGTGGCTGGCTGATGGTGGAGGTATGAGCGAGGGACACAAAGGACCCACTGTACTTTCCAACCACCACTGCCCTCCACAACCTCAGGGCTGTAGGATTTCTAAACCAGGGTATTAGGCCCAACAAATACTCCGGGTATATCCTGCATAGATTGTGGTTTGGCCATTAGTGGGTCATCAGCAACCTTTGAGAGTCCATACTTTTCTTTCCAAGGCATTTTGGGAACCTGCTCCTCAAAGCAGGCATGAGGGACCCCTTTTAGTTTCCATTAGGAGCCAAGATCCCAGGCATTAGTGATGGCACTAACTCAGCCCAGATAGATTCCATTTTGAGCCTTGGCATTGTCACCTGAGAGGGATGGATGTCCAAGCTGAAGTGAAACTTGCTACAGATGGCACCAGGCTGAAATGGTAGTAGCCCAGAGTCTAGAGACAATTAAGACCACACAAACCAGGAGGCTCATTTAGTGTGGGGGACCTGCCACTGAGCAATTAGCATAAGCACTGTATTGCAGGGAGCACTCCAGCTGCAGGGCCTCTATCTGGGAGTAGAGGAGGAGTTCTGAGGCTGGTTAGAAATCTGTTCAGTTGGCAAAATTACCCAGAATACCTTTCCTACATTCTCACACCTTTTTCTCTTTCACTTTCAGAGCTGACACAGCATCACTTTTCTTGCTTAAAAGGCAAGGCAGAACCAGGCATTCCTTGTCACCAACAATGCAGAGGAAACAGGGGCCTGGGGAGTCCTTTGTTTCACTAGGAAAACATCTAAGAGCAGTTTTGATGTGCACAAAGATGAAAGGCAGCCTGGTGCTGCTGGTGGCTCACACCTATAGGCTACTCAGGAGGCTCAGATCTGAGGATCTTAGCTCTAAGCCCGCCCAGTCAGGAAAAATCCACGAAACTCTTATCCCCAGTAAACCACAAAAGGCATGCCACCCAAAGGGCAAGAAAGCCTAAGTGGGCACTTCTTAGCGGCCAGGAAAAGTTCCATCCTAGTCTTCTGGCACAAAGGCAAGAAGAAGCAAGCTCTGTTAAGGGCAGAGAGGGTGCTGATGGAGGGAAATTGTTGTGGACCTTTATCAGTACACGATGGACTAGGCAGTGTACAGAGGGGACAGAATCTCCAAAGCAATGGAAAGTGCTGATCAGAGTGAAAGCAGAGAGGCTCCAACTTCCTGCCCCTCACTGATTTATGATGGGAGCATGGGTAGGCAAGATGGCTGGAGCATCCTGACAAGCTCTTTAAGATGCACCTCGGATATTGCTTATCTGTAATCTGAGGGGATCTTTACTACTTGACTTACTGACTACTATCCACCCTCTGCCCTCATTTTCAAACTCCATTGGTTGTATTCCTCTTGATAGTGTGTGACTCGGCATAGCACTTCCTTCCCGAGTCCTTTTGTCTTCCCTCTTGGTTCTTCCTCTTAAATGTAACATTCAACACAAAGGATAGATGAAGCATGTACATTATCAAACACAAATGAAAAAAAAATCTGTGAAACAACCTAACATGCTTTCTTAAAATGCAGAGAAAACTGAGTGCGTTGAATGAGGCTCTTAATATTTAGACCACAGCAGCAATTAATTAATGTAGTAAACATCACCTTTTATTTTCATTTATTTATTTATTTGTTTATTTATTTATTTATTTATTTGGTTGCCAGACCTGGGGCTTGCATTCAGGGCCTGAGTGCTGTCCCTGAGCCTCTTTGTGCTCAAGGTGAGTGCCCTACCACTTGAGCCACAGTACTACTTCTGGCTTTTTTCTGAGAAGTTTATTGGAGACAAGAGTCTTACAGGGACTTTGCTGCCCAGGCTGGCTTCGAACTGCTATCCTCAGATCTCAGCCTCCTAAGTAGCTAGGATTAAAGGGTAAGCCACCAGCACTCAACAACTTTTTGTTTTTATGGTTGGTCCTGGGGTTTGAACTCAAAACCCTATGCTTGTTAAAAAGGGGGCTCTACTGCTTGGGCCATGCCCTCAGCTCTTTTTGCTTTAACTTTTGAGTAGGTCTCAAATTTATGCCCCAAATAGTCTGGATTATGATCCTTTGCCTGTGTACCCTTCCTGCATGTACAGTATCACGTCCAACTTATTGGTTGGGATAGAGTCTCACAAACTTTTTGCCTATGCTGGTTGCAAACCCAGATCCTTCTCAATCTTTGCCTCCTGTGCTGCTGAGATTACAGGCATGATCCAGGGAGTTTGGCTGCCAAGTAAAGAACATTAGCTATTTGGAAGAAATAGGTCTTTTGATCAACTTGCTGGATAGATGACAGAAAGGCCATTTGGGGCCTTGTGTCACTCTCTGGCTAGGGTAAGGAACTCAGCAACAGACTCTGTGTTGCTTCTGACCCAACAAGAAACTTGGGCTTCTTAGAAAGTGTGAATAATAATAGTACCAATTTGTCAACAATTTATAATGTACATATGTGATGTGAATATAAAACTTCTTAGCTACTGTGATAAGATAAGTGAGGGCAGGATTGTGTGCTTGAAGCCAGTCCAGGTAAAGTTAGTGAGACTTTAGCTTCAAAAATATAATACAAACAAAATGGGGGGGGGGGTGGGGGCTGAGGTGCATATGGTTCAAGTGGTAAAGTGCTTGGCTAACTTTCATGGGCCCTGGCTTCAGTACCCCCCCCCCCCGAAACCATCCTTTTTAAAAGCTTCTAAACCCCAAACTTAAATGGGCAAAAATGTCCTTGGGGCAAAACTGTCATATCTTTGAACTCCATGCTTACCCAGACTGCTCTGGAACTTAGACCTCTACTTCCCCTGTAGTGGTGAATCTGGATCCTCTCCAAGTGGAATGCTGGGTGACGGACCCATGGTCTCTCATGGTATAACGGTGTAGCCCCCTGTGGCGTGGCCCTGCTCCCAGCTAGAGCAGAATCCTATTTGAACTCTAGTTACTCACCTCTCTTGTTTCCTAGGGTCCCTCACTCCTAACCTGTGACTTCTCTCTCTGAGTTCCCTCCACATTGACACTCTTATTCAGAATCATCAATCAACACAAGGACAGAGGAGACTAGTCAGAGGAGGATCTGTGTGTGTGTGTGTGTGTGTGTGTGTGTGTGTGTGTGTGTGTTACTGTATGTTTTAAATGAATCCTCAGAGGAAGAAAGTGTATAGCCAATAAAAAAAAACAAAAAACCAGTCCTACCCTCCTGAGACAGACCTGCCTCTGAAGCAGTGGAATAGTGCTTACAATCTTTTGCCTCATTATTCTGGAAGCAATACATACTTGTCTTAGAAAACCTGCTAACGGTTTCTAACCATTTAGAGAGAATGTGTCCTCATCACCTTGAGGCCACACGTGTGCAATCACAGTGCACCCAGCACACCCACAGTCAGGAATAAGAGTTCTTTTTACTTAGAGAAAGGAAGGATAATGGTTACTTAGAAAGTGTCCCAGACAAGCTGTCAAATTGAATTCAGAGAACCAGAGTCTGACTCTAGGACAGGGCTGGCGGGCTGAATTCCCTCAGGACTGGGGTTTCCTGCCTACTGCAGCAGGCACAACGATTCTTTGTTCTCTCTCTCTTTCTCTCTCTCTCTCTCTGTGTGAAAAAAATTAAATAAAATAAAAACAAAAAAACAAATTTAAAAAAATGCAACTTTCCAAAGATGGTTAGATAGAAAGCAGACAAAACACTAACTGTGGGATTTCAGAAAGGAAAAAAAAAAGTTAAAAAAATAAATAGAGAAAGCAAAGACCTGTCTATTTTGTAATCATCAGTCTCACCTTAGACCACAGACAGCCCTGCCCTACCCCTACTCTCAGCAATCATCTCTGCCCAACACTTTGCTATGCAAAGGACTCTCTCTCTCTCTGTGTTATATACACACAGAGGCCATACTCACGTCCACTCTGAGCTCTACAGTCAATACTCTCTCCCTCCATGTACGTGGACCATGCCCATTATGGGCTCCATGCCCACCACCCTCCATCCCCCGACAAACCTACTGTGCTATCAAAAGTATGTGAGGGCGCTGGTGGCTCATACTTGTAATCCTAGCTACGAAGAAGGCTGAGATCTGAGGATCACAGTTGGAATCCAGCCCAGGCAAGAAAGTCCATGAGACTGTTATCTCCTGTTATCAAGCAGAAAATGGGATGGCGCAAAGTGGTAGAGCGCTAGCCTTGAGCAAAAAGAGCTCAGGAACAGTGTTCAGGGCCCGAGTTCAAGCCCTACAACTAAACAAAACCAAAATAAAAAGGATTTGAAAAGTACTGAGCCCCCCCCAAAAGTCCTCTCATACTATAACATTTAGGGACAAAGCTTCTCTCCTCACCTAGACTTTTCCTCATCAAAACAAAACTTCTCAAGGTGTCTTTAAAGTGATGGAAAATGTCAATAACACATAAAAGTAGAGACAATAGTCCAGTGAATCCTGAGGGCTCATTACCCTTCCTGGACAATTATGCATTTGAGATCAATTTTATTTCAGTTCCACCCCATCTCTCTAGCCAATGCAGTAAGCCTGATAGACTAATTATATGCAGTTGGGACCAAGCATGGTCCAGTAACAACAACAATAACAAAACAAAAATTTAAATCCTTGTGTGTGTATTATGCAGCTCAGATGATAGAGAGAAGCTCTTAGTCATGCATTGTAGTCCCTTGCATTAAATCATTGTGTCATCTATGAGTGCTTCCATGTCCTTCATTTTATGAATATCTGCCCCCCCAAAAGCAAACAGTGCCACCCCCCAAATGCCAGTTAGAAAATTAAACGAGTGTACTTAGTTGAGATGAGAAAGTGAAATTGCTAGGATTTGTTGGAAGGTGACAAAGAACTTTAGCAGAATTCAGATGGCATGATGGGTAAATGGTTGTCTCTGCTGCCCAGGGCTTATCTCCGTGCCTCTGGAGGCATTGTGGTTTTGTCCTCAACAGTGGTCTCTTTAGAACCAGAGGTCTACTGCATATAAAAAGATTTATACAGGTTGAGTCTTCCTTATCTGAAATGCTTGGGATCGGAAGTATTTGAGATCATTTCTGATGTTAGAGGTTTTCAGATTAGGGACTACACCCTGTGTGTTCCTGATGGGGCTCACAGCCTCTGATTTCTTCTGTTTCGTGTGAAGGTTTGGGATAGATGCATATTCATGATTTCACTCTCTGTCACTGTCCTCAGCGAACACTTTCCATGTCACATGCATTTTTGTATTCAATTATATGTAGTTTTTAATCCCTCTTTAATGTTGTTCCTGAACAATCTATCTCCTCTGTGACACAGATTCCTACATAGGAGCTCTGTACAACCTACAGATGCTTACATTGCAAATGGTACTTCAGTAAGGCCTCAAACACATTGTGATATTTTCCCAACAATTACATTAATTACTAGCCAGGCATTAGTGGCTCACACCTGTAATACCAGCTACTCAGCAGGCTGAGATCTGAGGATTGCAGTTTGAAGCCAGCCCAGGCACTAAAACTCTTAAGTCCAACCAAATGCCAAAATGCCAGACGTGGAGGTATGGCTCAAGTGGTAGAGCACCACTTTTGAGAGAACAAAAGCAAAGGACTAGTACCCAGGCCCTGAGTTCAAGACCTAGTAACTTCACATGCATACATGCTCCTATACACGCCAGTTAATCAATAACATTGTAACATACCATATTAATAGCATAGTTAAGTACTAATTTACTGTTATTAGTATAGCTTCTACTAAGCATTTTTGACCCGTCAGACATCACACTGATGAACAACTCTATTATCCCTAATGCTGCACCACAGTTGAGACACAGGAAAACTGAGGCAGCAAGTGCCCCGCCCAAGGTCACCATTTAAGTTGAGTCCCATTTGACCCCAAGGCAGGGATGACTTTTGAGGAAGCCTGGAAGTCCTGTCCTCGAGTTTCCTTATCTGTAGAAGGTCAATGAGAAGGCTAGCATCCCAGCCTACTCAGAATGATGGTGTCAGGCACCAATGAAACAAAAGATGTAAAAATGCTTGGCCAATAGTAAAGCACAGCCCCCACCTCCCTCCCAAATCAGCTGTAACCATGCATTCATGGTAATGGACAAAAGGAAAACTTCCCTCCTCTCTTTCCCATTCCCAGTGAGCAAGTACACAGACTTTTTATCCATTAGCCAGGGCAATGGCCTGGCGATGGCAATTCCACAGGCAGTCTGTCTTCCACCAGTGGGTCATGGCTTTGGTTTTCCCATTTAACAGCAGGTCCTAAAAGGCTTCTAGGCTGGGGCTAAAAGCTCAGTGCACCGCCAGCCCTTGGTAGGTTGTGAATTCCAGGAGTTAATAAACAAAGAGCTCAATATCTTCTGTCTTTTGGAGCGTCTCAAGGTATTTAAACAGATTCAGCATGAGGAGCTGAGGAAATGAGGGCTTAGGGATGCAAGGCAGTTTGGAAGAAGGGATCTGCTATTCTGACCTGTAGCTGCCCCAGCTGAGCACAATGGGACAGACCCCGGAAACAGGATTTGCCCAGAAAAACAGAAAAAGTCTGACCTGTGATCGAGGCAGACAAGCTTAGGGCTGCATCCTGGAGTGGAGGCCAGGACAAAGGAGGTGTGGAGACAGCTACTGCTCAGGCTCCAGGATGCTTATGGGCCACTTACTTTCTAGAACCTACCTAAGTGTCCACCCATAAAACCAAGTTGCCTAGAACAGGTTTTTTTTTTTTTGTTTGGTGTGTGTGTGTGTGTGTGTGTGTGTGTGTGTGTGTGTGTGTGTGTGTGTGTGTGTGTGTGTGTTGGTACTGGAGCTTGACCTCAAGGCCTGGGCACTGTCTCTTAGCTTTTTACCCAACGCTAGTGCTCTACCACTTGAACTATACAGCTCCACTCCTGGCTTCTTGGTATTTAATTGGAGATAACAGTCTCAAGGACTTTCCTGCCCCCATTGGCTTCAAACCTCAATCCTTAGATCTTAGCCTTCTGAGTAGCTAGGATTATAGGCTAGAGCCATCAGTAGCTGGCTTAGAGGAATTTGGGAATGTGCAGTACTGTACTAATGTAGAGTCATCAAAATCCATAATTATGACAATGACACAAAGCACTAGGGCTCATCTGGTCCCTTCACTCTCCTATCCTTTTTTTTTTTTTGGGGGGGGGGGGCAGTCCTGGGCCTTGGACTCAGGGCCTAAGCACTGTCCCTGGCTTCTTCCCGCTCAAGGCTAGCACTCTGCCACTTGAGCCACAGGGCCGCTTCTGGCGGTTTTCTGTATATGTGGTGCTGGGGAATCGAACCTAGGGCCTCGGGTATACCGAGGCAGGCACTCTTGCCACTAGGCTATATCCCCAGCCCCTCTCCTATCCTTTTTATCAATATGTTCACAGCTCCTTGCCTAGGATGATTGGGGGCTGGGAAAGATCAAGCTCAACCACCCAATGTATCTCCAGGAAGGCTCTTACTTTACTCTCTTTTCCCATGACTCTGCACTGGAAAGCAGACGTGTCAAGCTGGGCTCCCGGTTATAAGAAATCTGCAGAACTGAATGTAAAAAGCAAATCCCATTGGAGCACTGGTGGCTCATGCCTGTAATCCTAGCGACTCAGAAGCCTGAGATCTGAGGATTGAGGTTCAAAGATAACATGGACAGGAAAGTCCATGAGATTCTTATCTCCAGTTAGCTACAAAAAGTCAGAAGTGGAGCTGTGGTGCAAGTGATAGAGTGCTACAGCCATGAGTGAAAAAGTTCCGGGACAGTGCCTAGGCCCTGAGTTCAAGCCCAAGGACTGGCGCGTGCGCGCGCGCACACACACACACACACACACACACACAGACATAGACACACATGCACAAATTCCAACCCTCCTGGAAAATTCATTGGCTCTTATCTAGAATTAATCACTAAGACACTGGGACTAGATCTGTGGTTAAAATAGTAGCACTATCCTTGAGCACAAAAGCTCAGGGACAGCCCCAGGCCCTGAGTTCAAGCCCTGGACTCAGCACACACACACACACACACACACACACACACACGCATATATGTGCATACATGTACACATGTATGCATACGTGTAAGTACACGTATATAATGGGAATTTAAAATATATCATTTTAGCCACTGTAATTGTACAGCTGGTTAGCATTGAGAATATTCACATGAGGTGGCCAGCCAGTCAGGACGCTGAGCTCTGAGGATTGCAGTTTGAAGCTAACCCAGGTAGAAACATCTGTGAGATTCTCCTCTTCAGCCAACCACCAAAAAGCCAGAAGTGGAGCTGTAGTTCAGGTGGCAGACTATCAGCCTTGAGTGAAAAAGGCAAGTGAGAGTGTGGCTCCAAGTTTAAGATCCAGTATCAATACAGACAGACAGACAGACAGACAGACAGACAGACACACACACACACACACACACACACATTCACATGGCTGGACAACCATTGCTACCATTCAGAACTTTCTCAGCTTCCCAAACTGAAACTTGGCCCCCCCTTCCCCCCACCTCCTGAGACTCACTAGCTCCCTTTTCTCCTACTGTGGCCTCTGCTAACCACCAGCTGATTTCCACTCCCAAGATGCTATTCACTATGTCTCTCCTGGAACTGGAGTCATATGTTACTTGTCCCTGAACATCAGTATTTCACAAAGTTCGACAAGGGACTCTGTGCCCGGGGGGTGTTGCCAAGGAGAGGGTATATGTGAGTTTATTTTCAGGCAAAAGAACCTTTTAGAGTTGAAGCTAGAGGTGACAGTGGGAAATGACAGGGAAAGAAAAACATAGTGCCCTCAATTCAGATCTCTGCCTGAATTATATTTAGGCAAGGTTTTGTTTTCATGATAAGGCAGCAAGCAGGAAAGAAAAGTTTGTATTCTTAAAGATCTTTGATACCTGGCACAGGTGGTTCTCTCCTGTAATCCCAGGATGACAATTTGAGGCCAGAATGGGTGGAAAAGTTTGCTAAGTTTTATCTCCAAAGCAAGTAGCAAAAAGCAGGGGGGAGTTCCGGCTCAAGGTGGCAGTACCAGCTGAGCAAAATGCAAGGCCCTGAGTTCAAACCTCAATACTGCTACCACCAGAAAAGTAGAGGGGAGGGGGAAGAGGAACATTACCTTTTTTTTTTTTTTTTTTTTGCTAGTCCTGGGGCTTGAACTCAGGGCTTGGGCACTGTCCCTGAGCTTATTTTGCTCAAGGCTAGCACTCTACCATTTAAGCCAAAGCACCACTTCCAGCCTTTTCTGTTTATTCGGTACTGAGGAATCAAACCCAGGGCTTCATGCATGCTAAGCAAGCACTCTACCACTAAGCCACATTCCCAGCCCTGGGACATTATATTTTAACTGACATATAATGATTACATATTATATGTGTGCATGTATACAATGTTTGAATAACAGATCAGAGTATTTAGCATACCTGTCACCTTAAATATTTATTGTTATTTATATTGAGACTATTTAATATTCTTTATCATCTAGTTTGAAATATCTATTAATTGTTGTCCACCATAGCTGCCCTGCCTGTACTATAGAACATAGGCAGTTATTCCTCCAGTCTAAATGCATCCTGGCACCCAACATCTCCCCCCGCCCCCCACACATACCCCTTGAATCTCTAATTCTATGAGATTAACTATCAGTGAAGCAAGAGACCTTTAATATTCTAACTTTGATCTGAGTCCTTGTTCTGCTACTGGGTAGCTGGGCGCCCTCTCAGGAGCTACTTACAGATCATTACAAGTTAATTTTCAAAATGCAGCCATCCTTCCTGGACACAAATAACCCTTGGGGCTTGCAGCCATTTTTTGTAGAAGAGCGATGGCACCATTTTAAAGTAGAAAGGCATTCTAATCACACCAACTCTAAAGACACATTAATAATGTCTCTAAATCATCTCCACAACTTCTCTCCTTTGTGCTTAATGCAGCACTTGCTCTCGTGTCACACACACACACACACACACACACACACACACACACACATCTCTGGAGCTCAGCTCTGACTTTGAGGTTACTAGTGCATCTTATTCAGAGACGAGGTAACCAAGGTTGCATGGTGATGTCTTCTCTTTCTTTTTTTCCATTTAATATTAAAGAAATAAAGATAGCTATTAGAGAAGAAGAGAGATGGAGAAGTGGGAGAGAGGGGGGGGGAGAAAAGGCTATTTATCTTTGTCTTGCTAATGCACTTTGTGTTTTGGCACAGTGGGTCATTCAGCCTCAGCCCACCTCCCTAGAGGGAGGCGGCAGCTCAAGTGCACAGCTTTACTGGGGACAAAAGATGCACCTGCAAAGCTCAGACTTAATCATCTCTAGAGGCTAGGGCCCTGATGCTGGGAGATAAATGCCAGGCACCACCTGAATGGGGCCCCAGCCATGTGCGTCTGCCTGGAGACTTCAGTTAATTCATGTCAGAAGAAGGTTGCTACCCAGCCAGAAAGAGCTGCCTTGAATGAGCCTCAGCATGGTGAATGTAGTCTCCAGACACAAAAGCCCTCACCCCTCCTGCCCCCAGAGGGGACCCAGCCTGGAAGGTAGAGGACAGGGCTGAGACCTGAGGCCTCAGAAGCGGGTGGTGAGGCCAACACGTTTCAACTTAGCCCAATAGGTTGGGTTCTTAAACTAAAACCATGTTAGAAACGTTTTAAGGCCAATGTGAGAAAATCTCCTCCTGGCTCTGCCAGCACCAGAGCCTCAGTGGTTATTGCCAGAGGTTGTAGAATGTAGTGTTGAATCCTAATGCAGCCACACACAGACTTTACCATCTCCCTTTCTCTCCCTTTTCCCTTTCCTTCCTTATTCTCTCCCTCTCTCCTTTTATTCTTTCCTACCTCTCTTCTCTTCCCTCCCTCCTTCCTTCCTTCTTTCCTCCCTCCCTTCCTCCTTTCTTCTCTTTCTTCCCCTCTCTTCCTCTTATTTTCTTCTTTTTCTTTTCTTTCCGTTCTCTCTTCCTTTTCTCCTTTCCTTCCCCTACTCTTCCTTCCTTCTTCCTTCCATCCTTTCTTCTTTCCTCCCTCCCTCCTTCTCTTTCTGTCCCTCTTTTCTCTTTTTTCTTTCCTTTCTCTCTTTCTTCCTGCCTCCTTTTCTCCTTTCCTCTGCCTACCCTTCTTGCTTCCTTCTTTTCTTCCTTCCTTCTACCCCTTCTCTCTTGCTTCCTTCCAAATCTGCCAATGAAACGAAGTTGAATATGTAGAACTAAGCAAAGCAGAGGCCTCCTGCTGCGGAGATCCTTCATGCTGTGGCTCATGGTCATCTCTTTAAGAGCGGAAGCAGTGTTACAGAGCCATGGCCGGACTTAACTCTCACCAAATCCATTCAGCCCCTAGCACTTGAACAGGAAATGGCTTAAGGGGTGGCATGGCTTTCCTTGAATCCAGATTTCAATGTATTTAGGTTTTCTCTCTTACAGGCATTCCTAACATGATGTTAAAATAAGTCAGCCAGAAAACAAGTGGCACAGAATGAAGACTACACCAATCCCTCTTTGGTTTCCATGGAGATAGTCGATATATTTGACTTGGAAAGAAAAATCAGCAATGGAAAACAAGATTGGCCCAAGATGAGGCCCAAGATGAGAAGAAACACAATCATCTAAAAGCAGAATCATTGTATTATATCTGCTTGTTGTCCAATTATGTAGTTTTTTGTCCATCATGGGGTTTGAACTCAGAGACAGAGCTCTCTACCACTGGTATCCAGTTTATAAATTGTTAACAGGAAACACAAGGTCCTGTGTGGTTGAAGCTATGGCATTGACCTTTGAGATCTCTGTAACCTCCCTATCCTATGAGGATTTTGGAGAAATTGCTCTCCTCCCTTAGAAGAGTTTATATCTCTTTTGAAAGATTAGGCAGCACCCACAGTGCATAGGCCACAGTGGAACCATTTTTTGACAGGTGTGAAGTAAAGAAGAAAGAGAGGAGAAGAGAAGGCGGGAGGAGAGTGTATGTATCATACTCCCCTCTGCTCCTAGGCCTCCACTCTGAAGTCCCTCCTTGGTGGAATTTTCTTTTTCCCCTAACAATTTTGTCCACTCCTCTGATTTCTAGTACTGATGTTACATTGTTTTCCTCCATGAACTAGATCATAGGAATTATTCACTTGCTTAATTATCTAAAATCTTACACAGTATCTGGATGAATCCTCATAAAATTGCTTCCGAAATAAAGATGCTGAGAAACGCTAATGGAATGTGTGTTAGATTCATCAGCACACCTCATTTTCTGACACTGTTTTCTTTCTCTCGGAACAAATCGAATCAAACAAACCAAACCAAAAGCAGACAATACGAGGCCAGACCACATCCTTAAATTACCTCTTTACAAAGGAAATCGACCTAGTTCACGTTGGTTAAAAGGTAGCCATGCTAAACTTGTCAACTTTTCACTTTACTATCGCTTTCTTGAGAATCCTCCCACTTCAAGCTCAGGAAGTAGGCAGTTGCCTCTCAGGTAAAGTGCAACAATTCATTTTCTCTCCTGTAAGAAAGCTTCAAGTTCTAGTTATAAGATTATTACAGCATATCACAACGCCTCCTGATGTGGTCATTTTGCAACAAGCAGCACGAGTGAAATTCTTTGGTTTCTTTTCTTGGACATTAGAAAAACAAAATGAGCAGAAACAAGGGACTTGGTCTACAGATGTCAAGTTTCCCACCGTAGTCTTAAGCAAATGGGACTGTGTACTAGCAGAGTTCTGAGCCTGATGGAGAAAGGACTTACCTTCTTTGACATTCAGTCGTGAGGACTGGTCGGTATGGGAGGTTGTGTTATAGGCCAGCAGTGAACCTGGAAGGCAAAGATAAAAGAAAAGAAAAAAGACAAAAGTGAATGCTATAGTTTGGATCTAGAATGTTTCCTTAAAGGTCTTTGTGTTCAAAAGCCTGACTCCAAGCATGGTCCTATGGAGCAATGGTGGGAACTTTAAGAATGAACGCCTAGTAGGTCTTCTGGTCTTTGAAAGTGGTACACTCAGAGGGGATTGTGAGAAACCCCCTCCCCCCAGCTCTTCCTTCACTTGAGGTCCTGCTATGCTGGACTGCCACAGACCCAAAGTAGGGGAGCAATCAATCTCTGCCACTATGAACCAAAATCAACCTTTTCTCCTAATAAGCTGATTGCCTCGGTCATCTGTTACAGTCATGGAAAGCTGACTAATACAGGTTAGAACTAAAAGACGTTTCTTTCATCCAAACTAGGAGATGGCATAAGAAGAGAATGGGGAGGGGGAAAGAAAAGAGGCTAAGAAGGACAGAGGACTCCTGAAGAGAAAGGAGGGGAAGAAAGAAGCTAATGAGACCCATTTGCTTGGTATCAACTACTTAGGACTTTGGTAACTTTGGGAGTTAGGGGCTGAGTAAGCTAGAACAGGACATGTATGGGGAGGCAAGACTGGCCTCTTATGATCAGCCATGTTTGTATCCTACAGTGTTCAGGCACTGGCGCAGAAGGAACACAGGATGGAGAATGAATGAGTCCCTCCTCCTCTTCCTCCTCCTCCTCCTCCTCCTTTTTTTTTTGTGTGTACTCATTCTGGGGCTTGAACTCAGGTCTTGGGCACTGTCCCTGAGCTTCTTTAACCTAACGATAGTGTTCTACCACTTGAGCCATAGAGCCACTTCTGGCTTTTTTGGTAGTTTAGTAGAGATAAAAATCTCACAGATTCCCCTGCCTGGGCTGGCTTTGAACCATGATTCTCAGATCTCAGCCTCCTGAGCAGCTAGGATTACCGGTATGAGCCACCCGCACTGGCTCTTTTACTAACTCACTGATTGATGATGGGTTAACTAACATTACATTGATTTCTTCATTAGAATAATGAAGGGATTGAACTAAGTCAAGGGATGGCACTTGTTTTTTTTAAAATAAAGACCCATTAGTAAATGTTTTAGACTTCATCGGGTGAACACAGTGTCGGTTATAAATTCTCCTTAGTTTCTGTTGAGCTTTTTCCGTGATCAGATTTGGCCTATGCCTGTGGTCTGCCATGTCTTGGAGAAACAAGTACCACTAAGTCTCTGGGTGCACCTGTGTGCATACCGGTGTGTACTTTTACAGGTGGAGCCAGGTGCTTGGCCCTGTGTTCTTGGTGAAGGTTTTGGGAGTTAGAAAGAGCGTGGGTGATGGTTCTGGAAATGGGATTTTTTTTTAAATCTCACGTGAGTTCCAAGAGAAGACAATCCAGCGCAAGGAGTTAAGGGCTGACATTTCTGTCACCTCAGAGCAGAGATGAAGTCTTTCCATTAGTCATTAAACAGGCCTCAGTTTCCACTGTTTGAAGGGAGGACCATATGGGTCTGGTTGCCTGTCAAAACATTGCATGCTCCTTCTTCCTTACAACTAGACTGGCTCTTTTATTTAAAGTGAGCCCAAAGAGTTCCGTTTTGTCACACGTAGGCATTTTTAGGATTCTTCTCATAATTCTGCTGACGAAAAATGTTAAAGAGCCATCAAAAACTAGGACTGGAATTTGCTTTTTATAAGGCTACCATGAGCTCGACAGATGTGTCTGAGGCTAAGCAAGACTTTCTAAACAACTCCTTCTTCCTAGGGCCTGGGTGCCAGGCTGGAAACGGGCTGTTGGCCATGCCTAGTCTTAGTCTCCAGCCGCAGAGGGGAAACAGAGGGCGAACTGCGCCTGCCTCACCCAGCTGTGGGCGTTTGCTTGTGGTGCTGCAGGGAAAAATGTGCCCATACTAGGCCACAGGATAAAGTCTCCAACTTCTTGGGACATATGAGTCTGGCTTGGGTGGCTACTCCTTCTAGAAGGTTCTGAAACAATTCCCAAATGAAAACTAGGAGGGGCAGGGCAGGGGCCATGTAGAGACTGCTCCATACTGAAGTTCTCGTGTATATATAACATTGTATAAACCATCACCTGAATTCAGTAGCCCCAAACCAGTTCTGCTCAATGATTTCCATTCTCAAGAATCTCCACAACAAAGTGATGATCCCGAAGTTCATTTTATAGCTTCAGCTGAGCATAGGTTATTATGCAAATAAGGGTGTAAAATTAGATCTGCCTCTTACCACTGACTAGCTTAGTGAACACACATCCATTTCCCTCATCTGTCTGAGCCTTACACACAAGGAACTAATAGCAGCATTTACCTAGTGTAATTGCTGTGAAGCTAAAGGTGGTTTTTTGTTCTTTTTTAATCATGTGGAAAGTGCTCAGAACAGGGTTGAGAACTATTGGTTCATGCCTGCAATCCTCAAGAGGCTGAGGTCTAAGGATAGTGGCTTGAAGCCAGTACTGGCAGAAAAGTCTATGAGACTCCTATCTTCAATTAGCCAGGAAAAAGCTAGAAGTGGAAAGTGCAGCTCTAGCAGTAGAGTGCTAGCCTTCAACAAAGAAGCCAAGCCAGAGGGCAAGATTCTGAGTTCCAGCCCCTGTACCAGCAACAATAAATAAGTTAATTAATAGCACAGAATAGCCCCAGGATTGTAAATAATGACCAAGAGTTGCTAGCTGTAATCATCATGCCTTTCCACCCTTTCCCCTACAAGGCACTCACAATGACCCAGGATAAAGTCTTTTTGTCTAAGAGCTTGCCAGGCATTCATCTTGTCCCTCTGAAAGAAGAGTTGTGAATGGGTTCTGCTGCAATAAGAAACAACCCTTCATGACTGGTTAGGAAATGGAATGGAACTTTCCAAGGGAATGGAAACACCTCTAACAGGATAAGATGGAGAATGTGGGCCTCTGTCCTTGGCATTCTCTCCCTCAGGCTGTGACTCCCTGCCGAAGCAAATGAAGAAAAATGATGGTCTCCGAGGGGCAAAAAGCCCAAGTCATTAGTGCAAAGTTAGCCTTGAGCACGAAGCTCAGAAAAACCACATGTATCAGATTTCCCCACGGTGAAAGTCGGTCTGTGGGCACACGTGAAGCCACAGGAAACTCCCAGAAAGCCAAGGAAAGGGTCGCTTGACCTCCCCAAAGCTTGCATGAAATATATATTTCATGGTAACCTAGGAAAGCAATTTTGCCCCAAGACTGTTTTTGGTTCAAGTTTCACTCTGGGAAGGAGAGGCAGCCTCCCTTGAGAGGGGGCTGGACGGGGGAGGGGGGGCACTGGCTTCTCTCCCCAGGGACCCACATTTCCTTCTCCCTCTGACTTTTAGTTTGCCTGGTCCTTGGGCTGTAGAGGGAAAGCAAATTCCTCTCTCTCTCTCTCTCTCTTCTTTCTTCCTTCATTTCTTCCTTCCTTTTCTTTCTTTGTTTCCTTCCTTCCACCTGTCCTTCCTTTCTGCCTTCCTTCCTTTCTTGTCTTTCTCTTCCCTTTTTTCTTCTTTCTTTTTCTTGTTCTTTTACTTTTTCTTTAAGTAGTACTGGGACTTGAACTCACGGCCTGGAGGCTATCCTTTAGCTTTTTCACTTAGGCTAGAACTCTATCAAAACTCCACTTTGGGCCTTTGTCTAGTTAGCTGGAGGTAAGAGTGTCACAGACTTTTCTTCCCAGGCTGGCTTTGAACCACAATCCTCAGTCTCGACCTCCTGAGTAGCCAGGATTGCAGATGTGAGCCACCAGTGCTTGGTCTGGAATGGTGTTTTTCAGGGTAAACTCATAAGACAAGAATAACTTTCCATCTGAGTCTCCCATGTCTGGGATGTGAAAGGGAATGGGCACAGGGAAGCGCCACAGGTAGGAGACGGAACCCTTTCTGGGGTTCTTCCAAGAACCGGCTGCTTAATTTGCTTTACCTCTGGGACACCTGGAGCAGGGTGGCAAGGCTCCTAGCACCAAAGCCTTTGTCTGGGTCTTAGACAATGTTACCATACAGTCTGGCAGGCCCCTCCACAACCAGCCTATTGAGCTGATTGCCCTTGCTCTTCCTGAGCGCATACTGGCGGCTGGAGGCAGAGGGTTCTGAGTGCCGATCAGGCCAGGCTGACAAATGATGGTGTCCAGCCCATGCTGCCTTTTGTACTGCTGGATTCCTGCTCTCCTTTCCAGTCAGACAGGAGCCTGGCAGGAACAACATATCACACTGGCTTCGTCGCTAGGCCTATCGCCCACTGAGGCTGCAGGTGGAAAGCCCACAGATCACACAATGTGTTTCCCATTAGTATGAAATTAAAAAACAAGGATCAAGATCGATACCTTCTCAGTGACCTTCCTATCATACTAAATATTTCACTCTCCTAGTTGGCATATGTCGTTGGCATATGAGAATGTTGTTTCTTACCACGTTTTCTAGGCCAGATTCAGGCAGATGCACAACCCCAATTCATTTGTGAAGTGAAATAAAATAAAAACAATAACTCTTCTACTGGCTGCTCCTTCTGCCCAGGAGCTTTCAAGTTCTCAAACATCCCTGAACTCCCCCCAGTGGCCCCAAGGCTGAACTGCCAGGTGTGCATGGGCAGCCCTGCCTCCTCTGTGGTCTACTTCTTCGCATGTCTGTCTGCCAGGGGCCCTATTTCCTTTCCCTTCGCCTCGTCTGTGTCCAGCGGGTATATCTTGGAGAGATTCTAGTGAGGCTGCCAATCAAGCCCAGAGTTTGGGGCACTGTGGGCAAGAAAAGGGTGGGGCAAGGGGATGTTTGGTTTAATCTGTCTCATTCCAGAAGGCCACAGAAAAGTTTTTAGAAGGCATTTATCTCTGGATACAAATAAAAACAGCAACCCTGTGGAGAAAGTGGTCTGATGCTCAATGCGGAAGTCTTCAGCAGTCTGAAGCTGGGGTCAGGCTGCAGGCTGGTTCAACAGAAGTGGGAGGCTCAGAGACTAGGACAGGTGTTTTCACTGAGGCTGGATGCTTTTCAATGGATTTCCTGGTGTAGATTAGGTCTCAGTGGCTTTGGCTTTGAAATGGGGATTGTAGAGTTATGCACACGGTGCCCACAAGGGGGCAGCCTGTCAACGTAAACGTCACTTAGGACACCTGGGCAGGTGCTGGCCACCTGAGGCAATTTCAATGTGACCCCCAAGAACAGCCTTCCCCCATCCTGCCCCCCCCCCCATCAGCTCCAGCCTCTTCATGCTACTTGAAATTTAGGTGAAGAGTCCAAACCTCCATGAAGGTCAGATACACGCTGGCATATTTTCAACACAGTGTATAGAGTGTTTCGGGACATTGCTATTTCTTTCTTATTTTGGAAGATACATTACGTTTATTTTTTTAATTTGGCATACTAAGTTTAAAATGATAACCCCCCTCCCACAACCAGAAATGTTCAGGGCATGTGTGAAAGTGTAAATAGGTTGGCAATAACTTCTTATCCTCTACAGGTCCCTTTTTCTACTAAAGCCTGGAAAGACAAATTTACTGATGTGCCACTAATTTTGTTTCTGGCCTAGAATATTCCATGGATGGGGTGGAATTTCCTCCATCCTATAGCCCTACAGATGGACATCTGTCCTGAGGGTCTTATGACCAAAGCACAAATCAACTGCCCAACTAAGTGCTGGTGGTTCACACCTAGCTACTCAGGAGACTGAGATCTAAGCATTGCAATTTGAAGCCAGCTAGGGCAGACAAGTCAATAGGGACTCTTAGCTCCAATTAACTACCCCCCCTCCCTCAAAAAAATAGCTGGAAGTAGAGCTATAGCTCCAGTAGTAGAGTGCTAGCTTTGAGTAAAAGCTCAGGGACAGTGTCCAGGCCTGAAGTTCAAGCCCCAAACCCAACACTCTCTAAAAGCACAAATTAGAAAGTCTTCCCCTGTGAGTTTTTTCGAGTCTAGCATTCCTCAGAAGGCTATTACACCGCTAAGTTGGGACAAATGTTTTTGTTTTAAAATTTTAAACTTAATACAACTATTTTAGGTTTGAACTCATGTCTTTACATTTGCTACTCAAGCACTCTACCACTTGAGTCATGATCCCAGCCCTTTATACTGTTGTTATTCTTAAAACAAGGTCTTGAGCTAGGCGCAGGTAACACACAGCTGTCATCCTAGCTACTCAGGAGGCTGAGATCTGAGGATCAAGGTGCAAACCAGCCCGGACAGGGAAATCCATGAGACTCTTATCTCCAACAAACTACTCAGAAAAAGCTGAAGTGGCACTTTGACTCAAGTGGAAGGGTGTTAGCTTTGAGCACAGAGAGGCTCAAGAACAGTCCCCAGGCCCTAAGTTCAAGCCCCAGGACCAGCAACAACAACAAAAAAAGAAAAAAAATAGTCTTGTATATTTGTGCCCAAGCTGAGCTGGGCCATTTATTCTTCCTATTTATTCTCCCTTCATAGCTAAGATGACAGGTAGATTCCACCACAACCAGCTTTTAATTAGTTGACATGGGGGTGCCGCTAACATTTTGCCCAGGATGACCTTGAACTTCAATCCTCTAATCTTCCTCCTCCCAAATGGCTGGTATTACAGATGTGAGCCACCCAGCCTGGTTCTGGCATTTTCAAAGGCCATGACATGCCTAACTCTGGCCAGTTGGGTCTCACTAATAATCACCTTCCTGGAACTTGCATATTTTGGTTGCTTTGAGGCATCTTCCTTAATTTCTATATATGTTCTAAGAAGAAACAACCAACCCACACTTTTTTCTTGCTATATTATATCCCCAAATCCCAAACTCTGCTCTTCTTCTTCCTCCTCCTCTTTACCACCTGCTTACCACTTCCTTCCTTGTCACCTGCCCTTGTCTGAGAGAACATCTCCTAGAGGTTCTGATGGCAACCTCCAATTCCTGGGCCTCCAGAGCAGGAGGTATTTGTCTGAATTCAGTATCTGTGGTCCAAGTTCTTCAGTGACAAGAAGTACCAATGGAGACATGAGCTGTTTATGGACCAGTCAGAAAACCAGGCTTGTGGAACTTGAACATGCTTCTCACAGGGCTCCTAGCATGAAGCCCCAAGTTATTGGGCCCTTTCACCATTCAGAATTCACCTCTGCATCTAAACTCTCTTCTCTGATGAAAGAGAAAATGGGGCCAGGGACCCCTTATCCTCAGCCGTTATGATACTAGGGGAGGCAGATTTATTCCTTGTTTTTGCTTATCTGTCTCTGCTTCTTTCACCTACCCTCTGCACCCACATCCCTGCTCCCTACTTACAGTGTGTGTGTGTGTGTGTGTGTGTGTGTGTGTGTGTGCAAAACGTTTTTCAAAACGCTGTTCAAAGATCCTTGGCTTTGGGCTGGGAATAAGGCCTAGTGGCAAGAGTGCTTACCTTGTACACATGAAGACCAGGGTTCTATTCCCCAGCACCACATATATAGAAAACGGCCAGAAGTGGCGCTGTGGCTCAAGTGGCAGAGTGCTGGCCTTGAGTAAAAAGAAGCCAGGGACAGTGCTCAGGCCCTGAGGCAAGCTCCAGGGATGGGAAAAAGAAAAAAAAATAAAATGATCCTTGGCTTTTTTCCATCCTACAAACACACTTAGGCTGAGAAATCAAGATCATTAGAAAATGCTAATCACCAAGGCTCAGCATAAGCTGGGTGGAAAATGGCCCCTTTGCTGAAACTGTTGTTTCTAGAGCTGACCTCATATTGCAGCAAGACTCAGACATGAGGTCATTGCTTTGGTGCTCGAATATACTCTCCCACCGGTCACCAGACGCCTCACAAGTGGCCAGATAGCCTAGAGGCATGGGTGGAAACTTCTGAAGGCATTTTTTTTTACTTTCCATTTTCCCACTAAGTATGGTATGTGTTGCCCCTGCCCCATGCAGAGCACTGTTGCAGAATAAAAATCTCCCTGAGCAATGGAGAGGTAAAGAACAAAGCCACCCAGAGCCCACAGGACTAGGAAAAGTAGCCCCATATGGTGTCTAAGATGGCAGCTAAGAAAGGGGCTTACAAATCATCAAACACCTCAGCCAGGCGTTGGTGGCTCACACCTGTAATTCTAGCTACTCTGGAGACTGGAGCTCTGAGGATTACAGTTCAAAGCTACCCCAGGCACAAAAGTCTGTGAGACTCTTATCTCCAATTAACCATCAGAAAACCGAAAGTGGAGCTGTGGCTCAAAGGG
The DNA here is from genome assembly GCF_023159225.1 of Perognathus longimembris pacificus. NCBI lineage: Eukaryota > Metazoa > Chordata > Mammalia > Rodentia > Heteromyidae > Perognathus > Perognathus longimembris. The sequence goes on from NC_063163.1 coordinate 105,023,720, forward strand.
GTAGAGCACTAGCTTTGAGCAGCATAAAGCTCAGAGAGAGCGCCCAGGCCCTGCGTTCAAGCCTCATGACCCAGGAAAGAAAGAAAGAAGGAAGGAAGGAAGAAAGGAAATAAAACAAAGAAAAAGAAAGGAAGGAAGGAATAAAGAAGGAGAAAGAAGGGAGGAAGGGAAAGAGGGAGGAAGAGAGGGAGGAGAAGAACGTTTAATCCTAAATATATGAACCTAAAGTTGCCTGTTGGAACTTGAAACCATGTCTTCAGGAAACCTCCAGCCAGAGCAGCATCCATCCTACAAAATGCCAGGCAGTAGTGGCTTCTAGAAAGGGATTCTCCTGGGCATAGTACAACTAGCCTTGGGCACCCTAAAAAATAGAGTGCCTCCTTTCCCCTTGTGGATTGGGTCTGCCCCTGTGCTTGTGTAGAGAAGCCCCTCACCCCAGGGTGTCCTCATCCTGTGCCCCGGGGGGGGGGGTGACCCACCACGCATGCCCCCTTCCTTCCCTGGGCAGAAGGACAAGCTGGAGCTGCACTTACTGTCCCTGAGGTAACTGAGGTGTGACAAGAGCACTTCTGTGTTGTAGAGCGAGGTGACGCGGAGGAAGTCCTCCTTGTTCATTTTACAGAGTTCCTTGCCGTCCATGTTCTGGAAGAAGGATGTGTCGATCTCCACCAGGTTATATTCCTTGATGGCCCACTCCAGCCACTGGCGCACGTGCTCCTGCGTCCACAGCGTGGGGTCTGCAGAGGGGAGGAGGGGCAGTGAGCAAGGACCCAGCCTCAGGAAGCCATTCTTTCCTTTCCCTCTCCACTCCCTCTGGCCCTTTCTCTCTCCCTGCGTCCCACTCTGCCTTCTCTTCCCCCTCCCTCTCTTCCACTCCTTCCTCTGCTCATCCTCTCTTCTTTCCTTCCCCTCTTTTCTTTCTCTTTGGTTCTATATTCCTCCATCTCTCTCCCCATTTCTTCTGTCTCTTTCTCTCCCAGTCTCTCAGTCTCTGTTTCTCTGTCTCTCTCTCCCTTCTCCCAGTCCCTTTCCCGGTGGTCCCCCAGATCACCCCATCTGGTTTCGCTGCATCTGGTGCTGCCTCAACCACTTAGCACTCTGGAAGGTTCTAAGCTGTCTCAACCGGCATCCTGCCAGGATCTTCTTTCAAGTTTTTTGAGGGCAATTGAAACCTTTGCGGGAGAAATGGTGGCATCAGAATGAAAATAAACACCGACCTAGAGACCAGTGTCTCTAGCAAAGGCGGGGGAAGGGAGGAGGCATCTGTATTGCAGACCATTAATGATTTCAAGAAGACCAGGGAAAAGGGAATGAGTATGATAATGATCCACGTATGGTATATAATATATACATTTATAAAAATGTCATAGGGAAGCCCATTATTTTGCGCAATTAGTATATACTAGCAAAAAACAAATAGGAAAGGGAGAAAGCACACAGATCCCTCTATGGCTAAAGAGAAAGAAATGTATATGTTCTTACTCTCCCTGCATTCCTATCTGTGCAATTAGACAGCTCAGTGGTATTCATGTTTGACATAAATCCAATCCAGGTTCTCTTCTCTTGAGGACAGCTGTGCTGAAATTTTTACCAGATCTTTCCCCAAAACATTATGAGGATATTCAAATACTTAAAGATGAGAAAGGGTGTCAGGGACAGAAAACATTTTAGCTGTGAAAGAACATGAATATTTAAGGTCTAGGTCCATCTCTGCCTGTCCCCCTTCTCTCTCCTTCCTTCTTCCCTCTCTTCTTCTCACAAATTCTGGCCCATCCGGAGGGTAATGAGGGAATGAAAAGCTCCTTGAGATTCCATAGCCTAGGACCTGTGTCTTCACTTGGTGACAATAGTTAGTGAGATTAATAAGCACCTTTAAATATGCTCATCATAAAAGACAGCCACAAGGATTTCATCCTCATGAAATATCTGCTAGCCTCAGGAAAAATCTAAGCAACAAAGCAATCAGTTTTGTGGTAGGAGATCAAGAAGTCAATGGGCAGAAGAGAGTCGTGTTTATTTAGAAAATCCTGAAAGGGGCTGGGAATATGGCCTAGTGGCAAGAGTGCTTGCCTCCTACACATGAAGCTCTGGGTTCGATTCCCCAGTACCACATATATGGAAAACGGCCAGAAGGGGCGCTGTGGCTCAGGTGGCAGCGTGCTAGCCTTGAGCGGGAAGAAGCCAGGGACAGTGCTCAGGCCCTGAGTCCAAGGCCCAGGGCTGGCCAAAAAAAAAAAAGAAAAAGAAAATCCTGAATGGCTTCCTGGAGGAGATTTTTTGTTTTCTTTTGGTAAGGCAATGAATAGCCTCCACCTCATGCTAAATCTATTTTATTGAGCATGCCTCTTTGCAGGAATAGCTAAGCTGAACTTCAAGCAATGCATGTCTCATTGAGAGTCTATGAAGACTTGTAGCAAAATGGAAGCCAAGTTTGAATGATGCTGAGCTGTGGTGGGGAGGAAGGTGGTGCTGTGGTCAGATTGGCACCTTGAAATGGGACAGCCACAGGCCTGTATGTTACTAGAAACTTCACGCGAGTCCTCTCCCACCTCCCTTGTTGGGTGCTTATATGCCAGGGCAATCTCTTGCCATGCATGGCTACATTTGTGCTAGAGTTGAGGCAGCTGGCAGAAGAAAAGGAATTCTATGAGGGAGCCTTGAAAGGTTGAGAGGGAGCTGAGGGATCCTAGATCACAGACTACTCCTGTAGTCTTCTTCATAGGAAGAATCTAGAATCCTGGAATGGACCATAACCTAGACTGTGTTCTACCATTTGTCAGCCCCTCCATATGTCCCTTTTTTCTTTTCTGTTTTCTTTATGCATGTGTGCGCGTGCCAGTAATGGGGCTTGAACTCAAGGTCTTGTGCTCTCACTTAACTTTTATTTCCCTCAAAGCAGGCACTCTACCACTAGAGCCACATCTCCCCTGCTGGCTTTTTGGTAGTTAAAGAGAGATAAAGGTCTCACAGACTTTCTTGCCTGAGAAGGCTTTTCACTGTGATCCTTTTATCTCAGCCTCCTGAGTAGCTAGAATTATAGGCTTGAACAGTGCTGGGCATCCTTTTTTTTTCTTATCAAGAGAATCCTGCAGGGCTGGGGATATGGCCTAGTGGCAAGAATGCTTGCCTCCTATACATGAAGCCCTGGGTTCAATTCCCCAGCACTACATATACAGAAAATAGCCAGAAGTGGCGCTGTGGCTCAAGTGGCAGAGTGCTAGCCTTGAGGGGAAAAAAAAAAAGAAAAGAAGCCAGGGACAGTACTCAGGCCCTGAGTCCAAGCCCCAGGACTGGAGAGAGAGAGAGAGAGAGAGAGAGAGAGAGAGAGAGAGAGAGAGAGAGAGAGAGAGAGAGAGAATCCTGCAAAATGGATGTTGTTACCTCCATTGCACAGATGAAATGGGGAGCCTTGGAAATTTCAGTCTCTTGCCCAGAGACTCATGGAGGCTGCTAAGAACTGGAGCCATGGTTCTTATGCAAGCCTTGTGGGACTTCACTGAAAAGCAGGCCCCTGACCCCCACCCTCCCATCCTGTCCTCTCACATCCTGCCTTAACTCACCTGTAAATTAAGAAGCCTATGTCAGAATGCCGAGCTCCTCTAAAGCTCACTGTGCAAGTGTGCATTTGTCACCTTTGCATAAACTTCTTGCTTTGTTTTACCCCTTCGTTTTCCCGAAGCAGTTAAACATGGCCCGTTGGTAAATGGAAATACATTTATACTTCTTTCGCTTTTAAAGAAAAATGCCGTGAAGGGAATTGGATTATGTAGCATATTTGTACATCCTTCACTTCTCCAAATACATTACTTTTTGGTATTCTAAAGCCTCAGATTCCATTTTAGACCTTGTATTTCATTTATTTTATTCTTTCCTCCCTTGCTTTTGGGCTCTATCACAACATTATTTCTCTCCCTCTACAGCACAATGAATTATAAATCTTCCACTCTGGACCATGCTAAGTTCTTCCAAATGTATTTCCTGGATGATTTAGCCCTAGTTTCTTCCCCTCTGAACGTGAAGCTGGTGATTAAGTAGGACCCTCGTTTATACTTGTCTTAAAAGCCCATCATAAATTCAATCGCTTGTTCCACTAATGTTTTATTGCCTTGATTTGTGGACTTGCCCCAAGGAGACTTTCCCTCATGTCCAGGAGGCTGACCCGAGAGAAGCCAAATGTCTGCATAGAGCGCTTCACGATCCAGCCAGTGGTAAAATAATGGAACAAATCATCACTCATGCATTCATTCCACTAGGCACACTGAAAACAGCTTGATAGGAATTAATGCTGTTTGCATGATTATTGCTATGGGTAACAGGGTGAGTGGCTACAGCTGACATCTCGGGATTCTCTTTGAAGGCATTTCAATATGGATTAAGGGTCAGAGGGTCAACCAAGCAGTCTGTTGCCTATTTTCCACAAGCCCTCCTCAAGTGACCACCAAAACGAGAGGGTGCTAGTAACTTGGTTCAGGGACAATCTCTGGTTCTCTCGGTGCTTCATTCTCTCAGGAGTTCTTTCTGGTGCTAGTAGCTCTGTTAGAGTTTGGCCTGGCCTTGAGAAATATAGACAATTTCCCAGCATGCCTTAGTGAGAGTCACCTGTGAGGAGAGAGAGGGGACTCTCTCAAAAAATGATTTACACGTGGCACCTGGAGAGGCTCACCAAATTAAGCTCGTGTGTGTGCGCACGCACATGCGCATGCACACACACCTGTACTAGGGCCTGAACTCAGGACCTAGACTCTGTCCCTTAGCTTTTCTCACTCAAGAATATCACTCTACTAAGTAAATTACAGCTCTACTTCCAACTTTGGGGGGTTTAAGTGGAGAGTGTCACAGATATTTTTTCTGCCTAAGCTGGTTTCAAATCTCAGATCTCAGCCTCCTGAGTAGATAGGACTTAAAGGCATGAACCACTGGTTATCTGCCCTAAAACAAAGCTTTTCTTCCTTGTAGGAGGAACATGAACATTTTTGTATCTTAAAGAGTGCCAGGCTATTCCGGTGAACCTTTGCTCCTGCCTCTCTCTAGAAATAATGAGATACACAGACAGACAGACAGAAAGACAGACAGACAGACAGACAGACAGACAGACACACACACACACACACACACACACACACACACACACCAAGGTTTACCAAGGAGATGTCTGTCTCTAAAACAAGCATTTAGTATTAGACCAACAAACAAATTCCTTCCGGCTCCCTCAAAGAAACGCCTAATCCTCTGTCTTCAGCCACAACTGCATTTCTACTCCTGCAAATGGAAGGAGTTAGGCTCTTTGGTCAAGTTATTTTAGTAAGCAGAGTTCAGTCCCTGCCTTGTAATTCGCTTGGTGTCAGATCTGGACACACGTGCTCCTTCTCCCTGGTACCTATTCTACACGTGTCCATTGGCAAACTCCTTTTGTAGCCAGGCAGCTGAGTCTGCCCATGCTGGCTGGACACAGTGTCCAGCCAGTGGACAGAAGGATTGAATAATGGTTTTATTTTCTGTAACCAACAGCTCTAATACCTGGGGTGGGGGAAGCGGCTATTTTTACATAATGACATAATTTGTGGCACATATGTGGAGGCGTTCCATTTGTTAAATATAGTTATTTCTATTTTCAAACTGAAAGAGCTGGCTGTAATTTTGGAAAGGTGGAAAGGAGCAGATGCCAGGAAGCCTATGCCCAAGGAAGAGCAGGCATCGACAGCTACCCTCCTCCTTCAAAGGCAGGGAAGGCTGGATCTCAGCCCATGGAACTCCTTGCAGGTTGAGGTGACTTGCCTCTGCTCCTTGTGCAAGCCTCAACCTCGGGCACTAGACCCATCACCTACAGTCTATAGAGGGATCTGAGAGTGGGACTTCAGGAACTTCAGGGTTCTTGTGATTCTTAGGGATTCTGCCTTGGATGACAGCCAGGGAGTCAGGAAGAGAGGAGACTTTTTCCAGTATTGAGCTTCCATGGAGATTTAGGGTACCTAGTAGAGCTTTGTTGTTGTTTTTTTTCCTAGTAGAGTTTTGTATTGTTTTTGCTGGTTATGGGGCTTCAACTCAGCTTGGGCACTGTCTCTGAGCTTTTATGCTCAAGGCTAGCACTCTACCACTTTCAGCCACAGCACCACTTCAGGTTTTCTGGTGGTTAATTGGAGATAAAAGTGTCATGGACTTTCCTGCTCAGGCTGGCTTTGAACCGTGGATCCTCAGATCTCAGCCTCCTGAGTAGCTGAGGATTACAAACATAAGCCACCAGTATCTGGCTCCCAGTAGAGTTCTGATGCTCCCTGAGGCAGGCCTAGCCTTCCATTACAACCCGCAAAGAATGAGGATGTGAATGGCAGCCATGCAGCCTGGATCCTAAGGTACCTGCAGGCACAATGACTCTCCGTTCATTGGTGGTCATGTTGGGAGGAGGGGGACCATTCTTCTCATCGATGTAGCTGTTGTAGTTCATGGGGTTGGACTCTCCTCCGCCCACAAGCTTGTTGCATTTGCTAACACTGCAGTCCACCGGAGACTCCCTAGGGTGAGAAGAGACAAAACCCAAAGACGATCATCACTAAGAGAGACAGCTCACCCCTGACCCAGAAGACCAGGCTGGGGCCGGTGGAGCCACCTCCAGCCCCACCTGGTATCCTGAAGACCATGACAGTGATGAGCCCCTGTTACCATTCTCTAGGCTGCCACTGCAGCTTGCTCCAAATCCCAGCCCCATACTATAATTACAGGACTTAAAAGTATATGGCAGTTGCTTAGTGAACTTTCCTTGGAGGGTGTCACAACCCTCCCTGCCTGACTGAAGCTCACAGTTTTAGCCCTAGTGCCAGGCCATCTATATTCCCCACCCTGGCAAGTCTCTGCTCCTGGACATGCCGTCTCCACAGTCCCAGGGCAGTTCGTGTCTGCCTTGGTTAGAGCACTTGTTACACAGGGCCATCCTTAGCTTGTCATGAGCCCCCTGTTATTATTTCTTAAGATGGTATTATGGCCATCCAGAATCTGGGTTTTCTCTTCTCTACCCATCCAAGAATGAAAAGGCAGGGAGAGGGAGAGTGGAGACTGCGTGTATTTGAACGTAAGAGTAAGGTGACAGGGGAAACTGTGAGGAAAAATCTTTTAGCTGTTGGAAGGTTGGGTTAAACTTCCAACCTGGAGCCCCAGCTGGGAGGCTGCTTTAGGCCATGTGGAGTCTTGTTTACCTGCTTGCCAGGCAAAGGGGAGGAGGTGGTAGAGAAGAGTATGGACTTCCCTTTGTAAGAAAGCTCGGAGTGGGGCCCAGAAAACAGAAGCTCCTCCCTCCCCCGGGCCTGTGGGGTCCCTCCTTTATGGTCCTTTGGGTGAGTCTGGTCTTCTCTGATCTGGTGGGGTCACAGCACCCACCTCACCCCAAAGGGAGGGGGCACCTGTCTCTGTGTAGATCCACTCTAATTCCTCAAAGTCTGCTTGCTCAGATCTATTCTCTCAACTTTCCTAGAGGAGGGTACAGAGGCTCCACCAGGCCACCTCAGCTTTCTCTAGGGTCCCCAGGACCTAGGGGGTATCCCCTTCACTGAGTCACTGTCTCCCCCTATGCTGCCTACACAGTTCTAGATTCCCTCCATACCAATAGTATGCCCTGCAAATTGGCTTAGAGAGGAGGGGACTGGTAAGTGCTCTCTCGCTGAGCTATTTCTATTGCAGCATTTCATTGTCCCACATCCAATGTATTGAATTTTCTCAATAATCTTCCCAGTAGACTCCACCAAGGGCTATGACCTGTCTTTTATGGTGAAAGAAACTGGGTGGTAAAGAAAATGGGCCCGAGTCACATAGTGTATTGAAGGTGGAGGCAGGATTCATCAAAAGCCCACATGCAAAAGAGTAGGGTCCTACATGGACTTCAACCTGATACAGAGGTTGTAGCTGCTGTAGCACTTTGCACCCCGATCCCAAATTGATGCACAAGGGAGAAAGCCAATCACCTTTCTCAGTCTCAAACAACACAACCCAACAAACACCTAAGATTATATATATATATATATATATGGGCCTGGGCACTTATCCTCGAGCTTCTTGCTAGCAGACTCTACCATCTGAACCACAGTACTCCTTCTAGCCTTTTCTGAGTTAAGGATAAGAGTCTCACAGACTTTCCTGCCTGGCCTGGCTGTGAACTGTGATCTTCAGATCTCAGCCTCTTGAGTCGCTAGGGTTTCAGGCATGAGCCTCAGCGGCCCAGCTTCACCTAAGATAGTGTAGGGATGGTTGCTGAGCAACTGGCTGGACAGCAGGGCTGACACGCCCTCCACTGGCCACCTAGTGCCCTGCTCCATATATTCCCTGCCCAGTGTAGTCACGGACCTCCCAGTGGGCTCAAGGGAGATGTCATCCTGGCCTGGCTAGCTCCCACTCAGCCTTTCCAGCAGCAGGATGGAAAGAGACCCCCAGAAGGCCGGACAGGGTTGCAGCTGCCATTACTCCAAGCCGGAAACATCCGTTTCTGCAGCCTGGGAGACGGCCAGTTCTCTCAAGAGCTCCAACCCCAGGCCCTCTTCAGACCAGGGAGGTCAGATAAGGTTCAGAGCACAGCCTTCTAGCTCCACATTCATCCCTCCAGACCTTCCACAGGGTTGGCCACTGCCCTCTGCCACTCTGCAGTGGGCAGGACTGGATGACTGAGAGACCCAAGGAGCCAACCAGGCCAGATAAAGGACCCACCCATCCCCATAGCTTGGAGAACAGTCAGCAGCCCAAAAAGCAGGCACTCAGCCCAGGGCTCCACGAGACTCAGGCAGGGGGAGTTGGTGGGTGGGGAGGCCTGAGCACACTCAATAGAGAAAATTAAATGAATTTGTTTCTTAATCTGAAAGGAAAAAAATATTGAAGATCACTTATCATAGCTGGGAGATAAATGCTCCACTGAGATATTAGAAGTCAGACGGTAATTTTTTCCTGATGTCTTACAGAAGGGAACATGGGCTGGAAATGAAAATAAGATGTATAACTTACACATGTTAGAATTTAAGGTTTTACTATTCGCCTACTGTTTTTCCAGGCAGAGAACCAAGAACCAGCCGTCAGAGTCCCAGATTGTTGAAGGTTTAATGTCCCCGTGGCAGTCGGAGGCAAGGCAGTAGCACATCAGGGCTTTTCACCAGCACTCGGCCCTTTGGCTTCTGCTGTTCAAGGACTTGGCCGGAGATGAAGCAGCCTCAGTCAGCCCCTGGTGCCTGTGTCTGGGCCGAGCTGGCCCAAGCATGCTGGGTCCTGCTCGGCGGCTAACCGCATGTGTGTCTATGTGCGTGTGCGTACACACACGCTTTATTCCACCCGCCCACACTCCACCACACACACCACTCCTGCACAGTAAGAACATACATACACTCTACCCCGCATGACACAAACACAATGCAAAGGTTCACGAACACTATGCCACATGCACACACCCCACGACACAGGCACACCCCACCCCCGTACATGACACATACGCCACGAAAATATACACACATCCAGCCACACATTCCGAGACACGTGCAGAGACACAAGGACACACAGTGCAATCATGTATGCATTCCACTGCATATGCACACTCACAAACACCACGCACAACACTCATACTTAATGCAAACCTATACCCCTCCACATATGCACACTCCCCATTATACAGGTCACTATGTAAATGTTCATGCACCCACCACACATGCACAACAGTCCCCACCATACACGACACACATCATGAAAATGTGCACGTATCCTGACACATATACACAACACACTCCACCACACATGACACACAAATGTGCCTATACCCTACCACACATACACACACATTCCATGACATATGAAAAGACATACACTCTACCACATATGACACCCGATGCAAACATGCACACATTCCACTGTATACACACACCAACACCACATACAACACTCACGTTTAATACAAACAAACTCACATCTCACCACACAAACACACCCCCTCCACTCTATATGATGGCCACCATGCAAATGTGCACACAACTCACCATAGAGGTGCATTCACACACTCCATGACACATATACACATGCGCTCCACTCCATGACAAATGCACAATGCAATGCAAATGTACTTCACCACATGTGCACAAATATACACACTCTACCACATAAGACATACACAATGTAAACATCCACACACAACCCTTGTGCACAATGCAAAATGCCTACACACTCCTCTATGTATGCACACATATTTACACATGCTCCACCACACAGTACATATATGCACAGATGAATACACATACATCTGTTATCTATACCTACACACATACATAATGCAAGTATGTGTGGTCACGTGCACCAAACTTGCACATACATTGATACATCCTTCATCACTTAACTATACAGCTACATGTATACCATACACAGGCATATATACACAGATGTAAACAAACTTATGCCTGCACATGTCCATTTTCCATCACACAGGTGCATGGTAGTACACACACACACACATACGCGCGCACACACACACACACACACACACACACACACACACACACAACAGTCTGATAGCCTGTCTTCATCAGTTATAAAACCATCCAAGTGCCAGAGAAGCTTGAAGGATTAAGTCAGCAACCAAGACAGCAAAGTTTTCATTGGCCAGGCACCTCTGGGGAAGAAGGCAGAGCTGACACACATTTCCCCTGCTGAGCCAGAGGCCACGGGCAGGGGGCAGAAGAAGAGAAGGTACCCACTCCCCCCAGCTTCTCTCCTTTATGAAAACTGGGAGTTTTGAAGAATTAATTTTCATATCAGCTGGGACTCTGGAGATTTCTGAGTTAAGCACTGACTTCTTGCTATACTGAGAAATTTAAAAGTCAGGAACCATCCAAACCAGAGATCCTGTCTAGTTTATGGCCACCGACATTGGGCATAGGTGGCAAGGCCTGCCTGTCTCTTATGAGAGGAGGTGGAGGAAAATAAATTTAGTATCGCCTTCCTGACCATGACCTCCTAACATGTAAATCCTGGAGAATGGAGAAGAGGGCAGTAGGATTTGGGGGCAGGGAAGAAGGGCATGGAGGAGGGAGAGAGTGTGGAGTGGAGCTCTGGTCTTCCCAGCGGACTTGGTAGCAGCCACTGGGCTGTTTGATGGGCAGAACGCCATTTGGTAGTATATGGAGGTCGTAGCTACATTTCCCTCCCCCCAGCTCTACCTCCATCTGCTCCCCAGTGGAGCATATGATCTGTCTGTCTTCCCCTGTCCTTGGCCCCAGATCTCTGTGAGAAAACTTGCAAAGGGGTATCCTAGAGACACACCACCCTGACACCCACCTTGGACCACTGTGCTTGCCCAGCTGGCCCTCCTCTGAGTGTTGAGGGGGAGAGGGAAGCTGTACCTCTCCTGACCGCCTGCCAGACTTCTTTCCATTCTTTGTGCCTCTTCCAGACAGCCCAGCCATGGGCTTGTCGGCTATGGCTAAGGGTGGGTCCAGGTGAACCCTGCATAAAAGCTGCTCTTCAATGAGGCAGCTGGTGCCTGTGAAGAGGGCACGATGAAAACAAGACAAGGGAGGAGGAAGTGGAGGGAAAGCACATGGGAGAGGGGGAGATCTTGCCATTCAGCTCCTCTGCATGGTGTGGGAGGGGGGGTGGGGGAGGCTGCTCATTTGTATTGAGGCCTGCACTGCAGCTAGCAAGGGGGAAGGGCCCCACAAGCAGCTGATTGCACTGGGACAGGTGACAAAAGGACCTGGGGCTGTCACAATAGAGAGGGAGGGGTTGGATTGGATCATCTCCATGGCAGGCCTGTGGGACATCCATTGGATAGCAAGCAAGCCATCGTTTCTTTACCCTTGTTTCTGTGCATCTGCAGTTAGTGGGCATTGCTTTTCAAGACTGTTACCAATCTCCAAATGCAACCTGCAAAGCTTTCAGCAACTTAAAGAAGGCACAACGTCTTAGAAGGTTTCAAAGATTCCCGCCCCTTCCCATCTACCTCAGAGTGGCTGAAAATAAGGCATACAAATTTGAAGCTCAGGCCAATTGTTAAGCATTTACTCAAGGTGCCCGCATCACACTGGTATGTTCAGGCCCACCAGCCTGTCTTCCCCTTAGCACTGGCCCTGTGTGATTCAGCAATCCCTGTGGCCTGTAGAACTTCTGTAAGATCTCTGCATCCATATGACTTCTTGTGTTTTGAAAAGTCTCCGACAAAAAACAACTTTCAAAGAAAGCAAAGTTGTAATAAAGCCATCCCCCTAAATCCACTCACCAATTCCTGTCTACCCATAGTAGATGCTGATAGCTCTTCTAGAATTTTGAGTGTAACCCTTAACTCTGGAGACACGTGACATGTCTCCTCCTACAAGGTTCAGAACATAAGGATTTAGGAAGGTGCTGAATAAAGGGAAGCCCACATGACAGGATGCATAAGGCTAACCATGGTGAGCATGGCATATAAGTCTCTGGGCGTCCTATTTATCCTGATGTTATTGGCCAGTCCAGGAAGTTTAACCCTGAGTTCAAGTCCTGAAGGCTAGGTACCTAAGGCAAGTCCTGGGTTTCTTCTCTATAAACTGATATTGGGCTGTTTTCCTCCAATCCCTGTGGTTGAGACAGGATGCAGCTGAGAATTATTTGCAGACCACAGCTTGGATCAAGCTGCTGAAATCTACATCTAACACAGAATCTATTGGCCAGGCTGTTTCAAGGGCAACTCAGAGGACCAGATTCAACCGCAACAGGAAGATGAGCAAAGGGACATGGCGAACCTCTTATAACCTGACTGGCCCAGACCAACTCTCAGCAAATCAGAGCTCAGGCTCGCCACTTGACCCTGGTCCAGATGGCTCAATTCTGGGATATAAAGCAAGAAGCCATTACAGCTTCATGTATGTGGGTTACCTCCTTCCTGCCAGAGGCACAAATATCCCTGGGGCCTCCAATCAGCCTGAAGAAGTACTCAGCAAGCCACGATTATCAAGGAACATGGAGGGAATGCACAGTGAACCACAAGACGGTGTAAGACATTCTGACCCAGCGCTGTCCAACCAAATGTGAGTCACACAATTGAGCCACCTAGATCATTTTAAAACATGCTGGTGATTGTATTTGGTGTTGGTGGGGATGGTGGTACCATTACTGGGGTTTGAACTCAGGGCCTTGTACTATTGCTTAGTTTTGGTTTTTATTTGTTTTTCACTTAAGGCTATCACTTCACCTCTTGAGCCACTGGCTCTACATCCTGCTTTTGGGTGACTAATTGGAGATACAAGTCTCATGAACTTTTCGTGCTGAGGCTGGCTTCGAATAGGATCCTCAGATCTCAGCCTAAGTAGCTAAGATTACAGGCGTGAGCCACTAGCACCTGGCTTGGTAGTTGAATTTTTTAAAGTTAAACAGTAATAACAAATGAAATGCATTTTAAAATAATATAGTACGATGTATCCATCTACTAATACAGACAAAAGACGATCATTGTACCATATGTCTTACATGTTCCCCCTATTAAATATTCTAAGTCCAGTCTGTATTTTCCATGGGGGACAATGCACACTTTTGGTCTAGCTCCACACCCAGTGCTCAACAGCAATACTGAAGCCAGTGGCTTCTCTCTATTGGATGGCACAAACAAGCTAAGTGATTCCAAGGAAAACCTCTGGGTTTCTCATGTGAAGTTAGGAGTCATTTAAACAACTACTCCTATCTTTTAGGTTATGGTGAAAAAGACAAATATAAATAACAAAGTGCTGCTATCAGTCGGGCTTAGAGAACAGAAGCATGGCACTTAGGATGAGACATTTAAATGGATTGGCAGCAATGTGTGTGTGTGTGTATGTGTGTGTATGTGTGTGTGTGTGTGTGTGTGTGTGTGTGTGTGTGTGTGTGATTACTGGGTCTTTAACTTAGAGCCTGAGCCAGTCCCTTAGTTTTGTTATTCTGAGTTGGCACTCTACTGCTTGACCGACAGCTCCACTTCTGGCTTTTTGGTGGTTAACTGGAGATGAGAGTCTCATGGACTTTCTTATCTGTGCTGGAATTGTGGAATTGTGGAATTGGAATTGTGATTCTCAGATCTCAGCTTCCTGAGTCGTTATGATTACAAGTGTGAACTTTTGACTTCTGGCCCCATCTATTTCTTCATATCCTTTTATTTCAGCACAATTTAGTAATAGGACCTTCCATGGTCCCATCTTAAGCAAAGGTATCGTTCTGAAAATCCTTGTTCCCTACTGTCTATTTATACACAAAGCCTTAGAGAATATATATTAGGCACTAGCCTCAGTTGTGCTCCACTTGCTTGGCTCTGAACCCCCAGTAGCTCATTTGTGTTTTCCTGGAGTGGGGAAGAATACTTCATTCAGCCTTATCTGGATCTTCTTTGTCACCTGATGATTATCTGGTCAAGATAGGTAAATTTAAATCAGAGGCTGCTTTGTGCAAGCAAAGCCAGGAAAACATTGAATTGTCCCACAGTCCTGCTACAGCTGGCTTCTAATGCAACCGAGCTAGAAAGAGAGATTTGAATGTCAATTTTCTTGCAGGTCTCTTAGCCCCAGATTAGTATCCTGGAGTGCTAGAGGATCCCTCCTCTGGAGGCAAGAGAGGAAGAGTCTGCTCAGCAAAGCAGCCTTCCTGAGCTGCTACCCCAGTTCTAAGTTGGAGGGGCTCAGTCAACAGAGCTGGGTCTCTCTGGCTTATTCATTAGGCCCAGGTTGTAGCATCTAGAATCTGAAAATAAAAAAATCTGCAATGCTCCAAACTCCCAGAATATTCTGAGCAGCAACATGGACATTTCTATCACTCTAGTTCAAGAAGTTTATTGTTTCTAATTATTTTTATCTTCCTTTTTTTTTTGGAGGGGGAAGTTGGTGGGCAATATTAGGGAAAAACTCAGGACTTCGCTCTTGCTAAGGAAGTGCTTCAGTTATATCCTTAGCACCCCCCCTTTTTTTGGACTAGTCTGGTCCTGAATTGAGATCTCTCTACTATGCTTATTGCATAATTGGAACTCTAGATGTAAATCACCATTCTGGCTTATTTATAGGAATGGGGTATCTTGACTTGATGGAGTGACTTGACTATCACCTCATCAGTCTTGAACCACAGCTCTGATGGTGTTCCATTTCACGTCTGTGCTTAAAGTCAGTCTCTGCCTATGTAAGAAATGACCTGTTTTTCTTTGGCCCATCAAGGTCCTTTTACACATCTCATTTGTATCTCCCTATCTTTAGGTTCCACGGAGGATGTGAAAATAACCAGAAATGTCCAGGTAATGAATGAAACTACTGTAACATTTTCTCCCTTTCAAATCTCTACTAGACATTTTCTGAGTCTTAGGCTCAGTTCTGGGCCCTTTGCCTGAGGCTCCAGAAGACTCACAGGAAGCAAACATTTCTGTGTTCCGAGAAGCTTAGTACATGTGCTCAAAATGGTGAGTCAGGACCTGGAACCCAAGGCCTCCTATCTGTGAGGCAGAGCTCTTTTCTTGTGTCAGTGATTTTTCTAGGATTCTCCTCTCTCCTGTTTGTTTGTTTGTTTGGTTTTCCATCCTGGGCTTGAACTCAGGGCCTGTGCATTGTCCCTGGCTTCTTTTTGCTCAAGGTTAGCACTCTATCTCTTGAGCCACAGCGCCACTTCTGGCTTTTTCTGTTTATGCGGTGCTGATAAATTGAACACAGGACTTCATGCATACTAGGCAAGCACTCTACCGCTAAGCCACATTCCCAGCCCCCTCTCTCCTGTTTTATAGGCAAAATGACCTCCCTTGCCCTTCCTGCATACTTTCCAGGTGTAGTATTAATTTCCTAGCACAGCTGGCACAGTCCTTTTGACTATCTACCTTTCTCACCACTTCACTTTTACTAGAAGACTGATCTGGTCATCTTTGCTACAATGAGACCTACCTAGGAAGTTTAAGAACCTTCATCAAGACAGGATGAGTGTCTTAATTCTTTATTTTTAACCCAGAGAGACTGGACTTGGCCTGGGCTTGACACAAACAGGTGTTCTACAAGTGTGTACATGGGGAGGGAACATGCCCAGAGCTCTCCCCATCTCCACATGAGGGAAGGATAGGCTTACCTGGATCCATTCATGTGGTCATATTCCCGCTTGACATTGACCCTCACTGGCTGATTGATCCATTCCTGCTGCGGTGGGAGGGGATTGATTTTGTGAGGCTGCCCGTAGTCAGGACTCCCCGAAGCAGTCATGTCTGCCTTGGGGAGATGGGCTGCCGCTCCGTATGCTGAGTCAAAGAGGGACTGGTCGTCACTCACCACTGACAGAGCCTCCTGCAAGGCCAGACAAGAGACAAGAAGCTTAAGGTTTGCGCTCTTCACCCAGGCAAGTGGCATTCTCATTCTCAGCTGGTCTAATAGCCCAGGGCTGCAGTGGAAAATCTTGCCTGCAAGCTCCAACTGTGCTATGACTGATGGACTTACCATCCTCCAGGACAGACATACCCTCAGAGACACATGAGATTAGCAAAAGAAGAGCACAGAAGTGAGTGTGTTTGTTAGGGCCTGTAGGTTGTGACCTTGAAAAAGAGATTAGAGAAGAGGAGGCTAGCAACAGTGGTTGAATAGCATGGAATGAGGTATTGGGTGAGATGTAGACACTGGACTCTTTCAGAAATAAATTGGAATGTCTCTCATTAACTGAGTAGCATAGTCAAGTGACAGGGGATGAGGAGTTTGTACGAGAATGAGCATTTATATTACTGAGGAGGACATAGAGACTCACTAGAAGGATCATTTAGTTCAAGGTCATCTAAGGGAGTGGTGGTATCCAAGGCTGTGACTGGGTCAATTTTCCCTCAGTTGCTAGGTGGATTAAATGAGCACCTGTGGCACAAGTGTCTAGCTTATACAAAATGTGTGGCAATCTAAAGATGGCCTCTACAGCAAGTGTGTCCCCTAGACTTTCTCTTGATGATTCAGCCAAACAAAGTGGGAGGAATTGATGTGGATATAACCTTCTCAGCAATGTATGTGACCACCTAGCACCCAGAAGTGCTTCTTGGGTGATCAAGGTGAAGATCTAAGCCTACAGTGCTGTTGTAAAAAAAGAAGTAACACGTAAGGAATCTGGTGTGATCTTCTGCTGAGGTGAGTGTCCCACGGGCTTGGTTGGTCACAGGTGAATTGTGGAGTTTCCAGTAAAATGAGCCCTTCCATATCACTTACGTAGTATAGGGGAGGACAGAATGGGAGAGCAGAGCTGAAGAGGTCTTGGAGGCAGATCAGGACCAGGAAATAACCCTGATGGTGGGGCATTCCTGGTATTCATTTTGTTAAACTGTAAGTTAGTTGTTCAAAGGCATTACACCATTGGAATGCTCCCTCGCATGTGCCCTAGTTAGCTGACATGTTTGTGTATATCTGCATATGACCCTGGGTGTGTTCACATATGTATTTATAATTTAGATATAACTTCATATGCGAGAAAACATGCCTGGTGAGGGTAGTACTTAAACACACACACACATACACACATACACACACACAAGTACTTAAAGTACTAAGTACTATCTTTGGAGCCAGAGAAATTTGAGTGCCAATGGAAGCTACATCAATTATTCCTTAGATATTAGTATGATTTAGCTGTAATTATCTGTAAACTAGAGATAATAATTCCCTAATCTGGTGGATTTTTTTTTTGGCCAGTCCTGGGCCTTGGACTCAGGGCCTGAGCACTGTCCCTGGCTTCTTTTTGCTCAAGGCTAGCACTCTGCCACTTGAGCCACAGCGCCACTTCTGGCCGCTTTCTGTATATGTGGTGCTGGGGAATTGAACCCAGGGCCTCATGTATATGAGGCAAGCACGCTTGCCACTAGGCCATATCCCCAGTCCTAACCTGGTGGATTTTGAATAAGAACACAATGAGATGATCTATACACAGTATCTAAGTCAAGTTCTTAATGTCACACTAAATAACTAAAATAAAATAACCAATAAAAACTAAAAAAGCCAATGCCTGGAGAGGGCCAGGGAACCACTGGGTAAAGAAATGGTATTGTGAGATCAATGTCTCTTTTTCCCTTGTATTGGTTACTCAAAACACTGGTTGTCCTAAAAGAGGCAAGTTGTTCTCCCTCTTCTGAATCTAGGACACCTCTTTTTTTCCTACACTTGGACATTAGCATCCAGGTTCCCAGGATTTTGGGTTTGGATTGAGCCATGACCCTAGCTTCCCTCATTCTAGCAGCTTACAATCAGAATATCATGGAACTTCTCAGCCTCTATAATCCTTTCCTCCCTCCCTCCCTCCCTCCCTACCACCCTTCCTCCCTCCCTCCTTCACTTCCTTCCTTCCTTCCCTCCCTCCTCCTTCCTTCCTTCTGTTCTCGCTCCCTCTCTCTTTTCTTTCTTTTCTACCTAGATTTCTTCTACCTATCTCCTCCTTGTGGATCCACTGCTCTGGAGAACCTGATTAATTCTGACAGACACCTAGAAAAACAAGAGGAATCAGAATTTTCTCCCAAGTATCTGAAATTCATCCTAAAATAAATAGATCCCTTTCTGCTGAGTGCTTGACTCAATGATAGGCCAGCTCAAGAGATGTGAGTTGGCTTTACTTCTCCATAGTAGGGAAGTCAAGAAGGCTAGTCTACAGAAGAGGGGAGGCAGAGAGCAACATGCAGAGAGAAAGGACAAGACAGATGTCCAAGAGGTGCAGAGTGAATGAACTCTGCCTTCCTTCTCAGAGCTATCCAGCTGCTGCCCATAAGCCTTGGAAATTCTGTTACCTGGTTCCAGGAAAGACCTCACGTGCCCTCAGGATCTACCTCTATTTTCCTATTCTAGCTCTTGTTCAACTAAGAGCCATGATAACTTTTATGAATGTCAGGAACATCCCCTCAAGACTGGCCACAAGTGTCCACTGCTTAGGGAAGTACCTTCCTGACACTTGCAGGTGAGTGAACCATTTCTGCCCAAGATTCCTGTGCACGACAATCACTCTGTACTATCACATCTGTTTCATACCAGAATACCAGAGGCAGATCCCATCTTGGCTTTAGACCCAAGAACATTATTTACTTTCTGATTATTGCTCACAATGCTGGCAAAAATCCTGGCCTTGGTTCTTCTTGAGTCAGAGGAACAAGAAAAGGTTATTAATCTCTGTAACTGATATTGGCTGAGTACTCAACATTGGAAAAATATAATTTTGATTTCATGCCTATAGTCGAAACAAAGGTCAGTTGTCTGAGGTGAAGTAAGAGGTATGGCAATGATGGTTAGGTTCGAACCCATTGGCCTTCTAATCAGACCCTGTTTCACTATTCTGCATTTCCAGCTTTCCTTTCACACCACGAATGAATGATGTTCCCTTGCATGCGCTTCCCTTTGCATCTGTCCAGCTTCTGAGTTCAGGCCTCTATGGGGCTTGGGGCTCTCTTAAATAGGCATGCAAATAAGAGGAGGAGCCGTCTACTCCAGGGTAATGCCTGTAGGTGCCTAGTATTTGTTTATTGTTTACATGGCACATACTAAGTAAATATTCAAAGAATGCAGCGTGTCTGTGAGATCCTAAGTGAAAAAATCACTGATTTTGAAATCTGTCACAGAGACATGTGTGTTTGTATTAAACATCTCCGTGTGCATATATGTATGCTTCTTATATGTACTGACAGATCTGCTCATCTTTGTCTTCCTTAAGCAAATCACATGTTACTTTCCGTGTCTGACCAGGAGATGTCAGTTGTGTGATAGGGATGTGGTCATCGCATTGCCAAATGATGGCCTGCCAATGTTGAAGATGAAACCTCAGGAACCGTTCCAAACTTCAGCTAAAGCACAGACACCAGTGACTCGAGCCACAAGGCAAAGTATCAACAGTACCTTGAGGATTTCCCCAGTCTATTCAGGAATGCACTAAAGAAATCTCTACACTCCAGCCACTGGTGGCTCACATCTGTAATCCTAGCTACTCAGGAGGCTGAGATCTGAGGATCACTGTTCAAAGCCAGCCTGGCAGGAAAGTAATGAGAATCTTATCTCCAATTAAACACCCCCAAACCCAAAGTGGAGCTATGGCCCAAAGTGGTAGAGCACTAGCACTGCACAGGGACGGTGCTCAGGCCTGGAGTTCAAGACCTATGACCAACCAAAAAGCAAGAGAAGGAGGAGAAGGGGAGGAGGAGAACGAGGAGGAGGAGGAGGAAGAGGAGGAGGAGGAAGAAGAGGAGGAGAAATCTCCACCATCATCCTCCATGTAGGAAGGGTCCAAACAAGATTTGCAGTAATACAGGACATGGTTAGTGGAGAAATCCCAGGTGCCATCATGGAGAGGTCATTCTTTCTCTTTATTTATCCCAGTGCTTAAACTGAGTTTTCATTTTCAACCCAAAGAATGACCCAGGAGGGGGAGAGGCTTTTGGGGGAGGGAAAGTGAGAGAAAAACGAGGGAAGGTATAACAATGTTTGACACGAAATGTACCTTACATATGTAACTGTAACCCTCTGTACATCACTTTGACAATAAAATTAAATTAAAATTAAAAAAAAAGAATGACCCAAAACATGAGGTCCGAGAAGCATTCATTTCCCATGATATCTTCGTCTCATGTTTTTCTTTGCTCAGCCCTGAATCTTGTCAGGATACTTCTCTATGCCTCATGAGCTTTGCTGGAGGCAATGGGTAAAAAGAAGGTCACAAGCAACCAGACCAAATTCCCTGCTCTGCCCCTGCTCAGTGGGTCCATGACGCTGTTCCCAAACCAGGGCTCTGGAAAGCTAATCTCTGGTATATCCGTTACCCAAGGTCACCACAGGGAACACATGAGCTTTGGGTTCTTTTCTTTTTTTTATTGCATTCTTTGCATAATGACATGCAGTCCCTTCTCTTGCCAGCCAGAGAGTATGCAGAATACAGACAAGATTCTTAGAAGCAGAGCCCTCTGTTGTTTTCTGTTTTGGAAACCCACTGCGTTCTTCAGTAGGAGGAACATCAGACTGCAGTGTGTATGTGTGAGAGAGGGTCACTCCAAGGCAATTCGGAAGTTTGAAGAGCCAGTGGTTGCTGTTAGTCAGGCCAAATGTATTGCTTCCCACCACCCACCTAGTTACTACCCCCATGCCTGTTTCTTGACCATTATTTCCATCCCCAAGAGAGCAGAGGGGAAAAGGAAAGATGAGGTAAGTTTTACAGAAGAAGGTGAGAAACATTAGCAAGTCACCACATATTAACAGGGCAACGTCGTGTGTGCCCCAAATGACCATGGCAATATTTCCAATCTTTGTCTCTTCCTGTGAAGAAGCAGAGTTGATTTTTCCTACTCCTTTTCTTCCTCTTGAAGCCAGAGGGAATTCATGATTGCTTTCACAGACAGAATATCACAGAAATAGCTTTGCTTGACATTCAAGGTTCTATGATAAAAGACCATACTATGTTCAACTGCTTCTCATGCTTTCTTGAGCCTCTGGGCCTTAGAATTAGCCACCATGCTGTGATGAAGCCCAACTAGCTCAAGATGAGGAGAGGCCCATACAGAGAAGAGCTGAGGCCACCAGCCAGCATCGACCTCCAGACATGTGAATGACGAGCCTTCGGATGAAGGTTGATGAAACTCCTGAGTGCCATGTTTGGTTTATGCCACAAGGTTGGGGAGTCATTTCTTATGCAGTTATTGTAATTAGCCATCATCAATTAGCTACATTTGAATAACTATTTTCAAAGGAAGTAGGGGTGATTGAATACCCTTTTACCATTGTTTCTGATACTGATTGTCGGGAATCCGCACCATGACTGACTAGATGGGGGAGGGAAAGTGAGTCATCAAGTACAACCATTCTAGATTCATATCATGAAAGAGAATCAAAGAGAAATCAAAGACAAAATGTCCTCCTTCCTCTCATAACTACTCCCTGAGAAACAACAGAATAAATAAGATCAAGCAACAAACAAACCAGGGCCATTCTTTTAAATTAGAAATAAGAAATAGAACTAGTATTTTTGAAAACATGAAGTTTTCAAGGAACTTCTATAATCACAGCCTTATTTAACCATAGGATCCTCATATTATTGAGAAAGAAACCAAGGCTTAAGGAGATTGCCCTAAGTCCTCCAGCTAATGAGTCTGGATGCTTAGACTGTGGAGTTCACGCTATTCTTCAAAATCATTTCCAGTTTGCCCTCTCTGATCACAGGCTGCAAATACCACAGCCAGACCTGCCCCAGAACCTCAGAATGCCTGGATGAATTTTAGTAATCTTACAGCAAGTCTACTCTCCCTCTGCTACGGTTTGAATGTGTCCTCCAAGTTCACAGACTAAGCATTTAATTCTTGAGGTAACAATGTTGGGAGGTGGGCATTAAAGGATTATTAAGTCACAACAACTCTGCCTTCACGAATGGATTAATGTATTATTGTGAGAATAGATTAGTTACAAAACCAAGTTCTTGTTCTTAAAGTCTCTCTCACTCTCCCTAACCTTACCCTTCTCCTCTCCCTCCCTCTTTCCTCTCACCATTTTGACATTCTGTTTTCCATCATTCAATGATGCAGGGAAAAAAAAAAAAAAAAAGCCCTCACCAGATGCCCTTCCTTGATTGTGGATTTCTTAATCATCTCCAGAATAGTACACATGACAAATATATTTCTATTCTTTAAAATAACCAGTCTGTGGCATTTTGTTATAGCAGCACAATTGAAATACCTTTACAATATGAATCTCCACTTACTGGGGAAGGGGGCTTTCACAGTGGATGATCCAGACAAGAGCAGCCAGAGCAGTTCCCACAAGACAGAATTGAAAACCTTTGCAGATAAAAGTAATTTATTTAATGGGGTTTAATAAATTAATGGAATGAGCTTAAATGAGTTCAGAGAACAGGATCTCTGAGTTCTCTACGGGCAGGCCATGTAATAGAATCCAGAGCTGTGGCTGTCTGTTTGGCATGAGCTGCCTGTTAGACGCTTCTCCAGGTCTCCCATGGGTGGTTGTAGACCTTGGCCTGTTGTCATTGAGTTTTCACAGCCACTTTTGTGACCATAACCACATTTAAAAGGCATTTCTAAAGATCAAAGTTAATTCTCCTCCCACAGAGAATAAATTTACTACTGAAAAGAAAAAAAAAGTGCTGAATATAAAAACCCTAGGAAGAAGATTCAAGGCTCATCTGAGCCCCAAGAGGAGAAAAATTTGTACCACAGTTTTACTTTCTATTTCTTTATAAATAGATCTCATCAGTTCATATGCTGGGCTTGTGTGTGTGTGTGTGTGTGTGTGTGTATGTGTGTGTGTGTGTGTGTGTATGCTGGTAGTCAGGCTTGAACTCAGGGCCTAGATATTGTCAGTAAGCATTTTTTGCTCAAGGCTGGCACTCTTACTTGCGTCACTACTTGAGTTCCACTGCAGCCTTTTTTGTTGTTGTTGTTTTCTGGCTGGAGATAAGATCCTCATGCTTTGTCTTGCCTGAATGGGCTTCAAACCAATATCCTCAGATCTCAGCCTCCTGAGTAGCTAGGATTATGGGAGTGAGCCACTGGTGCCCATTAAGCTACTTTATCTTAATGATAATGGAAACTGCCAAGGGTCAGCAATGTTCTTTTGTGCATAATTTGTCATGTGTTGACTCTAGGAGGGCCAATCTTCTCTCAGCTAAATAAAGTGGGAGTGGCCTAAGATGAATTCGATGGTGCCAAGTGGACTGGGCATAGTGAGGGTGGTATGTTGAGCTTACAATGAGCAAGAAGCATCAATCCTGTTGCCCATACTGTCCTGCTGTTCTGGAGAGGTCTATAAGGGTTAAGTAAAGCTCTCAATGACTCACAGGAGTGATGATAAAGAGGAACTGTCGACCACTGCAGCAAATCCTAGACGCCAGGTTAGCAGTGTCTTGTTAGCCTTCCTATCTTGCAACCCACCCCAACAAACGGCTTCTTGTATAAATTGCTTTGAGATTTTATTTTGCCCGGTTTCAACCAGGTGGTTTGTATTAATCCTTAAAAATAATAATAATATAGCAATACTGCCCTCTATGATGCTTTCCAAAGCTTATGTTGAAACTTAAACCCCAGAGTCACGGGATAATAATATTTGGAGGCTAGCCTTTTGGGAAGCAATTTGGAGTAGATGAGGTCATGAGGGTGGGCCCCTATGATTGAGTTAGTGGCTTCATGAGACAAGTAAGAGACACAAGTTAACAACCCTGTTCAATCTTACTGTAGCATACTATGCACCATGTCAAGACTCTACAGAGTGACCCTCTCTGCAACAAGGTCCTCACCAGATCTGAGAAGATGCTGACACTCTGTTCTTAGACTTTCCAATCTCCAGAACTTCTGTTCTTTATAAATAACCTAGTGGTTTTCAAGTTATTGCAACTGAAAACAAATTCAGACCCTCTCCCATAGCCGAGCACCCATCCTCTTTAGTTCCATCCTGGGGGAAACTGAGTAGTGACAGCAAGGCTTGCTAGGCCCAGGAGTCTGAATGTCACCCATGCCAGAGATGTCCTGAGCCGCCCTACGGCTCAAGAGAGAAGACACTTAGAAGTTTCCTTAAGGAAAAACAGAAGAAAATAGGAGGGGAAAAACACCCATAAGTCTTGGCCTTCAGATGGATCAGGCTCTTCATCTGGGCCAGCAGGGGCAAGAGGAGACCTGAGTGACAAGGAAAGGAAGGGAGTGAAGCCATTCAGATCTCAAAAGATGGGCTTTCCAGGGCACATGCAGACATCCACAGGAAAGCAGATAGTACTTTCTGCCAGTTTTCCTGTGCTTTGGGGTAGAGGAGACAGTGATGGTGGCATGCTTCATTAGATATTTCTTCCATTCCTAGGATCCTAGGGAAAGTTTTTCCATCTTTTTTTTCCCCCTATGGCAAATTCTGATGTTGTGTGTTCCTTAAAGAGCAGGCCCATGTTCACTTAATTTTTTTTGCTTTTATTCCCTGTTGCTTACACATTTTCTAGTACCTAATAGATATACAAACAATTATTTTGATGAATAAATGCCCCACAGCATGATGGGAAAGGTAGAGACCCTCTCCGCCCCGCCCCCCAGCAAATACCTCTACTAGTTACCTTCCTGTTCTCTCTGTGCTTCAAGTACTTTTGATGAAGCCTTGGCCCTCACTCCCCCTTCCCTCCCACCATTTTGTTCACATATATACCAGCCCCACCCAGTGACCGTTTCTTGTTAAACACGAAGCCACTGACAGCTCCCTCTGAACAACCACTTGAGGTCTTATTCCTAGAAGCTATGATGTTATCCCATAATTTCCTCATGTGACAGTTGCCGTGGCAACCAGAACCCTCAGATTCCTCACAGGAAGCCTCGTAGGAAACAGGCCTGCAAAAGCCACTCCCCCCTTTCTGCTCCTATCCCTCCACCAACCATTGAGGGGCCATTAGGAGGAGCATGAAGGAAGTACTGGTTTAGCTGTACTGGTTTAGCTGGATGTCAGTGGCTCGCACCTGCAATCCTAACTACTCCAGAGGCTGAGATCTGAGGAATGCAGTTCAAAGTCAGCCTGGATAGGGAAAGGACATGAGACTCTTATCTCCAATTAACCCAAAAAGCTAGGAATGAGGGTGTGGTGTGACAGATCGACAATCTTGAATGAAAAAGCAGAGGGACAGCAACCAGACCCTACGCTCAGGCCTCAACTTGCACTCATACATGCACGTACACACACACACACACACACACACACACACACACACACACAGGAAGCTGAGTGTTCTCTCTTATGGGTCCATAATGGGAAAAAGTCTGAGATATTTGGATATTTTATATCACTGATAGTGGCCAGGGAGAATAGGCAAAGCAGGCATAGAGACTACATGTCATTTCATTTCCTCCCAGAGCATGAGGAAGGGGGAGCCCCTAAGTCTGTTCCCCACCTCTTCATGGCTGCTTCCTTTTCAT
This sequence comes from Perognathus longimembris pacificus, assembly GCF_023159225.1. NCBI lineage: Eukaryota > Metazoa > Chordata > Mammalia > Rodentia > Heteromyidae > Perognathus > Perognathus longimembris. The sequence goes on from NC_063163.1 coordinate 105,049,554, forward strand.
GATTCACTGCTGTGGAGGCACGCCTGCTGACCTCATGCCCATCACGTCGGGAGGCAGCCTGGCCTGGGGTCCTGAGGGTGCAGTATTTCTAGCTTCCACATCTGGATGAACCATTCTACCCAAGGTGTTTAGTTCTTTTGTGGGCCAAGGGCATATGGTTACCATATTGTTACAGCAACATGTGGCCAGACTTTGTGGATGGGAAGGGAATAATGGAAGGGAGTCGTGCCTAAAGAGGTCCATTTTCTGGGCTAGCTCAACAGCTCTGGGTTCTGTCTTTGCCTAACTCCCATGGTCTCTCTCGTCCCTTAGTGTCCTCTGCTGCTTTTCCTCATCTGTTCTTCACTTCTGTCTCAGGACCACCCCCTTCCGCCCCAATCTCTCTCTTTTGTACTCTAACATCCCTTTTAAAAACGGATTCTCTTCTTTTTATGTTGGATTTCCAACCCTTTTTCTTGTCACGGATAACCTTTGTGGCGCCTAACTTTAAGATGTGTGCTCAATGTATATTTCTTGCTTGCTCTTGAGTGTCTCACTTGAGACCAGCTTCACCTGCTTTCTCACAGACTTGCCTTCCCTATCTTTCTGCCTAATCAGATCTCATTCATTCACCAAACTGTTGATCAGTCCAAGTCTGTCCCCCTCCTCCAGGCAGCCTACCCCCTCTAGGCCACCACAGAAATCTCTCTTTCAGCCCAAAGGTGCTGTACATTCACTTGCTCTTGAATCACCACGTCACATTGTTTTTATCTCAATTTAACTCTTGTCTTATGTATACTTTCTCATAGGTTTACATCCTCGCTGACTAGATTATGAATGTCTCGAGGATGGATTTTCTTTGTGTTTTTCTATAGACATTATCACCACTTATTACCACAGCGCCTTGGTCCACTCAATCATAAGATGAGCACAATGACAAAACCACCTCCAGAGGGCAGAGGTGAGAGCTAAGTAAGTAAATAGTGAGAGTAAATGTGTGTTAAGGACACTCTGTTGTGCTGTTTGGACAGCAGACCGTCATCTGAGCTGTCATCCACAAAACCAATCGAGATCTGAGTTGTAGTTCAGCACTGGTGGCTCCTGCTTGTAATCCTAGCTACGAAGGAGGTTAAGATATGAGGATCCTGGTTCAAAGCTAGCCTGGGCAGAAAAATCTGCGAGATCCTTATAGCCAATTAAGCAGCAAAAAAATGCCAGAAGTGGAGCTGTGGTGAAGGCTACAGCTCAACCTTGAGAAAAAAAAAAAAGTCAAACATGTGAGGCCCTGAGTTCAAACCCCCGTGCTGGCACACACGCACCAACACACACACACACACACACACACACACACTCTGAATTTTTCATCTTCCACTTGTCAGTTTTGTAACCTTAGGCAAGCTGTTTAATCTTTCTTTGCCTCAGTTCCCTTCTTAGTTAAAGTAGAGATGATAGTAGCATTCCAACTCATGCCTATCACATTATACACACTCTCTAATCACAATCTTATTAGCATCTACAGGTTCTAATATAGTAAAAACGTGTCACCTCTTGGGGCTTGTTTCTTTACCTATTGTAGAAAATATATACCAGTGCTTCCTTTAAATCAGAATTGTCTGGGTTTAAACGACACAGTATTTGGTCATGGTCACTTATAGCAAACCTGGCTATCTCTGCATGCACTAACTCATCTGTTACCCTTGAGTTCTCTTGCAGGAAGGAGGTAAGGGGAAGCAAGGACAGCCTGGTCTATACACAAGAAGCCAAGTGTCCTGTCATCGTTGAGCTCAGACTCCATCTCCGGTACACAGCTGGTCTCACAGTTGGCAACCACCCTCTAAGCTGTCACCCACTGAGTTGGCTTTCATCCTTATTTTACTTGAGTGCCAAACCTAGGCAGTCTGGCACTGGGGCCTCCTTGTCTCTCGGCATCCATCTATAGGAAAAGCAGATACTTTGTGAACAAGTCCTGCCATGGCCCTCCAATGAAAACATCTCAGTGGGATTACATACAGATATTTTCTTTGTCAACCTCAATAAAGCTGTTTAAGCAGAAACCCTAGCTTAAAACCCACTGACAGATCCTAGAAACTTGGTATTGCTTTAGTTTCTCCATAAAGGGCCCTGAGTGTTCTACTCTTGGAAGCTTCTAGAATTGCCGACCTTGCCCAGCAGGAGCAATTCCCGTCTGTCTGTCTCAAGGACATGTGTCATGGCGGCACTGAGGCCCAACTTGTGACATTCCAAAAATTTATGGGGGATGGCAGACAAATCTGCCAGCTGGAAATGCCCTGGGGAGATGTCCCAAACTATCCAAAAGCTTCTTAGTTATACTTTTTTTTTCCCTCATTTTTCTACTCAGTTCCATTTACTTTAGGATCCACTGTCAAAGGCTGCTACTTTTACTTGATCATCTGAATGACTGAGATTTCCACGCTGGTGAGGAGAAGGAAGACGTCGGTGGGGATACCCTTTGTATCTTCCTGCGAAACACAGTGGAGATACCCTTTGTATCTTCCTGCGAAATGGTGACAGCCAAAATCCCCATAGGGGACCTTCTTTATTTTTTATTATCTTAAAGTAGTTGTACAAAGTAGTTTCTTTTCAGCATACCAATTTGTGAGCACAATGCATCTGATCAATGTCATCTCTTTCAGGATTCTCTCCCACATCTGTCCCAATCTTACTTCCATGGAGAAACTTGTGATCTTGTGGTGCCTTCTAATCCTGAGCCAAGAAAAGTCTCAGGTCTGACATCAGCCTGCATGACTTCTAAACAAGTTAATGATTTTGGAAAAGACTAACAAATGCATAATCTTCAGCATCAATCTTAATAAAATCAAAATTAAGAAGCCAAAATGTTTATAGGAACCCTGATTCTTTTTTCTGTGGAAGAAAGTCAAACTGTGTGTGTGTGTGTGTGTGCATGTGTGCGTGCGTGCATGTGAACACACGCACACAGACACGCTAGTATTGGGACTTGAACTTGGGGTCTTAACTGCTCAAGGCTGATGCTCTTCTACTTGAGCCATATCTTCACTTCCAGCTTTTTGCTGGTTAGTTGGACATAAGAATCTCTTAGATGTGTCTGCCAGGGCTGGCTTTGAACTAGGATACTCAGATCTCAGCCTCCTGAGTAGCTAGGATTACAGGTGTGAGCCAGTGGTGACCAGCTTTGAACTCTTCAATCTTATCTTCTAGATCAGTGCTGCTTGGTGGAGTTGTCTGCACTAATGGTAATATTCTAAAACCTGCCTTATGTCACGTGGAAGCCATTAGCCATGTGTGGCTACCGAACATTTGAAATATGATCAGTGTGATTGAGAAAATTGAATTTTAAATCTCACTTAATTTTAGTTCATTTACATTTAAGTAGCTGCATATTGTGAGTAGCAACCAGTAGTGAACAGTACAGTTTCTAGACACTTCTATTTGGGAGTAGGTTGTGTGCTTAAAAACATAACTAAGTCACTCTAGATATTTCTTTAGTATGTCCTATCTCATGATAGGATCATGAAACATTCTTGTCACACACACACACACACACACACACACACTCAACCATTGATGTGATCATTCATGTAACAAATATGTATTGGATATCTACTAGGCACTGTGATAAGAGTACCCTGAAATTTTACTGGCATTGGTTAGGTATAAATAGCCCTCTGGATCCAATCTATTCTACACTTGTAGATCCCAACATATCTGAATTATTTGGCAACAAAGTTCTCTGTTCAGAACATGTGCAAGTTTATCTTTCATGTTAGTAGTTCCTAACCATACCATAGAAGATGCATGTATACAGCATGCATTGTATTAGATGTTGATAGCAATCTAGAGATGACTTAAAGTATACAGGAGGTTGTATTTAGGCTATACTCAAACATTATGCCATTTTATATAATTTTACATTTGGTACTCACAAGGGGCCATGGGACCATCTATACTTGGATAGTAAAGAATGTCTGCATTTTGAAATTAGGAGAATAACAGGAAGTTTTCCTCTCCCAGTGTAACTATGTTTGTACAGGGAATTAAACATGGGACAGGTATATGGTTAATTTTGCCAATGTGGATGGATACTCTGGTAGCCCTGGAACTGTAGAAACTTAAGCTGTGCTCAGATCAGAAGGTGACCATAGGAAAAGACACCCTGAATCAAATAAGCAGGAGGAAGGGGAGAATTATGATATGTGATGTGAATAAGAGCATGATCCTTAAAAGTCCTCTGGAAAGTATAAGATGTATACAAATCAAAATCATACATTGTTAATGTCACCAGGAACTCTTTAAATCATCTCAGCTAGCTTCTCTGGATACCTCAATCAATATGACATCTCAGCAAGCAAGGAAGCAGTGGTCTCCTGGCATCGTGAAAAGGTGGCAGGAGGTGAGGTAGAAAGAGATGGCTCAGGAAGGGAATTTCAGAGGAGGAGAAAGCAGTGAACAGAGTGGGAATGTTAACCCTTTTTGGACCCAGGGACTTTGCTGATCACAAATAGCCAGCAAGGACCCCAGGCGAACATGCCATCCTATCCCTTCTGGGGTACACACAAGAGGAAGGGGGTGGCTGTGGTTTGAATGTGTCCATTCAATGGTCATGTATTTACAATCGAATGCACAAATTCCCATGTTTAACTATATGTGGAGGTGGAGCCTTTGGGAATTACTTAGGACTCACTATGAGGTCATGAGGGTGGGGCCCCTAAGATAGTATTTGTGGCTTTGTACGAAGAGAGACTCAAGCTGGCTGGCTTGCTGCCTCACCATATGTTGTCCTGCACCATGTATGAAGCAGAGCAACGGCCCCCATAAGACACCAGGCACATGCCAGCGCCATACTTTCGAATTTCTCAGCACTCAGAGCTGTAAGAAATGCATTTTTACTCTCTACAAAGTATCCTGTTTGTGACATTCAGTATAACAAAACAATGAACTAGATAGGGACTGAGATCCAGCACTATCAAAGGTATATTTCTCTCTTTCTTTCTTTCTTTCTTTTTTTTTTACTTGTTGTTGCTTGGCATGGGGCTTGAATGTACCACCTGGGCACTGTCCTGAGCTCTTTTGCTCAAGGCTATCACTCTACCACTTTAAGCCACAGTTCCACTTCCAGTTTTCTGGTGGTTCATTCTAGATAAGAGTCTCACAGACTTTCCTGTCCAGGCTAGCTTTGACCCAGGCTCCTCAGATCTCAGCCTTCTAAGTAGGTAGGGTTACAGGCATGAGCAACTAGTGCCTGGCCCTTCCTTCTTCCTTTCTTCCTCCTCTTCTACTTCTTCTACATTGGTATTGGGGATTGAACTCAGGTCCTTATGCTTGCCATGCAGGCACTCTTGCATTTGGGCTACACTTCCAGCCCCTATTTGCTTAGATAATATTTAGGCCACAACCTATAGGGCATGAGGATTGGGTGGTCAACAATAAGGTGGTTACTTTTTAGGTTAAATGCCACTTTATACCCAGGCCAGCCTGGTCTGTGATCATCTTACTTGCATGTCCCTGTGTCATTGCAAATGGCAGGTGTGCACCATTAACACACCGAAGCCATTGAGTGCAATGGAATCTCACAAATGTTTGCATCCAGGCTGGCCTCAAACTATGATCCTTTGAACTCGATCTCCCAAGTAGCTAGAATTAAAGGCTTGAGTCACTGTGCCTGGGTCAAATACACTATCTCTTTCTATTGAGAAACATGCTATGATCTTCCCAGCAGGGCCCTAATACAGTTTGTAGATCTGGAGTAAGCTAGACAGGCAGTGTAAGAATCTGCAGTAGTATCCTCTGAATCCTGACAATGAGCTCGTGACTTGGGCCCCAGAGCTGGAGTGAGAGTGGGCCAAGTGCCGGTATTTTAAACCAGAACTTGCAGACTGGGGTGCCTGGCCCCTTAATATATCCTTGGTCCTTCTTAAGGGGAAGCCCTTAGGAGAACAGCAAGTTTGACAAGATTAGCCTAGGGACTCTGACATGTCAACCATGCCCGGAAGTGCTGCCTTTTACTCTGAAAACAAGATCTCAGCTGCTGCCATCCTCTCCCTCTTCTCTTCACCTGCCTTCCTTTTTGATCACCCAGTCCTCATCCCTTCTGGGTTGTGGCCTAAACATCATCTATGCAGCCATCTATGACCTCGACTTTGAGAAGTGGTTCCTGACCATGGATGATTTTTAAGTTGCCCATTCCTCTGGAGGTAGGGAAGACTGTGTGGTACTAACCCTTTCCAAGTTCCAGCCTAGATGTCTTCTTTTCCAACTCAGAAAGATTTGATGGAATACACATTTTCTCCTGTATCCCAAATGGATTATTAGATTATATATACACCAGTTGGAGTTTGAAAGGCCTTCTTCCCCCGCTCTCTAATTATTTTTCATTTTAAGTAAATGGTAAAATAGTTGTTTTCTCTCTCTCTCTCTCTCTCTCTCTCTCTGTGTGTGTGTGTGTGTGTGTGTGTGTGTGTGTGTGTGTGTGTGTGTGTTAAAGTACCTGGGTCAAGTGGGAGAAGAGAGGGCTAAACATACATGAGAACTGTAACCAGGCTAGCCTAGGAGAAGTGAGGCTGAGCTTCTTGTCTTGTTCTTTGCCAACTAAACATTCAAGGATTCTATTGATCTGATTTCTGTACTTCTGTGGGCTGTGACTTCTGTAAGAAAAGTCCAAGGAAAGAAGTGAACAGGCAGAAAAGCCATTGTCCCAGGATATCACTAATGGTTGTTGTGACAGCTTCATTCTCCCAGCCTATTTGGGTCCCTGGAACTTTGTGGAGCACAACTTACAGTCTGCAGATAGTTTAATCACACTCCATCCATGCACTCATGTGTACACATCCTTGATTAAAACAGTCCCCGACTAGCCTGATACTGGTGATTCACACCTATATTCCTGGCTACTCAGGAGGATCGTGGTTCAAAGCCAGCCCGGGAAGGAAAGCCTTTGGAAGTCCAATTAACCACCAGAAAACTGCAAGCGCGACTGTAACTCAAAGTGGTAGAGTTGCTAGCCTTGAGCAGAAGAGTTCAGGGACAGCACCTACACCCTGAGTTCAATCCCCATGACCAGGAAAAAAAAAATAGTTCCAACTTACAATATTTTTCCACTTTTCAATGCTGTGAAATCCACACAGATGTGGTTTAAAAAAAAACTACACATTTTCCTCTAATATTTTGATCTTTTTCTAGGCTAGCACATATGGCATGATCCTCTCTCAAAATTCTGGGCAGCAAATGGAGCTATAGCTCCACAATAGATGTTCTACACAGCACGCTGTGGCCAAAGCTGTAATGTGACGTGTTAGATGAGGTTCTTTAAGTGAACCATGGGCCTATCTTGAGTTTATCAGATGCAATATGTTAACAACTATCTGAGCACATTGATTTAATTGACAGTATTTTCCCCTCCTAAACGGTTCTATGGGTCTAGAGATTTCTTGAGAGATTGCTCTTTGTACTGGTGGGGCACAGATGTGGAGTCAAAGCTGGTGACATGGAGGCATCTATCTATTTCCTTATAATATCAGAGCAAGTGAACCACGGGCCCATGTGTCCTCACACATGGGGACGGGAGGCCCAGGCGAAGGGCCAGGCCAGACTTGATGCAGCTCAGACACAGCCCTCTGCCTAGGCAGCAAGAGGAAAATCCTGTCAAAATGGCTTAACGATCTTCTAATATTTCCATGCAATTAAGGCCACATCTGTCTCCCAGGCCCCCGTACTCCTTTACTAGTGCACAGACATGAACCAAACAGTCTGTCTTGTCGATCTGGAAGGTAACAAAGAGCTCCATTCATAACTGGAGGCACTTTCACCATTTTTTTCCCCTCAAAGTAAAATAGAGTTTTCACTTTGAGAATAACCTGTGTGGCAAGAAAGCGAAAGATTTTTCCCCCCTAATAAATCAAATCCAACAGCCTAATAAAATGCTGGCTCTCCCCTCTCCCTGCCCCTACCTCCCCCCACCCTTCCCTTCCACTCTCCCACTCTGCCAACAAGCCTGTGGAATAGTGAGGGGTGGGTGAACCCCAAGGAGGCTGGGAAAAGAAAGCTGAGAGCAGAGGAGGCAGCTGGTAGGAAGTACGGGGGCACTGGATGGGAAGGGAGTCTGCCATTCTTTTCTCTTCGTGATCTACTTTCGCAGCGCTTCAGGGCTTGTTTCCAAAACTCCTTTGCTTCTTCCACTCACCGTACTTCACTGTCCATTCCCATTCCCTGCTTCCTTCTTTTACACTTATAGGGAACAGGAGAACGGAGTTGGAGGGATGGGCTAAAAGATCATGGGCCACACCTGTGGCTGAAACTGGGCAAGAGGATTTGCCTCTCCCCCAGAGCAAGGCTGAGTGATCTCCCCACATCTCCAGAGTGAGTTAGCAGGCGATAAGTGCTGATAAACATCGAGTTCGGTGCTTATCCACAGCAAACACAAGGTTCTGAGGTTCTCTTCTGCACTCATGCTATAGAGACTCTAATCAGAAAACAGAAGGGAAAATGCAAAACCAAGCAGTATTTGCTGCTGCTTTTTCCTTCTTCTTTTGTTTTGTTTCGTCTTGGAAAGCTCAACAGGGATACAGGACTCTAGGGCAGAACTGCACCCCTGCAACTTTGCTTTGTTCAGTTATTGTTGTTTCTGAAATTAATGGAGAAAATCTTTACACTCCTGACCATAAAAAAGAATAAATTCAACACTGGTAACAATTGCAACCTGTATATAGCATGTTGCTGTCTAAAGTGCTTTTATAATCATCACCTTGTCTTGCTCTCATGATAGAGTTTATAAGTAAAAAGCAACTGCCTTCCATGGGGTGCTCACGGCACATTCCTATAATCCTAGCTACTCTCAAGACTAAGATCTGAGGATCATAGTTCGAAGCCAGCCCAGACAGGAAAGTCTGGGGAGACACATAGAGCAATTAGCTCTATCACTCTCAACAGCTATCAAGTGGAAGAACAAAAAGCTCAGGGAAAACACTCGGGGCCTTAAGTTCAAGCCCCAGGACTGGCACACACAAAGAAAATAATAACACAACAAAAACACTGTGCCTGGGCTAAGATATACAATGTGCCCAATGCCACACATTTTGAAGTAAGATGCAAAGAGGAAAACAACAACAAAAAGGATCTTTCTGGCTAGAAAGCTGGGTTCAGTTCATTCTCTCTCTATTCTCTGAATAGAGGCAGAGCAAGGAGAAGATAACCAGAAATCAGAATGGCCTTGAACTTGGCTGTCCCACCTGGAAGCACTTGGAAAGCCTAGAGAGCAGCGGGGGAAGGGACTTGGGGCTTAGCATCAGCTGAATAATAAGCTTTGGCTGTCCTGCATTTTTGGTGCATTGGTTCTGGGTTATTTCTTAGCATCAGATATTAGCAAGAAGCAGATGTTGATGTTGTGAACAGAACACTGGGTAGAGGGTCTAGAGTTCTGGTTTCTGCTCCAATGGTGGGGTCTTGAGAGCAAAGATTACTCCTCAAGTTCCCTTTTTCTTTTCCTTCTATAAAATGGCAGCCCTGGTGCCCAAGGCAGCAGGATGGAGGAAAGAAGGGTAACGCAGAGAATATTGGCTCCCTCGTGGATGCATTCTCCAACCATTACACTACAACAGTGACAAGACCCAAGCAAATGTTGCTGTGACTTAAGACAAAGACAACGAAGACAAGGATAGAATGCATGTATATGGAGCTCATTCCTCCCGGATCCAGAGCTCAAGATGATGATCTGGAAGTCTAACTCTGGAAACCATGGATGTCCATGAAAACAAACAGGTCATTTCAACAAAAGTTCTGATTAAGCCATTCTGCCCCTGACTGCCAGATCCTCAATTTTATATCTATTAAAAGTCCCCGGGGCGGGGGGGTGGGGTGTTCATCAACATTTGAATAGGTAGTAAATTTCACAAGTATTAGAGCAAACTACATGGAAGTTAGTCTTTTGAGTGATTTGTTACTAGAGTAAGCAACCTTAGATGCCATTGTAAACCTCCTATCACTACTTCCAGCATGGTCTATGAGATTATGGGGTATGGGGAGACAAGGGGCTCCTTCTTTATCTCTCTTTGAATATTTTTATTTAAAAAGCCGGGTACCAGTGGCTCATGCTGCTGCATAATCCTAGCTACTCAGAGGATGAGATCTGAAGATCACGGTTGGAAGCCAGCCCAGGCAGAAAAATCCCCATGAGACTCTTATATCCAATTAACCACTCTAAAACAAGAATTGGTGCTGTGGCTCAAGTGATAGAATGCTACCTTGAGCACAAAGAGTCTCAGGCCCTGCTTCAAGCCCCACAACCAACAAAAAATGATTATATATATATATATATATATACATATATATACACACAATCATTGCTTATATAAACACCAATTTTGGAAGATGTGGATAAAAGGAGTATTTAGAGATGTTTCAATAGTTTGGGAACCCAATTTTCATCAAGAGTTCATTCAAGTAATTTAATTCCTTTTTCTTTTTCCTCTTCCTTCCTTTTTTTTTAACTTTTGGTCCCAAACTGAGATTCAAACTTGGTACATGATGTTTTCACTTATTGTCTAGAACTCTACCAACTGAGCCATGACTCCAACACACTTTTTTCTTTTTTTTTCTTCCCTCCTCCCCCTGCCCCTGCATCCTTCTCTTTTCTTTTCCTTTCCTTCCCTTTCAATGATGCTTGAGGTCAAATCCAGGACTTTGTATGTCCTGCATATTCCTAGCCCTTTAATTGGGTTTAAGGTTCTTCCTTTTTATTTTTATTTGGTGGGTCAGGGATCTCCTTTTCTAGGTTGGTCTCTGGCTCTAGTTCCAATGAATCTGTCACCTTAGCCTCCCAAGAAGCAGCTGGCATTACTGCTGTGCTTGGCTCATTCAAGTTCTGACAGGAGAGAGGAGTGCCATGTTTCATGAAAGTAAGAAGTTAAGTAGGATTCTTTGTGTGTCTTCTACAATTCTCACTTATGGAACCATTACTTGTGTTTCATTGTGTATGTGTGTGTGTGTGTGTGTGTGTGAAAGAGAGAGAGAGAATAAATTCCAAGGTGAGTCACAGTATGTACCCATTTCACAGATGAGAGGAAGTTGCTAGCTGCCACCCAAGCTTCCTCAGCCTGTCTCTGCTCTGGATCAAGCAAGGCCTTTTCTTTTTTTAAGGCTCCTACTTACAGTTCACACCATCATCTCCACTTGGCTAGCTGGACTCAAGAAATTCAGTATGCAAAGGACCTTCCGAAGTCCCTGTCCACTTAAGAGCGAGATCTACTGCAGAACTTTATCTTTTGAACTTCAAAAGATGTCCATAGTTTGTTATATAAACTCATACCTCCCCCAAACCTTCCTGGTCCTGGGGATTGAACTCAGGGTCCTGGGCACTGTCCTTTAGCTTTTTTTGTTCAAGGCTAGTACTCTACCACTTGAACCACAAATCCACTTCCAGCTTTTTTGGTGGTTATCTGGAGATAAGAGTCTTTTGGATTTCCCTTCCCAGGCTGTTTTTGAATTGGAATCCTCAGATCTCAGCCTCTTAAGTTGGTAGGATTATATGCATGAGCTTCATTGGGTTTGTGTGCTTCCTTTGGGGAACTGACTGAAGGGTATATTAGGGTTCTGAGTGAGGCTTTGCTTTCAGTAACCAGAGGTCTTTGCCTTGTCCTGCACAATACTTTCATACACACAGATACCCACAAACTGCAAGTATGTAAAAAACTACTAAAAATTATAAGGCTTAGTGTTATAGAACACACCTCTAATCCTAAGCACATGGGTAAAGGAGGTGGGATGATATTAGACAGAGGGTGGCCTCAAACCAAAGCATGAGTTCCTTTCAGAAAAATAATTAAAGAAAAAAATTGATGGGGTCTATAGCTCAAGTGCTTGTGTGTGGCCCTGAGTTTTAATTCCAGTACCAATTGAAAAAATTTGAACATCTTTATAATATTTCACGTATGAAAATACTATTACAGCAGGGACTATGCACATAGACAAAACTCTAGTATCTTTTCTAGTAGTATCTGAAAAATAGTTTTCCACTGATCAGAGAAGCAGTTGTCTACTGAACATCTGCCTCCAGAAACCAATAAATCAACAATACCAGTTTCCTGATATACTGTGGCTACAGACTTCTGTTTTGAATTGTTGTAGTGATAGTGGATATTTTTATCTCTACCTGACTTGTCTGGGGCAAATCTGAAATGGGTGTGTCTCCAGAAATCTCTCCCAAGTTCTTACACTCTCAACCACAGTTGCCCAAGCGACAAACTGACTGGGAATAGGAAGCCACCAATCGGATCGCAAGTGTGACAAGGCTGCCATCTCTGTGTGTCTCAATCATGACCTCCAGTTTCGCAGTCAGGGTACTCATTCCACTACTAAAAGTTGTAGTTTATCGATGCACATGGCTCCTTCCACTAAATGAAAGAGTCCAGAGTATGAGACTTACAACCAGCTCTTCAACTTCCAAGGAGTTCTGATACCTTGCCTAATCGAAATGAGCGTGTTCTGCTCATCAGAATGGAAAACAAAGCATAGGTAGCTATACTGACTAGGGGTGGAGTGGGGGTGGGGGGATCCTGGAGGTGTGTTTTATGTTCAGCTCTAGTGGCTTGCATTTCCTGTTTAGTGGGGTTAGGTGAAGGGTTTAAACAGGAAGGACTCTCTGCTACACATGGATGGCTTCAGTGATGAGGCTCAGGGAATCTTGGCCCAGGGATAACCAACTTGGTAGTTTGGATATCAGAAAACCTCAGGATTAAACACACACAAAAATTCCAGCTGCATGCTTCAATTGTCCTTTATACCCTTCTCTCAAACTTTCCTTCAAAATGGCATTAAAATTTTTTTCAGTCCCATGTATGGAATCCTTGAACAAGGAAAATTTGAATAATACAATGTTGTTTGCAGAATCATATGAAATGCCAAGAGGACTTAGCATCTAAAGGTTCAAAAGAAGGCTCAGGGGGCTGGGAATATGGCCTAGTGGCAAGAGTGCTTGCCTTGTATACATGAAGCCCTGGGTTCCATTCCTCAACACCATATATATAGAAAAAGCCAGAAGTGGCACTGTGGCTCAAGTGGTAGAGTGTTAGCCTTGAGCAAAAAGAAGCCAGGGACAGTGCTCAGGCCCTGAGTTCAAGCACCAGGACTGGCAAAAAATAAAAAAATAAAAAGAAAGAAAAGAAAAAGAAGAAGAAGGCTCAGGAAGACCTAGGAAGTTCATAGGAGCTTTACAGATTTTTCTCCAAATGTATATGCCTAGTTCATTCAGCTCCTAGGGCCACACTGGGTATCAGTCACCTTGTGTTTGCCTTTTTAGTCCTGAGACCTGACAGCAAGGACAATTGCAACAATTATTTCTCCATCATTATTTCTTACATCAACTACAGTCACCAAGTTCTTCTGAACTAGGGAAGAACACTTTAGCCAAAGGATATCTTAGGGAGTTTATTTCTTTCTTAGATATCATCCAATTTTAGAAATGACAGGTCTGCCTTAAAATAATTCGATGCAAATGAGAGCCACAATTACCTCAAGGTGATTATAGAGAAATTTAAGCACTCAGGGAGGAGAGAGAACTAAACTTTACTTCTAATTCAGCTTGGTTTCTGCTTCTTTCTCTTTTTAATGAATGGGGATGGCACAAGATTCCTTTGCTAGACTTTACCATTATGATAGAAATCCTTGGGAGCAAGTAGAATTGTAAACTATTTCATAGTTTAAGAAAATCTTCATGGAAGGTGTGTGTGTGTGTGTGTGTGTGTGTGTGTGTGTGTGTGTGTGTGTGTGTGTGTGTGTGGTACTGGGACTTGAATTCAGAGCCTAGGTGCTGTCTCTTAGCTGTGTGCCTAAAGGCTAGTGTTCCACCACTTGAGCCACTGCTCCATTTCTAGCTTATTAGTGGTTAATTGGAGATAAGAGTCTCAAGGACTTGATATCCGTCCTTCTTCCTAGAGGTCACGATTTCTCTGATGCTTTCCTAGCCTACAAACATGGGGGTCACACTTCCATTTGTTTTTCTATATCCCTCTGGCTTTTCTTACACCTTTGATCTTGCCCACTTGCATAGATTCTAGGTGGTTTTAAGGCCAGATCTTTATCTGTCAGTTACTTGTCATTTGAGCTTGCAGCAGACTCTTTAGGCATCTAGAGACTTTTGCTGATGGATTGCATGCACTGGACATGAGCCTGCTGGCTTCAACATTTTCAAAGTACACACTTCCTTCAGTGACAGCAGGCCCAAGCAACAGGCCTCACGACCATTTTCTTAAAATCAGGAAGTGAAACTGGCCACCAAGAGCAAGTGACCGCGAGTTAGGGCATTGGTGCAAACCAAGCAAAACACCCTGCTGCAGAGAGCCTGGGTCACAAGGGTGAATGTGTTCAGTCTGCACTTATCTATCTTTGAAGAAATGTAGCAGGCTACTACATCTCAGTCCAAAATCATCCTTCTCTTTGAAACAAGTTAAATTGTGTACCTACTGGTATGCAAAATAGCTTTGGCCTGCCTTTCACTATAACCTATAACCTTGTTTCTGCATATGCACAAGTAAGTACCGAAACCTCTAAATGCTTTTGTCCGAGTCATCTTAGGAAGAGAAAACAGGGGTTCTTAATGTGCTGGGAAACACATTTCCTTCCTTCACTCTGCCTTGCTCTCTCTCACCCCTCCCTGCCTCTCCATGTCTGTGTATGAACCAAGTCCAACCTCTGGCAATGGTTTATAATAATTTTTGATTTTTTTCTGGCATGTGATTGCACAAGCATTTTCTGGGTGCTGTCAGGAGGGATTTGGAGCTCTGTGGAGGCTTTACAGGTAGTACTATCTGAACCTCAATATCTCAGCAGCAAACCCCAGTCATGATCATGTGCTCTGTCATTCTTACTTTGCTGATTGCCAGCCAGATAGGAAAATCATGTGGGAGTTAACTCCTCTCTGAAAAGAGGCAGTTTCTGGAGTCTTTTTTTTTTTTTCATTCTGATAGGTTATCTCACAGAGAGAAAGAGAGATGGAGGGATGGAGAAAGGGAGACAGGCATCAACATATGTCTTTCTGGGTACCTTTGTTCAATTTGAAAGAGAAGGAGGAGGCCAAAGAGACCTGGTAACTTAGACAAAGACAGAAGGGCAAAGCAGAGAGAAGTCTACTGGATCCTGTGCTTGTACCGCTTCAGGAATTTTCAGGGCACACCACACCACCCATGATGTTTTTTGCCAACTGGAGTCCTCCAAATGTAGTCTTTCTAGTTTGATGTGTGATACACAACAGATTCCAGCCCATGGCTGGATTTGCTAACTCTGACTCACTTTGCATATTATTGTTATTTTCATCTCTTTGCTCTTCGAGACCAATAACATTGGCTGTATTTACTCAGCATAAAATAACTTTAAAGTAATAAGGAAAGAGGAAAGCTTGAATGCTAGAAGTGGGTAGAGCTTCTGAGATTCTGTTTGGTTCAACATCTATAATCATGTCCCAGGGCTTGTTGCATCAAAGCCACTGGAGTGGATTAGTAGGGGCTCAGGGAAATAAACTGTCACAATCAAGTTGGTTTGGAATATGCTGCAGGTGGCATGCCTCCTTCCCCTTCCTTGGAGCTACTATACATTATTGAATTCAAGGCTCTGGTAATTCTGTTTTTGTTTTCAGTGATGGTGCTGTGTTATGTCTTGAACATAGCACCTGGGTGCTGCCCCTTAGGTGTTTTTTGCTCAAGGCTGGCACTGTACCACTTGAGACATACCCCTACTTCCAGTTTTTAAAAGTCTCAAGGACTTCCTTGCCCCAGGTGGTTTTGAACAATGATCCTCAGATCTCAATCTCTTAAGTACCTAGGACGATAGGTGAGAACTACCAGTGCTCAGTAAGGCTCTGATAATCCTTGAGGCAAAGAGATCTCTTTATGTCTATTTAAATTCTTCATGTTCATTTGGACACAAAGTCTTGTTTTCCTAATATCTCTCAGACAAACTTTGGAAAGCTATTACAAGACTGATTTTTCTTCTCTTTTCCTACCATAAACTGCTCAAACTATTAGGAGAAGAAGGAAGCATGGCTTCTGAGGATAAATGAGTATCACTGAATTCTCTTTGGTCTTTTTTTTTGGGGGGGGTGGCGTGGAGTGTCAGGGCAGCTAGCTGATTCTTAGACTCATAACTTGCTCTGGTTCTATATAAAGCAATAAAGCATATTACTTCCTCCATCTGAATAATTTCTGTGTAAGGGTCCTATCTTTCAAGGGTTTTCCTGAATCCTCCAACTTAAATTATATCCAGCTTGCACTTCTTTCTCACAGCATTCTGTCTTTTCTTCATTATGCATGTCACAGTATAATTATATATAATATATATATATATTCACTTGTGCCAAAATGTACTCAACGACTCTTCCATTAGACTTAAGTGTATATGGGATAGAATCTTAATCTTTTTGTTCTCTCTGGGTTCTCTGAGCCCTAACACCATGTCTGGCCAATGGTAAGTATCCCATAACTATTTCTATGAATGAAGGACAGAGTTCAGTCTAGCAATTCACATCAAACATGGAAGCTGAAATGATTTAGGCTCACAGTGGTTCTCTTTACACATCAATGTTTTCTGACAAGCTTTTCAAAAGTGTAGAGTTCTACCTCAAAGCAGGATTGCAGGAGGAAGTGGAAATTAGGTGCTTGAGTGGACTGAGAAAAGCAGGTGCTTATAAATTGTATTCTAGTCCCTTCTGAGGTCTTTGAGCAGACTTTTGCACTGTATTGGTGACTTAATTTCACTATTCAGTACAGTAGGTGTCACATTATCACATTGGCCACCTAGCTCTTTCCCTCCCCCAAGCCCCGTGAGATGTTTACTGAAGCATTTTGAAATCCTAAAATGAGAGGCTATGCTGAACTTCAAATCACGGTTACTTTTTCCTAGCATGACAAGTTTCGAATACAAGCCTTGTGAACCTCAGGTTTTGCTAAATGATATTTTTCACATAACTTCACTTGAGAAGTTTTCTTTTTTCTTTTCTTGAGAATGCCCTTTTATCTCAATTTGATAACCACACTTTCCTACTTGACCTCTTGTTTTGTGGTACATGCTGTTCAGACTGTTGGACGCACAAGCTGACCTGCTTCTGTTTTCTGCACCCACACTCTACAAGCAAGTGCCTTGTGCCCATGGAAGATGGCAGCATGGGTGCTGATCCCCACATTTAGGCTGTGAACCACCCCCCTCCCTTGGGCAGCACCAGCCTCTGTCCAGCTGGGTTATAAGCAACACAGGAAACAGAGGGTTCGAGTGAATGTACATGTCACCTTGTGGCTTCTGGTCACAGCCTCACCCTACCTTCAAGCCTGCACAAGCTGCAAGAGCAACAGGAAACGGCCAACAGAATAGAGAGCGAGCCACACTGTGTTTATCCAAAGGTGCTGGTGTTTGCAGATTAGGCTGAACTTCTTGCATTAGGAGGGGCCATGCATACACCTTTTCCTGGGACCTCAGAAGTCCCCTGGGAAAAATGGATCCCTGCTTCTTGAGAAGGAATAGGGACTCTGCACCTTTTTGCTTTTTTTCAGTTTCAAGTAAACTGGCTGGTGCATTTTCTTTTCCAGAGGATTTCCGGCTACATTCAGCAGAGGCTTCGCAAGCATGGGGAATAATGGTGGGAAAACACAGGATTTCCGCACGCCTCTCAATGGCCCATCTGGGCAAATCATTCATTTCTACTAATGGAGATTCCCCACCCCACCCCCCGCAAAAAAAAAAACCCCTCATTAATTAGTCTTTGCTTCCTCCTGTTACATTCCCCCAGTAAACAAAATACATCCCTTCCTGGGATGTCAGTCAGCTGGCACTTGATCTTGCTCCCTAAAGATCCATCCAGAGGCAGAGATCAGAGGAAAGTTGTAGCTGTCAGAATCTGAGGGCCCAGCACCCTAGATGCTCTTTATTCCCCAATGAGTCATCAAAAGGAAAGGAGACCCTATTTCCTCCCATTGAGGTACGTCCTGCATGCAGAGCCTTCTTCTGTTCTTTGGAAAAGACTTTTCTAGGCATGGAAATGAATCTATCAGCTTTCTAGAATTCGGCTCAGGCTTTTTTTTTTTTTTTTTTTTTTTTTTTTTACTGTGTGTTATTTATGTATTGCAATACTAAGGATTGAACTCAGAGCTTGACATGTGCTAAGTAAATACTCTACCACTTATGCCAAGCAGTGCTTTTTGCTTTTACTTCAGTTTAGTTAGTTGGTTAGTTTGTTTTTCAGGTAGGATCTTGCACTTTTACCTAGGGAAATGACTTCTTCGCCAAAAACTATGGGATTAGAGGTGTAAACTACCATGCCTGGATGCCTAGATGCAAATTGATCTAAGGCTTCAGTAGTGCTGGTTTGCTCTTTACCCAGCCCATATTCTTATTGACTAAGCATAGAAATGACTCTTATGAACAATGAAGCTGTGGAAATACTGGCCCTTACAGGCAGGCATACTTGCTTTGGTCTACACATATATGCTGGGTAACCTGGGCAAGTTAGGAACCTTCCCTGAGATTTGAGTTTTTCCTCTGTAAAACTGGTAGCACAAGATTGCGAGGATTAAATAAGAGACTAGAAGTAGAGTTGACAAGACAGTACCCATGTCACAAATGCCTGACAGTCATAGCAAAGGTAGTAATGATGAGAGAATGAGACACAGGAAAACTGGCGTGAAAGGACGAAAGCATAAAGAATCCTATGGGGGTATAGATCCCCATTTTAACATTTTCAACTTTTTTTATGTTCTAAACCTAGGCAGGCAAACTTGGTTAGCTGGTTCAATTAAACACAAATAGGCCATGTTCTGATACTGAGAATGCTTTGAGGTTGGGTGTTGGGTCAACAGACCTTTCAACAGTGCCACATAATATATGGGGTGCCTAAACTACTGGGTTCTTCCTATTCTGAAAAGATGGAGGATGTCTTTTGAAAAACACATTAAGCCTTTAACTAAAACTTTCTTGGGAACAAGTTTAAATGTTTGCCCACCTTCTCAATCCCACTAGCCAATGCCCAGGATATGGTTTTCTAGCCTGCTTCCCAAGAACCATTTTGGAAAAACAGAGATGAATGAATGCTTCTGGTTTCCATCCTTTAAAGGAAAGGTAGTAAGTGAGGTTCTGTATGAAGTATACTTTCTAATTACCATAAGGTGGCCAACAGGTATATAAGGGGACTCAGTTTGTCCTGATCCCTTTCCATAGGCCTGCAAGGCCCAAATTTGTCAGACTTCCACTCTATGCTCTCTCTTTTCTCTCAGCACTTGTACCAAGTCCTAAGCCATTGTTCAGTTTGGTCTCTGAAAACTGAGCACACAGAAGTATGGCCCAAAGCCTGGGGCCGTGTGTGTGTGTGTGTGTGTGTGTGTGTGTGTGTGTGTGTGTGTGTGTGCCTGAGAATGAGATTTTATCTGATCTCTGACAACTTGCAGAGGAAATCCTGCTCCCAAACTTTGAGCCCTGAGAGAGGACAGTGGCCAGCCATTCTTTCTTCCACCTGTGAGATAAATCAGGACACCTGAACCGGAGAACATGGGCTCATTGTTTATAAAAATAGTAAGCTCACTTCCTGTCCCTGTGTTAAGCCTGCCTCTATTTTTTTTTCCTTTGAGCAGCAGAGCATAAGAACTGGCTCTTGGAAGAGCTGGGCTGATAGCCTAGCATCCTAGCAGCAAATGCTCTCTTTAGAGACTTATACCATTGTTCAGTGTCATCCACAAGGAAGCATGGAGGCCTCTCTACAAACTAGGACAGGTCTAGCCAGTGGTTCTCAACCCACTGGATGAAAGAACATGAGGCCAAGGATGTGTTCTCTGGTAATTGGAGCAGAGGTTGTGAAAAATAATAGGGTCCTTCCATTTCTTTCACTCACCTCCAAGCTACAGCACTACTAGCATGCCATTAGCTTAGACAGCTCCTCACATTATGCCACTACATAGGAAAGGCAGATCACTTGTATCCCAGCAAAGTCAGGGGTGCCTGCTGGGGTAAATGGGGAATATGAACAAGCTAACTGCAGTACTTGGAGGAAGAAAACCCAACACGGATTTATCCCAACTCTGCTTTTTCCCATCACTTCCTACATGGCTGAATTGGAGCAGATCGGGCTTATCAGCTAGTTTACAGTATGCCCAGGATTTTTTAGGTGCCCACAGACAATGTATAGGAAAGAGAAGGCCTTGGCCTTGCTGGAAGGAGCTTATTATCACAAAGGTCACAGCAATTACAGAAGAAATAATGTGAGAGAAAAAACAACACACTTGTCCATGCATAGAAACACCACCTAAGAGCAGGAGAGAGACACAGAGACAGAGAGAGATCTGAGTCTCAGCAAGTGACACAACATGAAGATATGTCTTTACCTATACAACAACGGACAGGTGGATGAATGAAAAGGTCTTTTATTTCTAGCACTTCTTGGTTCTACCATTCTCACTTTTTCTTTTTTTCTTTTCAATTGGCCATGGAGCTTGAACTATGAGCTTGGGCCCTGTCCCTGAGCTATTTTGCTTAAGGCTAGAGCTCTATTACTTTGAGCCACACCTCCACTTCCAGTTTCCTGGTGATTAATTGGAGATAAGAATCTCAGAAACTTTCCTGCCTAGGCTGGCTTTGAACCACAATTCTCAGATTTCAGCCTCTTGAGTAGCTAAGATTATTATGGACCTGAGCCAACAGTGCCCAGCTGGTTCTACAAGTCTTCAATCCTCCCTGCTGCTAACCTAAAAATACATCAAGAGATTCTGAAGTGCATGGTCTGGTCATCTCACCTCTGCCCAGGTGTGCCCCACTCACCTATGTCCAGGTGAGTAAGATAGAGCAACATTAGCTTCCTGAACCCAACATGCCCATGTACCATGAGATTCCAGTACTTTAGAGCTGCTCCTTCAGATTCCCCTTAAGGCAGAGCTTCTCTGCATGGGGCCCACTGCACAAGACCACTTCTTTTGTTTTGGTTTATGAAGAAAATGAACTTGCTATTCTGGCCTGAGGGGGTGTAGGTCCAGGGAGGGAAGCTTAATTTCTGCCCAGTTTTACAGAGAACAGAGCAGGAATGGACAATCTACCCTCTTTCAACTCCTTGCCTCTCCATTGAAACAAACAAGAAGCAAAGCTAGGAGGGCAGAGACCCATTCTGCTTTGTGATAAACCACAGCCAACTCCTGGGATGGGGTCACTGGATGCAGAGATTGGCACGAATTGGCTCATGTAGTTTTCTGACAGCTCATGGCATACTTCTCTTCCCAACACTGCATCTAAGGACATCACATTAGTGGCCTGAAATCAGCTGTGGAAATCTGTGAACAGCACCTAATGAGCAGGTTGGTAAACATTTCTTAGTATACATGGCTGGGAGAATCAAATTCTGGTACCCTGGGCTTAGGCTACAGTAAGTCTGCATCTGCAACTGATATGCCAGCTCTATTAATAGACAACCATGAGACAGGCCCAATGCTTGAGTTCTATTCAGATTTTGGTTGACTTCGTTACATGCGAGACTGAGACTGGGCCAGATCTGTTGGGTTCAACATCCAGGCATCCTAGAGCCTTGTGTTCTACCTCTTGAGGACATGAAGCACTTGCCCTGGCTGTGTTTCCAATTTATGAGCTACAAAATAAATAATACTAGCCACCACGGATTTAAGAGCTGCTCTTTGCCAGGAACAGAAGTAAGTACTTGGGGTGAATTATCTAATTTCTTCCTCACTGTGGCCTTAAGAAATAATTTCCTCATTTTATAGTTCACAAAGGTGAAATCTGGGAGGTTATCTAGCTCCTTTAAAGGAATATCTCACAGCTAAACTCAGATCTGTTTACTCAAAGTAGGCTATTTCCAAAAATCTGTGATCTTTCTACTTCACGGCATGCCTGCTGGTAATATTGAACATGCTTCTTCTCCTTTGAAAATAGATTGCATTCTATTGTTCTTCCTGAAAAATACATCCCTTCCTTAATAACGCTGGGCAGTTCCTTCAAGGTTGACCCAGCTCCCAGGACCACCACACAGCTAAGCATCCCCCTTCCCAAAGATAGTCTTGCTGCCCCCCAGTACATACTTCCTCTTCCCTCTCCTCTGCCCCAGCCATAGTTCCGCCCCTTCCTTTAGCCTCTACTCAGAACTTACTTCCTCCAGAAGCCTTCTCTCATTAACCCCACCCAGTGTTAATCACTTCACCTACTTTGCTTCTCTTCAGACACACACACCCTCAAATGCACTTTAGATAACTTTTGTTTTATGACCAGTGTCCATCTGGATCTTCTTTATGAAGGAGAGAAAAGCCAAAGTACACATGGTCTACAGTGGTCTCTGGAGGTTGGCCTCTTTTGTCTGTCTGTGGGCCTGTGTGTGACCTGCTCTTGCTCAGAAGACAAGAGGCAAATGGCCTCAGTGTCCACTTTGACCTGACTAGAGATAGAATTTGTGTGATGTTTGGACAGGACAGGACAAATACCCCAGGCCAATGACTGCCCTTCAAAGCAAGTTTCCTTTCCAGCCTTCACATTTGATGAAACCTGTGAGGATTTCCTTGGAATCTTCCTCCCCTTACCCTCTTGGATGGATTTGTAGGTTGAGATAAGAATTTCAGTGGGAGTTTGGGGCAGGACTTAGGGTGACATTGGTGGAGAGAGAGAATATGATCTGACTCAGAAGTGGGGTGGCAGTTATGTGTGTCAGCATGCTTCAAAAGTTCTCGGTGGGTTTAAAGGAGAGGCCAGACCTCAAGTCTTCTGGAAGATCGCAGTGTCATGACAGTCACAGCTGGTCTGGTTTGAATTTGGGAAGATGGCTGTCTCAGTAAGCTCAGCCCATGCCAGAGCCATTCCAGAGAGCCTCTCCTGAGATCATCAGCTCCTCCTCTCCTCCCATCCCTTTTTCCTCCCCCACTTCCTCCTCCTCCTCCTCCTCCTCTTCTTTCTCCTTCTCCCCTCCCCCTCCTTTGCCTCCCCTCCTCCCTCTCCTCCTCTTCCTCCTCCTCTTCCACCACTACCACCTGGGTGTCCCTTCCACCTTTTCCCCTGAAACCCCAAGCCCCAATTAACAGGCAAATTCCTCTCTACCACAAAGACCCAGCTACTACTGTCTCATAGTGCCTGTTTCTGTCTCCTGAACGTTAACAGGCACAGCTCCCCCCACCCCATGGACTACCACTTTTAGACTGGCACATACGTTTCACAAGACAGCTTTTGTGGTTTCAATTTTTTTCCTTCATAAGTTTGCAGCTGCTAGTTTTGAAACCACTAGCCCTGAAGCAAGTGAGTGAGCAAGAGAGAAGAGAGAGAGAGAGAGAGAAAAAGAGAGAGAGAGAAGATATAAAGGGGATCTAATAAGATGACTTTTCGTGAATCACTTATTACCTCCCAGCAGTCTCTGTGGAAGCCTCATTCTTGCTTGGCCTCCCCTGCAGACTTCAAGACTACTGGACACACTTAGGGGTTTGTGAATAAGAGTGCTTTTGATGAAGTGAGCTTCATTTGCCTATGTAGTGGCTGCCTGAGGGTGACAGGTGAATTGAGAATGGCCAAAATTTTTCAGTTGTGATTTGAAGTGGCCTCCATGTCCTGCTTGAATGTGTGCACCAGAAGGTACAACCCATGTGTTCAGGCTGGGGAGGGGAAAGGTAGAAAGAACAGGAATATACTGATGGGGTTTGTGCATGACGGAGTGCTGGTGTTCAGATACCCTAAGTATCCAAACACGGATGCTATTGAGGCAAGAAGAAAAGCCAGCAATAGCTGAATCCAGAGAAAACCATTCACCTTCAGGTCTTCCCTTGCCCTTGCTACATCACCTGGCATTTGTGGGAGTTAATTATAGCTTTTATCAGGACCCAATGAACAGCTCAGTTTGTAGCCTGGAATCAAACCTTGGGCAGAGTGTGGAGGGTGTTCAGGAGACTGAGCTGGAAAACCTATTGGGGGTGGCACCTGTGTACCACCTATTCAGGGCACTCCAACCTGAACCTCAGAGTTCTCTGAACCTAATTAAAGCTCTTTTGCTGATGCTTTGACCGGAGAAG
This sequence comes from Perognathus longimembris pacificus, assembly GCF_023159225.1. Taxonomy (NCBI): domain Eukaryota; kingdom Metazoa; phylum Chordata; class Mammalia; order Rodentia; family Heteromyidae; genus Perognathus; species Perognathus longimembris. The sequence goes on from NC_063163.1 coordinate 105,073,529, forward strand.
GCAGGGAAAAAATGTGGGCTATTGGAGATCTCCATTCCCACTCATCTTGTTTCCGCCTCTCCCAGAGCAACAAACCTCTTCCAATCTTATATCTAAGTCACTTATGTTCACCCTTTTCCTCATACACTTTCTCAAGTTTCTAGGATATCCCCTAATGGCTTGCACTAGATTGTTTTTCTTTGTATGAACCCTGAAATATCTAACACAATCACTCCTTTTCATGTACTAGGCACCTTATACATGGTTATTTAACTGAATGGGATGCAATGGTGGCTGTCTTATCCTCTTACAAAAACATACACATAATTTCCTTTCATAGATAAAAGAAAATCTTACTCCCTATGGCCCCACCCATAAAGGTGAAGGCTAAAGTCTTACTCCTTTTTCTCAATTTCCATCTCATGCAGGTGGGAGATGTCTCATACTGTGTCACTACTACAGACCTTGCACACTCTTCCCATGGCCATGCTAATGCCTTTGTCAGTCCATCTAGTAAAGAGCAGGTCCTTTAGTAAGTCAGCCCCAGGGGTACCTCTTCTGGGAAGCCATCCTGACTCCTGAGGTCTTCCTAGAACATTCTTCAGTTGGCCTCTTGTCATATTTAACAGCTATTATTGTGTAAGTGCTTGCTTTGTTTTGTAACTTGAGTGCTCATCTGTGCTTGTTTTCTTCAAGAGACCTTGAATTCATCAAAGGCAGGGACTAAATCTCATACACAACTGGCATTCACAATCCCGCCCAGAAATCACTGGCACTCAGTAAATGTCTGATAATAAGAATTAATAAAAGAATGAATGAGTGGCACTGGCCTATTCCTGGAATTCAAGCAGGGAATTCCTGTTCTCCTTCTTTCCTTTTCTTTCCCACACATGGCCACCTCCTGGAGCTCAGCACACACATATGGCATGAGGAATGTATTTTTCTTTTATTTCCAGTTCTGAAATGTTTCTATCCTTGTTCTGTCAGATCACACACAGCCATTCCTACTCAATACATTCCTAATGTTCACAAGAACATTGATTCATCACCTGTGATACGGACACCTGTGTGGATGAGCCTTTGCTAGATCACAGCGTACCTCCCCCATAAAACCCCCTAACCCGAGCTCATGGGAATTTCCCTTTTATTCTGAATCAACTAACCCTATTAATACTGCCTGACCCCAATTTATCTTCTCTTCTATTTTTTATTGTTACACTATCATTTTATACACAACTGCACACAACGGTTATGGTGGAATGAACTACATATTTTGTTTCCTTTTAAAATCCGTGTCAAATCCTAGCCCCTAATGCCAGAAGATGACATCTTCGGGTATTGAGTTAGTTATAGGGATGGAAGTACATTAGATTGGAAGTAAATACATCAAAATATTATTGAATAGATTACATATAGGGCAACAGATTGTTTTCTGGTTGCAAAATCATGAGCATGTTTGCATTTTCCTTTGGTGGTTATGTTTTTTATAAGCGACTCAGTCTAGAGCACTTTGTTATAGCAACCTGAACTGATGAAGAAATTAGGTACTTTTTTTCCTCCTGATTCTTGAAGATTCCCCTCTTTTTGTCTTTCTCAATGCTTGAAATGGAGGGTCACAACACAAAATCAACAACTGCATTTGACATTCTTACAGTGCCTTTTCTGCACGCTGCCATCCATCATTCAATCCCTACCTATGATTTTCCCAAGGAACCTGGACTTTAACTGACTAGTTCCTGTCTGGCTATATGAATTGACAGCCCCTCAATGATGATAACTTGTTAGGAAATAATTATCTGATAAATTGCACATTTTTTTTTCACCATAGAGCTGCATTTTCTTGTGGAAGTCATACAAAATTCTTTGGCTCAAGTATTACTAAACATGGTTAAAAAAAAATTCTTTCTGGAAGATAGATTAGCTTTCTGAGGACCTAAGCAGGCACATCCTCTCAGAGTTTTCTGGCATCTGGGTGACACACAAAGCGAATGGCAATGTGAGGACCAACACTAAGTAAGTCAGTTGGATTTTCGTTGTCCACAGTCACCAAGCTGCTCTTCTTTCCATCTGCTCACCTTCCTCCCTTCTCTGGGTCAGTAGTCCTTGGCCCTAGCCAGCTTCTCCTCTGACTTCTCTCTTTCCTTCCCTACCCATGCCAAAATTGTTTAGCTTTCTCATATTCCAGGACCTTGCTAGCTAGGCTAAGATCATAGAGTAAAGCCCTAGTATCATATGTCAAATATGATACAGTTATGTCATGGGTAATTGTTGCATTTATTTGATACAAGCCTCTTGGATGCTCAAAGGAATGAGCATATCATGAGATTTTCAGGCAGATAAGAATTAGTGACAGAGGGGCTGGGGATATGGCCTAGTGGCAAGAGAGCCTGCCTCGTATACATGAGGCCCTGGGTTCAATTCCCCAGCACCACATATACAGAAAACGGCCAGAAGTGGCGCTGTGGCTCAAGTGGCAGAGTGCTAGCCTTGAGCAAAAGGAAGCCAGGGACAGTGCTCAGGCCCTGAGTCCAAGGCCCAGGACTGGCCAAAAAAAAAAAAGAATTAGTGACAGAGACTCAGAGGGGAGAGGCAGACCTTTTGGACCATCTTGTCATACCTTCATCTGTTACCTGGCCAGCTGTGGACCATAGAGAGATTCCTTCCCTAATCCCTTCTCCTGTAGGATGATGAGGAAAGATGAGTTCAAAGCCCTTTAATGGACTTTAGAAACCTCCTTTGTAGACAGGACTTCTCCTTAAGCAGGATGGAGAATCTCCAGTTAATACCTGGCCTGACTCATCTATCTCAGAAATCAGAATATGAAAGTCACCCAATGCTTTAATTCCTAAACCCGGCCTTCCAGAAAGCCAGGAGCTGCCAAGGTTTGGATTCATTTGCGTCAACATGTTGTTTGGTTAATACAGCTGAGCATCTAAGCCCATTTTCTTAGAAACAGGAAATCCCAGTGTGCCAAGAGTAAACAGATCCCAGTCCCCATAAGTTTGAGGCCATTTCGGAACTCCCTGACCACAGGGGTCTGCTAGACCCTGTGCTTGAGCCAGGCATGCTCTGTTACCTATAAATGATCTTGATATAAAGAGATGGTCTCTCTGCAGATCAGTGACTGAGAACTGTGAGCCTGAACCATGCCAAAAGCTAGTCACAATTTCTAACACAAAGCAAAAGGTGGGTGATATCAAGGGTCTTTTATAAATTGGCAGTTATTCCCCCTCTGTGATTTCCACCATAGACTCTCATTCTAGCTGCTTTTCTTTTGACTCTTTCTCATCTTCCAGGAGAGCACCAAACTTGTCTGTCTCATCCTTCATGCCATCCCCATGTTCTAGCATGGGACATGGAATGGGAGGTGCTAACTATAAATTAGTGAAACTAGTGCATGATTGCATGGATGATGCCATGAGCATCAAGGCAAAAGACTTGGAAGGCATGAATGAAAGTGTGACTATTCCAGCTCTTTTGAAGACCATCTCTCAGACTAAGCTAAGCTTGACAGGTAGCTCCCAGTGAACTCTCCATCACAATCCCAGTGACACTGATTCTGTAGTAGTAGCCAGGAGCTTCCAGCCTCTCTGGGTGAGTTAAACAAGCACAGGTTAGATGGGGTCTGGAGAAATGAACATTGCTGGTGCAGAACTTGACTGTTTGGAGTGGGGGCAGGGAAGGGCACAGGGAGCCCAGAGAGTTTCTGCTGCACAGAGGTCCTGCTACCCTCTTGCCAAACAAAGAGCTTTCATAAAGTTACCTTCCAACCTCTGCCACACACAGAGAAGACAAAGAGGGACTGGCCTCTCTGACAAGGAGCCCTCCCGGCTGACCCTGTGGCTGGGAGGGGCAAGAGAGTGGCCGACAGCTGCCCTAAGATGCAGAGGTCACTGAGGAGGGACTGTAGATTGACAAGAAGAGAGACCACTCTGCTCTTATTAGGAGCTGTTTTCCATGTGCAAAAGACACGTCCTAGTAGTGGGGAATTTGGAGCTGTGGTGTCTTTGTGCCATCAGACCAGGCCCTGGGCTGGCCTCAATCTGCTCTCAGATGCTGCTTCCATCTGGGCTGCATTAAGAGGCACAAGGAGGTGAGCAAAAGCCCAGCCCTGCCTCCCCCAGGGTTTCTGGTTTTATGACTCAAGGGGGTCTTTGTGACTTGTATAACATCACTTGTTCAGCATGTCATGCGGGTTCATTTTTAAACCGTATACTGAAATTTTTGTTAAAATGAAAAGGAAAGAAATGTATTTCTGTTCTAAAATGCCATCCCAGAGCCAGAAGTTGGGAGGAAGCCAAGACGGCGTGCACTATTCAAGCGTCCATATAGGCGTGGGGTGGACCTCAATGGTGGAGTATTTGCCTTGCAGGTAAAAGGTCCCGAGTCTGATCTATAGCACCAGAAGATAAAGCAAGCAAGCAAACAAACAAACAGTATTTTGCTTATTGTTTAGTGATTTATTACATTATCTGTTAGATAGAATATTTAGTGATATGGGAAAAATAATATTTAGTTAACCCTTTGGGTTCGAAATTGTGACCAGCTGTTGGCATGGTTCAAGCCCACAGTTCTCAGCCACTGACATGCAGAGACACCATCTCTTATACTGAGATCAATTGTGAACAGCTGAGTATACCTGGTTCAACATCCACAATTTGGTACAAAGAAACCTCAAGGAGATTACTTATACAACAACATGAATGCGATAATAGTTTAAAAATTAAGGCATGAAAATTGATACACACTTATAATTTTTTAAAAAGAATGACAGGGAAGGTTAAACAAGTGCAAGGTACTTCACATGCATGTATGAAAATAGAATGATGAAGTTGTTTAAGAAATGGAGTAAGAGGATAAGAGAATATGCTCGAAGGGGGTGAATTTGATCAGACATGTACAGCAATGTCACAATGAAACACCCTTGCACAGCTAACATATATACCAATAAAAAATTTTTTTTTAAATAAAGACGGGATGGTAGTACGCTAGATTGGAAGTAAATCATCAAAATATCATTGCATAGATTACATATAGGGTAACAGATTGTTTTCTGGTTGCAAAATCATGGGTATATTTGCATTTTCCTTTTGTGCTTTTCTTCATGTTTTGCAAGTAGTATACAAAATTAAATATCAGCAGATGTCAGTGCTTTAGAAGTTGTCCGTGGGGGCTGAGAATATGGCCTAGTGGTAGAGTGCTTGCCTCCCATTCATGAAGCCCTGGGTTCGAATCCCCAGCACCACATATATAGAAAAAGCCAGAAGTGGCGCTGTGGCTCAAGGGGTATAGTGCTAGCCTTGAGCAAAAAAGAAGCCAGGGACAGTGCTCAGGCCCTGAGTCCAAGCCCCAGGACTGGCAAAAAAACAAACAAACAAACAAACAAACAAGAAGTTGTTCTTTTTTTTTTTTTTTTTGTAAACTGGGTACTGGTGGCTTAAGCCTATAATCCTGGCCCCTCAGGAGGCTGAGATCGGAGGATCTCTGTTTCAAGCCAGCCAGTACAAGAAAGACTCTAACAGTTTTCTCTCCAGTTTACTGCCAAAAAGACAGAAGGAAAGCTGTGGCTCAAATGATAGAGTCCAGCCTAGAGCCAACCCCACCCCCTCAAAAAAAAAAAAAAACAACAACAACAAACAACTCAGGGCCAGTACCCAGGTCTTGTGTTGAGGCCCAGTACCACTACCAAAATCCAAACATATAAAGTCAGCCAAACACGGCAACGAGGTGGCAGCACTCACAGCGTTAGTCAGCTTAGGAAGGGAGCCAGGTGGACATCTCTGGGAGGGATTTCCAGGAACCTCATATAGACCATCCCTGACCCTGGCTTCCCTCCTTTCTCTCTCTGCACAGCTCTAGTTCATTTCAATTGCTGAGGGTATGGAGCTTCTGGCTCTCCACTGCACCTGCCTGCTCAGCTCTTCTCCCTAGGATCAATACCAAATGATGTGATGAATGCAACTCAGCTCCCAACATTTCCTTGGAGTCTCACTGGTGCCTTTCTTCTCTCCCATCACACAGTTCTTCCTTCCTGAAAAACCAGGCCCTACTATCCTTGTATGGGACAACATTTTGACAGTTAATTAGGTCCATCTCAACAACTTCAAATGCCCCAGCTATCAGAAATCAGCTGCCTAAGATTCCAGCAGGACTCCTTCTAAGCTATAGATAAACTGTGTTTATGTATACATATATATGTAATCATATCATACATAAGCATGAGAAGAAAGAAATACACACACAAACATACGTATACACATACATGCACACACACACAGGTCACTTGAGCCTCAAGATATCATGAACAATCATGTTCTCTATATCTAAGTGGTGAAGAGACTAAGACAGAGGCATCAAGTCACGTGCCTGGAAATAACAGGACTAGAGTTTGAAGACAGTCCCAGGCCTGTTTCCAAGGCCCAACCTCTTTACTAAAAACGCCATTCTCCCTCCCCTGCCGCTGCAGTTGTAACGAGTTCCAAAGGTCCACAATTGCTAACTTCAACTTGGCTCCCAGCATAACCATGACAAAAATTTGTGGAAATGTTCACAACAGCTCTCTACTTCCAGCTTCTGAGATCAGAAACGGAAGTTTCAAAATACCGAAAGTTCGTTTATGTTGAATATACAGCTTAGACAAAAAGCAGGAAGTCCAAGAAAGCCTGATCTCATGAGGTTTTTCAGCCCAGTTTGGATCCACATTTGTACTTCTGAATTTTCCACCGAGTTGAACCTCAGCTGTTCTGGTCTTACTGAGTCTCTACCTCTGGAGATAAATCACACACTGAGTTGCTAGTCCTAGGGATTTTATCCAGTAACTGACTAGTTGCCAAATAATTAGCTGGGGGTAAGCAAAAGAGGTGAACAACTGAAATGTGAAAAAAAAAAACAAAAATTTCTTTCTATCAAGTTAAAAAAATATATATTTATATCCAAACCCAAATAAACAATAACTCAAATAATAAGTCATCCCTAGAAAAAGAAATAAAGAAAAATGTTCTCAGTTCTGGCCTCCAGATACAGGAAACAAGTGGAAAGGAATTTTGCCACCAGCTCCTTCCCGTACACATCTGATTTCCCCATTGGTCAGATTTGGGCCAGTGGGGGGGAGGGCAGGGGGAGGAGAGAAGAGAAGAGGACGTGGCGTTCAATGAAGGGTTTATGCTGTCAGCTTTTGTGGGCACCTCAGAGCATTGTGGACAGCCATTTCTGTACCCCCTCCCACAGCTTAGCCATAGATCTCCTGGATGACAGAGGCTGGAATAGAAATACATATCCATCATACCAGGTGGCCTTCTTTTTCCAATTACAATAGTTGCCCCGCCTAGCTAGCTCTTAGCAGTCAAATGAATGAATAACCCTGACAAAGTGTGCAGGAAGAAATATTTCTCTGTCTTTCAGGGTGACTGGGTGCTGTCATTTTTTTGGCCCTTTCTCCATTATAACTGTAGTTTCCTGGCGGTTCTCTCATTGGTGAGGTCTCCCAGATAGGAAGGCATTGAGGATCCCACAAACATGGCCTTCTCTATGTCCAATACACCGTTGTCCCTATGGGAACATAAGGAAGCATTTGGAAAGCAAGAAGGCACAGTTCATCTTATACTGGGCTCTTCTACTCCCACAGCACATCTCATTCTTTTGAAGCACAGTTTCGAATTGGCCACGCCCAACCAAAACCACCCAGGAGAGGTAGCAGACCACATCTTAGGGCCACCCCCTTCTCAGTTTGAGAAGCTGAGGCACACATGGGTGACTTACTACTGTCTCCTTGTGCCAACCTGTACAGAAAAGAAGCAGTACCATGTCCTATTTAGAAGCTATGCAGCCTTGAGCCAATGACTTCACCTCTCTGAGCCTCAATTTCCTCATCAGAAAAGAGAACCCTAAACTAAAAAGTGATATTTATAAACTGCCTAGCAAGTTCATGCTACCTTCTTCTGCCTCTGTACTCCTCCCTATTGGATTAATCCCAAAGGCCCAAATCTTATCATCCTGGAAGCAGCATCTCTGAACTATAGAACTTCTAGACCCAGGAAGAATGAAGTCCCCAAAATTTGCAGTGAGACTAGGTTTCCTGTGTGGGTGTTTGTTTTGTTTTGTTCTGTCTTGAGGAATTTTTTTGCACTTAACAATGACGAAGTAAATGTTACCTTCTAGCACTGCCCTCTCAATCTTTTTGTCTGTGCCAGAATCCTGGGAATCTCTTCCTTCCTTTTGCAGGTCCTAGGATAGCCACATCACAGGCTTGCATTCCATACAGGTACTTTTGGTGCAGGGTGCATTTAGAGCAGAGGTGAAGAGGGTAAGGCTCCCACCCCTACCGCCCCTGGTTGGAAGCAGAAGTCGGAGGAAATGAAGGCTTTAATGTGGAAGATCGGGCATTCTCTGTGGAGCAGTTCGTTTCCTGGAAGCCAAACTCATAGTCTTAGGCAGAAGTTACTACCACTGCTTCCTCCCCACCTTGGAAAATTACACAGAGCACGGCTTGGCTTTGGCCGCTGGCTGCCAGGCATACCCTGCTACTTGCTGGAGTTGGCCTGCCTCCTTAGAATGAAAAACAACAGGGTGCCGGTGCCCACAGAGCGCCCTCACCCTGTCCTCTCTCTCCTCCCTGCCCTAGAAGAAGTACAGGATCGTAAACAAGTCATTAGATTCAAGATCCTGCCCAATTTAGACTCTTTGTCTCCGGTTTTCTACAGAGTAAACTCAGTGGTCACACCCACCCAAACCCAGCAAAGCCCAGAAGGAATGCAGGGCCCGGTGACCAGACTAACCACAGCTGACCTTGCGATGCCTACAGCTGGGTGCTCTCCTGGGCTGAGACAGGAGAGGCGGACAGCTCAGAATACATGGCTCTCTTCAGGATGGTAGGTTCAATTCCTTCCCAGGTAGCTTGTAATTTGGGAAATGCTAAACTCTCAAAAGTCCTCCTCTTTTGAAGTCTGGTTAAAAAGCAAACAAATAAACACACGGAAAACAACCAAGATCAGGTTCTGCCTTTGTCCTCTCCTATCCACCCAGGCAAGACTTCTAGAAAAACAGAGGTTGGAGAAAATAAAAGTCAATGCCAAATCCTAACCAGAAAGAAGAATCACTGCTTTTCCCCAAGGCCCCCCACCACCCCCAGCTCTGGGCTGGAGACGTAGGCTCCTCTCCTGCTCTTGAAGATCTGTTTATTTTGCACTCCATAAAGGGAAACCAGAGCTTTTTTTTTTTTTTTTTTAATGTTTTGGCTTGGAGGGGGTAGGGAGAGAAGGAGGGCCCAGATTTAAACTCAAAACCAGATCAACGTCTCTAAATCTCCTGGTGCATTTGCTCTGATTCCTAAATGGACCACATTGTATGAATTGGGCTTTTTGCTCTCCAAAGCGATGTACCTTCATTCCTAACAGCCTGGCTCCTAACCCCTAGACCATGCCATAAACTTCAATGACCCCTCAGTGACTTCAACCACACAAACACTGCCCAGATGAGCTTGGGGACAGACCCAGGCAGTGTCACTGCATCTCCAGCAAAGTGCTGCCTGTCTTTCCAACCAGCAGGAAAACCTATGCTCAGGTCCCAACTCTTTCTACTCTCCCAGCTGGGCTTCCTTTAAACAATGGAGCAGCGCATTTCCTTTATCCTGGAAATGAACCACTTGTCATCCCTGTTAATCTTATCAGCAGACCACAGGGCATCCAGGAAAGGTCCCAGGGTGCTCAGGGCACGTGGGATATCATTCTAAAATGTTTTCTTCACTCTTTTCCTCTGCCTTGAATGCAAACCATGACCTTTCAAAGGTCGGAATTCAATCAGGTCATCTCTCAGATTCCCCACTGGGGAAATAAAAGTAGGGCACAGGCAAAAACCTATTGTTTCCACAGTAAGAAGGTAGAAATGTTATTTTCTCTCTGTATGTATCATGTAACAGAATGAGGTGGGATGGGAACTGGGAGGGAATAACAAGACTCTTAAACATGGTTTAAGATACCGATACTAAAACATAGCCCAGGTCCAGGCAGCCCTATGGGGCTTGCTTAGTGAGTTTTCACCATATGTCATTAATTCTGCCAATTCAATCCTTCTGGGGGTGGGGGGCGGTGCAGGAACGCATGCACCAATAATGGAGCTTGAACTCAGGAACTCAGGTCCCTTAGCTGGTCTTAGGCTGGTCTAGCACTTGAGCCACACTTCCACTTCTATCCTTTTGGTGGTTAATTGGAGATATTCATCTCACAGCTTTTCCTGTGGAGGTTGACTCAGATCTCAGCCTCTTGAGAAGCTAGGGTTACATGCATGAGCCACCGGTGCCTGTCTCTCTGTGGGTCTTACGACTTTTAATGCAAGACATTCTCTATTTGGACAGGCTTGAAAATAGATTTCCTTCCTTTAAGCACCAGGAGAGCAATACAGTTAGGAAAAGAAGTAGAGGCATGTGGAAAACACCAGAAAGCCAAAAATATTGAAATAAATAAATGAATGAATGAATAAACTCTTGCGAATGCTAATATGCTTGTATTCCAGGGCAGAAATAATTAATTGTGTATGTTTAGTCACTTAGAAACCTTGAATCCTTACTCTAAAATCTAAGCTATTTCACATATGATGTGAATAAAATCTTTGGTATCAGAGAGACTATAAGCTGAAAACATTTTGGAAAGTTGCTTGAGTTTTGTATGTTTCCATTAGTCTCTCTGGGAAGAAGGGTATAATAATAGATGAATTCCAGGGATCTATGATGGAAATGAGGTGACAAAATGCATTGAAGGATTCAGTACCAATCTGGGCTGGTTAGTAACTACTCAACAAACATTATGGGCATTACACTGGTCTGTCCTGAAAACGTTTTAAGGTAAGAATGTAGTTTTTAAAAAAATGGCCTGGAAAGCCCAGAAAAGATCTCAGTAGCCAATTCCAATCCTCAACTTTCCTAGAAACTTAGATCGGAGAGTTTCTTCTGAAATTCTAGCAAACACTAGATAGAGATTAGCATGCCTATTCAGTAGGCGCGTGTGTACGTGTGCCTGTGTATGTGTTTGATCTTGCAAAATGATTTTACCACTGTCTTCAATTGCAACATCACCTAGAGGTAAAATTATCATTGGAAGAATCTCCCTGATCTGTAGTTAAGCAAACTGAAGCCTGAGGAGATGCAGTTTCTTACTTAGGTCAGATAGTGGCTCCTGTGAAAGCCAATGAGTATATTTCTCTGAGTGCTAGCTACACAAGAGCTACCAGACTGCCCAGTGAGGAATTATATATCAGCCTGAAACCAGTCTGGGATCTTCAAAGGTGGTAATCACTCTTTAAGTATCTTGACCTTGAAATGTCTGTATGCTCTGCTTGTTAAAATAATACGGACACTAGAAGCATTGGCTCTATGTATTTAGTAGAACATGCATGTGATGATGTCAGCAAAGTTGGATGTCTTTCCATGCTTTTCATTGTACTTTGCCTGTAAATACTGAAGAAGAGAATGGCTAAGCAAATGGCTCATGGATACACAAGTAGTGCCAGAAGGACTCTAGTTCAAATGTCTAAGCTTCTGACTCTTAACAAGGCCACATAGGAAAGCAGCCTTTTCACTCATTCATTCATTAGCAAAGGCTTGTGGAAGGCCTAGTCTCTTTCACATTTACTCCTTCTTGTCATTCAGGGTTCAGACCAATCGTTACTTCCTTAGCAAAGCCTTTGACCTCTGAGGCTAGGTTAGGTCCCCATGTTAGACTCTGTGAGGCACCCCATACTTCCCCTTTCACACAGAACTCTTCAGACTGGATACCTGTTCTCTCAGCTTGATCAAAATTTCTGCCACAGAAGAAACTATATCTGTTGCTTTTATATCTGTCCACAGTGCCCCTGGCACCTGAAAGCTGCTCAATAAATGCACAAAATATGAGTGAAGTACTCAAGATAAGAAGGCAAACCAGAAGAGACTCTGTTCTCAAGGAGCTCTGAGCAAACATCACAAAACAAGACTTAGATCCTGAAAACCAGGAAATAGTTTAGCTTAAGTAGACAGATAAACGATCCAATAATAACCCAATCCACCAAAGAATGGTATTCATTGTGTATGTGTATGTATGTGTATGTGTGTATGTATATGTGTATATGTATGTGTGCTTGCCAGTCCTAGGTCTTGAACTCAGGGCCTAAGCACTGTCTTTTTTAAAATTTCACTCAATACTGGTACTCTACCACTTTCAGCTTTTTGCTGGTTAAACGGAGATAAGAGTCTCAGGGAGTTTCCTGCATAGACTTGCTTCAAACCCTGATCCTCAGATCTTAGCCTCTTGACTAGCTAGGTTTTTAGACATGAACTACCAGTGCCTGGCCAAGAATTGTGTTGTTTGCTTTTACACAATTTTCACTTAAATAAGATGCAATCTGAAAAGAACAAAGGTAGAATATTTCAAGCATAAGGGATTTATTCAAATGAGCAAACTACAGAACTGTGGAATTTATGATGAACTCTATGCATAATCAGATTGAGTGACTCTAACTGAGTAGTGATTGGAGCCTATAGAGGGTCTGTATTTTATTCTGCCCGGTGCTGGTGGGTCACACCCATAATCCTAGCTTTCTAGAGGCCTGGTAAAAGTGAGAAGCTGGTTCTCAGTGGTTTATCACTCCTAAAACTTTTAGGGAGAATTAGACCTCAGAGAACTCTACCTCATTTTTCAGGGGAGCCCGTCCACCTCCACTTTCTACAATTCAACTCACAATCTTAGGCCACAGATTCAGTGATGAACTACATGATTGATGTTTACAATGCTGTGTGGGCTTCCAAAGAAAAATCCATCACAGTTTTGCTCATTAGATAAACTTTAAGAATGAGAGAAGATCTCCACCCATAAGAAGAATACAGGTATTTATTCTTTAGGGTAGTTTTTAAGCCACAGTAAGGGTAATATGTCACATATTTCCACTAGCCACATTTAAGAACATGAAGGCAACAGATGCCACTGTTTTATGTCTTGGGGTATATCAAGGATGTAGATCTCTGGACAAGAGTACCACAAAATGTTCAAAACCTAGGGCATATCCACTAGAAGGAAATCGAGTTTCCAAGATCATCTAGCTAGCCATTGGCTAAATTAAATTGCTTTATTTGCAGTTATACTTAAGAAGGAATTTTCTTACAAGGAATTATACAGATCTGGGAACTAGAAAAGGAAACCATCTGTTAATAGTACAGAGTCCTATGCAATAGCAAATCGTATTTTCATGGTGGCATAAAGCATTAGAGCTAAAAGAAACCTTAAAAGCAACTTAGTACAATGCTAGCATTTTGCATCTGGGAAACTGAAGTTGTGATATTGTATGAGTCCTCATTAGCCAAGGTTATTTTTCAGTGGAAGGATATATATTGAAAGCCTGTGTCTTGGCAAACCCAATAGACATTCAATCATGATTGTGAATTTCCCTTTGATAAAGCCAAATGCACCCATTTTGTAGACGGGAAATAAAGTGTTCCATAACTAAGAGACAGACTAGAATTAAGGATGAAGCCAGGAGACCAGATGGTAAACTTAACCCTATAGTCCCAGTCCACAGTGGGTGGTAATTTAACAATACTTAGCACTGACTTTTCCTTCTCCTTTGACTTAGTGTCAGTGACAAGAATAAATGAAAGTGTTTGTCTCCATGTGGACAACAGGTATCTTGCCAATTCAGATGGAAAATAATCCAGGCAAATACAGCCTTCTGATTCAATTCAGATTTCAGGATGATTTTTTTTTAACCTGAATTACAGATTTGCACTATCCAGTATGGTGGCCAAGTAACCATAGAAAGATATGTGTGTTTACATTAATTGAATTGAATTAGATTAAATGAATTGAATTAAAAATCTGCTTCCTTTTTGTACTGGCTACTTTAAAAGGGCTCAGTAGCCACTTGAATAAGCTAAGGTTGGTGGCTACCATATTGGACAGTATACAGAAGAATATTTCCTTCTTTGTAGAAAGTTTTATTGGGCAATACTGACTGCTGTTATTGTTGTTTTTAATCTTCTAGTTTCTGTGGCCTTTAAGATAGAGTTAAGAAAGTTGAAAATAGCATTTCCTGAATCTCTTTTGCTAAAAAGTGTGCAATATCACAAGAGCTCTATCTCCTGTGAAGCTACCTATTTACCAATACTTTCAAAAGAGATGTTTAAGCTTTCTGTAGCCCAAGAAAACACTATTTCTCTCTCCTACCCAGTTCAGATTTAAAACTAGAAATTTAATAGTTCCTTGAAAAACTTGGAAAGGGATGTATTCCTTAGTTTCATATCTGTAACAATGTAGGCAAGACATAGGGTATAGATAGTAAAATGGTGCAAGAAGGCAGCCATCTAGAATCTTTGTACAATTGAACCTACTTTTAAAAAAAGATAGCGGTGTCAAAAAACAGTCTTTCCTGCAACTTGCTGATTTGCTTCCATTGTATGAGATAGTCTATCACATTTGAGATGCTCTATAATCTCTTTACTTTTATTCTCTGGTTGGTGGGAAAATATAATGCCTCCCTTAAATTTAAGTGGTGATTTTTGGTCTTATGGAGCAGCAAGACATATAGCGGATTTTGCTAGCTGGTGATGTCTAGGAATCACTGATACTCAAATGTCCATCACTATCCACTTTGAAATCCTAATTCTGTAAGCCAGTCATAAAATCTCATGCACAAGTCAGCAGACTCAGAAAGAAAGACTTAAGGAATTCTTAATCTCAGTCCTCAGTGTCTGCATAGTGCTCAAAGTGGAAACAGCCAACATTGTTTTTCTGTCTTCATCTCTCCACTACTTCAGCTATTTCATTGCTTCCTTCTGGTCACATAATCACATGTGGTGGGTTAGTATAAATCCAAAGACTTAGTTACAAGTGTATCTAAAATATTAGTGAAGGGCAATGACAAAAGACAGAGAGAGATGGCTTTGCTGTGCTCATGAAGTGAGAGCTACCACCATTTCCAACATCTCCAAGACCAGAGGGTTGTCTTTCAGGCCAGTTACTGCTTTCATTCTGATATCTCTTTGCTCACGTGTAAGTCAGATAAGCTCCTGGAAGCAACATCTCAGAAAATAGACCATCTCTGAGATGACCCAACAAATTCAAATCCACTTACCCATGGGAATGATCTCTATTATCCCTCCCTGGTGGAAATGTCTTCTTTACAAAAAAAAGGGTGGGGGGGATAAAATATCAGAGGCTGAAATGTTAAGCTCCCCTTTGAAATGACCAACCTCTGGGCTGCTCCTGTACCTCCTTAAAGACAAAAGGACATGGAAGATTCTACAAAAGAAGGCTCAATGTGAACAAGAATTGGCAGCTGGTGAATGTTGAGATAACCAGATGGGCATGTAAAAAAATCTATTTGCAAGGGATTGTTGTGAAGAACAATGTGATTTGTAGTCTAGGATGTTGTTGGCTCTATAAAGAAAGAGGCAAATCTTCAAACAAATGGAGCTGAGCACCATTAAGTTGGACAGGAGAAGCTTTCTCTGGTGTTTTCTATTTGACAGGTCTCTTTATCAGCAGCACAAGCCTGGAATTCTTGAACTCAGAGTCATATCCTGCCATCGCTTTGTGTTTTTTACGTAAAAACTCCATTGATTTAACGGGAGTTTCACAACTAGGACAATGGCCGGATGCGAGGGAGGGAAAGGTGGAATATAGATGTTTGATGTGTACTGGGCATTGGTAGAGATGGAGTCTATATGGGCAAAGAGATATGAGTAAGTAGCTAATTGACGAATTTAACCAACTACGCCCTTGAAGTCTTACTGCCAGAGAAAAGCAAGCCAATAAATTCAATTTAAGACATATTTATTTTGTTTTGTGAAATCATGGACTGGAATGAGGAGAATAACCAAAATAATATAACTAGCTTAATAATAATGACTCACTTTTGCATTTGGTTGCAAAGTAGTTTACTTCTACACTTCTTTTTACTCAACTAATTAGTAAAACAGGTAGAAAATTTAGTATTCCTTATTACTACTGTCATTTCTATTTTGGGGGTGGGGGGAGTAATAATATAGTTTGAACTCAGGGCCTCAAATTCAATGTACTCTACCATTTGAGCCATGCTCCCAGCCCTTTTCACGTTAATTATTTTTCAAACGTGGTCTCAAGTACCTGGCTGGCTGAAGTGGGCAGCAATTCTCCTATTTACCACACTCCCTTGCTGTTGACTAAGATGAGCTTTTGCTAACTTCTTATTCAGGTTGTCCTTGTATGGCCATCCTCTCAATCTCTGCCTCTGAAGTAGTTCGGAGTACAGGTATACCACTACTATTCTTAGAAAAAGGAATTATAAAAGTGAATACTTTTTCTTAGATCACATATCTTTAGACAATAAGGGGAGGGGGGATAAAATCTACAGTTTCAAATGTCAATCTGCACATGACTTACAGCCATAGTAGTCTAGGGACACATTCTGGCAACTGCTTACCTGTTTCACTACTACTTGATGTCCCCTTTGCTAGGGCTGAAGTACCTTATAGCACACAGCATTGTCAAGTTCCATTGTATGGACACGGAGTTGCACTTGAGAAGTTTGACAGACTCTAAAACATCCTACCACTGGCAGCAAGGACAACCATACATGGAGCTATATGGTAAACTGTAGTAATTAATTCATACATTTTTTTTTCAAGAGACTCCAAGCAACTCATTGGTTCACATTTCTACCTGATCCATGGTAGAAAAGGATTGTACAACTAGTCTTAGGTTTTTTTCAGGGTTGCTGGAGAGGTCAAAGTCAAGAAGGAAAGAGTTATAGCTCAATGCCACACTTCCAGCCAGCCTAAGGCAAGACCAGACATAGAAGTGGGTTAACCCAAACCTGGGGCATGTTGGTACTTTAGAGGGATCATGCAAAGGATTTGGAAGCTTCCTGGAGAGCTAGTGTAGAGATCTCCCCAGAAAGAATAAACAGCAAAGGTTTTACTGACCAAGAGAAAGAGATGGAGAATGAGGCTTGCTATATATATAGACTACTAACCCTCTCCAATCAGGAGGAAGTAAAGATTAGCATCTGTATCTAAAAAATGATATTCTACCTATTCCATCTCAGATAACAGTGGTGACTCAAGTGACATTTGTGGAACTGAGCTGACTGCTGCTCATATTACTCCCTTCTCCCTTCCAAAGGAGCTCTGATCTCCCACCATGCTCCAGTGATGGGCATCCATCTTCAGTGTCGTCTCTAATGTTTTTCCACAGTTCATCCTCAATGTGATTTTCTGTCTCTTTCCATGCTTATAAGTGTACTTGCATTGTCTATAGCACTAAAACATCCTCTCCTGTTTCCAATTATGTTTAATAATTAAGCATGCAAATATCTGAACAACATTTATTAAACTTCTGTGGACATTTAGGAGAGGGAAAAAGATGAACCAACAAGAATCAGAATCATCAAAGAGCTCTTACAAAACCAGTATTTTGAGCCTTTAATTGGAAATGAATCAGAAACAGGCATGTGAAATTTCCCATGAAACACACAGGGTTTTCAAAATTCTTTTTAAAGGGTGCTCTGGGCAGAGAAGAGACTGGGTCAAATCCAGTCCACACTGATGGGAAGCAAATAATTCCAATGCGCTCCAAGCTGAGTGCCCCTGCCCATTCATGTCTCATGCACAAAACTTTCCGGGGGGACATGAAGGAGGACAGGAAGGAGTGCCCGGGGTAATTCCTCCACAGACCAACAAGTACATAGAGATCCACAAGTCTGCAGAAGGAACAACTTAGAACCTCAGAGAAGCAGATCTGCATTCCTGGATACGTTCTCCATGCACCCTGGGAAAATGCTCAATACGCTCAATTCCTGAGATATTTTCAGAAAAGATGGCTGAGCTTTCTCTCTTCTTTTTTCTAAAAAAATGGCACAAAGCACAAGTATCCTTCCAAGTCTCTGACCCCTAGAGAAGTCATTGTATCAGAGACCTTGTGTGACAAAGACTACTGGTGCCTTTTGACCCAACGTACTCTTGGCATGGAGCAGATGAGAGTCAAGTCAGTAGGGTTTTCTATAGACAGCAGTGTCAGAGTTGGCGATAGCTGCATGACAATGTATAGATCTTTGTAGTAGAATGACTGTGCGGTCATAGATGGAGGACATGACTGGTAGTAGAGAGCAGGGCTGGTAGTATAGTGCAGTGACAGGAAAAGAAACATCTTACTCTCATGCTTTCATTCATGTAGTCATTCTAACCCTTTCCTTTTTGCGTCACCAAAGTGGATAACATGAGTATACCAGTCAGGCCCAAACCACTCCCATAGTCTTCATGCCAGACAGTTTCTGAGTTATTTTACTATTTCAGAATACCCTCTCAAACTATTTTATTTTATTTTGCTTACTTACTTTTTTGCCATATTAAGGCTTGAGTTTAGGGCATGGGCACTGTCCCTTACCTTTTTCACTCAAGGCTGGTGCTCTGCCACTTGAGCCACAGTTTCAATTCCAGCTTTGTGGTGTTAACTGGAGATAACAGTATCATGAACATTCCTTCCTAAACTAGTTTTGGGCTGCAGTCCTCAAACCTCAGTCTTCTAAAGTAGCTAGGATTACCTGCATATGCCCAGCTTAAGTCATTTTCTTTTAGAGATGACAATGGAGTTAGGAGACTTCAAGATGAATTCATCATGATAGATTAGCTCTCATATCTTTCCTGCCACAGAGCTACATTTCAGCTTTAATTTTTCCTATTCCAAATAAATCCTTTTAAAGACAAAATAAAAACAAAAATTCTATTTTAGTAACATTTGGGAGGGGGGCTACATGATTTTCTCAGTGGCTCTTATGGCAAAGGTCCTCTTTCACTCCCCAAGTATATTTTGACAATGGTCAATAAATAGGACCAATGATTAAAGCGAGCAGGAATCCTTGTGGATTCAATGATGCTTGATTTCTTTCCTTCGGAAGATACTCTCACTGTGGAATGTACCATTTGGACCCATGAGTCCTTGAGTCTTGCTTGTAGTGCCTCTTTGCCAACCTGTCATCTCCAAAGCAAGCATCTTGAAGCCTCAACTCTCTTTTCTGTGTAATGGTTTTTTGCTTTCTAAGAGTCTAGGGAGAGCACTACTATGTTTAACTTGACAGTGTGTGACAATTGCTTTGGGGGATATGAGAAAAATACAAGCAGCAATTCTAGGTGTCTCCTTCTTGCCCTGGGTTATGCCTAAAGGCCTTTCAGTAGTAACAGAGAGAGAAGATAGTGAGGTCAAAGTTTGTGGAATAATACAGATTATTCCAGGCAAAAGAGAAAAGGAACAACCTTGTCACAATGTCTATAATTTCTACTTCAATTGATTTAATGAGTCTTCGAGTATACTTTGAAAGATACATATATATGTATATGTATGTGTGTATATATATATATGTATATGCATGTTTTTAGTTAGAACACCAATCTAAGCTGAAATCTTTACATAAGAGAGAGTTTGCATTTTTTTTTTTTTTTTTGCTGATATGTTATTCTGAAAGGATAAAAACTCTATGTAATGAGGGCTGGGGATATAGCCTAGTGGCAAGAGTGCCTGCCTCGGATACACGAGGCCCTAGGTTCGATTCCCCAGCACCACATATACAGAAAACGGCCAGAAGCGGCGCTGTGGCTCAAGTGGCAGAGTGCTAGCCTTGAGCGGGAAGAAGCCAGGGACAGTGCTCAGGCCCTGAGTCCAAGGCCCAGGACTGGCAAAAAAAAAAAAAAAAAACCAAAAACAAAAAAACTCTATGTAATGAAGTGTTTCACCTAACTCCTGAAAGTTTACATGGGGGAAGAAGTAGGCAGGGAAAGAAGTGATCGTGCATTGGTAATAATACTAGGTTAATTTCCTATCTTTGAATAAAATCAAACTATACCTAGATAGGTTTGGATGACTCATTGGGCCCTGACAAATGTACTTAGGCTTTCCCATGGTAAAGCAGAGATGCTATGAAAAATGCAAAGGCAAGCACTTAGCCCTGCAATAGGAGGATAATTTTTTAAAAAATAATTGGTTCTTTAGTGCTAAGTTATGTTTGTTCCAAAGATCCTTGAAGATATGATTTCTTTGTTCTGCCAAAGGAAAAAGGAAATCTATCAGGAAGCTGCGCCAGTCCACAGGAAGTCTCACTTGAGCTGATAAAAGGCACTGATGTGAGGTGGCTTTGGATGCAGTTATAAGTCAATCTACCTTGAAATAACAAGAAATGCTGTTCAAGAGAAACTGAAGCCTGAAGTCAGCCTTGCTCGATGATTTCCTTTTAACCTCACAGAACATTCACTTCTTTGTGTGTCCTATGATCTCCCAAATCTGTTACTTTTAAAAAAAAATATGTGTAGTCTTATGAATATACAAGTGAAAGACAATGGCAAAAAGAGCAAAGAGAGGAAAAGAGAAAAAAAGAAAGAAAAAGGGAAGGTAGATGACAAAGTATTGTCGAATCAAAGAATATGCTATTCTCTACTGAGTTAGAAAATTTACTGCTAGTTCATTACGGCAAAAACAGAACCTGTCAACTTTATCATTTCTTGGCTGCCTGGTACACTTGCTAACAAAGCCAGGTAGTTTTTCCTTCCTGGGCAGATTCGTTAAATGGTTTGGTGTGGTATATACCACATGGAGACTTATGTGCCCATCTGGTGATGTATCACCGTCGCTGTGTTCTAGTTTTGGAGGTAAATGGGATTAGATTCAGATTATGGCTTTTCTGCTTTCTACCTAAATGGATGACTGTGACTTAGTGCTCCAAAATAGAAAGAATGCCTACCTTCTAGGGTTGATACGAACACTGAGAAGATGTCTTAAGGCTTAGCACCTAAAGCTGAACAGATAACTTGTTCTTTCTCTTCTTATAACTATGATTGCTCTTCCTCATTTTTATTCCTCTTTAGGTGGAAGGTAAGGCCTAGAGGAAGAAAGGCCTTAGCTAGGGCCATCAGGGCCTGTGCACATGTTATGGGTGATACAGTTTCAAACTGAATTGGGGCCTTTTGGGGTTGAGTGTGTTTGCCCAAAGCACAGCACCACTTCCTGTTTTAGAAAGAGAGAGAGAGAGAGAGAGAGAGAGAGAGAGAGAGAGAGAGAGGCCTTCCAGAAAACTCATTAAGAGGCTCAACATTCTTCTTGGACATCAAATAAGCTCTCAAAAATATTGTTGTTTTAAGACTTAAGTGTAAATGAATTAAAACCAGACAAATTCAATTTCCCTTCAATTAGACAAGATTTTTTTATTTAAGTCCAGGGCAATGGCACTTGGAGCCAAATGTGTTTTTGGATTTCAAATGAGGCTAAATTTTTGAAGAAAAAAAAAAAAAGAGTCTTAGGACCCCAGAGCAGAGTGAAGCTCTATTCTTAGTTTGCATTAACGCAAAGAGATTGGCACAGCTCCAATGTCACTTGGCAGTAAAGACAATTGGCTTCCAGAAACTCACAAAGCCCCTCCTAAGAGCCCCAGCCTCCAAGGTCCTTCTACAATATGAAAATAGCTCTGAAAGTATAGGAGAACCATCCTGGACCAGAAAGAAAACCTGTAAGAGGCTCAGTTACCCACAATCCCCAAATGAGATGCAAGAATATAAAACCTGACCAAGAGCAGAGTCATAGGAACATGAGAGCTGAAAGGAAGAACTGAAATTATGCTTTCATTTTATACTCTAGAAAATCTTTAACCCAGAACTAACTCACCTAAGACCACATAACTAGCTTGAGGTAGGCCTGGGGCTAGAACTCAAATATAGAGACCCTCAATCTGAGTAGTCTGACTATTTCTTCCTATTTTTACTATAAAATTTGACCTCCAACTCACTGGGATCTACAATTTTGCATAGAGTGATTCTTACAGGCCTACCTGTCGTCGAGGTTTTTAATTTTTTTTACATCACTATTTTTTTTTTTTGGCCAGTCCTGGGCCTTGGACTCAGGGCCTGAGCACCGTCCCTGGCTTCTTCCCGCTCAAGGCTAGCACTCCGCCACTTGAGCCACAGCGCCGCTTCTGGCCGTTTTCTGTATATGTGGTGCTGGGGAATTGAACCTAGGGCCTCGTGTATCCGAGGCAGGCACTCTTGCCACTAGGCTATATCCCCAGCCCTACATCACTATTTTTAAGTTACAAAAATATGTTCCAGTGATTAAAGAAATGAAATTGTCCATGATTTTATCCTATGAAAAGTTAAAGTCTATAGTCATGCCTAGAAGCAACTAGTTTTAATATATGAATTAATCTGTATCCTTGAATTTCAACCATTTAACATATGCACATTATTAAGTTGTTTTTATCTGTGTGCTCTTCTAGGTCACAAATGAAGAAATTTCATTATTTTTATTAAAATACTTTTTGGGTTTGTTTTGAGTGGTACTGGTACTCAGTTCTTTACACTCATTGAGCTAGCACTCTACCACCTGAGCCATGCCATAGCCCTTTTTGCTTTAGTTGTTTTTCAAAGAGAGCTAAATATATGCCAAGCTGGCTGTGATTGTGATCATCATTCTTAGGCTTCCCACATAGCTGAGAGAGTTTGTGTGAGTGCTACCCTGCCCAGCATAGTGATTAAGACTGTGTCTTGCTAGCTTTGGGCCTGGTTATCCTTGAATAATGAGATATACTTACTCCTCCCTTGCCTCATGGGTAAGTAGGATTTTACAGGCCTGAACCATTCCTTCTAGCTGGCTATGCTTTCCATGTTTACTGCTTATTTGAATTTCTTTTTCTAGTATTGCCTATTCATAATATTCTTTCCTATTTTCTACCAAGACTTGTTAATCTTGAGAAGATTTTAAGTATATGGCAGTAAGTATAACAAATACTTTTAAGCAATTTCTCTTTATCTTTTCATTGTTTGTTCCTGGTGTTCTTGAGATGGAAACCAAGACCTTGCATGCTCCACAGGCACTCTACCACTGAGTCACATACCCATCCCTATCTTTTTACTTTAGTTGTGACATTTTTCTCCATGCTACTATATGAACAGATGAATTGGAACTGAGAAAGAGAAAATAAGAAGGACTCTCCACTGGGTTGACTCTTTGGCTTTTCAAAAATGACACAATGGACTGGTATCACCAAAGATGAAAGAAAAGGGTTATTTCTTCTTTTAGAACCATCAAGGGCTGGGAATATGGAATAGTGGCAAGAGTGCTTGCCTCCTATACATGAAGCCCTGGGTTCGATTCCTCAGCACCACATATATACACAATGGCCAGAAGTGGTGCTGTGGCTCAAGTGGCAGAGTGCTAGCCTTGAGCAAAAAAGAAGCCAGGGACAGTGCTCAGGACCTGAGTTTAAGGCCCAGGACTGGAAAAAAAAAATCAGCACTTAAAATCAGGAAACAGAGCAATCTTATGTAGAAGTCTGAATGAAACATTAGAGACAGCTTGTTCTTACTCAGCTATACCCCACTCTACTGGGTAGTGTACCTGGTGCCCTATTCAGATGAGTGAATGTAAATTAAGTGATAAACATTGAAAGATAAAATGACTCTTGGAGACCTACAAATCTCAATCTCATTGAATGTCAAAAACGGCGCCACAGATCAAGATACACGATAGTCATAAACTGCTTTGTTAAATGGTAATTCCTTCATACAACTACTTAAAGATAATATTTTTTAAAGGAAAGAAAATCTCAATGTATTTTTTCATAGTGATGATAACAGCATGTACAGAGACAATTCACAAGCTGAGGGATTTTCTTTTAACCTGTTTCTTTTCACATTCATTTTTGTAGCATGAATGTATGGCAAAAATATTTGCTTTCAGACACTTCTAACATAAACTCAATGAAATAGCCCCACATTCAGAACCAAATCTGCTACTGGAATGTGAGGTTCCAGTAGACCTGTGAAACCCACACATGTCTAGAAATTCAAGGTTAGAGCTCCCTGGACACCTGTAATTCTGGCCTCTTGCACGTGTGCACTGAAATGTGACTTAAGGTCTTTTATTACTTTGGACACACAGCACTGGCTGCCTAAATGGGCCTGCTCTTGGAAAAGCATTTCAGTACTGACATCTACATTCTCTTTGAGGCCATTTTAAAAATGTCATACACTGTGAACTGTTGATCAGAAATGGCATGACGTGAACATTGTTCCTTCCCTAATGACAGGAAATAGCTTAAATACTTTGGTATTTTGGTTGTTTGGTAGGTACCAGGAATTTGGTACTGCTATAATTTGGAAGCTGCTATAAAATGGATATGAATTATCTGAAAATGTCTTCAAGCTCAGATACTATTTGGAACAATGGTGTTAAGTCTCTGAGTTGGTTGATTCACTTGGATGAAATACCAATTGTCTAAGCCAGGCAATGGGTCTAACCATCCAATGAGAAAAATATCACCCCTTTCTGAATTTCCATAGAAATTTGATTTGAATTTCAAACCAATACCCATCTTTTTGCTTCTTCTCAGTTACTCTCTGCTGACTCATTCTCAAAAAGAACTTAAGTTGTACCTCAGCATAGACAATTCAATTGAAAAGAGACAAGTCATGGCGAGATTCCCAGAACACTGGTCAGAGAAGACACATTTGAGGCAAGAAAAACAGTAATGACATTATTACACAATTTCTCCTTCCTCTCTGGGTATCATATTAATATAAATTAAAAAAAAACCACTTTAAAGATTTCAGGTAGAACTCTGATTGCTTGAACCTATCACCACTGTCTGTTCCTGATCTCTACCCACTTTTCATGAGATCTCTACTAAGTGATGGAGCTACTCACATTGCCATTTGTCTCAGAGAATGGAGGTAGGGAAGACTCAGTTGTTAAGAGATTTGTAATATCCACATAGACCATCCCTCTATTCAAAAATTTGGATTACTCTTTTTTTTGTAAGACCCAATTCTTTGTTATGGTAACTAGTGTTCTCATAATCTAGTTTCAGTTGACCTTCCCACTCTCATCCTTCCCTCCTCAAAGTAGCCTATTCTCTCCTAGAATGCCCTTGACCATACTTAATGTTCAAGTCCTATCCATATTTCAAGAGCAGCCTTTAGAGCTACCTATGCAAAGAGGAAGCACAGCTGTATGGACAGACAAAGCAACTCTTCTGCCATAAGAAAGACCAGGCTTGAGAGGTAGCTCTGTTGCTATGAGCTATATAATATGGGGCAAGGTGTCTCAGCTCTCTGGACTTGCTTTCATGGAGAGATGTGATGATTTGCCCTTCTACAGAGCTCCTATAAGTACAAGATGCCAGCAAGTATGCTTTGCAAACTACACAGGTAAGAAACAACATAGGTCACTGATAGCACTGAGTCCTTCTCTGTCTCTTCAGTTTAAATTGTTCTTTCCTTCCTTGGGGATAGCTCACCTGCTGCCTTCTGCTGACAAATACACAGCTTATCCCCTGGCTGGGTCCACCAAGCAGTGTCCCTGTTGCCACCAGTAATGTCTCTTCATAGAAAGTAGTCACCAAGTTCAGGTCCTGACTAACAGTGCTATAGTTGCGTTAATATGATTGGTCAGTTGATGATTCCCTTAAGGGTGGGGTTAGCAATGCTTACAATGACATCTCATTCTACACAGAAAATGATTGTTCCATAGATTGCCTCCTTCTGACAAATTTGAAGGTACTGGTGCTAGGAGTGACCATAGTGGAACAGATGATGACCCCATTTGATGTCTCTGAAGAAACACCACCACAAAGGGCACAGGTTAGTGATGGTTATATACACCAAGTCAATAGTAGAGTTATATGTGAAAGAGTGAAATCACATAGTAAAACCATCCCACAGATGAAATGATACCTAAATGGGATGAATACAATAGACATGAAAACACTGAAGTAACAGAAAATGAAACAAGATATATAATCTTTTGCAAAGTAAAAAACACTTGTATAACATTGAAATTGCTGAACACGCTATTTTAGAACTGGACATGGTGGTGTACACCTATAATCCCAATACTCAGGAAGGAAAGGCAAGGAACTCAAGTTCAAGACCAGCCTGGGTTACACAGTAAAAGAAAAAAAAGTATTAGGGCTGGCTTTTTGAAGGTTTTTACAAGGTGTGTGTGTGTGTGTGTGTGTGTGTGTGTGTGTGCGCGTGCGCGTGTGTGCATGTGCAAACACATACAACAGCAATGCCTTTTAGGTTATTCAATCTGTTGAAAAACAATAAACAAAAGATAGCCTTAGAAAGTCTGTTTTAAGTGCACTCTTCCAAAAACCATGTTATTCAAAATGCAACAAAAACACTATTCTATAACTATATTATGCAGCTGGTTGTCTCAAATGAAAGAAAACAGTAGATGTTCCATTTGAAATTAAGATAGTTGTTTTTGGACCTGAAGCCCTCTATACCAAGCTTCAGACTGAGTGAGACTTTAATCTGGGGATATTTTCTGAAGGTTGAGGTTAGATAAAAGTCATTACACTAGGAAGCCTGCCTGGTAATTTATCAATATAAACCTTTTCCCAATCTTTTCTCTTTGTTTTCTGGGGGTGTAACTCAATACTTACATTAGATAAATTCTGTATTTCTAGAAAAAAAAAGAGAGACTTGATTTAAATCAACTACTTTAAAAATGCCAGCTTAACTGTTTAACCCCAAACAGAGGGAGCCACTGAAATCCTAAATCTTATTATTAAATGTGGTTGTTATTAAAGACCTCTTTTCTGCACAGTCCAGAAAATGGAAATGTTTGAACACTGCTGAACATATTTTATTTAAATAGGTTAATATTCAATTATTAAGAGTTGACAGAAGAATTCAGCACTCAGGACATGGCTGTCAGAGGAACTTGTCAGTTATTAAAAAAACAATATTTTGGGATGTATTCTTGTAAGTTGTACAGTTTGTCTAACATAAAAAAGAAATTATTTTAGAAACCAGTTGTGTCAAAATTCTATCCAAAAATTAGGAGTTTTTTTTCCCCTCTCTCTCTAAGGAGAGAAATAACTGAAGACAATAACAATTATTTTACGGAGCAGTCCTGATGCTTGAGCACTATCATTTAGCTTTTTCTCTCAAGGACTGCTGCTCTAGCACTTGCTCCACTTCTGGCTTTCTGGTCGGTAAATGGAGATAAGAATCTCAGGGACTTTCCTGCCTGTACTGGCTTCGAATCAGATCCTCAGCTCTCAGTCTCTTGAGTAGCTAAGATTACAGGTGTGAGCCATCATCACGGTCAGGACAGTAATAATATATTTTTCACTAAATGACACAAGTATATGTTTAGTTTAAAGTCAGATTCCTCATGATACCTCTTTTAAAGGCTTCTGTTTTCTCTCTCTGTCTGTCTTGATCTGCCTCTTTCTCTCTCTCTCTCTTTCTCTCTCTCTCTCTCTCACACACACACACACACACACGTTGCCTCTAGGATTCTTTAATTCACATAACATAACAAAAGCAAACCATATCTTCAATCTTCATGTTGTAGAGGAAAGCATAGAACCCTAAATTCCTAAATTCTCACTCTTTCCGTGAAAATGCAACTGTGTGATCTTGGATGCTCCATTTAATATTCTGAGCCTCAGTGTCCCTGGCGATAAAATGAGAATGTCCATATATATGCTCTAAAGTTTCCAACCTACACATTTTGAATTTTCATAGTCATAGAAATAGAAGGAAATTGAGTAGAAATTATTCACACAGAGAACAGAACTTACCACTTGGTAATTGTCCTCTGAGAGCAAGCTGTATGGCTATAGTAACTGAGAAACCGACAGCCTCTCTTGCCTGGAGCCTTCTCAAAGACAGGAGATAGCACTAGGCCATGAGATGGACAGGGAGGGGAGAAAGCAGGTCACAGTCCATCCTCTACCTGAAGGCAGCAGTCAAGTCTGCTCCTGTGTCTCTCATTTGGCTGCTTCTTTCCAAGATGTCTCCCCCATATTTCCCTGCCATCCAGGGTCAGTCTGTCACATGACTCTCTTCTGGTTTGCAAATCTGGGCTTGTAACCCCAACTTCTCTTTCCCATTCTGCATTCCCATCACTTACTGGTTGTGTGGTATTCAACTTTGCCAAGGTAAAGGATTAGATGAGATCATACCTGCTCTGTTTAACTTGGTTAGTGATGATTTCCCTAAACATACATTTTCTGTGCTCCAAGATCTTTATAGCTTTTCAGAAAATGCATGGCTACTGGATATGATTCTCTTTCTTTTCAAATACACCCACCACCTCCACTAGAGTATACATTTTCAGGGTTTTAAACACTTCTGTTGGTGTAGTTTGTGTGCTTTTGTGTGTGTTTTTTTCTGTTGCTATTCTGGAGCCATAAAAATCAGCTCTACTTCAGGCTTTTTGGTCATTACTTGGAGATAAAAAACTTTCACAGACTTTCCTGTTTGAGCTGGCTTTGAATTAGATCTCAGCCTCCTGAGTAGCTGGAACTATAGATGTGAGCCACCAGAGCCTGGCTTTGATGACTGGCTTTATTCTCAATATTATGTGGAGTCTTGAACATAAAAAAATATATCACATATATTTGCTGAATTCAGGATATACACAATATGATAAATCTAGACCTGGGTTCTAATGTTCTGTCCATGAGATCACCATATATTCTGATCTAAAAGATTATTAGTTCAACTAATGTATATGCAGCTTTAGGTACTTTATTTCTTTCTAAATGTGAGCTGTGGTAAGGAAATGCTTTGGCCTCATTTTATAAATTAGTAAACCAAGATAAGACACTTGCTATGCAGCATATAGCGACAAGTTCTAGAGCTGAAAATGGATCCAGTTTTCTGACTTCAAGTCCCCTCTTCCATCCCCTATTTCCTAATTTTTTGCTATCATGTCTACTTCTCTGATTATTTCTCCAGCTTTGATAGCTCCCTATCTATCTATGTAGTCAAGTGTCCATAGACAAAACAAATTGGATTCAACTGAAGTCTGCTTAGAACTAAGATACATTTTTTGAAACCAGGTCATTTCTTCAGGCACCAAGGGAATATCACTGTCATGTGCTTTTCAACACTGATAATATCACTGTGGGGAACCTGGTGGGGCATAGGGTGTTGTTTAATATGATGAGTGAACTGGCCCTTAGCAAGAGACGAGTAACAATCATTGTTACTACCAATATGGTGCTCAGAACTTTCAGGAGACATCCTTGGAATGGAGAACACAATGGTGAAAGCCAACAGGATTGGGAATTTATCTGTTTTTTGTTTTGGGTTTTTTTGTTGGGTTTTTGTTTTGTTTGTTTGTTTGTTTGTTTGCCAGTCCTGGGCCTTGGACTCAGGGCCTGAGCACTGTCCCTGGCTTCTTTTTGCTCAAGGCTAGCACTCTGCCACTTGAGCCACAGTGCCACTTCTGGCCATTTTCTATATATGTGGTGCTGAGGAATAGAACCCTGGGCTTCATGCATAGGAGGCAAGCACTCTTGCCATTAGGCCATATTCCCAGCCCATGGATTGGGAATTTATAATCCCATAGAGTTATCTAAGTTATACACAACGTTAGGGGCTTCTATAAAGAGATCCAGACTCGCCTGGCTTCCTGGACAAAACACTTCCTGAGCTCTCCGATCTGCAGGCACTTTAAAATGGGCTTCATAATTGAGGAAGAAATGTAGAGGTGGATGAAGATCACATCCCAGAACCACTCAAAGCTGTTTGCAGGCTATTCAAACTGGTTACATGCAATCTAGGGTCTACAACTTAGGTCTTGTCTATAGGGTCTTCACAATTCCTTTATGACAGGAAGGGATTAGCAGAAGCATAATATTCAGAGGATAGATTGGAAAGATACTCTCCATTCTAGAAGCACTTTACTCTTCAGCTTGCTTTTACCAACATGAAGCACCAAGAGACAGAACATATCATGCATTTACACAGCAAGGCCAGAAGTTAGTGGGCCTTTCTCCCAGATCAGTACCTTCTCCAAGCACAGTCCTGGAGTGGAGGTCTGGGAACCCTGATTCAAAGGGTCACAAGTGAACAGGAAACTGTGGCTTCCACATAATAAGAACACCAAAACACACACTCTAGACTCCATCCTTCAGAACCTGAGTGAACTGAACATAGCTTGAGAAGGCCATGGCCCTCTGGGTGACTATGAAGACTGGCAACCAGGAAGAGAAGGTGCTTAAAGGGAAGGCTGGAGGGGCTCAGGGGCTCCTGCTACCCAGTTTACAAGAGACTTTTAGTCCCACCTTTGACATAAAGTGCCAGGTTTCTGGTCTAAGGCTGATCCCACTACTTGCCATGCTAATCCCTATGTATATGCCAAAGGAGGTTAACACATCCTGGGTATACATACAGACCACAGCTTCCTCCCTCTGCTCAGGGCCTGTGCTTAAGAGATCTGAACACTGGGGAGATAGATATTGCCTCACTTCTCCTTAGGGTGTCCACACTAATCCCTGGAAGCCATCTTGCTGCCCTTCCAGAGATCAGCAGACCAGAGTGGTATCTTGGGGATAGAAGAGAGTGATTGTAAGAGTCCTGTTTAGTGGAAGGGCATCCTAGAATGGAACATCTCCATACCAAACCCATGAATAAAGGCACTTCACACACACACACACACACACACACACACGAAGTAGAGAAACAAGAGCAAAGCGGCCTGGTGACCTTCACTCCTGCCTCCATGCCCCTCTTCTCACCCACTCATTTTAAGTTTGAGTTACATGAGCTTTTAAAGGCTCCTTTTAACACATGCCAGTTATGGCATCTCCAAGAGTCAAGCTCCTTTAGTTGGTAATTTTTACCTATGTCAGCATATGTCAAACTTTCAGAGAGAGGGAGAGAGAAACCTTAGAAAATAAAACCACTAAGACTCCACCCGGATGATAAAAATCTCTTGCAGCTCTAAGCTCAACATCATACATCTTAGACTTCTTTGCAGAGCCCGAAGCGGGGGAGGCGGTGCCTCTGGGATCTGAAGGATGACAGTCTGTGCCAGTCCCACCTCACCAGCCTAATAGTTTTACCAGGCACCTTTCTGCTTGGTTCTGCATGGCCAGCTTAGAAGCTGACTTTGGGTCTCATTCATTCACTAGGTCTTCAAAGGCCAGTCACCTTGGGGGATGGGGGTCCCCCTCTCTCTGTTCTTTCCCCACTTCCCCCTTACAGAGGGAGTAGTCAGTAGCCCCTACGGGAGGGTGGCACAGAACCCATAGCTCCACCTTCCCGTGGTCTGCACTTTGCAATCTAGCCCTAGGCGCAGCAATGCGGATGGAGAAGGGAAGGGCATGGTAGGTGCCTAGGATGGGGGGTGGGGGGGTCCGAACCCGCAGGGGGCGAGTGGGGGGTTGAGTGATTTGAAGATCTATGGGCCCTCACTTAGAAGACAGCTACTGGGGGATCCTTTTGTGGAAGCTGGCACTTATGGGGCTCAGAAAGACTGAGGTGCAGAAGAGCTGCGCCGCCAGATACTGGTGGGGTGGGAGACTCCCCAAGGAGGAAGCGTCGAAGCCAGCCTGTTAGTCCCGGGGAGCCCGCGGCTGCTGAGCGCTGAGCACCCGGTCACAGAAATAGGAGAGGGAAGAGAAACCAGCCTGGCTGGCTTGTAAACAGGGGTTTCCATCTGGAAGAGCCAGCTCCAACAGACCCCCAGACCCTGGCACCCCGACCCGCCTGCAGTTAATCCTTTTACTCGTGCCCCCTCCCCACCCATCACCAACACCAGGCAGGGACCCAAGCTGGTGGCCGCTGCTGCTTTCGACCCCTGGCGAAAGGAAGCTGGCTGCCAAACGAGTGTCCAGCTGCAGTACCGGCGCGCCCTGGTTGCCGAGATGGAATGGCAGACCCAGGGGTCTCTCGACCTTGACTCCGATCGGCGCTCAGGGTCTCCAGATTATACATGGCCCCTCCCGCAGCCCTCTGGGCAGCTGGGTGGGAGGAGGCCGGACTCCACTTTGGCAAAGAGAGTAGTGGGGGGAGATCGTCCTGGATGGAGAGCCTAGCCGGCCTCTCCGCAATGTAGGACTTAACACCCGAGCGCCGGGGAAGACCGCGCAAAGCCGGGACGCCGAAAGAAGGGAGAGCGGCCACGTCTTCCGGGACCCCTCCACCCAGCGCCCCATTTGCCCATCTCCCGGATCCCCTAATGGGCCCCATTAGGGGCCCATTAGCTGCGCCCACTGCTCCCCACCCCCCGACACCCCCGCTTACCTTAATAGTCCCGTCCATTTGGCCAAGTCTGCAGCCGAGCCCCCCAATATTCCACACATTGACCCGGTTGCAGCCTGACCTCGCAGCCCCTTCAGATTGGCCCGGCGCGGCCTCTCTGGCGCCCTGGGCCCTCTCGGAGTGCCCCCTGCGAGCGCCCTGCCCTCGCTCCCCTAGGCACGTTTGTTGTTGTAGCGGAGAGACAGTTAACCGGATGAAACTTTTTTTTCAGCTAATTTTGGGAAGTGACTTCACTTTGCGATCGGGGAGGAAGTCCTATCTCTCTCTCTCTCTCTCTCTCTCTCTCTCTCTCTCTCTCTCGCGCTCTCCTCTCTCTTCTCTCCCTTCTGCTCTCCCTTGCCTCCCCCCCCCCCGCCAACACCCCCTCTTCCTCTCCGCGGCTCGTCCTGCTTTTCGCATCACACTCTATATAAATATACGCGGAGATAGCCCGGTGCCTTCATGCGCCGCGGCACACAGGATACTTGCTTCTGGGAGATAAGAGCTGGCCGGGAACAATGACGGGGTCCACGCCCAGCGTCCGCGCCCCGATTCCCCGCAGTCTGCAACGCAGCCCCCTTCACCTCCACCTCCACACCCCCCCCCACCACTCCCCCTCCGTCCCCAAATCCAAAGCCAAACGCCTTGAGATTCTTCCCTCTTCCCGGGGCCCTTGGCCGAAGGTGGCCGTCCTGACTCATTCACTTTCCGTTTCTTCCCACAGATACGTTCATTAATGCCTTTTCCAGCCGGAGTCAAAGCTTTTCTTGGGGATGGGAGGACGACGGCGGGAGAGTTTTCTAGAACGAGGGATAACCTGGCGGGAGCGCCTACTGCTGGGACGCCGGACGCCGACGGAAGCAAACCAACCCTTACACAATAATAATACGAATGAATCAATGGGAAACTTCCCACTCGGTCCCACCGCGGCCGAGACGCTTGCGGACGCCCGGAGCGACTCTTCTCACTCACTCCTCGACGGGGCTTTCGGGGGGAGTTTGCAGGACCTGAATTGTCCGGGGCGGGACTCGGGGTCCCTCCCGTAGGCGCACCTCCGACGCGGGCAACCCGCAGTCACCGAAGGCCAAGACCAACAGCATCCCAGTTCACTCCCTCGCGCTTACCGGGACCCCGGGACCCGACGGCCCAAGCCTAGGTTCTCAAGCCAAAGTCGCCCTTTCAAGTCCTCGGAGAGAAGGTTGGGGGGTGGGGGTGGGGGACAAGGAACGGACCCAGCGACCGACCAGCCCTCTACACCGACCAGCAGGTCCCCCCCCCCCCCCGCGAGCGCAGCACATCACACCCAGACTTCTCCCCCTCCCCCGCCCCGTGAGACTTGGGGTCCCCCCTCCCGGGACTGGCACCCCCACCCCGCAGTGTGACCGGCCTCCCCACAGCCCACTTCACAGGCCCAGCTCACCCAGAGATCTCCCGGGCCCTCTACTGGGCTGCCGAGCTCAGGGGTCTGTGTGGCCTGACTTCCCTTCTCCCCAATCTCAAAAACCAGTTACCTTGTCCACGCTCTCCAGACCACGCTTTGGACTTTCTCACTTTTATTTAAGAGTCCTCCCAGAGGGGAAAAAACAGAAGAAAAAAAAAAACAATCCAGAGATGATCCAAGTAAATTGAAAAGAAAAAAAAAAGTTCAAAAGGGTGTCCACGGCGGCGGGACAGGGGGGTAAAATTAAAAAAAAAAAAAAGGTGACTTATTAATGCTTTATTTCTTCAGGAGCAATTGAGCCCCAGAGCTCGCTCGCCTCCCTCCGTCCCTCCCCCCTCCCCTTCTCGAAATTAGTCTCATCAATTCAGCTCCAATTTTGAGTTCGAATACAGACACGGGTCTGAACGTGACCAGACCTGGAGTGTCGGGTGCAGCCAGCCAGCAATTGAGTCTCAGTGTGTGCGTGGGGGGTGGGGTGGAGTGGTTAGTGGGGTGGGGGCCAGGGCGGACTTCCCCCCTCCCTCCTGTCTGCTTCTCAATCCAGGGGTCTGCTCCAGAGCTCCCTAGGGACCGCCACATCTGGTTACCGCTAGCGGGGTCAGCCCCCCCCCCCTTTGCCTGGGGCCACCAGTTCTGGAGTTCAATTAAAAGAAATCAGGCTTAACCCTTTCTTCCCCACCAGCCTGTCTCCCGCCCTCTTGCTCTTCCCTTCAGCATTTCCACATGCTTTCCAGAAAGGAAAGAGGTTAAAGGGAAAGGAAGAATGAATTACATCCTTTCAAACCCCAAATTGTTTCCTTTTCAGCCCAGACTCTACCGACCTTCAAACGACAACAGAGCTTGCAGGAGGGTGTGGGGAGACTGAGTCTCACCAGGACCTCACTAGAAAACTAAGCATCCCAACCTCTCTTTCAGCTAGAAATCATTCAAGTCCGCGATGGAGAGCCCCTCTTCCAGGAGCTGACTACACAGAGGCTGTGAATAGCCACTTCACAAGAGGCAACTCCCCCGTGTTCTCTCTCTCTCTCTCTCTCTCTCTCTCTCTCTCTCTCTCTCTCTCTCTCTCTCTCTCTCTCTCTCTCTCTCTCTCTCTCTGTCTCTCTCTCCTAAACCATGACAATTCAACCACCAGGTTTCTCTTTCCAACTTCTCTTGGCCTCCAAAGACCAGTTGTCTTCACTGTTCTGATCAAGGGTCACCCCAACATTCCTAGTACTCCCAGTTTTCATTAAGCCTCATTTCCTAACCCTTTGGGAGTATTCAATATAAAACTAGATGAAAATGAAGACTGGGCTGCCTGTCTGAGTTGTAAGACTAACACTTTCTGTTTTTGCCTGTAAAACCAAAAGTATGGTGATTTCGTAATTTTGGAGATGTGGGGGTTGTTCTGGCATAAGCAACACCCTGTGCATAGACACAGGCATTGTGGACCCCTGATTGGTGTGAATACTGTTTCTTACTACATAGCAGTTCCCCTGTTAAGAGCTACTGCCCATTCATAAGGGTCTTCACTCAGAAGGACCCCCCCTCCAATTCTGAGGGGGGAGGGGTTGTCAGATTCTTTCCATCCTGTGTTGATGTGCTGGTGGGCAAGTTTGCCTAACTTATATAACTCCGGGCTAGAAACTTCATTCTATTGCTGCTGGTTCTTTTTTTAAAATCCCGAAGGGGTGGGGAGAGAGCCCTAACCAAACACAACAGTAAACAAGTCTGCCCTGTTTAATGTGGTTACCACCAGACATCTGGAAAGATGGTTTGATCCTGGCAGCTCACATTGTTTTCACGAGCAGCCAAAGAGAATATTTTGAATGTTTGCATTGAGACAAATTGATAGAGAGCCTGCGGTGAGGCCCGCTACAAATGAAAACTGTCTTGTGTTGGGAATGCAGCTTTCCTTACCCTCTATGGCTCCCTCCTTTGCTCCCTCCACCCTCTTCTCTTTCCCCTCCCTCTCTTCTCCCTGTCTCCCCCCCTCCCCACCCCCTTCCTTGGTCTACCAGCCTAGCTTGGGAATGGTTGCCCCTGCCCACACACTTGTGCACACCCTCTTTCCTGGCTCCACAAGCACTGCCTGGATTTGCTCTTTTCCAGACTGGGCAGGGCTGGGACCATGATCTGGTATGAATACCAGCGGTGCCCATTTCATCAACCCATTCCTGGCTTTCAAAGTCAGGACATTCACAGCCAAGGCAGCCAGGCCAAACCTTTCTTTTAAAGCTACCAACTGGAGGTGGGGGGGGGGGGGGAGAAAACTTACAAAGACTTCAACAACAAAACAGCCCCTCAGGCATTCCTAAGGCTTCTCTAGAAGGCATGTACACGTGTGTGTGGGGGGGGGGGATATTTAGGAAATATTTGGAGTCTTTTCACTGAAACGTAGAGGACAGGGCTTGCGTAGGGCAGACTGCACTTGACAATTTTTTTCAAAGATGCGGAAGTCCCGCTTCCCCAGGGAGGGGAACGACGACGGGGCGAAAACGTGTCTTGGCTCGCTCAGTGTCAGCCCTTTTGACCGGGTCAAGACTTTCCAGACACAGGCTTCCTGGGCTTCTTAGGTCCCAGCCTGGGTCAAGGGATGGGAGGACGCCACAAATGCAGCCGAGTGTCGGAGGTGCCTCTAGACTCTGGGACATCGGGGTCACTTGAAACTCTTAAAGATGCCCGCCTGGGCAGGGCGTCTAAGGCGCGGGGGTGGGGGCTGGGGGTGGGAAGGGGGCTTCCCTCTGGGTCCTCTCCTTTCCCGGGTGGCTGGTCCTTTGCCGGCCACACTGGGTACCCGGGGCGGGCAAAGGGGGAGGGGAAAGAGAGCCGAGAGAAGGGCGGGAGAAGGTGGGGGCGGGGAGGAGGGGTGGGCGGGCCAGCGAGCGCCAAAACTCCAGACTGCACAAACTGCAGCTTCAAGTGTCTGGCCTCTCGCTCGAGGCCATAATTAATTTGAGATTTATTTTTATTGGAGAACTCGAGTCTCGTCAGACCTTAGCCAAACAAGGCAGCTCAAGCCGCCCCTGGATGCGCTTGAATGCCGGGGAATATTTCTGCAGGAAGGCTCTGCAGGCGCGCCTGCTTTGAATTTGTTTCTCCGACTTCATCCACTCACAGATTGAAGGAAGATTTAGAGCCTCGGCTTGCCCTGCCCGCTCCCCACGCTCTTTCTTTGCCTTTGCGCCCAGCGGATTCAGAACGCAACGTGGGGGGCCAGAGTGGGGTGCGCGCCGGCGCGCAGGCGGGAGGCTGGGGCAGGGATGGGGAGGGGTGTCTACGCACCCCGAGCCCTAGGCGATCCCCAAGCCATCGGTTGGGCGCCCCCCCCCCCCCCCACACACACACACTCTGAGACCACACGGCGTCCAGGAAAGAAAAAAAAAAAAAAACCCAAGTGAGTGGGAGGCTGACCAGAGAGCTTAAACTGACAAACGGTGGAGACCAACCAGGTGTCTGCACCCCCACCCCGCACTCAGTAGCAGCGCCCAGAAGGAGGTAGTAGAAATGAGGGAGTGGGCTTCATTTCTCCAGTCTCCTCTAATCCTCCTCCTCCTCCTAGTAGCCTCAAACAGTGTGTTCCAAGTAGTAATCTGTATCCTTGAAATGCAGCTTTTAATCCTGCGAATCAGGCAAGCCAGGTGCCACTTCCAGACACTTACTGTGGCTAGGAATAGTCCGGACCCAACAATTTTCCTCCATCTGGGGTTGGAACAGGGATATCAGGGAGGGCGGCTCTCCCAGAATGCTGCCTGAGCCAGATCCGAAAGCTGGTAGGGCAGAAATAAGGAGTCTAGGAGAAGCACTAAGAAGGACAGGGGAGAGCTCTCAGGAATGCGTGCCCCCAGCTTTGCATTCTGTGCTAGGGCTCTAGCACTGGGCAGGGTTCCTTTACTTGGGTCTCCAAGCCCTTCCTCCATCCCCATAACCGAGTGACTGCTGCCTTTGACTTCAGTTTACTAGGGGGCAACCTGAGTTTGAATCTGACTTTGCACTTAGCAGCTGCGAGGCCTTGGACAAGTTCCTTAACCTCTGTGTGTATCATTATCCTGGTCTGTATGAACCTTTATGCTAGGACCTATCTCTAAGGGCTGTTGAAAAGGAGTG
The DNA here is from genome assembly GCF_023159225.1 of Perognathus longimembris pacificus. Lineage (NCBI taxonomy): Eukaryota > Metazoa > Chordata > Mammalia > Rodentia > Heteromyidae > Perognathus > Perognathus longimembris. The sequence goes on from NC_063163.1 coordinate 105,111,061, forward strand.
TTTAGAACGTGCCTGGCAGTCTAGAACTTTGTCATTACCTGTACCTCAATTTTCTCCATACAAGCTCAGTCACACTAACCTCTCCGTGCCTCAGCTTTTGATCTGCAAACTACTGAATAGGTTCATTATTACTAGAAATGAGTTAGCTCCATGCTCAGAACAGGGCTTGGCAAATGTAAGGGGTAAGGGCTGTGTGACAGGTAACTGTCAATATCACCACAAGGAGACATCTCAGACTGTGGTGGTCAGGGATTTACAGGGTCACCTTCCCCACACTCTCTCCTGTGGTATTCCCCTCACCCCTTGCACTCTGGAGGCCCCCAGAGCCCACACCAGGGTTCAGATCGCCACCATCATCATCTTCTAGGCACAGAAGACAGCCTTGGCTCCTCAGGACCCAGCTCTGCTTCTGACTCCTGGGGGGGGGGGGGGTCCAGGAGCCTGGGCTCCATGTTTGTCAACAACCCTGAGCGGGGTGCTGGTGACTGGGATTGGCAGCCGGGGTCTGTTTGTGCCCCTCTGGCAAATGATGGACGGAGTGAGCCTGCTAAACAGACTCAAGATTGTCCTGCCACGCAGACTTTTCCCGTCATCAATGCACTCCTTTGTGCAACAATACAAACTTTGTGGCAGCTGAAAAATCCCATTTTTTTAAACCCCTCCTTGAAAAAGAGCTCCAGCAGGGAGCGGCCCCTTCTGGCAACCATCATCTTTCCAGCCCCTCAGCTCTCTCCTGGACCACTTTTCTTTCCCCCTAACTCTTAGCCCCAGTCAGGCCTCTTGGCTTCCTTTTGCTTCCTTTTTGGGGAATGGAGGGGGCGGGGTGGATCATCATCCCTGAGATTGTGGGTGCTAGGTGTGTGCCCACACAGAGGCACTGTGAGAGTGGTTATAGCTCCCACTCCTCAGCGACCCCTTACAATGGAAGGTAGAACTTAAGTGAGAGCAAGTTGCAGTACAGTCTTGGAACTCCCGACACTTCGTGGAGAAACACCTCCCTCCCTCCCTCCTCTCTCCCTCCCTCCTTTCCTGGACCATTGACACATTCGTCTTATCTTTCATTCCCACGTTCATCCTTGATTAAACGCCCTATGGGGTTTCGTCTCCAGGATCCCGCCTCTCAAAAGTGACCATACACTGCTTCAGAAAGCTAGGCTGGGACTGAAGAGATGGCCCGCGGTGTCAAGTTTCCCTTTACCAGAGGTCTGGGAGGCTGGACACATAATTGGCTCTCCTTGGACGTGAACGGAGAGGTCAGTTTAGGTGGAGGTCCTGCTGGCCGGCCCACACCTAGCACTAGCATGCACTATCACTGTATTTCGCTGAAGCTGAAGGTAGCTCAGCTGAGGGGGGGGGGGGGGAGGGACGGTCGGGGAGGTCGAAGGGGAGGGGCTTCTGGGCGGGAGGGCGGAGCCAGGTTGGAGAGTCTGCGTGTGTCGGCTCCATTTACCACGTCGCGCAGACTCCTTCCTTCTGGGTTCTGAGGTAGGCTCGGATAGTCCCAAGTTCTGGATCCCTATCTGAAAGGCCAAGGGTGGCGGCGGGCGCGCAAACGCCGTCCCGGTGCTCGCGACCTCAGCGCTGCCCCATCAAGGGATTTTCATTGAACGTGTAACCCAGATGTCCCAGCCCCGGTTTTGTTTACATTCTTAAGAATCGTTGTGGAAAGGAAAAATAAATGATTCAAAAAAAAAAAAAAACCTACGATGGGCGATTGGCTGTCAGACATAGTGATCTGAGCCTTCGAGGGGCGGGCAGGGCCGAGCAAGGTGGGCTTGAGGTCCGTCGGGTAGGAGACACGCGTGGCGCCCCAGCACCCCTGCGCGGAGCAACACAGACACGCACATCCGCTTGCACACTCGCGCGTGCACACGCAGAAGCCCTCACGACGGCACACATATGCTCGCACGCAAACACCAGCACACCTTGAACGCCGGGCACCAGCCAGTTGTTCGCCAGGGCCGCAGACGGCGCCACCATTGGACCCAAACGGCCGCGTGCAGGCAGGTCTTACACCAGCCTCGTCTGTTTCTAGCTTCAGAAACCGCAGTTGCTAAGCGCGATGTACCTGGTACCGGGATGCCTAATGGCTTTTCCTCTTCCCCCACTTTTCCAGGGAAAAGGAGGAAGGTCAAGGTGAGGATTGAACAGGGAGAGGGGGAAGGGGTCATTACCTGTTTTAGGACGCTGTCATGTCTTACCTTGACGTAAGACGCTGTGTCTGGGACGGTCTGAAACATGGTGCAAGTAAGTGCCCAGGAAAGGACCAGAAGGCTCAAGAACCAACCTAGGTGGGAGAAACTCGGTCACTCAAGAATGGAATGAGGTTGACTGAGGTGATAAGGAGGTGGTAGGGGATTTGATGAGGAGGTGGGGTTTGATGGAAGCCTTGGGAAAAATGGAAGAGGAAAAAGGAAGAACTAGGAGGCAGCATCTGGGAGACTGGGGGACTGGAGCCAGATCCTTCCTCTCTCCTACAGTTAAAGCTCCGGGCCTTTCCTCCCCCCCCCCCCCAGGGCTTTGGTAGTTATGCACCAGGATTGCACTAGCTCAAGGAGAGAAATTGTCCAGAACAGAGATAGTTCTTCCCTTCCACACAGCTCAAGAAAGGTCCTAAAGAACAAATTGCTATCAATAGGACCCGGGCAGAGACCAACTGCAAGATTTTCTTACCACCCTGGCAATGCCAGGCCAGTAGCTCTACTCTTTCCCTTTTGGAAGATGGATTCTCTAGGGATAAGACTAAGTCAAGTTTCTCAGGTCTGTTGTGGTGGTGGTTGGGGGTGGTGGTGGTGGTGGTGGTGTGCTTTCCCGGGAACCAATTCTCTCCTTTGGAAAGAAAATGGATTTTCTGCAAGGACAATGACAATGCATATGTGATAATCAATGAGATGGTTTCTTGGGTCTGCTTATTTGAGCGGGAGGGAGCAAGAACCACTTTAGGGTGCCAGGTGCTTCTGCCTCAGCGAGTCTGTCTTCTGACTTTGCCAAGCTTGGCAGCTGTCTCTTTCCCCCTTTCCTCTACTGCTTTCTCTTAATCCATCTTTAACGTAGCAGCCCACGGCTTCTCCAGCAGCCAATGTGTTTCTGATAAAGCACTTTTCTCCCCACTAACAAATTCCAGCTTTTTTGGCTCCTGAAGCCACAACATACACACCCGAGTTCAGGGACAAGGTAGGTTTCCATGGCTCATAGATTTCCTTCGTTGCTTCCGCTCCCCACACACATTTTCCACTCTCTCCTTTTTCTTTGAAACCCAGGGTACCATTTGAAGGGAAGAGGAGAGACAGACAGATAGACACACACATACACAAACAGAGAGAGAGAGAGAGAGAGAGAGAGAGAGAGAGAGAGAGAGAGAGAGAGAGATGATTGAGAAGAAAAAGCTGTCCCAGGAAGCCATGAATTTTCCAAAGGCGACATAAACTGGCATGGGGAAGAGAGAGTCACTGGGACCCTGCATTGCCTGCAGCTGCTCAGGCAAAAATGCCACTCACCTTAGTCAATCTGTCCAGAGAAGTCAGCAGGATTCTAGTTTGTGCGTATTGTCTGTGCCCAGAGATCCCAGAACCTTGGCAGTGAGAAATTAAACCTGACTGCCTGTAGGCAAAACTTGCTGTAATCGTTTCTTTGCAGCTCCTGCAGACCCGAGGTCTCAGCTCTTCTGGTGCATCCTGGGGGCGGGGGTGGGGGTGAAGGGGATGTTTGCTGCCGAAACCAGAGCTTTTGTGCACATAAGGGCAGCTTTCCTCTATAGGGCCAGCTCTCCCAGTCGGTCCCACTCCCTCTTCCTCTGCTTTCCCCTGCTGTAATTTGGTTTCCGTTTTCTTATCAATATTTCAACTGTTGTCTGATGGATTGTTCTAAAAGGATGGCCACCCATCTGTCCCCAGCTACTTTTCCAGAAACTTCCCTACTTTACCACAAAACTTTAAGAAACATTAAAAACTACTTCATGCATATATAAACACAGCCACTGTGAACCCAAAAGGAGACAGGCCAGCCTGGCCCACAAGCTCAGCATCTGTTTTCTGAAAGTTTCGTGTTATTGCCAGGCAAATTTCTGTGTTGTGTTTTGTGTGTGTGTGTGTGTGTGTGTGTTTACACATGCATGCACAAATTCTGGGATCTTGAACTCAAGACCTGGGCACTCTCTTTTAGCTCACTTTCTTTTCTCAAGGCTAGCATTCTACTACTTGAGCCACAGCTCTACTTCTAGCTTTTTGCTAATTAATTGTAGATAAGTGTCTTATAGACTTCTCTGCCTGGGCTGGCTTTGAACAATGATACTCTGATCTCAGTCTCTTGAGTTAGCATGAACCTGTAATTGACTTCCTGAAGAACTCACCTTTCCAGGGAGTATTTGTCAGAGCAAGGTGGATTACAAATGTCACAGAAATATTTGAATCATGGAGGGTTCTTTTTCTATTTAATGCAAGCATTAAAAAAAGTGCTGAGGCGAAAGAGTTGTGTGGGGGTCCTGAACTTTCTGTTTTCTTGAGACTTTTCTTGTTTCCCTCTTCACTTTTCCTTGTAGCCTTGGCCTTGCTTGGATTCACATTTCTCAGATTTCTAAACAGAGATTCCCTTCAGTGGCCTGCCCAGTCCAGGGTCAAGCGAGGCTTGGGGTTTAGTTTGCTCTCTTCTCTCTAGGCATATCATAAGAGGGGTTCACTCCAGGAGCCCTAACCTGGAGCACCCTTGCAGAGACCAGGGTTTGTAGATCTAAGATTTGTGTGTGTGTGTGGGGGGGGGGAACTGCAGATCCAGGGGCATCATTTAAGAGTAAGGATGGGCTTGTTTGCGTTTGTACGGACAAATCCTTTAGCTTCTCTGTGCTATCTCCTCTTCTTTCTTGGGTACTCTAGTCACTTCAGTGCCTTGGGTCTGGCCCCTAGAAAGAAAGTTGGTTTAGTCTCTGTTCCCCGGCTCTCCATTCCCTCCCCCCCCCCCCCATCTTCCAACTGACTTTGGAAATGTCTGGCCAAGAGGCAATTGCTAGGATTCCATTTCAAGAGAAAGCACACACTTATCACCCAGATCTGCCCACCGTGGGGGGTACGAGGACTGGCGGCAGGGTTATTCATTATTTCCTTCTCAACAATATCCCGATTTTTCTCTCCCGTCCCTCCCCCAGAGCTCCACATATTGAAACATTTTGCTACTTAGTAAGAGCAGCCCAGAGAGCGAGGAGGTGAAAGGCCAGCCTGGGACCGTGACTGGGGCTGCCTGGGCTCCTCGCTGGCGACCAGGCTGCCCCCCGCCCCGCACATTCCTGACCAATGCTTAGGAAAACAAGACCCCGCTGGGGAGCTTAGGAGGGGAAGGGGTTGGGGGACCCGAGCCACTCACTGCCCTAGAATTCTGTTCTTAGGATTCTTTTTGTGTGTGTATGCCTGCCCTGGGGCTTGAACTCAGGGCCTGGGTGTTGTCCCTTAGCTTTTTTGCTCAAGGCTAGTGCTCGATCACAGCTTCGGGAGTAGCTAGGATCACAAGCATGAGCCCCCAGCTCAGCTTGTTACTAGGATTCTTGCAGAGATTGTCTTCCCTCCCAAATGAACAAAAATACTTTTCCAAACAATCTCAAATAAAATGAGTGATACATGCTAAAACCATGTCATGCATCTTTGGGTGGGAGATTTGAAATTGAGGGCTTCAGCTATATTAGAAGAAGCAAAAACTAAAGTAGCTTATATCTCACCATCATTGATCCTTCCTTCCTTCCCTTCCTTCCTTCCCTTCCTTCCTTCCTTCCTTCCTTCCTTCCTTCCTTCCTTCCTTCCTTCCTTCCTTCCTTCCTTCCTTCACTCCTTCCTATCTTTCCTTCCTTTTCTTCCCTCCCTCCCTTCCTTCTTTCCTGCTCCCTTCCTTCCTTCCTTCTCTCCCTCCTTTCTTCTCTTCTCTTCCCATTCCTTGCTTCCCACCCTTCCTTCTTTCCTTCACTCCTTTCCTTCCTTTGCTCTTTTCTTTGGCTGTACTGGGGTACAAACTCAGGATCTCACACTTGCAAGAGAGGCACTCTAGACCTTTTTAGCTTTAGTTATTTTTCTAATAGAGCTTCAATTATTTTTGTCTAGGCCAGCTCAGACTACCATCTTCCTACTGATGTCTTCCTTGTAGCTGAGCTACCCACCGCCGTATCCAGCTTATTTGTTGAGATGATGTCTTGGAAAAGTTTTGCCTGAGCTGGCTTGAATTTGATCTTTCCACTGTCCACCTCCAGTGGCCAGGATTGCAATGTAAGCTACCTCAAGGTGCCTGGCCTGTATTTCTTTCCTTAAAGTGATCACTCAGAGACCTTCCTCCAGATTCTACACACTTCCGTCTTTATATTTTCACTCTGTTCTGACATCCTTACTATTTTAGAAATCTTCGTAATGTCTGCCCCTGGTTAGCTTGTAAGCAACCTGAAAGGCAGGCATTGACTATTTTTTAAATGTCTGGATACCTAGCATTCCCACTGATATTAACTGGCAGAGAAGTGAGGTGCTTTCTTAACTGTCTTTTTCCTTCCGGGCAGCCACTAAGGAGGGGCATACAAAACAATGCTGGGCCATTGAGTTGAGTAAAGGAACATTGACAGGAGGTTTATCGTGAATGATACTGCTTTATTATCTGCTTTAAAGGTGGGGGAGAGTGTCTACCTTCAAATCAGTGCTCCCCATTTGCTTCATTTGTACAGTGATCGTTTAAACAGGAGGCCTGATCTATAAACCTCATTGCTAAGCATTCCCAAGCTTCTTGGATGAGATCAGCTGATGAATGAGGCTCATGTCCTAGGCAGTGTGGTATGTATCTGTGTTCTATTTCCTATTCTTCCCGGTGACTTCAGGAGCCAGAATGGACATTTAATCCATTCGTTGGGCAAATGAACTGACGATGAATCGGAGTCCCCTTCAGACAGGTTTTAAGAGTTAAACATTTGTGTGTCTATACAGATTTGTGTGTTAGACATTTGTGCATGCATAAGTGTATAGGCACACATGTGTACAGAAAGAGGATGGGGAGGGTTGTGAGATACCAGCTGGAAGCCCCACTTGCCCAGTCCAGGCTCAGGAGTGGGTGGGAGGAGGTTTGAGGCTATCTTCTTCTTCAGGAGAATACAATCAACTCCCTTTGTCACCTGGAGCCTTCAGTTCACCAGAAGAAAATTGCTGAAATTGGTAACAGCTGCTATAAGGCAGGCACAAGTGAGAGGCAGTGGGGGGAGGGGGAGTCATGAAAACCAGCCTATCCCCCAACCCTTCCTAAAGGAGAGTGGGGGGTCGAGTCCTCTGGCAAGATGCAAGAAATTCCTGGGCCATGGATTTGCCATCCAGGCTTAGGGTGGTAAGCAACAGCAATGCTGGCTTGGAGGGATAGGAGAGCAAGTAATAGGAGGTTAGGGAAGCAGGGGAACATACTTGGGTGATGTTCCCTTGGGTCATCCAAAGGGCTCTACGATTCTGACCAAGACAAGACTCAGCTTCCATCTCTGCTATCTGAGAGGGGTATAATTAAATGGCCATGACATAGCTTCAGGTTATAATTCTGTGGGGATTTTAAGCTTGGGAGAGGGTGTGAATGAAAGGCAAATCACTGTTCCAGGGTGAGGAACTTTCTGTTCTAGTCTTGGTTCTGTTCCTGGTGACTGGAATTAATTATGGTGCCTTACAGTCCTTACGTTTGAAAACCCAAAAATCTCCAATTAACCACTAAAAAGTCAGAAGTGGAGCTGTGTGGTTCAAGTGATAGACTGCTAGGTTTGAGCCCAACAAGTAAGGAAAGTACCCAAGCACTGACTTCAAGTCCTAGTACTGGCACAGACAAAAATTGGGAACGGACCATGTCGACCCATTTTACTCCACCTTCCCAGAAACTACTGTCATGATCAAGACTGCTTTATTATGTGCCCATATGGTGTCAGCTGTTTTATTTTTTTGCCATAGTTTTGGAGTTCCACTCACCCCCTAAATAAGGGGCAAAACCCTATTATCTTTAGCTACTTTGTGGGTTTTTCTATTCTTTATTTTCTTTCAAAAATGAGGAAGGAGGAAAGTCACTCTCTGCTCCTCAAACAAACACTTTCAGATTTTAATAGGTGGCTACCAAGGAGAAACTCTCTTGATCACTCATTATCTGTGTCATCTATAGCCTTTACCAGGCTATAAATGTAGATTCAGTTCCTGGATATTTCAGGAGCAGAGAATGGGTGGGAAATCTGGTGAGGGAGATAAGTCCAGGAAATAGAGGCAGTGACCAGAGCATGCTCCATGGAAAGAGTCACTGGACAGGGGGTCTCTTTGCCTTCCGGGATATGTGTAACCTGGTGAGACCTATGACTCCCATTGTACACACACACACACACACACACACACACACACACACACACAGATGCATGACTTTAGTGTGATAGGGATCTTAGGAGAGAGAGAGAGAGAGCCAGAGGTACACAAAGGGGAGATGCTCGATCGGTAATCCAGAGTGTCATAGATAGGACCTCCTCCAGGCAAACAGCTTTTCTCTTTACTGCACCTGTAAATTAAATGTAGTTCTGGCACACTGTCCCAAGGCTGAACTGTGGGTTACTGGAGAATAAATAAAACTGTGCATTGACATAAATGAGGATTAGACCATGATTTTGTTGGTTTGTTTTTTTTTGCTTATTTCTGTTTGTTTACTTGTTCGTGGTGCTGGTGCTTGAACTCAGGGCCTTATGCATGCTGAGCTACAACCTCTGCTCTTTTGATATAATTCAACTATGATTCCAGGCACAGTGTTGCTTCTGTGACTGAATGGAGTGATTGATTGATTCATTGGTGTCTCTCTCTCTCTCTCTCTCTCTCTCTCTCTGTGTGTGTGTATGTGTGTGTGTGTGTGAAAAAGAGAGAGAAAGAGAAAAAGAGAGAGAAAGAGACAGAGTAAAAGGAGAGGTGCCCCGAGTGTGTGGGAAAGGCAGTGGACAGCACCTGAGCAATTTCACTTTGCTGTCTCTGAGAAGCCAAAGGATTGCACAGATTCTGTTACTGTTGTTTTGTCAATCTGACCTTACTCAACCTTGAAAAGGCAGGAAGCAGAGAATTAAAAGAAAGCATGCTCTTGTAGGAAAGGTACCCTATCACTGAGGGGTCATCAGCAGGCCTCAAAAATGAATTGCTCCAAGTAGGACACGTGGTCACCCATTGCAACTGTAATATAGAAGTGACTGTGACCACTGAAAATAAAGCAATACCCTACAGTCTTTGGGACACATGCCACAGAAAATGCAAAGCAAATATACAGTCACGAAGAATACTAGGTAGTCGTGACTCCACTCTAAACAAAAAAGAAAAAAATGGATGGAAATCAAGATAGACCAAAGTCAATTCTATTTAACATGCAAATCCTTGGAGTTTATTCTTTAGAAGGGTGGGTAGGGATGGGGCTAGATAGTGGTTAGTGTATAGAGACATCTGGATAAGGTGGTATATATATGTATATATATATATATATAAAACATTTTTAATATTGATGTCTGAGAACATTTATCTGGAGAGCTAAGATTCTTTTGTCACAGGGCTTCCAACTTATAGAGAGAAAAGAAGCTATGCAAATACTTGTCTGATTAAAGACTGGCCTTATATAACATTGTTTTTGTTATGGTGACCATCAACTTTGGGAGACAGGGGATGGTAGGGGCCTAGAGAGTCTAGTCATTCAGTACTACCTTGATGCGCAGCATAGCTGAACACAAGACAATGTGCCCCACTTAACACAATAAACAGTGGGACACACAGCCTTGAGAGTCCCTCTGAGGGAACCTGGCTTGCCAAGATAAGAGATCAAAGGTGGAAGGCATGTTTTCATTTTCTTTCTGTATGTTTTTTAAGTCAAAGTGTTGTGAACTAAAGTGTCTCTTAGGTTTTTTTTTGCTGGTGGGGAGAAGGAGGAACATAGCTCTCACCCTAATCTTGTCATTTTTTTCTTCTTTTTATAAAGATCAGATTGTGAGTGACACATTGACATACTAAGCATGTGATTCTGAAATTCCCATAGCTTCAAAGTGCCTGAGAATATGAATACACACACACACACACACACACACACACACAGAGGCAGAGAGACAGAGACAGACAGAGACAGAGAGACGCAGAACTGAATTTCACTCTGCACAACCTGCCGGCTGCTTTTTTGGCTGGTGACTTTAGGGGTTTTACGTTTCTTCTGTTGGTCCTGAGACTTGAACTCTGGGCCTAGGCACTGTCCCTGAGCTCATTGCTCCTTTTGCTCAAGGCTAGCATTCTACAACTTGAACCACAGCGCCACTTCTGACTTTTTCTGTGATTAATTGGAGATAAGTGTCTCGTAGACAGTTTCTTGCTCCATCTGGCTTCAAACCTCTATCCTCAGATCTCAACCTCCTGAGTAGCTAGGATTATAGGTGTGAGCCACTAGCACCTGACTAGCGCTTCTACTTTATAAAAACTGACTTTGAAGGTAAAGGGCTGGAGTAGAAAGGATCTTGAAGGAATCACAATTTTCTTCAAGTCTGTGGTACCTGCTTTCCAACCTTTACTATACCACTGCCCATGCTTGATCCAAGAGCAAGTGGGCTTGTATGGCTGCCAGAGTGCAATTGATTTTTAGATAGAACCTGTTCCACATACTCTGTATTACTTCATCTGGTCACCACCTGCAGGCTGTCTGGTTCTTTTGAGTTCTCTATCCTTTTCTTACTCTACCAAACATTTTACATCCATTTCATCAACAGCTAGGCATCAGAGCCAGGAGAATGCTGTTACTGAAAACTCCAGTCAGGTGAATACTATGGTTCACTCCCAAGCCTGTATGTCACAGACTCTTGTATGTTGACAGTACTTGGGTTTGAAGTCAAGACCTCACCTTGGCTAAGCAGTTGTTCTACCACTTGACCTAGTCTACTTGCATCTTCTCCCATTGGTTAGTTATAAGATAAGGTCTCTGTTTATGGGCAGGCTGGCCTAGACTGAGATCCTATTTGTGCTTCCTTGTGCCATTGGAATGACAGGATTCTACCACAGCTCCCAGCCACTAATTCAGGTGGAGTCTCAAACTTTTATGCCTGGGCTGGTCTTGAACCATGATCCCTAATCTCCACCTTCCGAATAGCTAGGATTATAGCCACGAACCATTGTATGGCTTGATTTCCTATGTCCCTCCCCACAGCTCCAGCCCCAGTTCCTTGGGATTCCATTGCACATGTGAGTGAGAGGCACTGGCAATTTGCTAAGTAAGGAATCTCCCTCAGAGCCAGCAAGTTGTGAGAAGGGCTTTTCCATGGACAACGCCATTCATCAGTCCTTTCAGTTTGGAACCAAACTGAAATTTGGCCTGCAGCTCTAGAAGAGAAGCTGATTCCTGGTGCTGACCACGGGGCTCAGAACTCAGAGAGATGATAAGCACTTGCAATCTTGAGTGCTTATCTCCTCCTGTATCTGGCTTTCTTGCATTTATAAAGTAAATCGGGAAATCTTACCACAACAGGCCTTCCTGTGAGGAGGCTGGCATTTCCTGCCTGCCACAGCAGCAGGGACAGGAATGGAGGCAGGACCGGGCTGACACTCAGGCCCTCTCTTTAAGCTCCTTTACCAGTACTGTGTGTTGCAGGAGAGGTGGAACCCATGGAGGGAGACTGACAACCCGCAGGCTGGAGCTAGGGAGGCAGCCATGTTTACACAGCATTCCAATAAGGGAAATAAGAAAGAACCCCGGGCATGGGTCTATATACACACAGATATGACCTCTTGGTGTATGTATGTGCATGTGTGTGTGGGCACAGGAAGGCAGCTCACATTAATTGATGCACGTGGCAGCCTCGTGCTACCATTAAATTGGTTATATTACATTCTAGTTATATTTTGATGCACTAAGGAGACTGTTATAAAATTGCTCTATCACAGGGAGCCAGTGGCTCATGCCTGTAATCCTAGCTACGCAGGAGGCTGTGATCTGAGGAGCTCGGTTCGGTTCAAAGCCAGCCTGGACAGGTAAGTTCGTGAGACACTTACCTGCACTTACCTGCAATTAACCACCAGAAAGCCAGAAATCGTGCTGTGTTTCAAGTGGAAGAGCTCTAGCCTTGAGCTGAAGAGCTCAGGAACAGGGCCCAGGCCCAGAGTTCAAGCCCCACAACTGGCATAAAGGAAAAATAAAAAAGCTCTATTACTTAAGTTATATCCCTAACCATTCTTGCTTTAGTCATTTTGGGGATAAGGTCTGGTGTTTTTGCCTGGAGAGTGGCCTGGGTCTTGATCCTCCTGTTTGTGCTTTCCTCCTAGCTGGGATGTCAAGTGCATGGTTGATTGGCGGGGGTGGGGTGGGGGGGTGTCTTGCTAACTTTTTACCTGGGCTGACCTTGAATCACGATCCTCTTGATCTCTGCCTACTTAGTATCTGGGATTACAAGTGTGCACCACCAGTCCTTTTCTATTATTACCATCTTTAACTTGCTGAAAATTGAGTCTCACATGAGAAATCAAAGTTTCCTGGCCAATGGCCTCTTTTGTAAAGTTACTGTTGTTGTTGTTTTTCTCTCTCTCAAAGTGCTTGGTCAATATTCTTTTTTTTTTTTTTTTTTCAAATTTTTATTATCAAACTGATATACAGAGAGGTTACAGTTTCATACGTTAGGCATTGGATACATTTCTTGTACTGTTTGTTACCCTGTCCCTCATAGCCCCCCTACCCTCCTCCCCCTTTCCCTTTCCCTTCCCCCCCCTGAGGTGTTCAGTTCACTTTCACCAAATGGTTTTGCAAGTATTGCTTTTGTAGTTGTTTGTCTGTTTTTACCCGGTGTCTCTCAATTTTGGTATTCCCTTTCAATTTCCTACTTCTAATACCAGTATACACGGTTCCCAATATACTCAGATAAGATTACAGAGATAGTGTAGGTACAACCACTGAAGGTGATTCAAGAACATCATCAATAATAGAAGCTACAGATACAGATGGGACGTTGAAAGTAGTTACAACTGTGATGTAACAATCGTTTCCGTAACATGGAGTTCATTTCATTTAGCATCATCTTATGTGTTCATAAGGGTATAGCTATTGGGCTCTTGTGATGCTCTGCTATGACTTGCCTAAACCTGTACTAATTATTCCCAATAAGGGAGACCATAGAGTCCATGTTTCTTTGGGTCTGGCTCACTTCATTTAGTATAATGTTTTTCCAAGTCCTTCCATTTCCTTACAAATGGGGCAATGTCATTCTTTCTGATAGAGGCATAAAATTCCATTGTGTATATGTACCACATTTTCCTGATCCATTCGTCTACTGAGGGGCATCTGGGTTGGTTCCAGATTCTAGCTATGTTGGTCAATATTCTTTATGTAAAGTCACCATTTATTTTTTTTCTTTGCCTTTGTAGTTGACAAGACATTAGAAGGAGATTCTTTGCAAGGAAAAGGATTTTCCTGGAGACAAATTTTGAGGTTGGTCTCTCTCTCCTCAGGTTGGTAAATTTCACCTTGGGCAACAATGGCTGTGGTATTCTCAGGGTGATCTCACTACTCTCTCTACATGATTGGAATTCTGCGCTTAATAAGAGTTGTCTGTAATGATTTAATCATCTATTCATTTCAGCCTAGACTCATGGGTATGTATTATCTACTGGATTAGACTCCATAGCTATCAGCATTTGCTTTGTTGTCCATATTCTGACTATGTAAGAGTTCGGTCAGTTTGACTCCTGTCTGTCTGTATATGTACGTATGTGTGTATGTGTGTTTATGTATGTACCTAACCTGTATATATATATATGTTTATTCATCTACAAGTACATATATCTTCAAGTATATATATATATGTGTATATATATCTGCCTAAATATATCTATTTATGACAGGGTCTCATTGTGTAGCTCCAGCTGGCCTCAAGTTCTCAATCCTATTTTGGCCTCTCCAGTGTTAGTACTACAGGGGTGTACCACCACATTTTGCCTCTGTATCCTTTTGATTTGTGCCTATCCTTGTTGCATTAGTTTCCTTGGCACTTCCTTGTGTTCTTAGATCATCAGATGCTTCGTGATCCTCTTGTGTTTTCCCTGCTTTGCCTCTGGAATCAACTGCTTCTCAGAATAGCCTCAATTCTTTTTACTGCAGAATGGTATTTAGGAACTGTGACTTAGGACTGAGGTGTGCTTATCACTTGGTGTCACTGCTTTGTAACTCTTGGGGGACAAGATGAGGAACTGAACTGTATGAACTTATACCAAGGTAAATGCACACACCTGGTGAATTTCTTTCTTTCTGTTCTTCATTACATCTGGGTTGACTAAGCATGTTTTAAAAAAAATACCCTAGAGTGAGTAGCTCTAGAATGTCCCCCTCCCCCCCCCCCCACCACCTTAAGGTTTCCCTCTCTGCAGTCTGGAAGTCCAGGAACAAGGTGTTGGCTGGTTCTATGTCTCCTGGGTTGCAGATGGATGTCTTCTGCTGGGTATACATGTAACCTTTCCTCTGTGCACTCTCATCCCTACTTCTTCTTCTTAGGATGTGTGATATTGAGTTATAGCCAATTTCCAGGACTTCATTTCATGTTAATTACCTTCTAGAAGAACTCCAAGAATGGCCTTATTGAGGATTGGAGCTTCAACATAGGAGGCTTATTATTGTTTTGGAGAAGAAGAGTTAGTTGGCTGTAAGTGGCTTATACCTATAATCCTAGCTACTCAGGAGGCTGAGGCAGAGAATCATGGTTCAAAGCAGTCAGGATAAGAAAGACCATGAAATTCTTTTCTCCAATTAACCACCAAAAAGAAAGTGGAGCTGTGGCTCAAGTGGTAGAGCACTAGACGAGAAAAAAAAGGGTCAGGGACAGGGACAGTGGTTGGGGGGATGCTGATTTTGTAATTTTGCTAATGTCAATCTAGGGTGACAGGATTCATCCTAGAATTTGCTCTTTTGTGATTTGTCATTTACTTCCTCTGCAATGAAAAACTTGTCCCCCCCCCCTTTTTTTTGGCCAGTGCTGGGGCTTATACTAAGGGTCTGAGCACTGTCTCTGGCTTCTTTTTGTTCAGGGTCTGAGCACTGTCCCTGGCTTCTTTTTGCTCAAGGCTAACACTCTACCACTTGAGCCACAGCGCCACTTCAGGGCTTCATGTATGTGAGGCAAGCACTCTATCACTAGGCCATATTCCCAGCCCCGGGACTTGCCACTTATTGTGGATGATATATTTGCTTGTTTGTTCAAATTTATCATGCTGGGAGGATGGTCTCAAAATTACTAATGTATACCCTACAGACAGAAAATTTTATCTCATCAGACATATTATGTTTATGCATAATTCTA
Organism: Perognathus longimembris pacificus; assembly: GCF_023159225.1. Taxonomy (NCBI): domain Eukaryota; kingdom Metazoa; phylum Chordata; class Mammalia; order Rodentia; family Heteromyidae; genus Perognathus; species Perognathus longimembris. The sequence goes on from NC_063163.1 coordinate 105,126,353, forward strand.
TTGGTCTTTACTATCTGGCCAGAAACTTTCCAAAATTATTTAGATCATTCCCTTTCCCCTAATCTCTCAGTTAGTTTGAGTAAGTCATTCCTAATACAGTTATACTCAGTTGTCATCCTATTAATTCCATCTTGTGTGGTTGATGCTCTACCACATGGGCCAAGCCACCAGTCCAGCTTTTTACTGGTTGTTATGGAAATGGATTCTATTGAAATTTTGTTCTCCAGCTGGCTTCAAATTTTGATCCTTTAGATCTCAGTCTCCTGAGTTGCTTGAGATACAGATAAGAGACACCAGCTTCTGCCTGATTTATAAAAATTAAATGCAGCAAAACTCACTCTTGGTGGTGTGCTGTTCTTTGGGTTTCCACAAGTGCAAAACCACAGTACTGTAACAATCTGTCATTGAATATGTTCTCCTATCCCATCCTTTCATCTCACTGCTAGACACCGATCACTACTGACTTGTCTATATGGTCAGAGTTTTGCCTGTCTTACTAAAACTTAGAAATAGAATTATATACTGTGTAGTCTTTAGGATCTGGCTTCTTTCACTTAGCAAAGTGCATGTAAGATTCAGCATTCTTTCTGTATGCATTAATAACTTGTTACTTTTCATTGCTGAGTAATAGCCATATTTGCATCACAGTCCTGAGACACAAATCTTCAAGAATATGATTGACTAATAGTGCTGTCAAGGATGCCTTGGCATTGCTACTAAAGTGACATCTTGAAGTCCCTGGTGAGGCCATGTGGCATGTTGTTTAAGATCCTAGCTTTGCATCAACAGCTCTGGGTTTGGGCAATAGCTCTGTTTCAAGCTGCAGAATTCTAGTCAGTTATTTAACAACTCAGAGCCTGCTTTCCCCTTCACTGAAGTAACAGTAACTATTCCTAAATGTTCTAGTAAGGCTTAGATGGTGTTACATATTAAAGCCCGAAGCACACCTAGCTATATTAATAAGATTTTAAATTTAAAATATTCACAATATTCAATTTACATAATTGATGGAAAATGGTTAAAACATTCAGTAAGTAGTAACAAAAATATATCACTAGAAAACTTCTAATAAAGAAATGCTAAATTATTTGTGTTGGAATCTAGGATGTGTTCAGAAATTGCCATTTATCAGAAAAAACAGAAGCATGTATATTGATTGCTGACTCATTTTTAAACAGAACTTGGCAGTATGATAAGCTATTAATACTCTTGAACTATTTATGAATACAAGAAGGCTTTCAGCTCAGGGGCATACATACACATAGGTGGGTTGGACTGTGGGTTGTTTGGCTTTAGGAATTCATCTTGTCCAGTTTGTAAACAATCCTCTTTAGTTCCATTGAAAATGAACAAACCAGCTGAGCACCAGTGCCTCATGCTTGTAAGCCTATTTACTCAGGAAACTGAGATCTAAGGATCACAGTTCAAAGCCAACCCAAGCAGGAAAGTGCATGAGACTCTTATTTCCAATTAACCACCAGAAAACCAGAAGTAGAGCTATGACTCAAGTGGTAGAGTGCTAGCCTTGAATAAAAGTGCTCAGGAGCTGGGTGCTGGTAGCTCATGCCTGTAATCCCAGCTACTCAAGAAGGTGAGATCTGATGATGGTGGTTCAAAGCCAACTCGGGTGGGAAAGTCTATGAGCTTCTTATCTCACTCAGATATCTCGAAAAAGCCAGAAGTGACGCTGTGGCTCAAGTGGTAGAGTACTAGCCGTGAACTTAAAGAGGCTCAAGGACAGTGCCCAGGCCCCGAGTTCAAGCCCCAGAATTGGAAAGAAAAAAAAAGTTCAGAGATAGGGCTCAGGTCTTGAGTTCAAGCCCTCGTACTCACACACGCACACACACGGACACACACACACACACACATTCACACACTGACATACAATCATACTCACAGTGTTATACTCTGATTACTTTGCAGGGTTGCAGGGAAGTTCCTTCTACTGACACCAAAAGTTTATTCTTTCTACTCACAGCTGTCACCTTTACGCTTCCACACACACGCAAATACCTGATCAAAGACGCACAGGAAAGCATCCTGGGACACTAGGTGCAAGAAAAATGGGTCTCCACCTGGTGCCAGTGGCTCAGTCCTGTAATCCTAGCTACTCAAGAGGCTGACATGTGAGGATCTCTGCTTGAAGCCAGCCCAGGCAGGGAAGTCTCAGAGATTCCTTATTTCCCATTAACCATCAGAAAACTGGAAGTGGAGCTGTGGTTCAAAGTAACAGAGTACTGGCTTTGAACCAAAAAGCTTAGGGACAGAGCTCGGGCTCTGAGTTCAAACACCACAACTGACAGAAAGAAAGAAAGAAAAGAAGGAAGGAAGGAAGGGAGGGAGGGAGGGAGGGAGGGAAAGAAAGAAAGAAAGAAAGAAAGGAGAGAGAGAGAAAGAGAGAGAGAGAGAGAGAGAGAGAGAGAGAGAGAGAGAGAGAGAGAGAAGAGAGAGAGAGAATCTACCAGGTGCAAGAACTCTGTCTTTTCAGGTCCACACTATATCACAATTGGTGAAAACTGAGGATAAAAGTAATTGCACCCAGAGCATTTCCTGTGTTTTGGAGCAAGGGGTCTTACATCCTGAATCTCACACAGGAGACTGTGCCACTTGATGCAACTGATGGAGTCTCAGCTTTCCAGAAGGCTCAGGTTAGCTCCAGAAAGTTGATGGGCAGTACTAACTAGCAGAGAAGAGAGCTGAGGCTCAGAAGTAGCCCAGGAAACAGAATGGGCCTTGGGAGGCCTGAAGGATTTGCTCAGGTGCAAGCCAGGCTGGGGAAGCTGGGGCCTGGAAGAGTTCGAAGTACCCTGCTCTCTCCATGGTGGGTAAGTTTGAGACACTTTCCTCCGATTCCATTTCCTGCCTCTAACTGCCACAGCTTGATCGTTGAGACTTAGCCACCCGTGACTGTTGTGGGAAATAGAGGGAAAATTGAGCAGCTACATTCATCTCCTCTCCTGACACAAGGGGCAGGTCTAGAGATAACTGAGCCACATCTAGGGCCCGTCAGTCATTGTCAGTGAGCCTCAAGTCTTTGTCTTTAAACGATTGGTTAGTACCAGGAATGGAGGCTCGGTGAACCTTGCAGGTGAGCTTGCTTTGTACTTTATTTATTTTTCTTTGAGTTTAATAATTCATCTCTAGAGAGGAAGCCCAAGATTGAATATTAAGACACAGAGATCAGAAATGATGAAAATCTGCATCTTTGCCTCAAAGGTATGTACCAACTGATGGGTTTTCATGTCTAGATATTCACCATCACTGTGAATGTACTCAAGTCATCTTCTCTCCATTAGGCCTCAGTTTCCCCACTCTTTAAAATGGAAATATGATCCACCAAGGAAAATGTGACAAACTAGCCATAGATGGAAAAGTTCCTAAGAAACACACCTCCAATCCATGGGAATGAAACCATGTTCTTACAACTTGACTTATTATTTTTTTTTAAACCACGGATAGGTAAAATTACCCCGCTGACACAGGTCTGTCTGCACCCTCAGAGTTTTTGTTTTTTTTCATTTCACATGCAAAAATTTATGTTTCTCCATTTTCATTGGCTAAGGGTGCTGTTATTTGAAGGTAAGGTGTGGGAAGTCCTTTCGAAGTTCAGTGGGAGACAGGGAGTCGGTTATAGTTTTTCTCTCTGGAAGAAACTTTCATCAAGATTTTTTAAAAAAAGAAATGTTTGGGCTCCGCTTGCTACTGTAACCTCTAGTCCTCTGCCAAATGGCAGCACAACAAAGAGTGCCTCCTTTTCAAGTTTCTGGTTCATAAAACAACACAACGCAAGACAAATAAACAGAAACAGAAGGCTTGGGTTCGCATAACTTAGAATGAACATGTGTGGAGCAAAGAGAGGCCCTGTGCTTAGACAGGCAGACTATGTCTCCTGCTTACCTGAAGATGTCCCCCTGGGTGGAAGATCTGTCATCTACTATGCAGGTCTGCAGAGCAATGCAATGGGCGTGTGTGTGTGTGTGTGTGTGCGCGCGCACGTGTGTATTCTCACAGTCACATGACCTCTTTCTTCCCCCCCCCCCCCCCCGAATTTCTCAGTTGACCTGCTGACTCAGGGAAGAGACTGTCCATGCATTTGAGTGGATATGATGGAATATAAAGGACAAGTGATTTTTTAAAATGCATTCCAATACTGGCATTTTTTGTTCACAGGGCTTTTCTTTATGCATGCCTGGCCCTCTATCACTTGAGCCACACCTCCACTTGTGGCTTTTTGCTGATGAAACAGGGATTAGGGTCTCACAGACTTGTCTGCCTGGGCTGGCTGTGAACTGTGATTCTCTGATCTCAGTCTCCTAAGTGGCTAGGATTGTAAGTGTGAGCCACCAGTGTCTGGCTCACATGACATATTTTCACTATGAGGTCAACCTTTTTTGGTTTCCCTTCTTTCCCATGAGGGGTAATCAGCCTCAAGAGTGAGATGTGAGCTTGGGGCCTCTTTCTAGAATGCAGGGGGAGGGTGCACAAGAGGTGGCTGCATCTTGTCCCACTGTCCTGCAGAGACTTGGGAGGCTCATTGTATTCATGCAACTGTCCCATCTCCCACTTTGCAAGGGGTTTTGGAAAGGGAGTTGGGAATGATGGGGAGGTGCAACAATTTCAAAATCCCACTCATTCATTCTATGCTTTCTCTCTTCCTCTTTGACATGTAAAAATTCAGGCCCATCCCTGGGTCCCACTGGATTGTCTCCACCTTCTCTCAGGAGGCGTAGGGAAAAAGCTCTCATCACAGGATTTCCAGAAAGCTCCAAGCCCATGAGGAAAGCATCGCCTGGAGAAATCACTCTTTCTAGGCACATAGGGAAGATTTTCTCAGCTAATCAGCTCAGTTCTCAGGGGACATCTTCAAGCCATTATGAGGTAGTATCTGTGGATCAACCGTAGCTAAGCTCTGGAAACTCAGAGTATGTCCAACCCTAGAAGAACTGCTAAAGATTTATGATGTTGCAGAAGAGGAACTGTTCACGAAAAGAAAGAAAAAAAAAGGACGAGCCAACTTCCTTGCACTGTGTTAAATAACAAACTGAGGGTGTAGAGCTACTTTTGCTACATCAAGAAAATTACATGACAGGGAAGACCATGGGGCAGTTGGTGGGGTGCCTGCATTTTTGGAATCCAGCTCTGTGTGTGCATATGTGTATGTGGGTGTGATATCTGTCTTTTTGAGGATTTTGCATATCTCTTTCTCTCCATTCACAATCGTCAATTCTGGTTTTGGTCAGGTCCTTTTGTGTCTCTTCTGGGGGGACATAGTTCCCTTAATTCAACCAGAACTCTCATCAACTCTCACATCAGATCCGTCTACAACTTTTGTCTGGGGATGATTATCCAGTAGAAGTGTGTGTGTGTGTGTGTGTGTGTAGGCACTAGTTCTGGGGCTTGAACTGAGGGCCTTTCCCTTAGCTTTTTTGCTCAAAGCTGATATTCTACCACTTGAGCCAAAGCTCTACTTATGGCTTTTTAGTGGTTAACTGGAGACAAGAGTCTCACAGACTTTCCTGCCTGAGCTGGCTTGGAGATTTGATTCTCGTATCTCAACTTCCTGGGAAGCTAGGATTCTAGGTGTTGGCTGTCAGAGCCTGGCTTTTAAGTCTTCCATTGCTACTGCATTCTTCCTGGCCGAGACAACTTTGGCTAATTGTACCCCATTTCCCCATGTTACTGGCTTTCCCAGGCACTCTTTTTTTTTCCAAATTTTTTATTATCAAACTGATGTACAGAGAGGTTACAGTTTCATACATTAGGCATTGGATACATTTCTTGTACTGTTTGTTACCTTGTCCCTCATACCACCCTCCCACCTCCCCCTTTCCCTCCCCCCCCCCCCCCCACGGAGGTGTTCAGTTCACTTACACCAAACAGTTTTGCAAGTATTGCTTTTGGAGTTGTTTGTCTGTTTTTACCCTGTGTCTCTCAATTTTGGTATTCCCTTTCAATTTCCTACTTCCAATACCAGTATACACGGTTTCCAATATACTCAGATAAGATTACAGAGATAGTGTAGGTACAACTACAGGAAGGTGATACAAGAACATCATCAATAATAGAAGCTACAGATACACATAGGACTTTGAAAGTAGTTACAACTGTGATATAACAATTGTTTCCATAACATGGAGTTCATTTCACTTAGCATCATCTTACGTGTTCATAAGGGCCTTGTGATGCTCTGCTGTGACTTGCCTAAACCTGTACTAATTATTTCCAATAAGGGAGACCATAGATTCCATGTTTCTTTGGGTCTGGCTTGCTTCACTTAGTATAATTTTTTCCAAGTCCTTCCATTTCCTTACAAATGGGACAATGTCATTCTTTCTGATAGAGGCATGAAATTCCATTGTGTATATGTACCACATTTTCCTGATCCATTCGTCTACTGATGGGCATCTAGGCTGGTTCCAGATTCTCGCTATGACAAATTGTGCTGCGATGAACATTGTTGTGCTGGTGGCATTACTGTGATTTTGTTTGTGGTCTTTTGGATAGATACCCAACAGTGGGGCTGCTGGGTCATAGGGGAGTTCTATATTTAGCCTTCTGAGGAATCTCCATACTGCTTGCCAGAGTGGCTGAACCAGTTTACATTCCCACCAACAATGAAGTAGGGTTCCCTTTTGGCCACATCCCCTCCAACAATTGTTATTGTTAGTTTTCTTGATATATGACATTCTTACTGGGGTGAGATGGAATCTCAATGTTGTTTTGATTTGCAGTTCTTTTATGGCCAGTGATGTAGAGTCCCAGGCACTCTTGAGCCATCTCTAGCTTTGTGTATGGGTACAATCTGGTTACAAAAATAGAGCCAAACCTGACCATCAAGAAAATATTTGGCCAAGAGTGTCCATGTCACCTAATTTGGTTTGTGGCTAAGATTACAGAGGCTCATTCTCACTTCTTATTTTTAAATAGACAAATATGACACAGTGTAGATTATTCTTCATTCTTAAAAGTGTAAATAGTCACATTTTTCTCCCTTCCCCCTGCCCCTACTTCCCAATGTTCACAAAGGAAGCTACTTGGAAAATAAGGTTGGTAGTCAGAGGAAGGTGAATTGGGACTATTTCAGAGAACTGCATCCAGACTCTCGACTGGCTTCTCAGAAGCTGCCCAACCTCCAGATGTGCAGTTGTAGGAGATATACAGTTCCACATTGCTTAAGTCATTTGAGTCAGCTGGAAGCATCCTAGCTGACTGAGGACATCAGACTCCCAGAGTGGTATCAAACGGTCAGAATGTGAGAGAATGGTTCCATGTGGGCCAACTCATTTGGGAACCCAAGGTACTGGCTGAGTTCTGGCTATCAGATAGTGAGACTGTGTCAGTTCCATCTCTGGATCTTGATTTCCAAGTGTGTGTGTCATAGGGATGAGCTATGTCTAAGCTTCAAAGTGCATCATCCAACAAGTATTACTGTCATTTGTTGGTTTAATCCCCTAATCCATCCTAATGAAAATAACTGGTGGTCAATCTTGGTGAGAGATTATTTTGTATCAAATTCTGTACTCAGTGGGGCCTAGTTCCTTTCATCTGCATTGAAATCCCATAAAGTATGTTTTTCTATTCCCATTTTGCAGATGTCAAAAAAGGAGCTAACCTATTTTTTTCTGTATTAGATAGATGTTAAGTGGTGAAGTTTACAAAAAAGTAATAAATATTTGAAGATGATGCTATTTGGACAAGCATGTGTTCAAGAAATTACCAATTCCACAAACACATCATTATGGGTCTCAAATTCCCCCTTTCTCTATGTCGCCCCTGTCATAGAGCCATTATTTAACTTCCTTTTACTATTTCACAGGTCTTTAAGCTTATGGCTGTTTTCACAATTAACTACAGGATTTATTGTTTTGCACTTAGAAAAAATAAATATTTGTGCTGGGTTTACACCATGCCTCTAAAAGTGTGTGTGTGTGTGTGTGTGTGTGTGTATTTGTGTATGTGTAGCTGGTATTACAGTAGGTATAGCTTCAATGCAAAAAGGGAGAGTCTCTTAGCTGGGTAAATAAAGAGATCTCAATTGGAGATGGTTTTCCCCCTCTACAATATGGTTGTCATAACCAGGAGGGTGATTGTGTGCTACTGGCATCCTGCAGGTGGAGACCAAGGATGCTGTTAAACAAAGACTTGTGCCACCTCAGATACCACTGGTGCTGAGGCTGAGAGACCTCATTGTGGACACATCAAGAACCAGTGTAGCCTATCACAGCTTAGTCAGAATCTAAGGGGAGTGTGGAATGGCGTGCAATGTTCGCCAGTTGGCACCCACAATGTGTTCAGTAAGGTCCTGGAGAGTGGCCATGTGTTTTGCTTAGAAGAAAGACAAAGCTCTTCAAGATGGAGGGTTTTTGCCCAAAGGATTTGGGGTCAGCTGATCATCTCCCTCAAACAGATGAGGTATTCTTTAGTTCCCTAGTGTGGCCAGAAGCCTCTCCTTTTTATCTCCTCTAGTTTATTTCTGTTGTCTGGCCCTCTGACAGCTGAGCCTAGGATCTGTACTCCTCTGTCGCTAGGTTACCACCATCATATCTCTTTTAGGGCAGGACCCTTTATCCTTGTCCTCTCATCCTTCTCAGTCTTACCAGTATTCTGGCACATACAATACATCCTGTTTCACACTTAGGATCTCCCCTTCTGAATCCCAGGAATTTAGATTGTTTTTGTTTTTAATATTTAAGCTTATTTTCTTGTGATCCTTTTGTTAGAGAAGTCAATGTTCCTTAGAGCTACATGATTCTTCCAAATGCTGAGGACAGAGTCAAGACATCCCACAAAGAAAGAAAAGTCATAAAGATGGGTATGTCCAGGTCTAATTTCACTACATCAGAGGCTTTGTAGGCTTCCTCCCCCTACCCTTTGGAGTTTGGAAGGAGGTTGAGGTAGTAGAGGTAGTTTTATAGGTTTAGCCAGATGTGAGGGACATCTGGCAAAGGGATGTTTGTTTTTGAAGCATTTCTGACTGTTAAGCTCATAGGATGAGGAAAAAAATGCAAGGGTTGCTGTTCAAGCTGAGATGACATTTGCCTCCAGGGTAAGAATTAGAGGCAAAAGCAAGAAGATGGGATTTTGACTGAGCAGAAAGCAACTTTCTTTATTCTCTTCCGTCATTTCTTTAGCTGAAAAAATGAGACTCTGTCTATCTGGTATAATAATCCTAATGATTCTACCTACCATTTACATGTGTGCATTATACATTTCTTATATGTATATATTTTGTATGTAACATGCTCCAGGAACATTATATGTGATCTTGTTTACTGCTAGGTTTGGGCTACAGATGTTTCCTAATGCCTCTAGAGTGAATTCTATTCTTTATTTTTTGGTCAGTCATGGATCTTGAATTCAGGGGCCTGGGCACTATTCTTGAGCTCTTGCTGCTCAAGGCTGGTGTTCTACCACTTGGAGCCACAACACCACCTCTGGTTTTCTGGTGGTTAATTAGAGATAAGAGTTATAGAGACATTCTTTCCCAGGCTGACTTTGAACCATAATCCTTAGCTCACAGCTTCCTGAGTAAGCAGGTTTACAGGCGTGAGCCACCAGTGCACAGCTGATGAATTCTGTTCTTTGCCTCCAATATCTGAGTAGGCATTACGCATTAGACTTAAAGATATCATTCTCACATTTAGGAATTTCATGGTTATCAACTACAGTGTAAGGTTTCTTGCTTTGTTTGGGGATGGTTTTTGCTTGTTTTCCTCACAGTGTTGCTGTCTGATGCGGGCCACATCTGGTAACCTAAATTTTTCAGAGAACTTGTGAGGTTCATGCTATTAGTAATGGTTCTGAGAGCTTTTTTTTTTTTTTTTAATATAATGAACTTTCTCCAATCCAAACTCACACTCTGGAAACCTTGGCTTCATAAGCTCCTGCCTCTAATCAGGAGAAACAACTAGTCTCTTTGAAGAAAGCATCAGATAGTCTAGAGGAAGTAGCTCTTGAACTTGAGGCTCTGGCCCATCAAAGACAGCCTGGGGAAATAGAAGATTACACTCATTGCTCAAAGTTCTTGCTTCATAAAAGGATTACGTTGTGTGTGGGGATCTAAAGGCTGTGAAACCAGAAGATTATGAAAAGAATTCTACTCCCTCCAATATACTAGTTCCAGGCATATGTGGGCCATCTTCCCACTGGCCCACAGATAGTTCTTAATCTTAAGAAATTTCTCCCAGCTAGAGGTGCGCTGAAGCAGCAAGGAGGAGGTTTTGAAGCAAATAGGAAAGAAACAAAGATGTAAGACTTATTTCAAGAGGAAAAAGATCCTGAGAGTCTTTCAAAGAAAAAAATAATGGGTTGAAAAAGAGAAAGAGTGAGCAAGGGAGGGAAAGAGGGAGGGAGGGAGGGAGGAAGAGAAAGAGAGATTGAGAGAGAAAGAGAGACTGCCAAAGATTCAGGAAGGAAAGATCTTGACTTGGTAGCTGGAGTCCAGAAGAAGCTAGATGCATATAAATATAAATACAATATAAAACCTTAGCTGGGTGCCAGTGGCTTATGCCTGTAATCCTAGATGCTCAACAAGTTACGATCTGAGGATCATAGTTCAAAGCCAGCCCAAGTAGGAAAGTCTGTGAAATTCTTACCTCCAACTAACCACTGGAAATGGCACTGTGGCTTAAGAGGTAGAGCACTAGACTTGAGCACAAAGAGGTTCAAGCACAGAGCCCAGATCCTGAGCCCAGGGACTGGCAAAAAGAAAAAAAGTAGAAATAAAAATAAAACCCTAGTCACTAATGTAGGGCATGCTGACTTTCTCCACCAATCCAGCCATTGCAGTGGAGTGATTTGAAATGGCTAGCACAGAACTTGAGGTTGATGGTAAAGGGGTGAACAACTGGTGATGCAAAGGAGCAAACCCATGGCCTAGAAGGCTGTCCTTCCCTTCCTGCTGCAAGAGATAGCATTGTTAGCACCCTTCAGATGCATTGATGGCTTCGAAGGTTTGCAAGGGGTTGGGCTGTGGCTTTGAAGTATGCAGTTGTCCCACTTTGGAGCATGCTTAGTTGGGCACTAGCCTTCCTTGATTTCTTGTTGTCTTAAACTGAAGGGAAAGGGATTTGACTTGTCAAAAGGACATTCAGGCTTCAGAGTGTGGGTGGGAGAGGGAGGTAGGGCAAGATTATGACAGATTGGGTGGCAGAATGTATTCTGGGAAATTTCTCTGCACAATGAAATTGCACATACTTCCATTGCTCTTAGAACAGGAAGGTCATCTTCTAACACAGGGAGAAGTTTATAAGGCAACTCTGGATGCTGAAGTAAGCCCAGACATCTTCCATACTACTTTTTCTTGTTTTCACAGTATCCTCTATGGTTGTAGTAAATAGCTTGAGATACCAAGAACTGACTGTAAACCAGAAATTCTCTCTTGCCAGTCACAACCTATAAAAGGGGGGAAAATACCTATTTTACAATTTGGAAATCAAACATTTAAAAAATTAATATTTTGTGAGTGGATCTATACAATAAGCAAACTAAACAGAGTGGTTACTTTTTATGATATTGGCTTACTTTCTTATATATTTTGACTGTTTTTTACCAATTGGGATCAACCAGATACTTCCAACTTTATAAGTTTCCATTAACCAGAAAAATCTGCCAGTCTATATTTTTCTAAGCCTTTACAAAAAGAGTTTAACTATCCCTTTCCATATCTATCAACTTCAAAGACATGATATAGTTCACATATAAAGACATCATAAAACTGAGCCCTAGAAATGTGGATTATAGTTCCAGATTTATTAAGAATATTTCCTAGCTGGGCGTCCATGAGCCATGTCTTATGCCTATAATCCTAGCTATTCAGCAGGCCTAAGCTCTAGGATCATGGCAAGAAGTTAACCCAGGCAGAAAAGTCTGTGAAACTCTTATCTACAATTAGCCAGCAAATAGTAGGAAGTGGAGCTGTGGCTCAAGTGGTATGGCAGTAGCCTTGAGTTTGATAAAGCTAATGGACAGAGCCCAGGTCCTTAGTTCAAACCACAGTACCAGCACAAAATGGATGATAATAATAATAACAATAGTTATTATTATAATTATTATATATACATATATACTATTATTCTTTTGTGTATTGGCTGGCTTATTTTAGGCCCATGGGCTTATGGTATTACATGATAAACAATTCATATGCTCTGACTGGATGCTCTAGTATCTTTCTGTTCCAAAAGATCACTGGAGATGAAAGGCTTTGAAATAAGTTAAACTTGGGGTGTCTGAGTATCCGTTTAATACAGCCCCACTCCATAATACTTATTTTTGGTGCCAGGCATGAAAGAAAACCTCAGAAAAGTCGGCCCTGTACTCTTAAAAATACGTCAAGGGCCCCCAACTCTTTAACAACACAGGAAATGTCAAATATTATATGGATATAAATAACTCAGTAAAACAGGACTGCAAGAACATCTGGCTTTGCACAGTTCCACGCACTCGGCTGGCTCAGAGATATTTCAGTAATATCGTCCATTCGTTGAGTTCTGTGAGACGGTGAGGTGAGGCACAGGAGGGAATTTGAGTGTCGAGTGAAAAATGTGCTTGTAAAAAGGTCTGAGCTGTTATCTGTCTAATCCGTCCTAATCTGTTCAGTCATTTGCTCTGGGGGCTCTTAAGAAAGGAATACTGACCCCCCTCTGGAAGCCAGTCTTTCAGACAGATACCCTCAGGGTCTCAGGGTTAGAGAGAGAGGGCAGAAGGTTAAAGACCTTGGAGGAGCAAGCTGCCTCAATGATCACCAAAGCTCTTTTTATTTTTTTTTAAAGCAACGTCTCAATTTTCCAAGGTACTTCCAGCTTTATTGGATTCCACCATAACACAGAAAAATCTACAGGGAAAATATTTGACTCACATCACCTTTGTTCTGGCAAGTTTGGTTTCCCTGCCTCCTCCTCCTCCCCCTCCTCTTCCTCCTCCCCCTCCTCCCTCTCCCTCTCCTCCCCCTCCTCCCCCTCCCCCTCCCCCTCCTCCCCCTCCCCCTCCTCCTCCTCCCCCTCCTCCTCCTCCTCCTCCTCTTTTTCCTCCTCCTCCTCCTCCTCCTCCTCCTCCTCCTCCTCCTCCTCCTCCTCCTCCTCCTCCTCCTCCTCCATCTTCTTCTTCTCTTTTTCTCCAACCCCCCACCCCAGAGCTTGAACTCAGGATGTGGGCATTGTCCTTAAGCTTTTTCACTCAAGGCAGATGCTCTATCACTTGAGCCACACTCTACTTCTGGGTTTTTTTTTGGTGGTTAATTAGAGATAAGAGTCTCATGGACTTTCTTGCCCAGGCTGGCTTCAAACCTTGACCTTCAGATCTTAGCCTCCTGAGTAGCTAGGATTACAAGTGGGAACCACCGACTGCTAGCCATTCTTCTCTTTGTTGTACCATATTCTTCCTGGGAGGCTTTCTTTTCATATTTAAGATATAGTTTCCCTGAGCTTTGGGCAAACCACCATGAGGGGAAAGCAATTGGTATAATTCAGACTATTGGATGTTCATTTCACTTATACCATTTCAAAAAGGAAGTAACCTAATCAGGAAAAAAAATAGATACACAAAAAAAATCCCATATGGAGGGCTCTCTGCTCTCTTCTCTTTTCTCTCCTTCCCTCTTCTCCTTTTCCCTGCCTTCCCTCCTTCTTTCTTCCCCCCCACCTCCTTCCCTTGCCTTGCCTTCTTTTCCCCTTCCTCTGAGTGAGCTTGTGCCCAAGACCTTGGACATCTAAACTTGGCTCTGCCAATGAGCTTCAGGTCTAGCCTAAACTACCTTGTACCTAAAACCCTCCTTAGTGTCAGAATGCAAAATCCCCTGGTGGTAGATTAGAAGTCATGGGCAGGTCAGAGTACTTCTCACACCGAATATTCAAAAGGTCAAATACAGTTTTGTAACCAAATGTATCCTGATTGGCCATATACCTTGTATAAGTTGGTTGGATGATTTCTCTCATCCTTTTTTTTTTTTTTTCCAGTGTGTAGATGTAACTTAAAGGAAGACCAATTCATCTGAATGAAGGGCTCTGCTCAGGACTTTGAGAATGTTCCTTAAATGTTTGACTTGGTGGGAGCCCAGCCCCCACACGGTCCAATCCATCCCCAGACAAAGACCCTGTTGAACATCACCTGCCAGCCCACTGCTCTGTGAACCACTCACACACCCTCTTTCGCCCTTCCCTTCCAATCCCATACCAGGGATTTGACAGAACAAACAGTACTCAGCCACCATGGAGATTGTGACACAGGCCAGTCCACTTCAGGAAATTCAAACCGACAGACAGTCCTGCCTTCTGCTATTGCAAAAGTGACTCCATGGGCAGGATGCCAGCACAGAACGGAGCGAGGGCTACAGCTCCAGGCCCACGGCCCTCTCAGAAGACATGGCAGTGCCTGGGGGCTAAACGTTTTGGCAATGTTGAGATAAACATTCAACTTGAGCCATGTTTCATGTGTTTAACCAGATCTTATTATAGTGTCAAACAAAACTGCCAGCTCACAAGAAACAGCCATGTATTTTTTATTTTTTATTTTTTTTGGTGAGAGTTGAGAATGAGAGGAGAGAATTTTTTTCCCCCCACAGAGGTCAATTTCCATGGTGCTGGGATGCCCAGAGACATTTTCATTGAGATGGAAGTGGATGCTGAGAGACTTTACTCCCAATCCTGACCTTTCTGACCATCACTTTCTCCCACCCCATCTCTGTAGACTTCAGGAATATGCCACTTTGCCATTCTTTACTAGGTTAAATTCAATATCAGTTGCTTAATCCTGATGCAATTTAAAGGGTGGGTAAATGATCACTGTATCCCACCATGAGTTGGAACTGTGAAGCAATGATTGTGACCTTGTAGATGTCCTTCTGGACAGTCCTTCCAGAGGTCTATCTGAAAAACAAAATCTACATTTGGGGAAATCCAAAAGAAAGGTCTGGGAAGTGAATATTTTCTTTAGTCCACTGACTTCTCTCTTCATCTTGCTTTGTTGCGGAGTGTGTTTTCCACATACAAATCATTTTTGTTTTAATTATAAAACTTTATGGTAAAGCTTAAAAAGCTGAAAGTTATTCTCCTTTTTTTTGGTGGGGGGGTTGTCCCTGAGCTTCTTTTACTCACGGCTAGCACCCTACCACTTAAGCCACCCCGCCATGTTCAGCTTTTTTGGTAGCTTTAGTGGAGATAAGAGTCTCACATGGGGCTGGGGATTTAGCTCAGCATAAGAGGGAGCCTGCCTTGTGAGTGCAAGGCCCCAAGTTCGGTCCTCAGCTCTGGAAAAAAAAATCTATAAAAGAGTCTCACAGACTTTCCTGCCTGGGCTGGCTTCAAAACATGATCCTCAGTGCTCAGCCTACTGAGTAGCTCTTGGCATGAACCAGCAGTATCTGGGTTATACTCTTTTTCTAATATATATTATATATTATACACATACATATGTATATATGTATATATATATGTATAATTTGTTGAGCTTTGCTGGTGCTGCTCATGCCTGTAATCCTAGCTACTCAGGAGGCTGAGATGTGAGAATGAATTGCAGTTTGATGGGCACGAAAATCAAGAGACTTTATCTCCAATTAACCAGCAGAAGTCAGAAGTAGAGATATGGTTGAAGCACCAGTCATGAGTGAAAAAGCCAAATGATAGCGTGAAAACCTGAGTTTAAGCCCCAGGACAGATGTGTGTGCACAAAAACCCAGAGACACCTCCTCAGCCTGGAGTTCAAGCCCCAGGACCAGTGCACCCCCCCACCCCCATTCCCAAGACCATGACCACAGAAACTCTCAGTTAACTTCCAGTTTCTGGGTGATCCCAACTGATGATTACTAAATGAGGAGAAAATATACACTCATCACGGTTACATCATATCTCTTTTCCCTCTAGAGTCATTCCATTGTATCCCCAGGGGATTGGTCTCAAGACATGGACAACCCCCCCATGGATACTAAACCTTGATATTCAAGAGCCATATATGGACTTGTACGATCTTTACCTATAACCTGTAAAAATCCTTCCATTTTTCAATCATCTCCACATTGCTGATAAGCTTTGAAAAATGTAAATACTATGTAACCAGCTATTGCGCTATATTGTTTAAGGAAACATAACAAGAAGAAATTGGTTTGTACATGTTAAGTACAAATACACTTCCCCACCCCCCCACCCCCAATATCTTCAATCTGTGGCTGATGGAAGTAGAGGATATAGAATCCTGGGATCCCAGGGCGATGGAGGGTGGACTGTATATTTTAAGAATTTGCAGAGCCTTGAGTGTACTTGATTGTTGACAAGAAGGATATAGATGAAAGAGAAGGGAAGGGATAGTTGACTCTGTGAAATCCTGAGAAGACAGAACTCAGAGCTGCAGAGGAGAAAAGAGTGGCTTGGAAGGGAAAGTTTTTTCTTTTAACAGTGTCATGGATTGTATAGACATTTCTTCTTTTCTTTTCTTTCTTCCTCTCCTTTCCTTCCTTCTTTCCTTCCTTCCTTCCTTCCTTCTCCCCTCCCTCCCTCCCTCCCTCCCTCCCTCCCTCCCTCCCTCCCTCCCTCCCTCCCTCCCTCCCTCCCTTCCTTCTTTTTGTGCTGGTCCTGGCCACTTCTCCATTTCCAGCTTTTAGATGTTAAATTGGAGATAAGCGTCTCATGAACTTTCCTGCCTGGGCTGGCTTGGAACTATGATCCTCAGAGTTCAGCCTTCTGAGTAGCTAGGCTGGCTCCCAGATTGGGTGTTCATTTCCTTAATTAGCCAAAGCGAAAAGTTGAGTTGCTTTTGGAAGCATTTTCTATAAAAGATAAAGCAATGAAATCTCTTTGTTTTCCTTCCAGATCATGTTGGTTGCAAAATTCTTTTTTCTTTCTTTCTTTCTTTCTTTCTTTTCTTTCTTTCTTTCTTTCTTTCTTCTTTCTTTCTTTTCTTTCTTTCTTTCTTTCTTTCTTCCCTTTCTTTCTTTCTTCCTTTATTTCCTCCCTCCTTTCCTCCCTCATTTCTTTCTTCCTTTCTTAATTTATTTCTGCCATTTCTGAGGCTTGAACTCAGGGCATGACCACTGTCCCTGAGCTTCTTTTGCTTAAGGCTAGCACTCTACCACTTGAGCCACAACACCATTTCTGGCCTTTTCTGCTCATGTGGTACTGAGGAATCGAACCCAGGGCTTCATGCATGCTAGGCAAACACTCTATCACTAAGCCACATTCTCAGTCCCTGCATTATTTATTTTAAAACCAGTTCTGATAGATGGCAGTTAAATCCATCATTATGGTTTAGAACAAGTCTTCAGGTATAATTCTATGTGACATTCCTTTAAATGTTGCCTGCCATTCCGATGACACCTTGTCCCCTCTATTGCTGGGCTTTGAAATCCCTCCATCTCAAAAGAAGCACAGAACATAATTGTCACTGTGGGATTGATTACTATCACTAATACAAAAGAATTATGTGCTATTCCAGTTTCTGAACTCTTGCTCTGTTGAGGTTTCCTCTTTGCTTCACAGGTGAAAGAAAGCATCATCAGTAAGCCCATGATTCTTTTTGTTACTCATTCTTCATAGATACTAACAGTCTGTCCTTCTCTCCCACCGCAGATGACATGACTTCCCACTTGTGCACTTGTAGGGTGTTTCCTCTATTATCCCCAAGTTTACAATGGTTTTCCAGAATGGAGCCATTTGTGCTTGACTGTGGATAGAACATTTTTTAGTCTCGAGGATATTTTTGAAAATTTTCCTCCTCAAAGCAAACAAACAACCAAAAAACATAGTTTTTGCTCTTAAAGTGGGTGCTGCTGGCACAAATCTGTAATCCTAGCTACTCAGGAGGCTGAGATCTGAGGCTCACAGTTCGAAGTCAGCCTGAGCAAGAAACTCTGTAAGACTCTTCTCTCCAATTAACCATAAAAAATATGAAAGTAGAGCAGTGGCTTGAATGGTAGAAAGATATTCTCCCATGAAAAAGCCAAGGGACAGTGCCCAAGTCCAGAGTTCAAACCCCAGTACAAAACAAACAACACCGTAGTTCTTCAGGAAGGATTCTGATGATTCCTCTGTTTCACCAGCTCATGTTTACTCTTCAGGACCTTTTCATGCCAATGTGAGACCTTCACTTCAGGCCTCTGGCTCTAGCATCTTTTCTCTATTGTTTCCAGTGTAACCCTTTTTCTCCTGATCATTTTGGGGGAAAAAACCCAATTGCAGCTTGAGTTTTTAACTGTTTATCTTTCAACCATTTTTCAATTGCCCAATTATTCATTTTCCAACTTCAGCTTGATTTTTCCCTTACAATTTCAACTCTTCCTTTTCCCACTTCTGAGTATAATCCTACGATTCTATCTTTTTCATTCATTTACAATTTTCCACAATTCTAATTTTTTTCTTTTTGTATCTTCTTTCTTTCTTTTTTTTATTTTTTTTAATTTTTTTTTTATTTTGCCAGTCCTGGGGCTTGGACTCAGGGCCTGAGCACTGTCCCTGGCTTCTTTGCTCAAGGCTAGCACTACCACTTGAGCCCCAGCGCCACTTCCAGCTTTTTCTATATATGTGGTGCTGAGGAATCGAACCCAGGGCTTCATGCATGCTAGGCAAGCAATTTACCATTAGGCCACATCCCCAGCCCCTCTTTTTGTATTTTCTAACCCTAGGCATTCTATTACTAGTCTAAAGATGGCACAACTTCTGGCATTCCCCCAACATTGCCATTTTAGAGCTCTGATATATTCCAGAACAGTTAAGACGAGACAGCCTTTCTTTTATCCTGCAGTTTGTCTCCCAGAAGATAGATTGCTAAGCAAGGAAGATGCTGGGCCATGGACGTGGTGCATGAACTGCCTGTGTGCACTGTCTATGCTCTTGGACACGAATCCCCTTTTCAGCTCCTCAGGCATTGTGTCAGGAACATAGGCACCCAGCACAGAGCTAAATTCACAAAGCCTGACCTAGTCTTCATCTAGCTTGATCTTTTTCTTTGATGATTACACTCCTGGGAGGCAGTGCATCCTTTCTTATAAAAATTTAACTTCAAGCCAGGCTCCAAGGCTCACGCTTGTAATCCTAACTACTTGGGAAACCGAGATTGTTGGGACTGAAGTTCAAGATCCCCATCTGGGAGGATAAAGTTCCTAAGACACATATATAGGGAAGCCTAACCTAGGTGAATCACCATGGACAGGAAGAGAGAACTTACCACAAAAATTACCAGCAAGCAAATAGGACTGGAGCTGTTGTTGAGTGGTTAAAATGCCTGCCTAGTATGGATAAGGACCAGAGTTCAAACCTTACAACTGCCAAAAAATACTAAGTGTAAAAAAATCATAGAAAAGAATAAAGGAAATCCAGCTATCGCAAACTGAAGAGTATAATTAATGAGGACGTGTGGGATATAAATGAATTTGTATCGAGCCATCAGACAATCTGTGTTTCTCACAACTTGGAATCGACTGCAGATAAAATTGTACAGCCTGGAGTCATAACTCACTCCCGTAATCCTTAGCTACTAAGGAGAGTGAGATCTGAGGATCACGGTTTGAAGCCAGCCCAGGCAGAGACTCTTACCTCCAATTTACCACCGAAAAGCACAAGTGGAGCAGTGGTTCATGGGGTAAAGTGCCAGCTTTGAGCAAAAAAGCTATGGGAAATGAGCACATTTATTGTCAACTGTTTGTCCAGGATTATCTTCTATAGCATATTACTAACATTCTGTGCAATTTGAGTAGCCATTTTTTTTTTTTTTTTTTGGCCAGTCCTGGGCCTTGGACTCAGGGCCTGAGCACTGTCCCTGGCTTCTTCCCGCTCAAGGCTAGCACTCTGCCCCTTGAGCCACAGCGCCGCTTTTGGCCGTTTTCTGTATATGTGGTGCTGGGGAATCGAACCTAGGGCCTCGTGTATCCGAGGCAGGCACTCTCGCCACTAGGCCATATCCCCAGCCCTTGAGTAGCCATTTTTAATGCTAGTGAATCATCAGCTCAAGGTGAGCATTTTATTTATTTATTTATCTCGAAAAGGTGATGAGCAGGGAGGTGACAGTTGTATAAGTAAGGTAATGAGTACATTTGTTTTTGATCATTGTTACCCCCTCCCTATTCCCTTAACCCCCAAGTGGTAAGGTTCATATCCAACATAGTGTCAAGTGAGTATCAATGTTGCATTGGTTCATCCTTTGTCCCACTGTGTCTGTGACCCCCTTTCTCTTCCTCTGTGGATAGCAGCCTATACAGTCACATTTCTTGATTTAGTCAAATAATAACATGTATATTTTTCTTCCTGATTCAGATTCCTTTTGAATAAAGGTAGTTTTACAGTTAAAAAAAAAAGCTATGGGACAGTGCTCAAGCCCTGAGTTCAAGTATTGGTGTGCGCGCACACACACACACACACACACACACACACACACACACACAGAGCAAGTAGGGTTATAGATTAATGAACTGGTATAATAATTACTAATATAATCAAATTCAATTTAATTATATATACATATGTGCATAAGTTAGTAAATATATGTATATATATATGAGATTTAATTATATGAACATTTCATAGATTTAAAAATACACATTTTCCCCCTATGGTACCTAAGGCACAATTACAAAAATAAATCCTATTCTTGAAAGTATTGGCAAGTTAGGGGCTAATTTTTTGTGTGTGTTTGCAAATTACACTCAGATCATACTTTATGGCAAGTAAAAAAAAAAAGTAATAAAATACGTCCAAGAAGATTTTCCTGTTGGGAAATGAATGTCCTAAGATTCTCTCCTGAATGAAAAGAAACAATCAAAAGTGAGATGGCAAAGTATCTACAAAGGAAAACAAAGAGGATTATCTCCTTCCTTGTTTCTTCTGTGTGGTGAGAGTTTATGAGTGACACCACTGCAGGCATGGAGGCAAGGTAGGAGTAAGGGAGGAAGTCTTTTCCTGGGGCAGGAGGAAGATAAACTTCCTAAAGATCCAAGTCTTTCCTCTTCCGTAGTAGGAATGAATGCCAGGGAGACTGGCCTGGAGAATTGTAATTTCCCAGGTGTTCCTGCTTTCTTTTCCCCCTTGCTTGTCTTCCAGTTGTAAGGTGTGATTCTACAGGAACTCACGCGTTAACATTGCATTTGGAGCCCCAGTATTTGCCATAGTTGCATGTGGTGCCTGAAGAGAATTTTTGTAGCATTGAATAAGGCGTATGAATCCTACATTTGGGCACATGGAAGTCTAGACGTCACGTGGGTGGAATGTGAAAAGGATGCTCTCTACTCTTGCAATTAGCAAGACATTGAATGTTAGCCTCCTGAAGAACTTTGTAAAATTATTTTAAAATATTTGCATTGTTCAACAACTGGGATAAAATACCTCTTATAGCCAGTTGTGATTGGAAGTATAATATTTATGATTTATGCTTGGCCTTTTTATCTTCATAAACGCTTTTGTAAGTTTTAGAAGAAAAAGAATTCTAAAACCATAGTTGTGATGTTTTTCACTTTCCTCTAACATTTGCTTTAATTTAGAATAACTAAAAGCTTACTCTTTTGTCTTTATTTTATTCTCACCCAGATATTATTGGTTCATTAAGAGAAAATCAAGAGGTTAAAGATATAGTTTAGTGATAGTGCTTGCCTAGAAAGCAGAAGTTTTTAGGTTTGATCCCCAATACTACAAGAGGGGGGAGGATAAGCTTTCAATATAAAATAAAAATAAATTTTAGTTATCTTTGATATTTTCCTCTCTTTTTATTCTAGAAGAATTGTATCTGTCGATGGATTTTTATATCATGTTGTAATTGCATATTTAGGAAGTTAAGAGGAGTTTGTTAGCTTGAGTTAAACTTACAAACATTGAGACAGAGGCTATGTGGTTTTCATTTGTGTTCTTGGTCTGGGTCCTGAACCTATTAAAGACAAATCTGTCACTCCAAACTTGCCCACCTACAGTGCTCTTAGTGGAGGCAACCTAAACTGAGGATGGTTTATAAACAGATACTCAACTCAGAATCTCCATATCAACTAGTTAAAGTACACACTCATCCTCCTTAAGTCGTAGAATTATATTGTTCCTATAACATGGAAATTATACTACACGTTGAATAAATCCTATCCAAAATGCTTACCAGAGAATATTTGTGTGTACATAATGAGAAATCTAGGGCTTGGCACTCAAGCCAAAACACAGAATTTAAGCCAGGTGCTAGTGGCTTACACCTATCTAGAATTCCAGCTAGTCAAGAGGCTGTGATCTGAGGATCAAGATTCAAACCCAACCATAGGAAGACAAACCTGGGAGATTCTTATTTCTAATTAACCAGAAAAAAAATCCCGAAGTGGACCTATGGCTAAGGTGGTAGAACAAGATTGTAAGGATCTGAATTCAAGTCCTAGTGAGATGTATGTACACACAATTCATTTATATTTCACATACACCTTGTACATAGAGCCTGATTATTTTGGAGGATTTTAAATAATTTTGTGCGTGCTACCCAGTCATATGGTGTGGAATTTTTTTTACTTGAAAGTGTCATTTCAGCTCTCAGAATCATTTGGATTGTGGAACATTTTGACTTTGGGGTTAAGGATGATCAACCTATGTTCTTGTTTCTTTTTCCTGTGCTTTACAGCAGAATGATTTCTGTGTGACCTTGGTGACAACCAGAACTTGTCCACAAAGTGGGAAACCTGCATGGCTGAGGTGTCTGGTGTACTTTTAGCCCACCTTTGTCACCTTTCCTCTTGCACTGCAGGCTGGCAAAGAATAAACTGGTGAATGGATGTATTGAAAGTAGCCCTGACTCCATTTACCAGGGGTCTCTGCCCATTCCTTAAGGGTATCACAGCCTTCTGGTCTTCTGTATCTAGAGATGATGAGTGGTGGGTGCAGAGTGAATGTAGAAGGGGAAGCTTTGAAAAGCTACATGAGGCAATGTTGTGTCATTGTGAGAATGAGATTTTCCCATTGGATCCAGAGCCTATGTGTACCACTCATCTTCTGGGTTCTCTGAGGCAAGAACACCATTTTCAAATGGTTCAGTTCTCTTGTCTAGAAAATACCAGTACATACCTAAAAGGTTGCTTGTGCAGGTGAATTGAGCTAATGCATTCGTGATTCTCAGCAGCTGGCATACCACAGACACCCTGTAGGTGGGCATTTGTTCTTATTGTTCAATGAAGGCAATATGTGATTTGATTCAACATTAGTTGGATGTGTATATAGGCTGCTAGAAATCAAATGAGGGTCTCTACTGCAGGACAAGCAGTAGAGAGGGGACACACACATCGAGTAACCTGCTCCCAGAGTTTCTCATTTTGGGGACAGCAGTGGATAGCAGGAAAGACACCCCCAACTTCTGGTCCTCATCCCTTCTAGTCCATTCCATTCTTTACAGTCTGAAAATCCTTTGGTGTTCCTGTTTGTCTTAGTGAATGTCCAACCAAGCACCCGCTCCTCTGGGTTTAGAGGGTGTGGGTTTATCTTCTGCAGCAGGCTTTCCTCTCCTAGAGACTTCCTCCCTTGTTTCCTGTTTCCATCAGAACCAACATATCCTGTAAAAGACTTTTGGCTCATGGATTCAGCGTGTGCAGAAAAGAGTCATATTGCACGGAACTCTGCCCACAGGGGTTATTTTTCCTCCCCTTCTCCTCTTGCTCCTCTCCTTCTTCTTCTTATCTCTCTGCTCCATTTCCCACTTGCCTCAAATTCTCAGACTTCCTCTGTAGATCCCAAACAAGGATTTCAGAAATTCTGAGTCATCTGTTCTGAGAGGGACCCTCTTAGGGGTCTGCTTTAGCTTTGAATAATGCAGTTATTTTGGTACTGTGTAAAATCCATGGACAGTAACGAGCTCTGAAATATGCTATCTGCCTTACAGAGATACTCTTTGGTAGAGTAATGGACATTTCAGAATTCTCACTCATTGAGGACAAAGAAATCCACTATTTGTGGAAATTTTTCCATTGTATTCGTCAGTATTTTATTCATAAAGTGCTTTTTTTAAATGGCAGCCACTTCATACAATTACCTAAAGATATTTTTTTTTTTTTTGCCAGTCCTGGGGCTTGGACTCAGGGCCTGAGCACTGTCCCTGGCTTCTTTTTGCTCAAGGCTAGCACTCTGCCACTTGAGCACAGCACCACTTCTGGCCCTTTTATATGTATGTGGTGCTAAGGACTCGAACCCAGGGCTTCATGTATACGAAGCAAGCACTCTTGCCACTAGGCCATATTCCCAGCCCCAGATAATTTAAAAAATAAAAAAAAATTACACTAGGAAGGATTTGGGGTAAATAATATAAGTCTGATCTAAAATAATGAGTATGTTATTTGTGCAGTTTTGCTTTACTTATCAAACTCAAGTTATCTTATTCCCTATTCTTTTTTTTTTCTTTATTCTCAAAGTGAAGTACAGAGGGGTTACAGTTTCACATGTAGGGCAGTGAGTACATTTCTTATTCAACTTGTTACCTCTTCCTTCATTTTTCCCCCCTGGCTCTCCCCTCCACCTTTCCCTCTCCTCCCATGAGTTGTACAGTTGGTTTACACTAAATGGTTTTTTAAGTATTGCTTTTGGAATGGTTTGTCTTTTTATCCTTTGTCTCTGGATTTTGGTATTCACTATCCCTTCCCTAGTTCTAATACATGTATATACAGTATCCAGAGTACTAAGATCAGATAATTTGTGGAAATTTTAAGTGTTAAATGAGAAGGGACAAGTAGTAGTTATTCATACTATGGTATGAATTGATTTCTCTGCCCTTCCTCCATTCCACTTAAGGATCATGAAAGCATGAAACCTAACACATGTGATTTCTTTGGAGGTGGGGTTTACTGGATGGATACACGGGAGGGGGGAGAGAGTGGGGGAGCCAGCCTTGCATTTATTTGAGCCATTTCTCTTTCCCTTTTTGCCTTTAAGTTATTTTTTTCCCAATCAGAATCAATTCTCTCTCTTTCTTTGTTCTTCCTTCCTTCCTTTCTTTCCTTCCTTTTTTTTTTTTTTTTTTTTTTTGCCAAGCTGGCTTGAAATAGCAATCCTGTGATCTCAGTAACCAGGATTATAGACATAAGCCCCCAGGCCTGGTGCTAAGGATCTGTAATGTATTATTCTTTTTTAAATTAGCATATATTAATCACATAAAAAGTTCAGTTGTGTTAACTCTGTTTATACATATAATGTATTTCACTAAATTCACCATTTCCCACCTTTTATTATTTTATTCCCCCATTTCTAAATAATTTATAATGGGTTTCATAAATTATTCCTTTTTAAAGTATACATTAATTTCACTAAGGGATTCTTTATAGTTATTCTGAGCAAAATATAATACACATACAAATATGTATATATGTTGAACATTCCATAGGATATATGATTTTATGGGAGCTATGGCGTTGAAGAATGAGGAAAGGCAGGAACAATCTTATATAAAGTTGTGTATCAGATCCACAGTTTGTGTCCATCCATCTATCCATCCATCTGTCTTCCCATCCATCCACCCATCCACGCACCCACCCTCCATCTGCTGATTTTTCTATGTGGTCCATCCCTTATATCCATCCATTTCGCCATTCCTTTGTCTGTCAATCTAACATGAAGAACTAGAAGTGCCTACCATGTCTAGATGATGCTGCACCTGCATTCTGGACATGGAAGAGTGAGCATCCATTGCTCACCTGGAGCTTGATAGAAAGGAAAGGATTATCTCATTCTCACAAAGTACAGGACAATGTGTTAGGAGAGCCAGGACATACAAAATATTTTCTGATGACTTGAAACTTGAAGGACGAATTAAGACTTTCTAGGCGGACTTGGTAGTGAAGGGATTCTGGCCAGAGCTATAGAAAAGCAGACCTGAGAAGATAAAATATCTCTATGTGTGAAGGCATAGGAAGGCTAAGGTGTACGGCCACTGTCCTGGAAGAGAGGAGCCATTGCTGGGGTGAAGACAAAGCACAGACTGAGTCTCTTAGGAAACATCTACATGGTGTGGAGGTCAGACCAACCCCATGATGATACACTCATGATTTTCCTAACACTGCACATTTATAAGAATGAAGGATGAAGAAATGAAAGGACAGGTGTTAAAGCTGAGCATATTGAAAAGAGAAGAAACAAGTCCTAAGAGAGTTCTCTATTTTTCCCTTGAAGCTGGGTATTTTTAGGAAATAGAAAGCCTACTGGGAACCTATCATTCGATGTCCCCATAGCATTAATCAGAGAAACTATCAAATAGGGGGACCACATTCAACATGGCAAGTGAGGGCCATGTATAATATTTTGGATTTTATTTGCTTTTGTTCTTTTTGTGGTTTGTTTTTGTGTATACCATTACTGGAGCTTGAACTCAGGAACTGGGCACTGTCCCTTGGCTTTTATACTCAAGGCTGGTACTGTATTCTACCAGTGAACCACAGCTCCACTTCCAGCTTTTTTGTGGTTAACTGGAGATAAGAGTTTCATGGACTTTCCTGAGTGGGCTGACTTCGAACCACAATTTACAGATCTCATCCTCTTGAGTAACTATGATTACAAGTATGAGCCACTAGCACCCAGCTTCCTATTTGGTTTTTGACAATGATAAGCACCATTTTCCCCCTAAACTTCATTTCTCTCTGAACTGTCTGTACCAATCTTTCTTTCCCTGGGATTCATCTTGTGAGAAGGAGGGGGAAGAAAATGAGCAAACTTCTGGAATCTCCTGGGCCAGTCCTCAGTGTCTGGCTCATAGGCTTGCGTGTGGCCTGTTCTTATCAGTACCAGGTCTCTAAACCATCAAAGACTTTTTGCTAGAGAACCTCAGTGTCGTTTGGAGGCCCACACACGTGTACTGCTCCCCTAAGTGAGCAAGTTGGCCCCGCTGTCAAGACTGAAGGTAAGGGGAAAAATAATCTGGTGAGAAGGAAGGAGGAAAGCAAATGTGTTTCTGGTCAGTGGCTCTTGTTGTTTTTGGCACCTGAGCGTGAAACTCCCTGGCTGGCCTGTCACCTCTACGATGATGGCCAAGGGAGGCCAAAGGAAGGGACATTCCAGCACCTTCTCAGATTCTTCAGTTGTACCTTTGGAGCTCTGTTATTTGTTTATTTTTTACATTTCACTGGTTTCTAATTCATGGGCACAGGTGGGGAGAGAGGAAAAGGAAGGTCACAGTTGAGATGTGGCTTCAAGGCCTCAGAGTGACAGCTTTTCTCCCCATGGTGGAGGAATTGGACATTGCAGATAGAGGACATGGCCGCTAGGTGGCAGGCTCCTGATGCTACCCCAGGTCCCATGGTAGTTTCTCTGCAGTGAATCTAACAGAAGATGGGGCGGGGGCCAGGGGAGGGGCGGGGCGGGGCAGGAAGCAACCGAAGGTTGATATGCCAAATGAAAACTTTCAGAAATGAAGGGCTCTAGCTATGTTACAAGGCCTGTTGACAATTCTATTGTCAGAGAGGATGGTGGTTTATATTCTCCTAGAGCTGATCATTTGTGCACAATGGCAAGAGAATGGGAATGTTCTGGACTCTGAACCCACCTCCTCCCATGATCTGTCTCTACATTGCCTTACAATGTATTCAGTTGTCTCTCCTTCCTATTTCTGAAACTCTATCTGTACTAGCATGTGATTCAAGGTCTGGCAAAATGGCTGTTTTACTGGTTTGTGGCATGGCCTTAATGTAGGAGAGCAAGCATGAGCTGTCCTTGAACTTTGCACACAGCAAGTCCCTCTTTGCATTTTAAGATGAAAGCCCACCATGGGGCCCCTCACTACTTTGTAGAATCCCAGAGGGGCAGAGGCAGCACATGGCCTTTTTTGTTTCTCTATGGCCAGACCAAATGTTGTCTTGAATCCTAGGCCTGTCTTAACACCAAAATAATTGATAGAAAAGTTCAGGGATTGGAGGCTGTGGGCATTCTGCCATGTTGCTCATGCACATGACTCCTTTTCCCATTTCCTTTTCCCTCTCCTCCCTTCAACCTCTTCTATCTTCCCTGGCTCTTCTCATTCCTATTTCTCTCTAAGCTCTTGTTATTGTAGCCCTAGAACCTTCTGTAATTTGGAAATCAGCATCTCCAAAGGCCTATGTGAAAGATTGTGGCAGTATTGGGAGGTGGTACAGTTTAGTGAGAGGAAGCTATACCTTTTAAGATATACCTTTCTAAGGTTATACCTTTTAATCAGGCTTGGGGCACCGCCTTCCTTGTTGTTGGTGGTGGTGGTTCTGCAGCTTGAACTCAGCCTGGGCACTGTCCCTGAGCTCTTTTGCTCAAAACTAGCACTCTACCACTGTGAACTACAATGCCACTTCGAATTTTTTGATGGTTGACTAGAGCCAAGAGTCTCATGGACTCTCCTGCCTGGGATAGCTTCGAACCACAATCATCCTTAGACCTCAGCCTACTGAGGCTGTAATCCTAACTGGATTATAGACTTGAGCCACCAGCACCCAGCTGTGACACTGCCTCCTATTATTTCCTCTCTCTCTCTCTCTCTCTCTCTCTCTCTCTCTCTCTCTCTCTCTCTCATATGCGTGTATGGGTATATGTGTATATGTGGGTGTTTATGGCTTGTGAGGGATGTGGGTATGGTGTATTGATTATGCATGGAATGTGTGTGTATGCTTGTATGTGTGTGTGTACGTGTGTGTGTGTGTGTGTGTGTGTATCGTATGAGAGCCAGGAGCTGGAGCCTCCTATAGATGCCCATCACCCCTTAACTTCCTCACCCCTCTTCTAGGCACAGCAAGGTAAGAGGATGACCTCAGCAGCTCCAGGTCAGGAAACATGAGCGCCACCCCACCCCTGGGTCCTCACTGCCTGGCTTGCTCCTAACCCTGGCTGCCAGGCTGTAGACGAGCTGCAAAGCCGCTGACAGCCCTCTCTCTGGGAAGGAACAGGAAATGAGGCTCCCTGAGGTCCTGGAGGGGTCTAGCCTCAAAGGCTTTTGGGGCTGGGAACAGGTGAAATGTCCCTTTGTTAGGGAACTGAACAAAAAGGAGGCAAGGGGAGATGTGGAAAGATGTGGAGATGAATATAGCCAGCCAGTAGCATGCACAGAAAAGCTACTCTTGATGGCCTGGCTTTGCGCACAAATGGGGAATGGGAAATGGGCTGGTAGAAGCAGGAAAAGGAAGCTGGGGTAAGAGGAAGAAGGTTTGAAGTAGGCAGTGAGGGACGCATAAGAAGGACCTGACCTAGAGAGAGCGTCGGTGAGGAGCTCTGAGCTCTGCCAGAGTTAGACTGTGATATTTTATTATTAAATTATAGTTTTAGAAAAAAAAACTCTCAAGAGAAAATAGTCAGTCACCAGAGCCTCGTGCTTGATTCCATTTTAGGACTTGAGAGAGAGAGAGAGAGAGAGAGAGAGAGAGAGAGAGAGAGAGAGAGAGAGAGATGAACCAATCCCAGGCTTGAACTCATGGCCTAATGCTCTTTCTTTGCTCAAGGCTAGCACTCTGCCATTTGAGCCACAGCTCCAATTTTAGCTTTTTACTGGCTGATTGGAGACAAGAGTCTCACAGACTTTCCTGTCCAGGCTGGCTTTGAACCTTGATCTTTAGATGTCAGCCTCCTGAGTAGCTAGGAGTACAGGCAGGAATCACCAGTGTCCAGTTATATTTTGGAACCAATTTTAAATGGATATTTTAAAAGTCACAAAACCGTTAACTAAATGTCTGATCTGGGACATTTTTCGTTTCTTTCTTGGCCCAGTTGTCTTTGCTTCCATCACTGGAGTTATGTGGTGTGGCTGAGCTAATATGATTTCTCTAGCTTCAAAACCTGATTAGCCAGGTGCCAGTGGCTCATGCCTATAACCCTAGCTACGCAGGAGGCTAAGACCTGAGAATTATGCTTTGAAGGCACTTGGGGTAGGAAAGTCTGTGAGCCTCTTATCTCTAACAAATACTCAGAAAAAGCAGGAAGTGGCACTGTGGCTCAAGTAGTAGAGGGCTAGCCTTGAGCACAGAGAAGCATTGAGTGACAGCATTGAGGCCCTGAATTCAAACCACGCACGCGCGCGCACACACACACACACACACACACACATATTTTCTAATGGAGAATTTAATAGTGGCTTTTATTCTTGACATGTTTGGATTTTTGTCTGTTTTGTTGGACATGGAGTAGGCTCAGATGTCTCCTGGGGCGTGGTAGAGATGTTTCTGTGTTGCCAATTGTAGACTTGCAATTAGAGGTCAATAGAGGCCTCCACGGGCCACCTCTGGGGCCGCAGCCCTGTATCCTCAGCAGAGAGGCGATCCATAAGTGATACTTACACAAGAAAAACCGAGGCGAAGGGACGCTGTGTCAGGCTCCTGGGGAAGGCCCTTCTCTGTTTCCTTGGGCCTTAGTCATTACAGTTCAGGCCCATTCCAGAGGAGCCCCCGTCTCCCTCATTTTCCTTATTCCTAAACACAAAAGAGGCCATGGCCTGTGGATAGGAGCGACCATCAGCAGTCCAGGGGCAAACAACATCCTTTCAGTCCCTCTACTGTCATCTCCCACAGAAGCCCCTCCCCTTGGAAGGTCCTTGGTTCTGGTTCTCCATCCCTCCCAGCCTCTGCTCTTTGTGTACACACACACACACACACACACACACACACACACACACACACACACACACACACTTCTCTCTGTCTCATCACTCAAAGCCAGCTCAAGGCTCGGCAGCTCTTCTCATGGCTCTTCTGTCTGTAAGGTCTATCACTGTCACCAACCTGCCTGGTGACACGCCCTCCCCCCATCCCACCTCACGTGAGATCACACGCGGCACCTGCTCAGCTTTGTCTTCTGCAGCCCCTAGTGCGGTGCTGAGAGCCCAGCTGGAGTCCAGGAGGCGATGCCCCGGGGTCCAGGGAACGCAGGGGAGGATGAAGGGGAGAAAAGAGGACTCTGCTGGCCCAGGGGCAGGCAGCATTTGGTCTCTCTTTGGTTACCTTGCACCTCCAGCTTCTGGCCAGGTGGGGGCTCTGCTGTGCAGAGCACAAGTTAGTTCTTGCTGGGGGGAGAGAGAGAGAGAGAGCACACTGCTTAGATGCATAGATGTACCCTCTCTCTAGAAAGTTTATTTCAGGACCTTCTCTGCTCCCTCACTCCTGCCTGCTGTTCTCTTTTTAGAAATACACGATGGGGGGAGGGACTGCTGCTCTTTCTCTTGGTGGCACTGGGGTTTGAATTCAAGGCCTTGCGAGGCATGTGGTCTACCACTGGTCTCTGGATAAGTTTGTGTATAGTGAGTATAATTCAGAAGTGCTTACTGAATTGAATTTCTCTGCTATTTTCACAGATAAATATCAAGAATAAGAGTACTAGCCAAGCACCAATAGCTCTCATCTAGTCCGGAAACTGAGATCTGAGAATGGAGGCTCCAAGTCAATCCGGGAAGGAAAGTCTATGAGACTCTTATGTCTAATTAACCTCTAAAAGGCCAGATATGGAGCTATGGCGCAAGTGGTAGAACACGAGCCTTGAGAGAAGAAACTAAAGGAGGGAGCCCAGGCCATGGGTTCAAATGCCAGCACTGACACAGAAAAAAATAATAGAAATAAAAATGCTAAGAATTTTATAGCTACGGGTCCCCTGGCTTTGTTAACTTAGACATGATTTTATATGGTATGCCAATTGTTCAAATACCCTGTACTATTAGTTTATTGCATATTGCCACATTCTTAGTGCCTCCCTAGTCACCTCCTGTGATAGTTCTCTGTGTCAATGGTTCCTTTTATGAATGTGGTCTACCATGAACAGGAATCTAATTCTAGCTGCCTTTCTTTTTAATTGAGCATGTATTTTGTGCCAGCCCCACACCTTTCCCTCTGCTGCTTGCAGCAGCTCTGGGGCGGAGGATGGAGGCAGTGTGCAGTGTGGTTGACTCTAGGCTCTGGGCCACACCACCTAGGTTCAACCTGGTTTTGCCAATTACCAGCTCTGAAGCTTCCTTACTCACTCTGGGCCTTGGTTGTCTCATTTGTACAAAGTGGGTAATACTAGAGCAGGAATCAGAGGGGTTTTGATGATTAAATAGTTTAATGCAGAAAACAGAGTAGACACAGCAAGGTGGAAAGCAATAAAAAAAAAAAGTTATGTCCAGCGACAGTGGCTCATGCCTGTAACCCTAGCTACTCAGAAGGCTGAGATCTGAGGTTCAAAGTTTGAAGCCAGCCTAGAAAGGAAAGTCCACGAGACACCATCCTCCAGTTAAATACCTCAAAAAGGCAAAAGGTGGATGAGTGACTCAAGTGGTAGAGCACTAGCTTTGATCACAAAAGCTCAAGAAGAGCTCCCAGGTTTTGGGTTTAAGCCCCAGGACCCCAATCCCCCACCTCGCTGTGCTTCCCCTCGCCCCCCACAGAGTCATCTAAAGATGGTTTAAAGCACACAGGAATGTGTATTCTATGCAAATACCATGCCTTTCTATAAGAGACTTGATCATCCTTGGAGTTTTTCTGCATGCAGGTGAGAGCAGGGGGGAGGGGATGTCCTGGAACTGAAAAAAACATCATATTATATACAGAGAGGGGAAATTGAGTCAGAGCAACATGTCTGTGCGGGAATCAAATCCAATACCGATTTGATCCCAGTCTTGCTCCTCATCTATGTGGCACGTGTGTAAAGAGCTTGGTGTGTCAAAACTGCGTGAATGACTGACTTTGCCTTGGATTCCAACTTTCCTTGGCCAATCAGAACTGGAGGACTCCTGGCATCACATTCTCTTGGCTGTACTGTACCCTATTGGCCTTCAGGGGGCGCCATTGAGCTGTGTTCACGAAGTTTCAGACCAAAGGGACCTACATGTAATTTAAAATTACCCAGGAGGTAAAGAAAAACTTTTAAGGTTGAAATCCTAACTATTAAGACTTTTGTCTTTGTGGAAACACACACACACATACACATACACACACATCTTAAAAAACAAAATCATTCCACAGCTGGGATGAATAGCCTTTTGTGAAGTCAAGGTTAGTGCAACTGGTGTTATTTCTCATCTTTGCTTAAGGTTCTTCAAAAAGAAAACTATACAACTACCTTCAAATAAAACAAAGCAAAGCAAAACATCATCAAAGGCACACACAGTAACTCTGGGCCCACTATCGGCGTGGAATTTGTAACCCTAAACTTGTCAGGGGTGTCTTGGGAGGCCCTGTATCTACTGTAAGCTAAAGCAAACGGCTAACTGTGGTTCATACAAACAGGAATCAAACCCATCAGAGAGCGCTGACACATGGGAAATAATTAGGATGTATTTTGTGCTTGTCTATTTGCCAAATGTGAGGTTTCACTCAGGGTGGCTGAAAGCCTTCATGAGGAAAGGCCAAACTGTCTTGGAATACCAGCCTGTGTCCACCTGGGACATTCTGACATCCACGTCTGGGCCTCTGGCCTAATTCTGTGCTGGCCTCAGCAGTGAGCCTCCTGGCTTGAGCTGAAAACTACCAGCACTCTGTAAGAACAGTCACAGGCTGCCACATTTACCCTTTTGTCCCTGTTCTGTGTGTCTTCGGGTGATCATCGTTAATCTTTGTCTTTTCTCAGTATGGAAGAGCATCACTCCTGCTGGAAAGATGGAAAGAGAATGCTTCCAAGGGCTGGGGAGATAGCTCAGTGGTAAGGAGGAGCTTGGCTAGCATGCATGAGGCCCTGGGGTCCATTCTCAGAAGAGAGAGACAGACAGACACAGACACACAAAGAAAAGATCCTTCTGATCCTCCTAATTCTGGAAATGCTCTTCCAGACTTTTTTTTTAGATCATCTCTAAGTGAAAGAAACCTTTAGGCACACCTGCCCATTTCAGTCACTCAGGATCTCTTGTGAGTGTTCCTATACGGTAGGTGCTGAGGAGATAAGGAGACTGAAACAATACATATATGTGGGTATGACTTCATAGCAGCCAGCCTGAAGGTAGATTCACTGCATTCGGCATCACTGAGTATCTCTCTTCTTTGCCGAGTTTCCCAAGGCTGTGCTGACAAGTGGCTGCTTGGTACCCTTGCTTCCCGGTGCCTCTCATGCTCTCCTTCATCTAAAATTGCTGAGCAAAACCATCAGGGCCAATATGGGGGGAATATAGGAGGCACACGTGGGAGTCCCCTTTAATCTCTACCTGGGCCCCCCACTCTGGCTTTCGCTCTACTCATTCATCTTCTATAGACCTGGCTTGACTTATTCTGCTCTATACTACGTGGACACATCTTGGAGGCCTAGCTAGTTGCTATCTTGTTTCTTGGCTGGGAAAACAATGATAAATAGGAAACAAAAAAGAGGAGTCAGGGAGTAAAAACATGGAAAGGATGAGGGACTGTCTTTCAGTTTGCCGTAGGACAGAATCTAGTCCTAGGTAAATGGCAGCTGAGATCACCCACCATGAAATGAATGACTTGAAGCTTGATTCACTGCAAAATAACACAGTCTCTCCCCACCTAGCTGCATAAGCTGAGTATCAGAGAGCTGCCCCACAAACACTTCCATGGCATCAGTGAGATCTAACAGCACCCCCATTCCCCTGTGTAGGGTGGGTGACTTTTAGCCCTTCTCCGTGGTGGCTGAAGGATCGAACTGTATTGTAGAAAACACCAAATTCTCTCTTCAAGATCACCTGGCAGAATGGTCTTTGAACATATGTACAAGGGCCCTCGCCCCTGAACTTCCTTCTGCTTTTTTCTTTTTTACTTCTTTTCTTTTTTTGACAAGAACAGATAGAGTTCATCATTTTCAGACTGTGCTGGGTTTCCTCTTTGTTTCTGAAATATGTTTTACTTCACCTTCCACAAGCAAGTTCACGCCCCACCCCTCTGCTGTTTGTTGAAACCTTGAAATGCTGAGCTGAACTTTGCTTGAGCCTTTGAGAATCTCTCCACAACTGCAATCTTGAGGCCTGAGATCCCGGAGCATCTTCCAGCTTTGCAAATACCTCACAGGGTTTGCCTGGAACCCTGAAGGCTGAGGAGAGGGTCACACATATGTGAGGCACCTGCCTGAGGTCTGGGGTCATGGGCAACCAAACACCTCCAGCTTGGCCTGGAGGGTGGGGGGTGTGTGTGTGTTTTCTCTCCCAAGCAGCTGGATTCTAACTTACTCCAAGCAGGTCTGCTTCAGCGACGTGGGGCACAGATGGGGTCTTGCACTGTCAAGTCGCACACTTTTCTCATCACACTTTTCTCTAAAGGTGCTGCAGCCAGGGTGGTCTGATAAAGGGGCTCTGTGGTCGATGCCTTCGGTGGTAGCTGCTGAGCTGGTTTGGAGGGTTGTGATGTGAAAGTTGATGAACAGGTATCAAATGACATGTCTCACCCACTGTCCTTTCTCATCTCCCCGGTTGGGTGGTTTTCTCTTCTGCCTTCTTTCCCCCCCTAAAGATGACATCTCTTCACTGGGAGTGGGGATTGCAGGTAGCTCTGTTCGGTGGTCATTCTTTGTAAGACACTGTTTCCTAAGTTAACAAGAGGGGCCTGTATTTTTGTTTGTTTGTTTCTGTGCTGGTACTGGGGCTTGAACTGGTCCTGGTCACTCTAACTTGGTTTTTTTTTGTTTTTGTTTTTGTTTTTGTTTTTTTTTCTGCTCAAGGCTAGCACTCTACCCCCTGAGCCATAGCTCCACTTCCAGCTTTTTGATGTTTCATTGGAAATGAGTCTCACAGACATTCCTGCCCAGGCTGGCTTTGAACTGTGATCCTCAGATCTCTGCCTTCTGAGTAGTGAGGATGACAGGTGTGAGCCACCAATGTCTGGCTAAAAACTGGGGTTTCCTTTGACCTCTTAGAGGAGGGCAACATTAATCTGGCTGGTCGTCTATAAGCTCTGGCTGAACCCACAATCTCCATCTTGTCCCCAGGGATCAGGGCCCATGAGTAGGTCTCACTGGGACATCCGCAGTGCCAGCCAGGGTGCATGGTGAGGTAGAGCGGCTGGCATGGTTCAGCAGGGCTCCGCTTCTCCTGACTACGTTTCTTCTGTCACATTTTCTGGGGAGCCTCGCCACCCCACCCTACTCACTGAACAACAATGCATGGTATCTAATTGCTCTCTCATTTTTTAATTTAGTAACAGGGCTCAGCCCAGGAAGCCTTGGCTTCCAACCCTTGAGTGTTTTGACTCAGGGACCATAAACGGTCTGATTTCTTGGACAAACATAATGTTGAGGAATTTGTCTCTTGACACAATGGCCAGGCTCTCTGTGAATGTCATGGCTGTCCATTCAGGCCCGCGCCAATCCCCACCCCCACCCTCTTCCTACGGACAAACGTCAGATTACTTAAAATAAATATTCCCTTTGGGTTTGGGGGTTCTTTCTTTGGGTCACTCACCTTTATCTCTGCATTCAAAGGCAGCTGTAGGGCTGAGATATGGCTTTGTTTGTAGTCACTGCGCATGGGGCCTGACTCATATGGACATTTTAGTGACTCCAGGGTCCCCTTTTGGCTTTGCAGACTCCACTCCTTTGCCATGAGGCAGCAGCTGCCTGTATGACTATGCTACTTGGAGTGCCGTCGATTGCCTCCATCTTCTCCTCCTTTGTGCCCCCTCCCAACAGCCTCCTAAGCCCCTTTCCTGAAGTAAACCTGGACAAGCCTCCCTTCCTTCTGACATGAAGTCCTGAGACTCTGCTAGGCAAACGGAGCCCTTCTCCACGTGGCTGGACCAGAGTCTCCCTTGGTTTTCTTTCCCATCACCGGATCCACATGGCTCTTCCCATGGCTCCCTCAGCACAGGAGGGTGGCCTGGGCCTCTGCTTAGTCGACTTCTCCTCCTTCTTGCCTCGGTACTCATGCATAAAGAGCCTCCTGGGGGCGGCTTTCTGATACATACAGAGTCTCTCCTCCTTCTCAGGGCCTCTACTACAGCTCCTACTGCATTCTGTGGTACTTTTCTATTCCAGCCAGCCAACCTTACTACTATTATTTTCTTCCAAATAAACTACTAATGATTCTTTATTCTCTTCCTATGTCTTTTCCCTCCTTCTTCCTCCTCCTTTTAGGTAGCTAATAAGATCTCTAAAACCTCTTCTGGTGGCTCATGCCTGTAATTCTAGCTACTCAAGAGGTAGAAATCTGAAATTGCCATTCAAAGCCACCCGGAGCAGGAAAGTCCATGAGACTCTTATCTGCAATTAACCACCAGAAAACTGGAAGTGGAGTTGTGGCTCAAAGTAGTACAATTCTAGCCTTGAGCAGAAAAGCTCAGGAATAGCACTCAGGCTCTGAGTTCAAGTCCCATGACTGGCACAAAACAAAACAACAGCAAAAAACCCTCTTCTGGTCCTGTTACAATGCCTGGTATTCTAGAAGAAAAATGTGTTCCATCCTAAATTTTGCATAATCAAATTATTACAATGCTTAGTCACAATGCGGCTATTTAAAACCCCGAGATTCAATGCCACTGCTCATATGCTGACAAAAGGAAGCCTGGGGCTTAGGGAGCTGAAGTAAGTGTCTCACAATCACTTTGCTAGCAAGGACAGGATTCACACACAGATCTCTCTGACTCCAACTCATGGCTTTGCTGTAGTATCCCATAACCATGACTGGGCCCTGTATGGAGAAGCAGGCCCCAGAGGACTGGCCTGTGAGTGGTGACTTTGGTGTGCCTCCATCTTCCCTTTGAGGGGATAGAAAAGGACACAGCAACAGGTGGTCCCAGGAGAATTCCTTAGGACATCAAGTTCATACGTAAGCCCCTCACACCTGCTAGGCATTCTCCTTCCCCTTTCCCACCACAATGCTCTGTTCTACCTTCAGATTTATTGTGCTATCAAAAAAAAAAGGATACAAAGAACCCATCCCTGGGAAGTGTCAGCCTCTGTGAGCTTGGGCTGCTAGAGAAAACAGTCACTTTGAACCTCTGATGGGCAGGAGCAAGCAGACCTGTCAGCCACGGGCTCAAGGATGCGTGGGACTATGAGGACCCAGAGAAAAGGAGGTCCATACAGTGGAAGAGGATAATGGAAGTTGGTGGGAGAGGCAAACCAAGAGATGACATAGCATGCTGCAGGCTGGAGTAGAGGGGATGAGCACCACAAACTGGAGTCGTACTTGTGTATGATGTCTCTGTAATGCTCAGCACCATCTACTCTGGGCCATGTTCTTCAATGCCCTGGCCATTATTCCTCTTCCTTTTATTCAGTAGTAGAATCCACAGGATTCAACCCCCAGCACATGGTTATTCAAATGCCGATGGTGCAGAAGACTTTAGAGTTCTAAGACTCTGGCCTGGTTCTTCAGAAGCAGAGGCCAGGAAGACATGCCTTCAGAATGAGAATCCTTCATCCAAAATGGTTGGGGCCAGAAGCATTTCAACACTTGGAATTTTCAAGTGAAGTATTTATACATACCTAATGAGATAACTTGGGGAATGGGAGCCAAGTATAAACGTGAGATTTATGTTTCATATATAAGAAGAGCCTGATGATACTTTGAAGGTAGTTTTAAATAATTTTAATCATGAAATGATGTCATGAGGTGGAATCTTATTGGCGCTCAAAGCTTTCAGATGTTGGCTTTCTGATTCTTGGATTCGGGATTTCCAACCTGTCATAGATTCCTATACCTCTGATTCATAACCGAATGCTATATTCTGATTCGGGGATGAGATGGGGAAGACCAACCAACCAATAAACAAAATGGCAGCTGATGGAAGTTGCTGATATTCAGATGGAGAGAGAGCCTGCTGGGCAAAGGGTACATGGGGGAGCCTGGTGGTGATGGTGGTGGTGGTGGTGATGGGGTATGTGTGAGTGTGTGTGTGTGTGTGCATGTGCTACTTGTGGCCAGGGTGTTCGTGCAACAGGAGGCATCCCAGGAACAGGGGCCAGTTCCCGGATCAGGCCCCTATTGCTCTTTGTGGTGATCTGATTTCCATTATGGAAACAGGATACTGGCACTGGCAGTTAGATAATACACACACATACACATGCACACACACACACACACACACACACCAGCCATAGGGCTTGAGCTCAAGGCCTGGGCACTGTCTCTGAGTGTGTGTGTGTGTGTGTGTGTGTGTGTGTGTGTGTGTGTGTGTGTGTTGGTTCTGGGGCTTGAACTTTGGGCTTGGGAGCTGTCCCTGAGCTTCTTTGGCTCAACACTAGCACTCTATCACTTCAGCCACAGCACCACTTCTGCCATTTTCTTTGATTAATTGGAGATAAGAATCTCATGGTTCTTGACCAGGCAGGCTTTGAACTGTGATCCTCAGATCTCAGCCTCCTGAGTAGCTAGAATTACAAGACATGAATCACCAGCGCTGGACTAGCTAGATACTATTTATCAAGGCCTTTGGACCTGCACCCTTTAACTTAGATCTTGTCCAGAGACTCCTGTGTGGGTCATTGGTGTTCTGAACTGTGTGACACTTCAGGCCTGTGGAACCTGAAGTTGGCCACCACACTCTGAGAGGGCTTAGGAAACAAGAACGCTGGCTCCTAGCCTCCCCATCTAGCTTGTACCACTCGGATTCTTCCTCACTCTCAGCTCTGGGTCTTTGGCTACTGAAAACTAGCCACTAAAGCCAGATACCATGATCATTGACCCCAAATGTAGCTGCCAGGGCTGTGGGGGGTAGCATTGGACACCTAGTTCTAGGACCTCTCCATGTACAAGAAGTCCACTGTTTCTTTTGCTTCCAAATAAACCTACTTTGTCTGCTTTAAACACTTGTCTACCCTTTAATTTTTCTGTGGTCAGAGAAAACAAACCCAAACCCTAGAAGTAATACAAATAATGACACTCTTTCTAGGCTGGGCCTCCTCTCCTCTTCTCTTAATCTCTATCCATTGTAATAATTGTCCTTCTCTTCGAATCTGAATGCATTTCAATGTAAATGACTTTTACCGGGAATAAATAATGAACAAATAAATGTGTTCCCTTGCTCCATCATTGATGAGATCTCTCTACCACCTCCAGCCAGATTTCCTTATCAGATGCTCAAAACTTGCTCGAACATGGAAAGGGATCCAAAGGTGAAATGAGTTGGAGAGGAGGAGGGGATTTAAACCAAGATTCCACAAACCCAAGAAACAATGCTACTTGTATGTATGTGGCAGGGGGCCACGTAGGGCCATCTTTCTGGCTGTCATCTAGGCCCTGAGATTCCTCATCCTCAGGTTCTTCACAGAGCTATCTGGTAGCTGACTTTCTTCTTCATCTTCTGTATTCCAATCCCCTGAGATGGAAAGTGTGCTTTCTCTGAAACATGCCTGTAGCCTTGCCTTGAGGCCAGGTCTCTGTATTCCTCTATGCTCGTCAAGGAGCAACGATGGATTCGTCCTGTAGTTCCCTCTGTGAGAGAAGTGAAGGAAGCTCACAGCTGTCTGGAGATATTTGCTGAAGTCATGTTGGGAGAAACAAATGACATGTGATGCAACCCATGAACCGACCACCAAGCTCCCGAGATGCACAGGTTCTCAGGCTCACAGACCCTATGGGAAATTGCCTATAGGGGCCTACAGCCTGGGAAACTGGCCTAGAGGTTTGATAGAGTGACTAATATCCTACAGGGATCAGTCAGGCCTCGGGACTTGCAACAGGGTCACCAGAACAGCCAGCCCCCTCTCTGAGCAGTACCCCTGGGATTGTT
Organism: Perognathus longimembris pacificus; assembly: GCF_023159225.1. NCBI lineage: Eukaryota > Metazoa > Chordata > Mammalia > Rodentia > Heteromyidae > Perognathus > Perognathus longimembris. The sequence continues at coordinate 105,166,833 of NC_063163.1, forward strand.
CGTGTCCATCTGGAAAAAAAAAAAACCCCAAACTCTTCTCTGAGTGTGACTCAGGACTGTGTTCTTCCTCCCACCTCTCTCAGCAGCCATACGATTTACTGTATTATTTTATATTTTCTATTGGGAAACCCCAAAGCCTCTAAAAGGCAAGAGAGAGTCAGAGGTTTGAGGGAGGAGGATCTGCTTCAGAGGAAATAGGAAGGAGAGGAAGAAGGGGGAAATAGGGAGAGAGAGAGATGCCGAGGAAGCTGTGTCTCTGTCACAGCTAATCTCTCTCTACCCATCAGGGAGCAATCTAGAAGGATTCATGTCTAGATGTTTAGCACATTGTTCTGACCTGGAGGTTTCTTCTCTGCAGTGTAACCTGCTTGGTTATTGTCCCTAGGAAAAAGAGGACCCAAAATACTGAATGTCACCCAGCCAGCCTTAGTCCCTAGCAAGTCCACATCTCTTCACCATCCAGCCATCGTTCTGCAGTAAAGACAGGTAAAGGTTGGAGCTGAAAGAAGCCGAGGGAAGAGAGGATTATAAAATAGAAATGACACCTGTGATTTTTTTTTTCTATCCTGGGGCTTCAACTTGGGGCCTGGGCACTCTCTCTGAGCTCTTTTGCTCAAGGCTAGTGCTCTACCCTTTGAGCCACAGTTTTACTTCCAGTTTTTTTGGTGGTTAATTGGAGATAAGAATTTCAGAGATTTTCCTACCTTGGCTGGCTTTGAACCATGATCCTCAGATATCAGCCTCCTGAGTAGCTAGGATTACAGGCATGAACCACCAGCACCCAGCCAAAGTGATGTTTAAATCCTAACTTTTATCAACCATTTGAGACCCTTGTTTCAGAGAGTATGCATACTACATTTTACATGCTAAGCATTCATAAATAGAGTCCTCCTTTTCTAGCATAATCATCTCATTTTTACTCAGATGCAACTAGGAACTTCCCTTCAGGATAAAATCAGTAAATATTTCTTGAATAGAACTTATGTGATTTGTTCAAGGTGACTAACTTTGAGCCCAAGTCTCTGGAAACCAATTCAGGGCTTTTTAAGAATAGATGTCACCCCCTTCCTTCTCTGAACCAACTTCCTCTCTGTTCTTAATCATAGTTGCACCAGAGACAAGATCTCATTTTCCTGAAACCCCCTCAGCGGAGGATGTGATGTGGATGGATACAAGTGAATTTTGCTTGCCTTGCTTTCCCGGGATCAACAGGAGCAGCTGGTTTCTCTGACTACGGGCCTGGGGTACAGCAGCTGGAGGCTGGGCTGGGGGCAGGGAAGGAGGAGGAAAGACAAAACAGAGGAGGAACTGGAAGATAAAGCCCTCTCCCTGCAGGCCTGGCTGGCTGGAGGTTGATAAGCCATCTTCAGAGGTGTGCAGGGGAGCTGTCTGCCCCTGCTTCCTTGCAAAACCATGACTCAGAAGTATTGTTCACATCCTCAGGACACACAGGAGCTAAAAATAAAGCTTGAAATGAGGTCCGATGAGGAGGTAAAGAAGAGGAGGAAGACAGCTCGGAAGAATTGAAAGCAAGAAGCCTGGAAGCCGGGTGTTGGTGGCTTGTAGTCCTAGCTGCTTAGGAGGCTGAGACCTGAAGCCTAAAGTTTGAAGCCATCCTGGGCTGGAAAGTCTGTGAGACTCTTAGCTTCAATTAGCCACCAAAAAGCTGGAAATGGATCTGTGGCTAAAGCGGTAGAGTGCTAGCCTTGAACAAAGACAACAACAAAACCTCAGGGACAGTGGTCAGGTCCTACAGATAAATAAATAAACAAACAAATAAATAAAAAGATGGAGGAATGTTTCTGGGGGAAGAGAGAGGAAATGGCTGTGCCTGTTGAACAAGAAATACAACAGGAGAGGGAGAAATAGAGTTCCAACCTGAGACAGGAGAGAGCAAGCCTAGAAGAAGTAAGGTCCTGGAGAGGAAGTCCAATCATGCGAACATGAGATTAAAGTTTCGTGAAAAAAAATACCTCGGGAAATTATTATTTAAATGACAAAATACCACTAGGCCTGATGCTCTGTTGAAGGTCAGAGTTTGTTCTCTTGTCTCTAACCTTGGGTTCCCATGCTTACTAGGTTCTGTACTCGAATACCTTTCTCACAGATTCCTAAGTGGCCAGCCCTGGGCCCCAAATCTTCATCCCTAACACAGATCCCTGGTCCACAGTTGATCTAATCTCTTCAAGGATTAGTGGTAATGATCCTGTACTCCCTCCCTCTCTCCTGCCCTCCTTCCTTTCTTGGTGATAATGGTATTTGAACCAAGGCCTCGTGCTTCCTAGGTTGGGTGCTCTATTGCTTGAGTTATACCCCCAAACCATTGTTATTTTCTTCCCCCAAAGTTGTTCTTAGGAGTCCTCAAGAAGGAAGTGACTGCTTCTGAGGCTCATGGCATCCCTCATGTTAAACCAATGCAGTCTCCTTTTAATTCTTGTTACCTAGTAGATGTCCTCCTGATTTGATTTGAAAAACAAAATGTTGCCACCTAATAAGGTTAGCACTCATAGACTTATTAAGATGGCATAATTTACATGGCCCCAAGTTAAATGTGTCCCAATCTGTCCAGTTCCTCAGGCGGAGGATCATTGTCTTCCCTATACCTTCAGGCAGGATCATTGTCTTCCCTACACCTTCAGGCACTCTGCCACCTGGGATCCTGGGACATGCCTCTTAGGGTTGTCACTTTCTCCTCAGTCCCTTCCTGTATGGGCCTCATCTGCTGTGGCCTCTAGCCAGCCAGCCTTTCTCTCCTCCCCTGGAGGCCTGGCAGTCCTACCCATGCTTCTTTCCCACCTGTGCTGTTTGCCATCCACCTTTAAGAGCTCACTCCTAGCTCTCTCAGAAGTCTTCTGACTTTACTTCAGTTTGTGTGGCCCAGTACCTGCAGACTTGGCTCAGTCCTGCCCATCAGAGATCTAGACCTTTCTCCATCTTGCTCTTCTCACCCCTACTTAAGAAGCATCCTTAATTGTGGAACCCTATCTTGCATTTAGGGTACTCAAAACCTGGAGTTAGTAAATGAGCTAATCTACAAGTGTGGTTATGGCAAAATCAATCAACAAAATGAACAGATCACCAACTCCGACTGCTCCATCTCTTGTGAAATAGGCATGGTCTGCGTGGAGGATCTAATTCATGAGATTGTGTCAAGGAAGCAAATAATGTCCCCAGGCCTTTCAAGTTATCTTCTCTACCACGAGGCAGAATGAAGCAGCAGAAGAAGATCACCCATTTTATAGAAGGTAGAGATGCTAGCAATGGGGAGGATCAGATCAATAGGCTGGTTTGAAGGATGAACTGAGGTGTCTGCCATGCTACTTTTGTAATTGGGTCTGTTTAGGACATTCCAACCATCCGATCTCTTTGTCCTACAGATGATAGGTCAGCCTTCCTCCAACCAGGGCCTTTGCAAGTGACATCCTTTCCCACTGTCTCTTATGAAGTTACTCTTGCTGAAGGTTCAACCTCACCCTACAAGCTACTTCCTAGGGCATGCTTCCTTGACTGCCCCTTTGAGCATGCTCTCAGTGTATGCTGTGCATTCCTTTATAGAATCCACCACAATCATAACTAGATGGTTCATTCTTTAACAGAAAGTGCCCACCAGGCCATGAGAACCATTAGATTTCTGCACTGCTTTCTGTCCTATCTCTAGAAGAGAGTGCCATACAATGTAGACTTGTTGACAAAATGCAACTTTGGATTTTATGTGAGAAGTAGAAACTGGTTGGTTCCAGACATCAGTATTTTGTCTTTTAAACCCACTGTTGGAGTTTGTCTTCTGTCTTTTTGTTCTGTCACATTCAGGGAGATGGAAGTAGGTAATTTGCTTTTCCACCTATCTTGTCCTTCTTTCTTTCTTTTCTTTTCTTCCCTCTTTCCTTCCTTCCCCTTTCCTTCCTTCCTTCTTCACTCCCTCCCCCTTTCCCCTCCTTTTCTTCTTCCCCTATTCCTTCTTCCCTCCCTCCTTCCCTCCCTCCTTCCCTCCCTCCTTCCTTTCCTTCCTTCTTTCTAGTGGTACTACCATTTAAACTTAAGGCCTTGCTCTTGCTAGGCAGGTGCTCTACCTTTTTACTTTTGCCCCTATCCCTTTTTATTTTTGCTATTTTTCAAGTAAGTTCACACGTTATTTCTGAGCTGGCGTGGACTGCTAGCCTCCTATTTATGCTTTCCATATTGCTGAGATCACTGGCATGAGCCACCATGCCTAACTATTGGTTGAGATGGAGTCTTGCTAACCATTTACCTGGACTGTCCCCCGCCCCCCCCATCTCTGCCTTCTGAGTGGCTAGGATTACAGGTATGAGCCTAGTGCTGTCTTTCTGGATGCAAAACACTTCGGAAGCAGGCAAACTGCATCTAATGTTGGCGTATTCTTTTTCCCCAGACTTCAAAGAAGCTTGGCTCAGTGGTCACCCTTGTTAACAAGTCAAGAAGCACTAGGGCGATTGCCTGGGCTAGATACAAATCACAGCATTCATTAGCTGTGCGGTCATGAGCAAGCCCTTTCATCATCCTGAGGCTCCATTTCTCATTCATCACATGGAGACAAAACAACAGTTACTCCCCAGATTGCTTGTGTATGAGGACTGGATCTATAAAACCCCCCAAACAGCCAGCACATACCTGACTCTCACTGTCATCTCAATCACAATCTAAGCCTCTCACATTCCGTTCTGCAAACCACCAGCCTGGGCCCTGTGTCTGGGATCACAGAGAAGCAGCCGCCAGGATTGGACAGATGCTTTTACAGACACAGTCCCTGCCTTGCCTGGGGAGCCTGGGTCATCACTGGAGAGTGGGGAGGACCAAGCATCCAGGCCCTCTCCCCAGGAGCTGAGGCACACATGAAAGCCCATCCTAGCTCAGGAACTGGGCCCCGCTGTGCCGAGCATCTGGATGCTCTTAGATCTCTGTCTGGATGCTCTGCTTGTCTTGTAGGATCACTTATCAGCACAGGCAGACCAGGCCCTTTACCTTCCTCTCTGGGGCCCAGCCCCTCCTTTCCTATCCATAAACACTGGTGGGCTCGGGGCTGGGCTGCTGTTCCAGGACTTGCAGAGGAGGCTTCCGTGCAGGCTCTTTCCTTCCTTGCCTCCTCACTGTACATGCTGCTGCTGTCCTACAAATACAAGGTCTCCTGGCCAGGTCCTAGCCACCTGTGGCTCCCCCCATGTTCAGATGGGTGATGTAAAGGGATCAGATGGAGATTTAGAAATGGTTCTCAAAGCATGCTTGTGGAGGGCTATTTGTCTTTAATCCTCACCCCTTTTCCTTCTAAATCCTCCTCCTCTAAAACCTCCTTCTCAGCCAGTTCCATTCTTCTTTCTGAGGTGAGAAGGACCCCTTATATGTCCCTTACATCTATGTCTTGATGAGTCCTCAGGTGGGGGTTAGGAGGTCTCTTTGGGGGCACTGCCCTAGACTTGGTTCTATCCTCAAGGGTGAGTCCAGGCAGAGATTTCAGGCTAGAGGCAGAGAGAGTACCAACCATGAGGAAACACTTGAGGGGATAGAGCTTGGGGCATTCCTTCAGATCCTCCTGAAATAAGAGTGGGTCTGTCACGTCCTCACTTTATTATTCCAGTAAGGTCTCCTATGATGCTATTAGCTACTTTTGTCCTAGCTCAGTTTCTTGGGCAAGTCTTGGGATGTCATTCTTGCTTGCCTTTCCTCCTACATCACTGGGTCTGCTCAATCTCTCCTGCTTTCTCACAGCTTAGCTGGTGTCTAGCTTCTGCATTTGGCTGTGTTCTTGGCTCTGCAGGCTTTCTGTGCATCTGCTTGGAGAATCCTGCCTTTGGAGAGCCTCTCTGAGCTGATCACCTCACACTTGAACTCCAACTCAAGCTTCCTTGGGACGCCAGACACACGTACAATGCTCATGAAACAGACATCGTGGATTTGGGTGGTCACAATGGCCGCTTGGGTTGTGTCACACACTGCATCCCCAGCTTCCCATGTGGCCATTTTTTCTCAGACTGAGACGTGGATTCCTGCTTCCCTTCTCCATTCTTGCAGCCCTCACCCAATATGTCACCAAATCCTGTGGCCTCTACTTTTAACTTACTCCATACCCACCAGCTGCTGGGCCTCTCTCCAACCATCCCCCCCCCCGCCCCCTCCTTGCTGAGCCACCTTCTAAGCCTCATTTGAAGGTGCGATGGCTTTCTCCCAGCCTCTCACTGAGGTAGCCAGAATGGACAAATCATCATTCTTTTCTTTCACCATTTAAGTCTCCCCCCTCACTCCAGTTTCAACTGGTCTACCTGAAGGAAACACACCCTCATGCCCCCCCCCCCCACACAGCACCGCCCCATCCCAGCTCGCCCATGTAGCTTATCCTGCTCTCTTTCTTCCATGCTACTTGGATTATTTCCTCTGTTCTCCATTTACTGTCTTTCTTCCTTCCCAGGCTTCAGGCCTCACCAAGACTTGGAGTCCCAGAGCCTGGTGACACAGGATAGCCACTCTGCCATGGACCCAGCACTCTCCCATCAATAGAGAAATCCTCTTCCCTTTCATAGGCTATAGTCTGAAGGCCCCTTTCTCAGAGACCACCCCAGGCAGAATACGCCCTCCCCTCCCTGTGCTCTCTCCTGGGGCCTCCTTCCCAACCTATAGTCACAACCTGTAAATACACATTTACCTGCATTTGTCATTCATTCCCTTCCTGTGTTTGCTTATTTCTATGGTCTTTCAAGGACTTGGTGTAAGCTCCAGGAAACAGGTGCTAACGAAATATTGGTTGAATGAATGGGAACCGTTTGTAGTGTATTGTCTTCTGGGATGCTTGCCGCCATTCTGTAAAATGCATTTTATTAAAATACCTATGTTTTTGCTGTTGAATGAATTCATGGCTCAGTAAGATAAAGAATTTGCACATAGCCTCAAAGGTAGGAGCAAAAGGCAGCCTGGAGCCTAGGTCTGTCTAACTGAATGCAAGTGTGCATGCACATGTGTGCATGTACAAACATCTGTGTACACGTGTGTGTGTGTGTGTCACACGTGGGAGTGGGAGTAAAAAGAGAGAGAAGAGAGGGTCTATTCTCTCTTTCGTATTGCACTATGCAGGCAGCTGCTTCCTCTTTCGGTCCCTCCATGGACGATTCCTCTTGCTTTCCCAGACCAAAGGCCAGAGTCACATTCACACACTTGTTTAAGCCTCCTTATTGGCTGGAAATCCTCATTGGTGGGCCCAATGCCTGGTACTGAGAGATCCCAGGTCATTTACCACATTACAACCCTACCATATCCATTGATTCCAAGGAAACAACGGGCCCCAGTATTGCTCCTTTGTATACAGAACACACGGCTTCAGGTGAATCTGAATATTACCTGGAATATGCAATCGCTAGAGCCTCTTTACCTGGAAGATCTATTCTATTTGGAGCTTACTGCCAGACACGAGCTTGCTGTGTGTCTTGGCTCAGGCATTCCACTGTGGGTCACCTATACCCTGCAAGAAATGAACTGGGTTTTTGCTGCAGGAAGGAATGGGTAAGGAGGAACTACTACAGAAACTTTTTTTTGGGTTTTGTTTTGCTTTTTGGTACTGGGGATCGAACTCAGCACCTTGCCCTTGCTAGACAAGCACTTTGCCACTGAGCTACATCCCAGACTACAGCCTTAAGACTGAACTCCTTGAACCACAGAAAAGGACATGGGCCCAGAGCTCCTACCAGCCTCAGCTGTGCCACTTTTCCAGCTGCTGAGTCCACTTTCCCAGAGAGACCCTGCTGCTTCCTAGGAATTGGGGTACAGCTTCAGGACACCTCCTGCTTGCTGAGGATGTAGCTTGCTGGGAATGGGGCTGCCATAGCCCCAGCTTTAGGCACTGTAGCAGATGTAGATTCCTTTGGCTTGTGGCCCATCCTTGTTGGTAATTCATGGAACTAGGGACTGCACCTCTACCTGTTGAAGCTTATGCTCAGTCTAGGAGCCTGAGAAAGACTGACAGGCAGAGGTCTAAGTAGGGAGGGACCTTAGGCAGTGTGAGCATCAATGGTTATTCATCCCAGCATTCTAGATCGGCACTTATAGTCACACATTCACACCTGCCTTACAATGGCCCATTCAGTATTGCCACTATTGTCCAAGTATTTATCTATAAATAGACTTCATGTTTGCTGCTTCACAAAGTGACAAGCAAGTTGGCCATCAGAGCCTCACTCTTGTAGTCCTAGGTACTCAGAAGGCTGAGATCTGAGGACTACAGTTTGAAACCACCCTGGGCAAGAAAGTCCTTGAGACTTTTATCTCCAACGAACCACAAAAAAAGCCAGAAGCAAAGCTATGGTTCAAGTGATAGAGTGCTAGCCTTGAGCAGACAAGCTAAGAAAGAGTGTCCAGGCATTAAACCCCAGTACTGGTGCACACGTGTGCACATGTACACGTGCGCACGCGCACACACTCACAACACACACACCTTAAGTGACAAATAAGTAGAAATGGTCTCACCCAAAAAAAGCAAACACATGGCTGGCTTTGCTCTATGTGTTCCAATGGAGCAGGCATCTCAGGGCTGTGGGCTCTCCACAGAGCCGCACCGTCTCGCTGCTGCCTCTGTATCAGGGCACAGAGCTACTTCTGTTTGCAGATGCTGTTTTCACCTGAACTGGCTGTTGGCTTGGGCCATTTGTATAGAATATTAATCTATATGTTTTTTGTTTGTTTGCTTGCTTGTTTTTAGTGCCAGTTCTGGGACTTGAATTCAGGGCCTGGGTGGGGTGCTGTTCCTGAGCTGCTTTTTTTTTTTTTTTTTTTTTTTTTTATCATGGCTCACACAGGGCTACTTCCCTTTTTCTGGTGGTTAACTGGAGGTAAGAAGAATCTCATGGACTTTCCTTCCTGGGCTGGCTTTGAACCACGATCCTCAGATCTCAGCCTTCTGAATAGCTAGGATTACAGGTGTGAGCTGCTGGCTAATCTATATACTTAAAAAAATAATTAAACTCTGTTCAGAGTGAAATTACTCCAAATTGCTATCTAGTAGGAGACAGAAATGACAGAGAAGGAAAAGAAGAGGAAAGGAGGAGGAGGAGGAGGAGGAGGAGGAGGAGGAGGAGGAGGAGGAGGAGGAGAGGAAGAAAGAAGCAAGGAAGGGGAAAGAAAGAAAACAAGCTGGCTTCTCTTTTGGTGTCCTCCTCTCCCATTGTGGCCTTTGTTCTTTGGGTCTCCTCATCTCTCCCAGTGTGGTTTTTGTTTGCCTTAGCACAGAGAAGCACAATGACAAGGAAACACCTGTTCCCACTTCTCCCTCTGCTCTGGAGACTGCAGACCTGGTTCCACCTGTGTCCACCAGTTCGGTGGACCAGCTGCCATTGCACCATGATCCTCTCACAAATGAAGAAGAACTTGAACAATGGAGATCAGTTTCTACCGAAACCTGCAAAAGCAGCTTTCTACCATCTAGAAAGGGCACCTGGAAGCTTACAAGGCTACATGGGTGGTGAGGAGGTAGCTGTTCAAGTTACCTCCCACACCCTTCCCTATCAGCCTTGCACCACTGTCCCCGCCACCCCCCCCCCCACCATCCTCATCTGCCTGTGTTTCCATGTGAATCCCCAGGGTCCATTTCCATCCACAGCTAGTCTTCACAGTAGCACAGTAGTAAGCTGTGGCTTTGGCTCATTTGCCTATTTTAAGACAGTATTAAGTCTTGAGGCTGAATGCTTGTGCCCTAAGAAATACCAAGAAATACCCCCATTTACCCACTAACTCTTTGTGATCTATGGGGTCACATGACCCTGCACTTTCATTCTGATCTGTACCTCCTTAGGTACCTGGATGCTGCCTTGTTTTATTCAGCCTAACCTTCCATCTTCTACTGCACAGATTAAAGTTCTGGCTTATACTGGGAAATCATTAGAAGGCTTCTTTTCCCAGGGAAGCAGGGGAGAAGGGTTTGGGAAAGCTGTATACAGAATTATCTGCACCCTCAGCTCCTAAATGAATCTTGCACAGCTGGACAGATGTTTCAGCTCCAGCATGGTTGTCCATGCTAAAACTGGGCTCTGGCCCAGAATGGCCCGTTAGCTGGCACTGGGTCTCTTGGGCTCTGTGGTGAGCTTAGTCAGTCCTTGGTCCTGGCCCTGGCCCTGGGCAAGGCATTAACTTTGGCTTATACCAGGCCCTGGATCCCTCCTCCTTTTCCTGCTGCCATCTGCTTGGGAAGCAAAGGCCTTAAGTGTTTGCCCCACAGTGCTTGTTCCCAGTACTCTGTGTACACAGGCAGGGTCAAAGAGACAAATGGCTCTGCACACATGCCTGGCTAGTTGGATGTCAAGTCTGGAGAGTATATGCTTGGATTTTGCTGAGTCTTTTTCCCCTGGACTAATACAGACCTCCACATTCAGTGTTCTATGAAAAAATAAGAGCCGAGGCCATGTCACAATCACAACCTAGAACCACATGCAACCACACAGCCGATACCAGCCACCCCCAGATGCAGATACAGCACCCTGTGTGTGGATGAGACATTTACCAGGTCTCTGCCAGCCCCAAGTAGCTCAGACCACAGGGCCCCATACTGCAGGTGGTAATTTGCATGGGGTAGCTTAGCCTCTCCCAGGAGGTTTGAGCTATAAGAAGTTTATTTTCTCTACCTGGGAGTTAGATGGTCTTCTTAAAAAAGAGAGAGAAAGAACACACACACACACACACACACACACTCACGGAACTCCCTTGCTTTGGACCCAAGCCTTAAAGGTGTTTGAAAGCCTCTTGTGGCTATTTCTGGCCCCATTGTCGTCTGGGTCTGGGAGGAAGGCCTCATGGCAATTCTTTGCTTGAAAGACAGAAACAGAACATTGTTTCTGCCGGCTTTGATTTAATGGCCAAAAGCAGTTATGGGAAACTGTTGAACAGATGTTCTATGAAACTCAGAAAAGATTGGGTCTTTGAGAAAGGCTATTTTTAGATAAATGCTTCCTACTAAAGGGGTTTGGTGCTCACAAAAAGGGACAGAAAAGGAGAGAGAGGAGGAGAGGGCGGGAGGAGGGAAGGAAAGGACTTAGAGGTGCGGAGGAGGGAGCTATGAACATTTTGATAGTCACATTTCAGTTTTCTACTTATTTCCTCAACATGAATTTTCTGTCCCAGGAAACCTGGGAGACCCGTGATACAGATGGCTCATGGAGGAGGGGGGGCTTCTCTTAGACCTTCCATTTTGAAACAAGAACTTGCTGGGTGCAGGAAGTTTTCCCCAGCCTAATCCACCTCTTGCTCCATGGAAAGACTGGCTTTCCTGGACCACTTCACATCCTTGCCTCTACTTTCATCCCATCCCTCCCTTCCCTTCCCTCTGCCTCCCTCACTCAGTTATTTCCCTCTGAGCCACACATCTTCTTCCCCTTGCAACCCTTCTCTGAACTCCCTGGAATGAGCTGGTGTTCTTCCTCCATCACCGTGAATGCCACAGGACTGCCTGGCATTCCATCTCTGCCCTGTTTCTGCATTAGGTTGGTCCACAGGCTCAAAGCTCTCCGAGACTTTAACTGGTATTATTTTTAATTTTTTTCAAATTATCTTTAAGTAGTTGTAACAAAGGAGTTGCCATTCAATAATGCAATTTATTAATACCATGTGTCTTATCAATGGCACTCTTTTCATCATTCTCACCCGTCCCTCCCTCCCCTTTCCTTACTTTAAGAAAAATTCTTAATTTTGTAAGACATGCACTGAATGCGTTAATGCATTCTCTGCCCCTTACTGCTCAGTTCTCTTTTTGCTGTCACCCCTTGGCCTTGGCGAACTTAATATTGAGTGTAGAATAAATGCTCGTGGAGTGAGTGGATAGACGGGCCAATTTTCCCTTCATCTACAGGAGCAGAAATTAATCCTTTGCTGCTTTTGTTGTTCTGCCATAAGGGACTAAAATAGTGCTTATTACTATTGTGGGAAACTGAAGCTGTGGGGCAATCCATTAAAGAGCTGGCACGAGAAGGCATTCCGATTCCTATTTCTATCTTTCAATCCCGAGTCTTTGGTTTGTTACACTCAGGGGGAATAACATCATTTCAAGACAGCCTGACAAGACAGCCCCAAGAAAGACCACCTCAGGCAAGAGAGAGGGCACAGCGAAGGGAAGTGGGCTACCTCGGAGTATCCCATATGCTAGAATTTCTGGGGCCATTCTAGATGGAACAAGAGGACAACGGGGCTGTCCTTGGTGAAGGTTCATGGTGACCTTGACAATGTCACCATAGCAGATGAACAGAGCAAAGGCCAATTGCTTCAACTTTCTAGAAAGTATTATACCCCGGCCCAGGAAGAATGGATTCACTATTGACTCCCTGCCTTGAAGCCCTCGTGGAGTATTTTCCAGAGGATGTTTTTGGACTGGCTGGGTTTAGCTAAGTTATGCTTTCTGGACAGTCAGTTGCCGTGGCTTGCATAGGAGCCAATGGTCACAACACTATGTTCTAGAGGAGGAGTTTCATGGAAGCTAAAGCCAGGAAGAACTTGATTTTCTGTGTCATGGCTTTTTTTGTGTGAATATTTTTTTTGGATTGGGGGGGGGGGTCAGCCATGGGGCTTGAACTCTGGGCCTGGGAACTATCCCTGAGCTCTTCAGCTCAAGGCTAGCACTCCACAGCAACACTTCAGGTTTTCTGGTGGTTAACTGGAGTTAAGAGCCGCACAGACTTTCCTGCCCAGGCTGGCTTTGAATCACGATCCTCAGATCTCAGCCTCCTAAGTAGCTTGGATGACAGGCATGAACCACCAGCACCTGGCTGTGTGAATATTCTTACCTCCTTTTATATTCTTAGAGCCATGTCTTTAAAAATATAATGTCGTAATGACTGTGCTATCCATGCTAGAAGATGTTCATACTCATCTTTGTTGAAGGCATTTTCTAAGGCACATGACATAAACAAATGAACCTGGGGTCTAGGGGTCAAGCGGCAGCATTCGCCAAGCATGCAAGTTCTGGTTCAAACATCAGTACCACAGGGATAAAAAGAGGGACATTACCTTTTTATTTTATTTTTTAATCTTTTTATTTTAAAAATTTGCTTGTAGTAGTGGGATTTCAAAGCTAGGCTTTGTGTTTGTTCAGTTTCTTGCTCACTATGGGTGCTCTATCACTTGAGCCATGACTCCAGTCCTACTTTTTTCTGGTCGTGGGGCTTGAACTTGGTCTTTTTTTGCTCAAGGCTACTGCTCTACTACTCTGAACCACAGCACCACTCCTGGCTTTCTGGTGGTTCATTGGAGATAAGAGTCTCACTTTGCACCTACCTGCCTGGGCTGGCTTTGCATGGCAATCCTCAGATCTCAGCCTCCTGAGTAGCTAGGATTAGAGATGTGAACCACTGGTGTCCTGCTGAACACTGCCTTCTTAATGTTCTCAGTTACCTAAGCTCCGAGTTCTATTCTCCCTTTTGTTTTATACATGAGGAAACTGGGTTGGTCAGAGAGATGAACAGATTTGATCTATTCCATCCATGCTCCAGACCACAGCAAGTGAAACAAAATGGCTGCATTGAGCACAGGTTTGGCTGATGACAGACAAGGACTTCTTAAAAACTTTCCCATCAATTACAGTTTCTGGGGTGTTTAGTTTGATTTCATTTTGTTTCTGTGATGGTGGGGTCAGGACATAGGGCCTTGTACATACTAGGCAAGAGTTCTACCACTGATCCTTCCCACTGGTTTCCATTGAGGTCTCTGTGACACGTTCTCAATGGACCCTTTCTTTTCTAAAAGTCTTTGCACACCTTCTTGGGTGATGATTTTTTCCCAATTCTCTGACCCTTTCTAGGACACCATTAAGACAAAGCGGCCTCAGAGTGGAAAAGAGGTAATATGTCAAAGGCTCTGAATGGTACTTTTCTAGAAATATGAGCAAGAGCAATGTAGTCATTGCCCTTTCTCTACAGTTTCACTTTTCAGAGTTTCAGTTACTCACAGTCAACCACAGTCCAGTAATATTCAATGGAAAATTCCAGAAATGAGAATTTCATAAGTTTTAAATAACTTCTATCACAGTCTATATTATCATAGTGGTGCTAATCTATGATCAGTTGCTGTTGTTAATCTCTTACTGTGCCTAATTTATGAGTGAAACCTCAACATATGTTTGTATAGTACAGGAAAAAAATCAAACTATATGTAGCATTTAGGATTGTCTAACGGTGGTCTTGGAATGTATTCCCACATGGCTACGAGGGGCGGACACTCTATTAAATGGAGTTAGAAAAGATTTTTCTTTTCATTTTTTTCTAGTGTAGTAGATAGCTTTTGTCTTAGTCTAGGACCAAGCTATTTAAAAAAATTTTTCTTAGTTTTAATTCCTTTCCCATCTGTGGTATTTGGGTTTGTTCTCTTGAAACTTGTTCTTATTTGGACACCAGTAAGTATTTGTTAAACACTTCTGTAGGAGTCAGGTTGGGCCAGGTTATGGTGCGATAACAAATGCCAACTCTCCATATCTTGAAGCAACAGTTAATCATGCTACATGGGTATTACGGGTTGACAAAGGGACTTTGTTTCATGGGAGCAGGATAATAAGCAGCTGTCACCTAAGGTAAGATTTCAGAATGGCTGAAACTCTTCATTGGTCTCATCAACTCCTTAATCAGTGAGAACAAATTCTGTGGTCATTCCCAATTTCAAAACAAGAAAGTATAGTCACAGGTCCAGATTGAGAAAGATCTGAAATATACAGTGACCAACTTTTGATGTGCTTTCCACCAGGCTAATTTTACTGTAAAAGCAAAGAGGAGTCAGAATCTTGCCCTAGTTTCCCCTGGTTGAGTAAGTAGAACTTCTCATACCTCAAAAGATTCAACAGTGTCTGGTCCCTTGTAGCTTATCCCTGTGATCCTAGCTATTCAAGAGGTTGAGACCCAAAGATCATGGTTTAAACCAAACCAAGTAAGCAAGTCTGTGAGATCTGTGAGACTCTTATCTCCAATAAACTACTGGGGGGAAAAAGCCAGAAGTGTAGCAGTGGCTCAAGAGATAGAACAAAAGAAGCTCAGGGACAGCAGCCAGATCCATAGTTCAAGTCCCCCTCCCCCATGCACACTTGTGTGCATGCACACATGCTCAAAGGTTCAAGAATATTACAAACTGGTCTAAAGTACTGCTCCCTAACAAGCCATATGGGAGGAAAAAGAGAATTTCAGACTCAATGTGTGCAAGCCCTGAGAAAGCAAATGAAGAGAATTGGATTTGGGGAAAAAATGCACTGGATAGAGCAATGTCTAAATAGACAGAACAATTATAAGCGTACATATCAGAGATGAAAGGATTCTATGAGCTGATCAGAGTTACTCGAACCATTTGTCCCAGCCAAACCCTTCACATGAAGCTGCATGAAATTCATGTCGTCTTGTTATTTGTTCTTCTGATAAACTATAAGCTCTTTAAGAGCAGAATCTTACTTTATCTCTTATTACTAGCTCTTATCAAATCTCTGGGGCACAGAAGGGCTTCATTATGAATTGTTTGGGTGAGTTAATCCTCATAAGCTATCTTCAAATAGTGTACTCAGAGCAAAAGACCACCCACCGAGATAGCAATATCATCAATGGCCGCTCAAAGCTTCTAACACAGTGAAAGGCTCACCATTCTTAGTTTTTCTCCAGGAGGCCAGCCCATAGCCTACCTGTCTCAAATTCTTCGAGTATCTTCTTCCAAACATTGTTTTTGCCTAACCATGCCAGCAAGAAAGAATCTAGGTTTAATCTCCTGAATCTACAAATTTCCTTAGAGCAAATACACTTCCCAAATAAGACCAAAGTTAGGATGGTCAATGATGCTAAAGGGTGCATGAATCTTTAATGCCTGCAGGGTTCCATTCTATGAGGATTCTCTAGCCCATCACTTTTGTTGTTGTTGCTGTTGGTTATAGGACTTGAACTCAGGGGCCTGGGTGCTATCCCTGAGCTTTTGTGCTCCAGGCTAGCACTCTATCAATTTGAGCCACAGTGCCACTTCTAGTTTTCTGGTGGTTTAGTTGGAGAGAAGAGTCTCATGGACTTCCCTTCCAGGGTTGACTTTGGACTGTGATCCTCAGGTCTCAGCCTCCAGAGTAGCTAGGATTACAGGGGTGAGCCACTGGCACTCCATGAGCTCATTACTTTTTAATCCATCTCGGAAATGGTGAGGAATGGGGAGCTGGGGTGACCCTCTCAACGCTTTGTAGAATCCTCTGGGAGATCTGGGCTACAATCCAAGTGTTTTGACTCACACACCACTGTTCTTTATACTCTGGATGAATGTATATTGCTGTTTAGACCTGTTGATAAACTTCATGCTTACCTTGTGCTTACCTTTATACCAAGACAATGTTTAAAGCAAGGCAGAAACAACTAAAGGAAACCAAAACAACATGGTTTTCATGGCAAGAACACAGCAATCTTACAGCCAATATAAACATGAGCTCTCATGGAAACCTCAGCGCATCAGGTGTGAGTGACATTTGAGCTAATCGGGTAGGAATTGAAATCCCAAGTGAAGCCCACCAGCTCCTCAAGCTGGCGTGATGGCAGCCACTAAGGGTCAGGAAAGCAGGTGGCATTTGAAAGCAGATCTGAGCAGTACCAGATTTCTGAGATTCAGTTGTGTTACTTGTAATGTAGCTGGTACACAAATGCCTATAATTCTTGCTACTCAGGAGGTGGAAACCAGGAGGATCACAGTTCAAGGCTAGCCTGAACTAAAAGCGAGTGAGAGTCCATCTCAACAGTTAAGCAGGGAAGAGTGGTATGTACCAACCATTTCAGCCTACACACCATTAGTAAGAGGCTCGTGATCTAGGTTGGCCTAAGCAGAAAACGATCTGAAAAATAGAGCAAAAAGCTGGGACCGGGGCAGGGGAGGGGAGGGAAAGAGTCATGGCTCCAGGGTAGAGCACCAGCCTAGCAAGTTCAAAACTCTAGGCCTTCCAAAGAAAGAAAAGGTGAGAATCCTGCTGGCCTAGTTCATATGTTCATCACACACATTACTTATGAAAATGAAAATGAAGATGCTTAATGGGATGCACACCAAGACTAGATCCTGCTCTACAGAAGGTAGCATCTAAGAGATTTTTTTTTTTCTTTCCTGAGCCCAAGTCTGGAATAGACAGAAAGTAGAGTTATCCCAGGTCACTGACCATGCCATGAACATAATCAGCCATTTAGGATTGTGATGGGAAAAGGACTAAAGAAAGGAAGCAGAGGTGGGGGGTGGGGGGTGGAGTGGGCACAGCAAGGTTCCAATGAGGCCGACGTAGGGTGGAACAGGGAAAGAAACACCTCTCAGAAGTAAGGAAAGACTTAAGTGATGCAATGAACAATGATAAGTGCAACTCCCTTCTCTTCTCTGGAAGCACTGCTGCTCCAGAAATAAATCAAGAAGTGAAAAGCAGTAAAACGTCATAATCAGGAATATGACCTCTCCAAAACTGGTGGCTCACACCTACAATCTTACCTTCACCGAAGCTGAGAACTAGAGGAACACAGTTCAAAGCCAGTCTGGGAAGAAAAATTGGAAAGACTGTATCTCCAAAATAACTGACAAAAAGCTGGACTGGAGGCATGACCGAACTGGTAGAATACCATCTAGCAAAGTAAGCTCAGCAAGCTCAAGGCCCTGAGTTCAAACCTTGGTACTGCCAAAAAAGAAAGAAGGAAGGAAGGAGAGAGAGAAAGCAAGGAAGGAAGGAAGGAAGGAAGGAAGGAAGGAAGGAAGGGAGGGAGGGAGGGAGGGAGGGAGGGAGGGAGGGAGGGAGGGAGGGAGGGAGGGAGGGAGGGAGGAGAGAGAAACAAAGAAATGCTGCAATACAAATTTGCTACTTGGGTCTTTCCATACAAACAAATGATCCTGGATTCTCTATACACTCCTCCTCCTCCTGTCTCATAGACTTAGGCTCCTTTCCCATCAGTTTTAATTAATGAAGCATTTTATTGAGCATGTCTGAAGGGCTGGCCTCACCAAAAGGCAAATGGAACAATTAATTTGCCTATTAGGAACTCAGTGAATTAGGACTAATTTAGGAATTTCTCAAGCTGATCTAATTTTCCTGACTTTTGTAGGCCCTAGGGAATGCGAGAGTGGGAATAGGTAATTCTCCCTGGTCCTAGGAGGGTTGTCAGAGCTGCGGACTTCAACTTCCTGGCAGCCTTCTATGGAAGACTTCTCAGCCTTGTATGGAAACTCCTCCACTACATTGTTATAATGGCAATCATAATTAGCTGACACCCTATTTCCTGTTGTTTTTTTTTAAAGCCATGTTTGCTGTAAACCTAGGATAAATAAACCCCAAAGCAGTCCTTAGACCAGGAAGCATTTTTAGGGCTCATATCCTGCCCTGGCATGAAGATAGGGTCAGATGAACTAATGGGTCTTTCCAGTCTCACTGCCGTGACAGCAGCCATGCTAATAAAGGCAAGAGCATCAGAGCAGAATACTGTCCAGTGAGAGAGAGAGAGAGATGAACAGCCAGGTGACTATGTTCTGTTTTCATTTCTATCAGCACAGGCAAATGAAATAGGAAGGCATCCGTGTTTATTCCATTCATGTGGAAATTAAAATTATAACAAGGGAAACTGGAACCCATTTGGTCGAGGATGTGGAACAGTCTCATCACCAAAAAAGGAAGTCAACAAACCCAAACCAGGTCCATAGTAATGCAAATAATATAGGCTGATACAGTTAATCCTAGCTACTCAATAAGCTGAGAGAGGAAGGATTGTGATTACAGGCCAATTAGGACATGAAATAAATCTTTTTTAACAAGACTCTATCTGAAAAATAATGAGCAAAATCAGGAATGGATGTGTGGTTCAATGATATAGAATGCCAGGCTAGCAAGCACAAGGCCCTAGATTCAAGCCTTCCTACCATCACTATCCTTATATAAAAATAACCCTCCCCCAAGATCATATTTTAGAACTGGAGGAAAATACATGAAGTCTACTACCCTCATTTGAATTTTGGGTAGCACTTTAGTGGCCTGGTGGGTCCGAATGGCAAGAACATACCCTTGAGTAGAATATGTTCAGTGTCAGGAAGTCAAAAGAAATACAGTCCTGTGGTTCCGTGAGGGGCAGAATCAAGCAGGTCTGGACACACCACCACATATCTCTGCCTCCCCCCAACCCCTCAGACCTCAATCTCCAGCCAAGTGACTGTAATTCAAATGGTCCAATTGGAGAATGACATCTATCTAAGTCTTCTTCGTGCCAATTGGCTAGGGAGCCAAGCCAACTCTCAATGTGGATTTTGCACTGTTCATTAAATGGGGAAAAAATGGGGTTTGAATGACAAATGTTCCGACTTCACAAAGGAATCCCATCTTCTAGTCTTCCCTTCTCATCTCCTGGTCTTGACCCCAGTCAAACTTCTCTGCTTGCTGGGGCACTAGAATGTTCCAGTTGCTTTCTCAAGCTACATTTTGGCTACACGGGTGTCTGGGAAGGACAGGTTTGGCACTCGGAGAGTGTATCTAGCCCACGGATGTGGGTGGCATAGAACACAGCCAGGAGAATTATTACTGTCTTTGGCTCCCTGCTCTATTACCAGGTCCCTCCATGGGCCCATTTCCTTACCTTCTTTCCAGGTTGGGGGTGTGGGGGGGGAGCTGTAAAGGCTCTGTGCAGAGGTTACTCCTTTCATAAGCCTGAGGTATCCAGTTGTGTGGTCACCTTTCTTATCCCTCTGGCCTGGCAAGAGGAGAATGTGTCTTGGGAACATTTTACAGTCATTTCTATAAAAATGGATACTCCAAGTCAATGAGAAGCCTGAGTTCAGCCTTCCAGGCAGGGTTCGCCAAAGAACAAAGATCTGATTCATACTCACTCATTGACTGCCTTATTTAAGATTTCTTCCCCCCTTTAATATTATAAATGCACACAGCCAGGAATGCAGGCTCTCTAGATGAAAATTTGCACATATCATTTTAATTTCCCATTCTCTGTATGTTTCCTGTCCACCCCCATCTCCAGCCCCGTGCATTCCAGGGCAAAGGCCATCAGTTAGGGAAGAGGAACTGAAGTGGTCTTGCTTTGGAAGAGAGGAGCTCCTCAAGGGGCATAGAGACGTTGGGCAGGATGCCTTCTACCACCCTCCCTGAGCCTAAGGCCCAAGGATGGGGGCTTGCCTGGAGCCTGTAAACCCATGGAGGGAGGATGAAGCTGGCCCTCGGAGAAGGAAGTTGTCCATCCTGTCCCCGTCTCACCTGGTGTTTTGGAGGTATGCTGTGAGCTGCGTGGGTGGCTGGCTGGCTGGCGGCTATGCAATAAGTTAGCAATTTCCTCAGAACATTTGGAAATTTGATTCTGTCAAGGGGAGCATTGGAGCTGCTGACTGATAAATCGTCTGGTGCCTTTACACTTTTCACACATTGATTTGGGAGCCATAAATGCAGAAGAACTGGGTGGCCCATTGCCATGATGACTGGCTTAGACTGGAAATGACCGCAGGCAAAATTTCCTAGACCTTAGGGTGCCAATGTCTCCCATTTTTAAAGGTCCAAGTAAAAGAGCGAACCATTAGGGGAAGAACTCTACCGGAGGAGGGAAAGATTGAAACATAGCTACTCAAAGATACATTTTCTTTTCTGAAATTACTGTTGCTCTTGATTTCATATCAATATCTTTTCAGAGGTTCTCCTGGGCACTCTTTAAGCTACCCCAGAAAAAGAACCAAATTTCCATAATTTATCTCACTCTGATACAGCAGGCATCCAAAGGAACATGGCTATGGGCCAGCATCTTCTATTACAAATGATCTCCTCTGTTAACAACAATGACAAACTGATAACTTAAAAAATAATGTATAGGAATTCATGTGATAATGAAAAGCCAAGTAGAATAGAATATTATAAATATTTGAAAGCTGACATTCCCACGACCACAGCTGGTCACATTTCAAAAACCATGTCTATTTTTCTTCTTATCTTTTGGTAATTCATTTCATCCTTTATGTATTATAATTGATATGATTTCATATAATATATAATATAATTTATGTAATATAATGTAATCATGTTAAATTATACCAATTGACTATCAGTCTAAAACATAAAATATGTAGATCAATTACACTATAACCGAACACATCAATTTCCTAATCTTTATGGGAATTTTCAGTTTAGCTTTCTTTTGGCTATCATTGTAACTATGAATAATGTGCTTTCTTTTGGCTCACCATCTTTAAAGAACATATCTGATTTCATACCATGTAATATGAGGAAATGAATATTACCATATTTCTCTCCACCTTTGAACATACATCTCTACCTTCTAATATTATTAACATTAAATTCTCATTTTGTTTTGTAACCAAAGTTGTCATTTATACTGTTTTACTATAGATTATTTCTAAAAATTGAAATCTGTGTTACAATGAGTATATATTCATATTAAGTCAGTTCACCATAGAACCAAGTTGTCTAGCCAGACTTTACAAAAGGAGGCGTAATTTTATATCATAAAAACTCCACTAATGGAAAATTCCAAGTTCTAAGATTAGATAGAGTCTCTTTCTTATATGAATTACTTCACATTTTTCTTTTAGAGATTTATGTTTTTCCTGTTACCTCCTCCTCCTCTTCCCCCTCCCCCCTCCTCCCCCTCCCCCTCCCTCTCCCCCTCCTCCTTTCTTAGGTTGTAAGGCTTAAACTCAGGGCCTGGGTGGTATCCCTGAGCCCTTTTGCTCAAGGATACTGCTCTATTACTTTGAGCCAAAGTTCTACTGCCAGTTTTCTGGTGATTAAATGGATATAAGAATATCATGGACTTTCCTTCGGGGGCTGGCTTTGAACCTCAATCCTAAGATTTTAGCTATCTGAGTAGCTGACCCTAGGTGAGTAGCTAGGATCTGTGTGAGCCACTGGTGCCCAGCTTGCTTTTCTTTTAACTAGAACAATTTATGTAGTCACTGCTCATCCAATTTGTAAATTATTTGTTATAGGAACCTGATTTATATATGTATGCTAGTACTGGCGTTTGAATTCAAGGCCTTACACTTACTTGCTATGCAGGTGCTTTGCAACTGAAACCACACTTTCACTGGACTGGCCATGATTCTCCTGTTGATGCCTCCTGAGTGGCTGGAGAGACAGAAGTTAATGGGCTGGGTTTCATTCTCTGCCGATCCCCAGACTTAGAAGCATGCCTAGCACCAGACAAGATCTTACAAGAGATTTGCTAAACAAGTAGACACATTGATCTCCACTCTCTCTATAAAACCATAAGCAAGAAAGAGCATAGTTATTGATAAATGGAGAGAAATAAAGCAGATTAAGGTGGATAGGGGAGTACTGAGGTTGTACATGGATGAGACAGTCAAGTGAAATCTCACTGATGTGTTAAGTGCTTCATGTGACATCTATTAAGCGTGCCAGAGAGAACTATGTGGCACTACAGCAGGAAGAACATGTGCAAAGTGTAAGAACTTCCTTGTTCTTTGGTCCTTTCCCATATTGGCATCTGGAAGATTCTTAAGTCGACCTAAAATGTGAAGATACTCTTGTTTTGGGTTTGCATTTGAGCCTCTCACCTAGTCCATTCTCAACTCACCTTCAGGTCTCTAAAATTGTAACATACCCATTTTGTTCTTCATAATGGCTACATAAAACTGTGTGTGGCATGTATATTTTGACATGTATAAATAGATACTGACTGAGAACTGCCGAAAGAGATTGCTTGCTGGATTTGTCTATGGAGGCCTGTGAGTAGCCCAGGAATATGAACTTAATTTATCCCTGGGAAAATTAAATCTAAGAAAGACAGAAGTTAAAAGGCAATAGGACCAGAAGAGGACTCCTCAGTGAATGCTCATTTGTTTTTACTCTTTCTTTTTTTTTTTTTAGGTGCCAGTCTTGGGGCTTGAACTCAGGGCCTAGGCACTGTCTGTGAGTTTTATTGGTCAAGGCTATCATTCTACCACTTGAACCACAGCTCAGCTTCTGGCTTTGGGGGTAGTTCACTGGAAATGAGTCTCACAAACTTAAAACCTTTTTTGAAGCCAGGTACCCATGGCTCATGCCTATAATCATAGCTATTCAGGCAACTGAGACCTGAGGATCGTGGTTGGAAGCCAGCCTGGGCAGGAAAGTCCCTGAGACACTTACCTCTTATCTCTTCACTGAGATGTTGAAAAGTAAAGAGATAAAACTTAAAGTGCCCTGCGTGGGGCAGTGGGGAGGGGGGGGAGGCACTGGAAATTTTGCTTAAGATAGTTTCCTTGTTTACAAACAGCAGGGTTTTTAAAAGAGGAAAAAAATTGGTTGTTGGAACGGTGACCGCCTCATTAGCACACAAGTGTTACAGAACTGGGATCAGTGGATAAACACTCTAGGAAAGTGTATTCCAGGCCAAAATGATGAGGTATGCTGGAATATTGGGAGCCACCCAAGCAAAAATGAGCACCCAGAAGCAGCAGGCAAGTAGGACCAGTTCCTGAGGACGCTGTGGGAAAGCCTCTTGCCTTGTACAAGGCAGAAGCTACAGTTGTGATGACCTCGCCTGCTGCTTTTAGATATGTCAAAGGCTCCAGTAGACAAGCAGGAAGTTTTAGATCAAAGTACTGAATCGACCTGGTTCATGGGTGTTACAGGAAGTTCATCTTTGGTATTCAGTAACAATATTCGTGCTATCTAATTCAGCTTTTGAAGCCCATATAGATGTAAACCACGAGGAAATCATCTACTGGAAGTGACTCCAGTGACTGCAATTCTCTGCCTCTTCACCTGCTTCTGAATCGTTCCAGTCTCATGTGCCTATTCCAATTCAGAGCCGCAGGTAGAGGGTTCATAGTCAGGTTTTAGATTCTGGGGGATTCATCCACATTGAGAACATGCGGATCATAGAGGTGAGTTCCTCAATCCCTGGTCTTCGAAAACTGGGTGGCCATGAAGCTAACGTGTGGAGTTCTATGCTGAAAAAAAATGCAAATGATATCTAAATACAGGAATGCAGAAAAGTCTTTCTTGTCTCTGTGTTCTCTCCTGTCCTCTTCCCCCCACCCCCAAAGTAATCACTGTTATCTTCTGGTTACATTACTTTAGCCCCATGTTACTGTACTAACATAAATATCTAAGTACACATAGGATATTTTTCTTATGTGAATGAGATCATAATAAACATTTTGTTTTGTCATAAATGTATAAACTACAAAAACATCAATTTCCGTAAATCTGTCTTGTTTCTTCTTGATTGTTAAACTTGGTTTTCATGATTCAGCTCAAATAATCTATGTTTTTGACCAATTTCTTTGACAGATCTGTAATTTAACAGGGCACATTTCTATATGATATAATTATATCCTGCTATAATATAATTATATAATTTCAAAGATCAAATCCCTAAATAAACTGAGATCCTTGGATGGAGACTGGAAGCAAAATAAATAAATAAATAAGAAAGAGGGGCATGCCTGGAGGACTACGTAGGGGCATACCTGGAGGATGCCTGGGGGTGTGTCTAAGGGCATCCCTGTGGGTGTGCCTAAGGGCGTGCCCAGGGCATCCCTGTGAACTTCCCTGGGAACATCCTGGGGTTTGTCTGGGGGGCATGCCTGGAGAACTGCAGGGGGCATGCCTAAGGGCATACGGGGTGTGTGTGTGCCTTAGGGCATCCCTCAGGGCATCCCTGGGGGCATGCCAGGGGGGGCATGCCAGGGATATGCCTGGGGGCATGCCTGGAAGGCTGCCTGGGGGCGTGCCTTAGGGCATCCCTGGGCAACCCTGGGGGCATCTCTGGGGGCATGCTTGGAGGACTGCCTGCGGTCGTGCCTGGGGGCTTCCCTGCCTGTGGGCATGCCGGGGTCATGGCTGGGGGGCGTGCCTTAGGGCATCCCTTGAGGCCTCCATGGGGGCCTCCCTGGGAGCGTACCTGGGGGCATCCCTGTGGGTGTGCCTGGGGGCGTGCCTTAGGGTATCACTGGTGCTGTCCATTTGATGGCTTTGGATACAAATGGCACAAGTGGTATTGTGCTTCAAACACAGGAAATATTGTAAGATACATAAATGCTTTCAAGGAAATATTAAGAAATATGATTGCTCAGGCCCAACCTTTGAGACAGGTAAATGGTTAGTGCTAAGTAACTGAAACTAATGAACAGGCAGTGCAATGGCGTCCAATAGTTATACAAATGAGCCACACATATTCTGCTTGAGGAAAACCAATTTAATTCCAAACATAATTTGCGCTGAAAGGAAATGTCACTTGTACATTGTCCATATTGGCATGAATTAAACTCATCAATTAAAATTTTATAAAAAGAATGAGGATTAGGCAGGTGCTGATGGCTCATGCCTTTAATCCTAGATACTCTGGAGGCTATGATCTGAAAATCACAGTTTGAAGCCAGTCCAGGCAAGAAAGTCTGTGAGACTCTTATCTCCAGTTTACTGCCAGAAAAAGTGAAGCTGTGGCTCAAGTGGTAGAGTGCTAGTCTTGAGCAAAAATAGTTCAGGGACAGCACCCAGGGCTTGAGTTCAAGCCCCAGGACCGGCAGAGAGAGAGGTATCCAGTGCAATGGCTAGTTTTGCTGTGGCTAATACTGAAGACTGAAGGTAAAATTAGTCAAGCAGGAGCTGTTTCCAAGGAAGTTCATGGGTCAGATGCTCTCGTTCTCTGGAATCCTGTTCTCCCTCCCTCCTTTCCTCCCTTCCTTCTTCCCTTCCTCCCTTCCTTCCTTCCTTCCTTCATTCCTTCCCTCCCTCCCTCCCTCCTTCCCTCCCTCCCCCCTTCCTTCCTTCATTCCTTCCTTTCATTTTCTTCAGAAACCACCCAGATAGACACTGAAGATATGCAGGGATAACACCACATAAAGCTGTGTTTCATTTCCAGATCTGTGCTAGAGCTCACAGGAAGAGTAGCTTGGTTAGACTAGGCCTTGTGAGAATCCTTCCTGTCATGCAACGAGGGAGAACATTTTATTAATCAGTTTGTGCAGAGTGGCATCGGGGAGATTCAGGAAATCTGGAAGATTTTTCTATGAAATACTTTATTATCCCTCAGGAACTTGTTTACATTCCAACTTATGAGTAAGTTGAGAGTCCGTCTATTTTCAGTGTACAGAAAGCATTCCCTTCCTAGCCTCTGTGATGTAGAACATAAAACCTTTTCTGGTTCTTTTGATTGTTGTTATTACTATTATTGTCATCATTAGTATTATTATTTTGGGGTTGGGGGGGTGGTCAGTTGTAGGACTTGAACCTGGGGCCTGGGTGCTGTTCTTGGGCTTTTTTCTTTAAGGCTAGTGTTCTGTCACTTTGAGCTACAGTGCCTCATCCAGCTTTCTGGTGGGTAATTAGAGATCAGTGTCTCATGGACTTTCCTTCCTGGTCTGGCTTCAAACTATAATCCTCAGATCTCAGCCTCCTGAGTAGCTAGAATTACAGGCCTGAGCCCCTGGCTACTGGATAATTATTGTTATTAAGTAGTTATACAAAAGGGTTACAGTTCCATATCAGGTTATTAGTAGGGTGCTTATGCACTGTCACCCCTTCTATCATTCTCCCTCATTTTCCCTGTTCCATCCCTACTTGTAAGTTACATAGCTTACTTTTTACATAATGTACATTGGCTATATTAACTTCAGATGCATCATATGAATGTTTCAATCATACACATATATACTATATACATATATATACACTTGTGAGTTTAAAGTTACATATATGTGCATATAAAAGTTAAACATAAAATAGGAAAGATAATTAACTTTGTGTGCCTAAGACAATGAATATGTCCTTTCAATTTCTTTATAGTTTTACTCTGGCTGGAGTTTGCAAGAAAGTAGAGCCTTCTTTGAAGCTCCAGGAGTATTGGCTGTAGTTTTATACCAGGGACACAGAGCTCACGTCAGCCTGGTTGCAGCAGCACCTTTAAAGGTGCTGGCTATGCCCCTGCAGTTCTGAACCAGAGCTCTCACTTCTGGTAGGATTCTGGTGCTGGGTTTGCAAAAGCCAAGAATGGAAGAAGCCAACCACCCATCTTCCAATGAGAAGATAAAAGGAATCACGTTTCATTGTTTCAGGGAAAGAGGAAATGGAAAAATTAAAGGCAAAGAAATCAAAGGATGAAAGGAAAGAGGAAATCCCTATCACATGGAACACAAAGTAGGCAGCCAGGCAGTTTATGTATTGCATGAGAAGACTTCCTCTTAAACTTTCTAGAAATCATCTGGGTCATCCTTTACTCCATAGACAAACAGGCTGTGTCCAGGGAAAGAGAGAGACCTTGCCCTAACCAGACCCCTAGTTAAGAGAAGTGGGAATGGAATCCATTTTCTGACACTTCTCATTTCTAGGAGGGTCAGGAAGTGAAGGCTATGTCCTCTGGGTTTTAGGAATACATGTAAGAATACTAGGTGGGCTCTGGCTCCAGCGGTTCATGCCTGGAATGCTATCTACTCAGGAGGCTGACATCAAAGAATGGAGATTTGAAGCCAGCCTGCGAAGGAAAGTTTGTGAGAATCCTACCTTCAAGTAACCAGCAAAAGAAGCTAGAAGCAGAACTATGGCTCACGTGTTCCTAAATGGGAAAAGCTATGGAACAGCACCTGGGCCCCGAGTTTAAGCTCCAGTACTGGCTGGCGCGCGCGCGAGCACACACACACGAATAGTAGGTAGGGATTTAAAATACCTTGAATGGCAATCATTTGGGGCCATTGAAAACAGATTAAGGGCTGAGATATTAGCTCCGTGGCAAAGTGCTTGCCTAGCAGCTACAACTTCTTGGATTCAATCCCCAATACCCAGAAATAAAACGACAAAAAAAAAAAATACAGTTAGGAGCTGGGAATATGGCCTAGTGGCAAAAGCGCTTGCCTCGTATACATGACGCCCTGGGTTCCATTCCTCAGCACCACTTATATAGAAAAGGCCAGATGTGGTGCTGTGACTCAAGTGGCAGAGTGCTAGTCTTGAGCAGAAAGAAGCCAGGGACAGTGCTCAGGCCCTGAGTCCAAGGCCCAGGACTGGCAAAAGAAAAAAAAAAAAATAACAACCAAAAAAAATACAGTTAGGCCCTCCCCCCAAAAAACTAGGTTATGATGTATAACTAAAGAAAGCAATATATTAAAATTTCATGAGTAGTAGGATATATTTTATTTTGCGTAATAAAAAATGCTTTTTGCAAAGAAAAGATGGGAAAGAGATGGAAATTATACCATTGGGTATCTCTAGGTGAAGGATTATAAATGCATTCAATCCTCTCATTTTGTCTTTATTTTTTCAGTGATTAGAGTTTTTAGATACATCTTTCTTTTATATCAGTTTCATATAGCTGTTTGTGAATACAATGTATCTTGATCAATGTCACCCCTCCACCATTCCCCCCCAATTTCTCCCAACCCCACCCATCCTTTCAAGTTCCCTTGTTCAATGTTCACATATGTACATTGAATATTCCTCTCTCCATTCATCGGCCCCCCCTGACCTTTCCTATTTGAAAAAATTGATACTTATTACTTTCAGATTTCAAAAAGAATATTTATTTGTAAAAAGTAATAAAAGACAGAATTGCTTTTGAGTTCAAGGTCAATATCCTTGGCAGTGGGATGTAGTTGAGTAGTGCAGTGCTTTCTGTCACACTGTAGACCCTAGGTTAGACCTCTGCCTCCTACCTACAGCCCCAAAGCCAGTGAAAGGTGATTTTAAAGGATGAGCATCATTTCAATGTAAATCCCCCCAAAAAAAGCTCCCTTGAATTTTGATCACCTTTGGGGCAGACATTCTCCACAACCTGAGCAAAACAAACCCTTCTGAACCTTTGACTCACTGTAAGATTAGACTCTGCTTTAAGCAAAAAGCAACAATACTTGTCTACAACTTAAGCTGGTTTTTTTTTTTCATTTATTTTGTCTCTTTAGAAGTATGTATTATCCAAACTTCCAGAATTTCCAACATTTCTGAAATGCCACCTAAATAAGAATAAAAAGGACTGGAGTTGTGTATTGGCCAGGCCTGAGCTGAGAGGCAAGAGGCAAGGAAAAAAAAGCTCTGATTAGGAGTTCAGTGTCTTTAGATAATGAGCTAGATTGTCTCCAGCCACAAGCCTGTTACTAAGAGTTATGTCAGCATCTCTGGGCGTGGGGGATTTAGGGTGGGGGGTAAGGGGGATGGGGGATATCCAGATGCCTTCTAGTTGGTGTAAGATTGAGTGATTATGTGATTTCCTTACCTGGCATTTAAAACAATCATGGGTAAATGATGCTGTGTGTCTTATTAGGGTGTCTCCACACTAGATTTTATACTTCCTATCTTTCTTTCCATACTCTATACTTGTTCCAAATCAGGATCTAGATGGGATTCCCACACACCTGCCCCATGCAGAGTGTTCTGTAGAACAAACACCATTGAGAGGAATGGGTGAAATAGTTCATCGGCGTTTAGACCTGACACACATAGAAAACAAACCAAGCAGATATTAAAACTCCGAAGTCTAGATTCAGTCAGGAAATCACAAGTCTGTTTCTTTTATTGTATTTGTCCTCAAGGAAAAAGTTAGATGAAGGTTGTACTGAGATAACGTCTTGGATAATCAGGGAAAGCCAGACCAGATGTAGACTGAATTACCCAGATAACAGAAACAAATCTGGTGTAAAGTGGTGACTCATCCTGTCTGTTGACACAGCCTGAAATGTTCTGCTTAATTGTCAGCTCTCCACTTTGTGCTACATAAGAGATAGAGGATTCTTCTGACAGGTTTACTTTTGTGTGGATTGGAAAAAAAAGTTTGAGCTAAGTCAACAGTATGGTAACTGTTACAAGGGACAGTGACAAGGGCCAGAATTCAGTATTATGAGTGTGGCATTAGCAGAATCAAGGAGGGAAGAGAAGAGAACAAAGACTTAAGAGGTTATGAGGTAAATTAGATCGAACACATTCACTTATGCACTTGTTCATCCATACAGCTACCTATTTGTCTATTATCTCTCTACTCATTCATCCATCCATCCAATCAAACATTCACGCATTCATTTACATATCAAATTTAGATTTCAGCTTCAGGGCTACGTGCTATAGGAAAAGTGTGAAACAAGGTGAGTCCATTCCTTGCTTCATGACTTAACCATAAGCAAGAGGAATGTTGCACAAATAATTACAGTATAATTCTTGCTATAGGAGAAGTGGTACATGATTGAAACATATCTAGTAGGGAGACAGAATCTCACGAGAGACAGAACACAGAAGTGGTCAGGCAAAATCTCCTTGCAAAGGTAAAACTCAGGTTGAAACCAGATGTACGAATGCCTGAGACATCTGGATCTCGTTAGCCTGTCTCCCCAAGTCCCTGAGTACAGGAATAGTCTTGGCTGCGAGGAAGAAGAAAGCAAAGTATCCAGGATAAAGATGTCAGTGGCAAACCTGGCATCTGGTTGAAATGATGTTCCAGGATGTCTGAAAAATAAAAAATAAATAAACCAATCTACTTCTAATCATTCACCAGCCCCAGTCCAATATAATGAGTACATTAGCAACCGAGGAAGGTGGCTTTCTATAAATCTCTGAACACATGCATAGCGGCAGATGACTGCACCTAAGCTTGTTGTGCATTGGACTTGCTCTTTCTGAAGATGGGAGGATTACTCCGTCAGCAGATCAGTTCATTTGGATTTTGCTTTTTTGGGGGAACTATGGCTTAGTCATTATCATAGATCTATAGACCACTCCCTCCCTCAAGATGTTCAACAGACAGTGGACATTGGTTTCTATGAGTACATAAACCATCCAGTTATAGATAGATGTGAAAAGCTTATCAGCTTTCTCTTAGTCAAAAGCTTTATCTCTTTGGCTCTGTTTACTTATTTGAAAGGCTGTGAGGATAGAGTCCCTGCTTCTTCCCAGTAAACTAATGGCTTCTAAAACTCTTGGACATGGTAGTTCTGCCCTGAGAAGCATATTCGAACAGAAAGAATCAACCCAGATGTAGGGCTGAGTGAGAATGGCAAGACTCAGAGAATAGGTGTTCTTGGATCAGAAGCACCAACTCTTGAGCACTTCAGAGAAAGCAGAACCCAAACTGTTTTCCTAAGACCCCTGCAGACTCCCATCAAGGAAGGTTTGAAGGAGGACCACTTTATCCAGTGGAGGTCAAGGAATTCATATATGGACCCAGAATCCTTCTAAGGATCAAATCAGCACCTTCTGGGTGCTAATGACTCATACTTGTAATCCTAGCTACTCAGGCAGGCTGAGATCTGAGGATCACTGTTTAGTTAGAAGCCAACCTGGGCAGAAAAGTCTATGAGACTCATCTCTCCAATTAACCACCAGAAAACCAGGAATAGAACTATTGGCTCAAAGTGGTAGGGCACACTAGTCTTGAGCAAAATCTAAGGGACAGAGCCCAGGCCCTGAGTTCAAGCCCCACAATTGACCTAAATAATGAATGAATAAATAAATAAATAAGTAGATAAGTAAATAAATACACACATAAGTTAAAAAAAGAATCTTTCTAATGATAGTGGTTGCCTTATAATAAATAAGACTAGAAAATATGGTCAGAAAAACTCAAAAGGGTTGACCCAGTTGTCATGTCTTGGTGAAAAGGCCGAGCTTGGAGACCTGGCTCAGTCTGCAATAGGTAGACCGTTTCTAAATGGAAAATGATGCAATTGTCATTCCTCAATGTGACCCAGGTGCACCAGTCTTACAGACTCCGTACAATAGCTTTCTGTGCAAGTATGCCCTAATTATAAGACTCTCTCCAGCATACAAGCAGGAGAGAGACTCAGCCCATGTGTGGAATCCACCATATTACGGAATAGCACCAGGGTGGGAAGCAGTCCTAGGTCCAGCTCTTGTTCTGCCATCTAGCATAAGCACCGAATGAAATACCCAGCGCTCACTGCTTCTTGCATTCTTACTTTATCCTTGAGCATACTCATTTTATATCTAAGGAAATTAAAGACCAGACTTCTTCAATACAATGCCTGGGGCACTGGGTTTGAAGAATATGTGCTATAAGCCAATGCTATAAAATAGTCTTTATGAAAACAATTTTGTTTTTTAATCTTTTTCTTTGTGCCAGTCCTGGGGCCTGGACACTATCCCTGAGCATTTGAGCTACAGCTACACTTCTAGGTTTTTCATGGTTAATTGGAGATAAGAGGCTCACAGACCATCCTGCCCAGGCTGGCTTCGAACCACAAGCCTCATAGCTCAGCCTCCTAAGTGGCTAGGATTATAGGTGGGAGTCATCAGTGCCAGGCTTTGTTTTTGTTGTTTCCTTGATTTTTTAAAAATTCTTATTGCAGAAATATGACATTGTGTGAAAATCAGAAAGCACAGACATCAAATAAAAAAAGAAAACAAAAATTTCTCATACAAAAGAAAGATGGACTCAGTACTTAGGCAATTTCTGCTTCTTTTTTTCCTTGTGCCAGGATTTGAACTCAGTACTTATCTCACTTGGCTTTCTTGCTCACAGCTGACACTTGCTTGTTGAGCCATACCTCCAGTCTAGCATTTTTCTGGCTCATTGTAAATACAGTTTTGTGGATTTTTCTGACCTGGCTAGCTTTGAAACACAACTCTCCTGAGTTGCTAAGAGTGCAGGTGTGAGCCATCAGTACCCAGCTGCTTTTTAAAATTAACTTATATTTATATTTATTTATGTCAGTACTTGGGACTGAACTCAAGGTCTCATGCTTGCTGGATAGGCACTCTACCACTTGAGCCAATCCTCCAGTCACTTTGTGCATTGGTGATTTTCGAGGTAATGCTGTTCACTTTATGTCCCACTGGGCCTGGGCTGTGATCCTCCTATTTGTGTTTCCCCATGCCACTGGGTGACTCACCAGTGTCATTGCTTTGATGCTTCCTCCATGTCTGGGATAACAGTTGTAAACTTCTGTGCCTGGTCATTGGCTATGATGGAATCTTACAAACTTTTATGCTGGATCTGCCCTCGAACTGTCATGCTCCCCTCTGATCTCTGTATGCCAAGTAGCTAGGATTTACGGGCTTGAGTTGCCCTCCCCAGAAATTTCTGCTGTTCGATTTCAATAATAGGATCAAGCGGTATAGCATATAAAACATCATATAAATCCGTGGTACACGTCTCCAAGGAGACTGCCTCTGAGGAAAACCAGGAATGGCAGGATGCAGAGTTCAGTTCTATACTGCGCATGCTTGATTCGTTTTTCCCACAACACCACACAATTTCCACTTAGGATGTGCAGCCTTTCAACAAGCTAACCTTTTCATTTTACCATTTTAACTAAGTGCATTAACATTTGTCTTGATTGGGAGGGGGCACCATTTGCTTTGGGGGAGGCATATTTTCATAAAATCAAGGCCAGAGAAACTCTCAGCAGATCATACATGATTTAAGCACAACTAACCATAATGCGGGACTAAATATCCTGCATCCACTGACCTGTGTAATTAATGGGCACATGGGAATTTTTGTATTGTTTTTGCAATTTCTCTTGATTAAAAAAATTTTATTGGGTCAGATTCAGTCAAAACTATGTGCAATCAATCCAGGAATAAGGCAGGCTTACTGTGTTTTCAGTTTGGCCATGAAGCACGTATTCCTCCATCCTATATTAAATTCAAGGAGTGTACTAGGGAGATGTGGTTACTGAGGAGATGCAAATGTCAAAAACACAGGCCACACCCTCCCGGAGTCACAGTCTCCTATGGGAGATGAAGTGGAGATAGGAGAACTTCAACAGCACATAGTCACAACTCTACCCAGGAGCAAGAAGATGGCTGCAGAAGAAACTGCAGAAGATAGGGCTGTGTAGGGGGACACTGAGAAGGAACAAGACTGGAGCCCAAGAGACAAGGCAAAGCATGATAGGGAGAGAGT
Organism: Perognathus longimembris pacificus; assembly: GCF_023159225.1. Taxonomy (NCBI): domain Eukaryota; kingdom Metazoa; phylum Chordata; class Mammalia; order Rodentia; family Heteromyidae; genus Perognathus; species Perognathus longimembris. The sequence continues at coordinate 105,200,612 of NC_063163.1, forward strand.
GCTGAACTGAAAGAAACTGCTCTGCAGGAGACGACATGCAAAGATCATCCCAACACACAAGTCAAGAACAAAATACCCAACAACACAATTCTTTGGGTAGGGCTAGTCTTGGTATAAAAACACAAGAAAATCTAGAGGATCACTTTCTCACCCAGTGGGCAGCCTTCTGGTGTGACGTGCAGTGAAGGGCACAGGGATGGGCACACTTAGTTTTGAATCTGTACCCTCTTATACAGTTTAAAGATCAACTCTATAGTCACACTTCCGGTTGAAACAGTAACACCTGCAAGGTGTTACATTGACCAAGCACAAAGAAAAATACAGGAGAAAGGGATTTTGAGGGACACGTGGGATAGAATGACAGAGAAAGCATAGGAAGACACCTATGGCTTATGCCTATAATCCTAGCTACTCAGGAGACTGAGATCTAAGGGCTAAGGGTCAAAAGCGTAAGAAAGTTCTTCAGACCCTTCTCCCCATTGAACTGCCAAAAAGCTAGAAATGGAGGTGTGGTTCAAGTGGTAGAACATCAGTCTTGAGAGGGAAAGGTAAGAGAGAGTGCCCAGGCCTTGAGATCAAGTCTCAATACCAGTATAAGAAAATTAAAAACAAAATTTTTAAAAAAAAAAGGACAGAGAAAGGGGTCCAAAAAGGAGAGGTAAGGGGACTATTTCAGGGCTGACTGCCCTGTATCCCATAAACATCCATTATACATCTGCAGGGTTGCCATAGATCTCAGTAGAACTGGGATGAAGATGCATCTTTGGCAAGGCTTATGAAAGCAACTTTGCAGGGTGTCTATCTGAGACTCCATCCCCCAACTCATTCCACGTTACAGAAAGGAAGTTGGGAGCAGAAAGTCAGTGCCAACAATAATGGAACCACACATTGCAGGGTCCTGGGAGGATCGTGCCAAGAAACCCAGCTTTTCCATAGATAGGCTGTCTGGCACATATAGGAAAGCACCTGGATGCCAGATGTGAGCAGGCGTGTGTGTGTGTGTGTGTGTGTGTGTGTGTGTGTGTGTGTGTGTGCGCGCCACTAACGTTCCATCTGGGACTCAAGACAGAAGCTTGGCTTTTGATCATGGAAAGGATACAGAGAGAAAGAGAGAGAGAAGAGAGAGAGAGAGAGAGAGAGAGAGAGAGAGAGAGAGAAACAGATAGACACACATGGGGCGGGGGTTGGGGGAGAGTGAGAAATTCATTACAAAGTACAGGATAAGAAGTTCCAGAGCTGGAGTGTAAGTAGACAAAGGTTCTTGGCTCAGCGCTTTCCTTTTATCATATCTTTTGGGGCCTCTTCGCTATTTGGTGACAACTGTGCTTCTAATGATGTCCAGATCTTCCCTCCACCATTGTGATGCTTGGTGTAGATTATTGCTTTCCTGCATATAGGGAGATTTCTGAAGCCTTGATCTTTTTTTTTTTTTTCTGAGAGAGAGGGAAAGAAGAGAGGATAGATAAATTGCAGTAGGTAGCTAATTTTCCTTTTGGTGTTCTTTAAATTTAGTGTTCTTCATTCATCCTTTCAGACTTAACTCTTTGTGTCTGATTTAAAGAACCATTTCAGGGGAGGATTCCAGTGGGGTAACCCCTTTGAACAATGAACTTATAGTTTAACAAAGTGAATAGCAGGAAGCTGAAATATATTTTGTCAGAGGAGAGGGGGCAGATGAATGGAGGGAGGGAGTACAGTCATGATCTTCAATGTGCCTATGTGAAATGGGACAAGGGGGGTGGGTAGGGTTGAGGGAGATGAGGGGAGAAGGGGAAGGGATGACATCAAGATGCGTGGAATTGACCATCCTTTCTACAACTCTTAAAATAAAACTAATAATAACAATAATGATGAATCACTGAGAGTTGTAAAGGGGTTAGTGAATTTCAGGGAGCCTCCATAGGAAGGTGAGAAGATTGGTAGGAGAAGGGTTATAAGTCCTTGCTAAACAAAGATTCCAGAATTCACCTCCTTTTCTTCTTATAGGACTACATAGCTTCATTGTGCAGCTGGTGGTGATGAGAAAGGGAAAAAAATATGTGTTCACACTTAGAACAGCAAATAGCTAGGTGGTAATTATTCTAGAAACTTCTATAAGCACTATCCTAATTGTGTGTCAACTGTAATGACTACTGCTGGGTTTCTGGCTGGCAGTGAAGTTGTTTAATACCCTGGAATGTGGAGACCACAGGTATATTTATCATGAGTTTGCTAGGAATTGCTTTCTTTCTTTTTTTTTTTTTTCTTGAAATTCCAAGATGTGGTGATTCCCCATTGAGATCCTTCCAGGTAGATGATCTCAGGACCTGCGAAAGACAATGCAGCATTGCTTTCTCAGCTCATTGCTGATGCCATCATCCAGTTGTGTAGTGAGCTACACAGCCCTGTGAACTTGGTCTGCATGGCCTTGGAGATGTTCAGCTCCTTGCTTTGAGTTTATACCCTCCTGCTCTGCGCGGCCATTTTCTTTTGTCCCCTGTGATCTATGTGAATCAGAGGGCATTCCCCCAGGGTACCTACTTAACACTAAAGGCCTACTTAACACTAAATTTCCTTTGGTTATATGGAAATGTGTCCTCAAACTGTGCCTCAAACTGTAGCCTCAAATTGTGATCCTCCAAATTGCAGCCTCTCAAGTAGCTAGGATTACAGATGTGATCTACCAGTGCCCAGCTTCCAGAACTCCCATATTGTTCCCAAAATCAAAGTTTGATCCCATTAAACTCTGACTCCTCATTCACTCCCTCCACCCCCTGCTGACTTCTATTTGTACATTCTGTCTATGAACTTCAGTATTCTATGGACCTCAGATAAAACCAGAGTTGTACATTTGTCCTTTTGTGCCTGGTTTATTTCATTTAGCATACTTTTGTCAACATACACTCATACTGTAGCATGTGTCAGAATCTCATTTTTTGGCAAAGGTTGAATAATATTCCATTGTAGGTCTATAGCCCATTTTGTTCATCTATTTATCCTTGGGTAGGCAAGTGGATTGTTTCTACCTTTTGATACTTGTGATTGACACTGCTGAGAACTCTGGTATACAAATATCTGCTTATATTCCTGCTTTCAGTCCCTTTGGCTGTATCTGAAGGAATGGAATTGCTGGATCTTATGGTGATTTCATGTTTGTTTTGAGGCGCTATCATGTTGCTGGTGGAGCAAACATGGGTGTAACCCCTGTCGGATCACTATCCATCCTTGCCATTCAAAATTCAATTTCTCTATATCCTAGCCAGCATCTTTTCTTTCTTGGATAGTACACATGAAGCAGTATCTTATTAAGGTTTTTATTGATGTTTCCCTAACAATTACTAATTTTTCTTGTGTTGATGGACCATTTTTATATCTTTGGAGAAATGTTTACTGAAAATTTTTCTGATTTTGTTCATTGAGTTTGTTCAATTATAGTTCTCTATATGTTCTTATAATCCTAATTAACAGTATTCTTATCAATTATTATTAATATATAATTAATTCAATAACAGATGGTTAATTTTAATTGCACTATGTTGTTGATTCTAATTAATACAATATTAGTTCTTTATTTGATATGGGAATTACAATTTTTCCCATTATTGGAGTTTCTCTTTGCTAGGCAAGCTCTTTACCACTTGGGCCAAACCTCAGACCCTTTTTTGCTTTAATCTATTTTATATAGGTTCCGTTACTTTTCTCCCCTCTGCTGACCTTAGACCAGAAACCAAACCTTCCCAATTCTGCCTCTTGGGTAGCTGAGATTACAGGTATATACCACCATACTCTACCTTTCTTTATACATTTTTGATAGTGCCCATTGACAAATTTTTTGTCTTGATGAAATCCAATGTTTATTTTTTCTTTTGTTGCCTGTGTTTTGGGTGGTCTAGCCAGGAAATCATTACAGATAGAATGTCCTGATGTTACCTCCTGTTTTCTTCTACGGGTTTTCTATATTTAGCTCCGGTCTGTCTTTGACTCGCTTCTCAATTTTGCACATGGTAGGAGGTAACAATCTAGCTTCATTCTGTTTTATGTGGATAACTTCTAATGTATATTTCTGAAGATGTCAGTTCAAAATAAAACTACACCTATTCTGGACACGCTGTAGACATTCTTTGGCAGCGATGACATATACCATGCATCCTTCGTCGTTCTAGTTTATTCCCTCCAGAGCATGAGAGGTCGTAGCAGATGATGGAGCTCAGGTTCTAAAGAGTGACTTTGTATAAAAACTCTATGTCAACAACTCTAAATTTATCCCTCAATAATCACCCTGTACCCGGCATAATGGTGGCTTGTGGGTATAATTCCAGTTACTGAGAGGCAGACATTAGGATGGTCACAGTTCAAGTTCAGCCTGGGCAAAAAGTTCATAAGACCTTACCTCAATAAATTAAGCCAGTCAAGATGGTTCATGGCTGTAAGTTCTACTACACAGGAAACACAGAAAGAGGAATAACAGTCCAAGGCCAGTTGCAAGCAAAAAAGCACAAGACCCTATCTGAAAAATAGCCTCAAACACAAAGGGAGGCATGATTCAAGTGGTGGTGTTCTTGCCTAGCAAGCACAAGATTCTGAGTTCAAACCCTAGTTCTGCTTTCTAGTAATAAGAATAATACCCTATAGTTTTGTAAATCCAAGAATCAAAGTCTTTAGCCACGTGCTGGTGGCTCACACCTACAATTTTAACTAGTCAGGATACTGAGATCTGAGAATCATAGGTTGAAGCCAGCTTAGGTAGATAAATCAAGAGATTCTTCTTTTTTTAATCTTTCCAGTCCTGGGGCTTGGACTCAGGGCCTGAGCACTGTCCCTGGCTTCTTTTTGCTCAAGGCTAGCACTCTGCCAACTTGAGCCACAGCGCCACTTCTGGCCTTTTCTACACAAGTGGTGCTGAGGAATCTTCCCTAGGGCTTCATGTAGAGGAGGCAAGCACTCTTGCCACTAGGCCATATTCCCAGCCCCCTCAAGAGATTCTTAACTCCAATCAATGAACAAAAAGCCAGAAGCAGAGTTATGGTTCAAGCAGTAGAGCACCAAGCCCAAGCACATAGGCCCAAGAGTTCAAGTCCCAGTAGTGGTACACACACAAAAGTTCTGTTGCAAATACAGTGACTGGATGATATGCTCTTTGAATACAGCTGCACGCTGGGGTGGACTGAGCTTTAGGAGATAGGTGAAAGCTTACACAACTTCACAGACCTCTCACAGCATGCACCAGGCTTTGTGGACATGGCTGATTTATGTGTCTGCCTTCCCACAATAGTGTGATGATCTTGTTAGATTCCCAGGGCCTAGAACAGAGCCTGGTGTCGATATTAATTAAATTAAACAGAACCAGTAGCACTCTCTCTTCTTTTTTTTTTTCCCCAAGCCATGTTAATGTGCAGAAAGCAACATGCACAGCAGTCTTGCTTTAATTACCTCATTACTGCATTGCTAATTTTATACAATGAAGGCTAACAATGATGTTGCACTGAATAACATTTATTAGATTTTTTATGGGCTTTTAAAACTTGAAAATTGGTGTCTTCGTGTAAAAAAGGAAGAGTGGGGTTCTGGTGGCTGACATCTGTCATCCGAGATATGCGAGAGGTTCAGATTAGGAGGATCAAGGTTTGAGGCCAGCCCAGGTACACAAGTTTGTGAGGAACCCCCTCCCCACCTTAATATATAGCTGAACTCAGTGATACATACCTGCATCCTAGCTGTGATGGAAATCCTAGCCTAGCATAGGTAAATTGTACCCAGGTGCAGTCCTGGGCAGGAAAAAAAGGACCCTAGGCAGGGCTACTAACATTCATTTGTTTTAGAGATCACCTTAAACTATATGTAGGTGAAGAGGCATATTAGCTTTATGGTTCAGAAACCCCATGTCAGCTCTCTTCCATACACAGTAAGGACATTTAGGTCAAGGCCAGGCTACAGAAGCCGGAGTAGTCCTTTTAGACTAATACTGATCATATTTATTTTTACATGCAAGTATAGGCTACAGTGTTCACACAGAGTAAAAGCTGTGCAACTAATGCATAATTGTAGTTCTTTTCTTCTCCTTAGCAAATGTGGCATTTATTATTAGAGTGAAACACAGGACTGAAAAGCTAAGTGGGTAACAGCCACCTGCTTGCTGACAGTTTGAATGGATTTTTCCTGTAGTCTTCCCACTAACTCTTGCCCAGATAAATGGGTCTCCATTGAAAAAAAAAATGTGGACAGCATCGTACATTCAGGTACTCAGTGGAAATCTGATGTATAGTTTCATAATCACCCAGCCGAGTCCTTTTGCTCCTTTCCCTCCTTTCTTTGCTCCTTTCCCTTCTGGGCTTTGCCCCTGGTGGATTCATACTTGAAGTTGAAGTATAAAGTTACGATTGCTATAGCCAGTCACACTACTTGTTTTCCTATAGAATGCAGTGCTGCCCTAAATAACTCCTGTGCTGGTGCCCAGGGCTGGCGGAAGAGTCTCCAGTTTTCCTTTGACCACACCCCGAATTTAAGGAGGCAGCTCTATTAGGAGCATTATGGTCCTCGCATCCTCTTTAGTCACACGCAGAGCAGAGAATTCCGCAGGTAGTTGGTAGGAGAAGGCAGAACTTCAGGGGCGTTCACTGGTTAACTAAACTTCATCCTGCCTCTCCTTTGAAGCAACAAAGTGAAAGGTGAGTTTCTCCTTAAAATTTTTCATTTTCTTTAATCCTGTTTTTATTTTATTTTTACATTCTGCAAATCAAGGGTAAATTAGTGGAAACTTCTAGGATACAAGCAGGTTTTTCTTCTTCACTTTACATCTGTATATCCATTCAGTTGTTTAATAACAGTTTTCAAAAAAAAAAAAAATCTTACCTGATCTTGTTGTAGATGGAACAGCTTGATAGCAGGATTTAGGTCTTATTTTGTTTCTTTCTCCCAAAGCATAATCCTGCATGTTGTTTGTATTCAAAAGACTTGTTTCATGCTGGATTTTCTTGGCAGATTGGAGCACTTCCAAAGAAATAAAACTGTAATTCAACATAGAAATGTCTCCTCAACCCCAGCCTTTCACTCCTAGTGAAGCTTGTTACAGGTTGGAATTTTGTAAGGCAAGGTTTACTACTGTGTTTCTGTCTCACAGTTCTTCAAGATCTACCAATCCCTTAAATGGCCCTTGTCATCTATGTGAATGGGTGCATGAGAGGGATGGGGGAGGGGAATGGCAGTTCCTCTCCATTCCTTGACAGTATACAGTAATTCCTGCTTGCCTGTGTGCTTCTCGTCTACTATTAAAAATGTCACTATTACTGACTCTCAAAGTAGCATTTTCTAACTGGTGCTGGTGGCTCTTGCTTGTAATTCTAGCTCCTTAGGAAGCTGAGGATTGAGGTTCAAAGCCAGCCCAGGCAGAAAAATCTGTGAGTTTCTTCCAAAAAAAGCTAGAAGTGGAGGTGTGGCTCAAGTAGTAGAATACCAGCCTTGAGCAAAAGAAAAAGCTAAGGGACAGTGCCCAGACGCTGCGTGCAAGCCCCAGTTCTAGCACAAGGAATTTTTTTTTTAAAGCATTTTCTGTGGATGAGCTGTCACAAAAAGATACTGGGAGATTGAGATAGAGTTTGGGGAAAGGGCTGATTGTAAGTTTTCCTTGTTACTTTTGTTTTCCTCACTTTTTCTAAAATTCTCCAGGCTATTTTTTCATCTTTGTTTGGAGTAAAATGATATTTAAGCAACAGAAAGTACAGATCTTAAAATAAGAACCCAGGAAGCTCCATTTGTAAAATGACCACCACTTTAATTCTTTCCTCAGTGATGGTCTGGATTGCTTCATCTCCTTTTTATCTTAAGAGAAACCCCTTGTGCCAGTCTTCAGTGGGGTGGCAGCCACCCTTGGGGAGATAGTTGCTTACCTGGTGGTTTCTGAATGGAGAGAAGAGAGAGCTTGTGTTTGTAAAGTGCTTTGAAGATGAAAAGGTCTTTTCATGTGTTGGGGGTATTGTAGTTATTAATATTAATATTTGAAGAAGCATGCTGCTTCTAATTGTAAATCAACAACTTCCATCCTTGCCAACTCAGGACTGAAATAACAAACAGTTCATGCTGCCGTACAAGCCTTTTCCGTTTGGGTTCCGCTGCCGAGGATGTAGGAAGCTCAGATTGATTACAGAGCGGACCTCACTGCTTTACCGGCTCCTTACACCCAGGTGTTCATTGCTGGAAGCCCAAGGAGGCCTCCCAGCAGAGTCAGGGGAGACAGGATAGAGGGGGGTGATCCTTCAACACCTGGCTGCCTTCTGTGACCTTGAAGAATCTGCTAGGAGCCTGGATCTGGGCCAGCTGCTTATTTCAGGTAATAGTGGAGTTCAGAGGCCACGGAGGGGGGGAGGGGGGCTGTCAGAGTTGAACTGCCAAGCTCTGGCTTGAAAATCAGGAAAGTGGAAGGTCCTTGGGTTGTATTAAAGATGTCACATTGTGACATCGATCAAGGTGCCTTGTACTTACAAGCTGACCTGTTGAACTGAAAGCTTTAAGATAATATTTTTTTTTTTAATTAACCTTGTAATCGAGGACAGGTGATTGAACGTGATGGGCTTTGATTTTCTCCAACTCTAGAATGTGAATGGTTATTGGAAACCCCATCGTTCACAGAGATGAGAGATTAGAAGTAAATGGCATAGAGCTTTGAAAACAAAAAGAGAGTCAATAGATCCAGGAAAGCGTGAAGTAATAATACAGGAAAGCGGGTGTGTGGATGGAGGTCCCTAGAGGAGGGTGAGGCAGGGGTATACAAATGCCAGACAGACAGAACTTGGCCCAGATTTCCCAATAATTACACACATAGCTCCCATACACTGGTGAATTTTGCACCATTAACTTGGGTTCTGCTGTGCCTCCAATTTTTATGTATTGGTAGACAATAATCATTTCAAATTATCCTTTCAAATTTCCCAATTGTTCCTATCAAAAAGCAGAAGAAATGGATGTGTCCTAGAGGCTGGAGCATTCTATTTCCTATCTTCTCGTATCCCTTCCCTCTTCTCCCTTTCTTTTTCTTCCTCCTCCTCTTCTCTTCTTTCTCTCTCTTCTCTCCTCTCCTTCTCTTTCTTCTCTCTCCTCTCTTTCCTTCTCTCCTCCTCTTCTCTTTCTCCTTCTCTGTTTCCCCTTCCTTCCACACTTTCTTTATCTCCTCTTATTTTGTCTTTTGCTTCTTCATGGAAATTAAAAAGTAGCATTGAGTGAAATTGATGTAATAGGCAACGATGTAGTGGCATTTGAGGCAAATATCGGGGAAACTTACATATGGCAATGTAGTTCTTACACATGACAACATAGTTCTTTTTGTTTGTCTGTTTGTTGCTTTATCATCCCCACTGAAAATGTAGTAGCTTCCCAAGTACTCACTCTTTGAAGCTAGTAGATTCCCTCACTATCTTTTCTGGTTTCCTTCACTGTACCTGAGAAAGGAGCCCTGTTACTTTTTTTTTTTTCTCTTTCCTTTCTTATATTCCTTCCTTTTCCCTCCTTGCCTTTCCCTTCCTTACCCTTCCTTCTCCCTCCTTTCTCTGTCTCTCTCTGTCTGTCTCTCTTTGTCTCTAGCTCTTTCTGTCTCTGTCTCCATTTCTCTCTCTATCCCTCTCCCAGTCTCTCCACAAACTCTGGCTGCATTGTCCAGGTTGGGCTGAACTCCTAGGTGCAAGAACTCCTAGATGGGGCTGTAGGCTGGTACCACCTATTTGGCTCTAGTTTATTGATATAACAGGTTTTCTGGAAAGACCAGATCCTTTGTAGATATGGCTGTCATCTGGTTCCTGGCTTGAGAGGTCCAGAAAGGACCTGGGTTGCGCAATTCAAACCTCCCAGAGTTGCCTCGCACCTTATCAGACTTGTGTTCAGCCTTGGCCCTGATGTCTTCTTTTGGGTCCTTGGGTGGTCTCTGCTTCCTAAACACCCACTTTTCTAATCATATTCAGAAATGTAATCACATGAGCCCAGCTGCCTACCAACTCACTGAGGTCCTGTGACCTACGGGCTTCCAGGTCACGTGTGCTCAGACCCAGACCCAGACCTCCTTCCTAAGACTTTGTAACAGGATCTCTGGTGATTGCCATGCATGTGATAGTTTGAGTGGGTGTTGCTTTAAACCTAAAAGCTAGAACAAAAAAATGTGGAAAACCCAAACAAACAGAAACATTTATAACATTTTCCGGAGCAGATTACTACTTCCTTATATTAGTAGTTACTCCACAAAAGATTGACATTTCTACCAAAAAGGATGTTGGTTTAACTCCAGTCTGCTGGCTTCCATAATTCTCCATATGTGCTAAGCAATCTCTCAAAGGCTTCCTTGGAAACTGTAAGAAAAAATGCTTGGTGTTCTGCATAACAATGGTACAAACTTGAGTCACACTCCATGGAAATTGTGGCTCTTCTCTCCAGCAAAATTCCTGAATAAGCCTACTCAACCTAGGGTTATGAAAGGAAATCCTAATATTTGACCTTAGGGGATAGGATAGGGGTGGGAGAGATGAGGATTTAGGCTCTATGAGTTCTGGTTCTAATACCATAAATAAAACTACTAATCCAAGGCTGTAAAAAACAAGAAAATAAATAAAACTCATCCTTGCTACGACCTAATAAATGTTGTCAGATTGTCTGGTACCAGACATAAAATGAAAATGATCATTATTATTAATAGATCATTGTTTCCATGTATGAAGAACTTTGCTAAATACTAATTATTTTGTACAATCATGCTCAATGATCCTGAACAGGTGACTATTATCATCTCCCTTCTGGAGTAGTTAAAGTAGTGCAATGAAATATGGCCACCATCGCACTGTACATTGTCACCCAGAGGCTAACTCCAGAGCTCTTGCTAAAACCGTTTAACCTCACTGACTTAGTTCAGTCAAATTTAAAGAAAAAATAAAAGGGCTGACTTGATGAATCTCTTTCCAACTCCGAAATTCACTGAATTTGCAAAGACCCCTCTTTACAGCAAGCATGCCAACAAGCTGTTTAACATTATACTGAGAAATTGGAACCTTACAATTCAAGCAATAAAGCCAATAAAACTCCACCATGGAAATCACAATCAGACATAGTCCAAGAAGTCACTTGGTGGATTTGAGAGATCTATGTCAGCTGGTGTCTTATTTTAATTCAATTCTGTGAAAGGCGTTATTGAAACGCTCCAGTCCCCTTTAACTCTTTTCTCAATCTCTCTATTGATGCCCTTAGCTTCATTGAGAGCTCCCTTAAAGCAAGAATGGAACTGACATTCTAGATTTAGTCTTTCATGGTCCATGGACTATGAGTTGAAAACAAATTATTTAAAGTTCTAGGCTGTTAGAGAATTTCTTTGGTATTCATCACTGGGTGAGGAGTGACATTTTGGGGGTTATAGCCCTTCTCTGAGCTTGACTTGGCCAGGAATTCATTCTACCTGGACTGTGATTCCATCCACATCCATGATGGTTGCAAAGAAGGGCATTTCATGTTATTTTTCTGGCTTCTTCGTGTGTGTGTGTGTGTGTGTGTGTGTGTATGCAGGTTTGCACGTGCACATGCACGTGTACACACCAGTACTGGTACTTAAACTCAGGACCTCATGCTCTTATTCAACTGCTTGAATCTGGCATTCTACCACTTGAGCCACAGCTCCCCTTCCTGCCTTTTGCTTATTAATTGAAGATAGGAGTCTCACAAATTTGTCTGAGCTGGAGGCAAACTGTGGTTTTCAAACCTCAGCCTCCTGAATAGGTAGGATTATAGGTGTGAACCACTTGTACCTGGTGGTTCTTTATGAATACCTCACATGTTCATACCACTAGATCACATCCCGAGTCCAAGTGTGATTATTTGTTGAAGTTCATGATTAAACCTAGAGCAGAGGAATAGCATTTGGATACAAGCTATAGCTACTTTTATTCTAAAACATATTTAATCTCCCAAAAGCTGTTTCCACCCACACACATACTAAGTAGTAGATTGTTAGTTCCTGACCAGTTTCAGTTACTTGACTTAGTTAGCACTGTCTTAGTGAAATACCCATGCATGTTAGAGCTGGTGGACTTTAATGTGTTCTGTGGTATGAATGAGCAGGGCAGCTTTCTTCCTGGTTTCCAGAATGCACTTAGCAGTGTGATGGTGAAAATCAGTTTTCTCATTCAGAAGGAAATACAAATATGAGCACTCCTTACTTAAAACTAACCCAGGTAGAAAAGACCAAGAGAATCCATTTCCAATCAACCATCAAACAGCTAGACTGAAAGCATAGCTCAATTGGAAGGAAGGAAGGTAGGAAGGGAGGGAGGGAGGGAGGAATCTGTGGCGGACACTGAATTGATGTTGTACATCAGTTCATTTAATTAAAATGCCATCTTCTTGTAGCTAACATTTAAGAAGCCTAACCCTCAGGGTTGCAAATGGACATACATCATAGGTGACATTTTTTACCTTTTCCAAATATATCTCTATCCCCAGGCTCTGAGACTGCATGCCATTGCTCTTTCCCTCATTTAGCCTGGGCTATAATAGACACAAACAAGAGCACATTGCATATACCCTAGGTACCACCTAAGAACACACAGTCCCTTCTCTCAAAGAACCCATGTCTCAGAAGCAGAAAAAGACAGGGAGTATTACATCTTTGTTGCCTTGTTATAGATTATCTCAGGAGGAGGATCATAGCTGGCTGACTTTGTAACTTTCCAGGAACATGAGAGAAAGCATCCAGAAAGAGGTAATACACTCAGCCTTTAGAAACAGTTTTGTGGTATCCTTGGCCCTCTGTGCCCACAGACTCAACCAACCACAGATCAAAAGTATTGAGAAATAATCCTATCAGGATTGAACATGGACAGACATTTTTTCCCCCTTGTCATGGTTTCTACACTACAGAATAACATTATTTACATAATATTGGCATCATATTAGAGATGAGAAATCAAGAGATATCTTATAGGACACAGGAGGTGTGTCTCAGTTGTATGCCACTCCTAGGTTGTTTCATACAACAGACTTGAGCCTCCACAGGTGTGGGAAATTGGGTAAGGGCTTCCTGGCCCAGTTCCTTTGGGAGGTATTTCAGAAAGAAAAAAATTCAAAGCCTGTGCATTGAAGATTAAAATGTGGCTTTGACACTTTGCGTGTGGGTTTTCATTTGGCAGAGACACTGTTGTTTGGAATAATCCCCTTTAAGTGGTGACCAGTCATTTGGGAAGCCAAACTCTTTCTCTCCTGTAATCTTAAATCAAAAGGATGTCCTTTTTTTTCATCTAAGTTGATGTCAATGCTAACTTGTTGACATTAGAAGAAATGCTCATTGCAAATCTTATCAAGTATTTTGTAGCTTTCTAAGAGGAAAAGATAAGGAAAAACATAGATATATTCTGGCAGCGATTTATTGTACTTTTGTACTCTTCATAAAGTCTCTATACCCAGGATTGGTCTTATCCATAATTCCAGGCCTGGCAAGTGAACCTGAAGACTAGAGGACAAGTTCCATTGATCAACATACACTGTACTCATCAACTGATTTGTTATACAATGACTTAAAGATTTAAAAAAAAAACAACCAACAACTCCACAGTGTTAGCTGGGTGTGGCCTATTATTGCAGCCCTCTAAATTGAGTCCAATGGGTCTCTGGTAACATGAACCTGACTGTAATTTCAGGCCAGCCTGGTCTATACTAGACCTAAACATAATTTTAAAAACAAATGCAATGACAGTAGCCAATAACTAATCACACTTCCTTTTTCAGTGGCAATGTAATTGTAGCTCATGTATTTTGAGGTGCATTTGTTGATATATAGTAAAATGTAGAATTCATATATTCTTTGTGTCAACCAAACTAACTTTATGGCATTAACTGAGCAGGTAAAATATTTTGAGTGTTTTTATAATAGGAATTGGAGGCAAATTAAATATGCAGCAGTAAGATATTCATTGAGAATAGTACAATGCACACAAAGAAATAGAATTCCATATAGTCTTAAACTTCACAAAATAGAGCTATATTTATTGAAAATGTTCATCTCATGATGTCAATTATCAGCGGAAAAAGTAGATAACAAGCTGGGCACTGGTGGCTCACGCCTGGAATCCTAGCTATTCAGGAGATCTGAGGATCACAGTTAGAAGCCAGACCAGGCAGAAAAGTCCACCAGTCTCTTATCTCCAATTAACCACCAGAAAACCAGAAGTGGTGCTGTGACACAAAGTGGTAGAGTGCAAACAAGTTCAGGGGCAGTGCCCAAGCTCCAAATTCAAGCCTCACACCTGACAAAAAAAAGTAGATAACAAAATAGCATGTAAGGAATATCCCAAAAGTGACATTATGATCACTTTTATGTATTAAATTTGCATTTATATAGATACATTTGAAATACTGAGGAGAATATTGAATGAAATATTCGTGTAATCTTGTGGGATTTCAGATGTTTTATGATGTCCATTTAAGATTTCTATATTTTAAAAGTAATATATTTAAGTTGGGAATGTAGCTTAGTGGTAGAGTGCTTGCCTTGCATGCATGAAGCCCTGAGTTCAGTTCCTGAGTACCACATACACAGAAAAAACAGGAAGTGGTGCTGTGGCTCAAGTGGTAGAGTACTAGCCTGAGCAAAAGAAACTCAGTGACAATGCCCAGGCTCTGAGTTCAAGCCCCAGGACTAGCAAAAATAAAAGTAATATATTTTTGAGATAAGAATGTATTATTTTATCAAAGGCAATTAATTAATTTGTTTTGGGTTTTGGGGTGTGTGTGTGTGTATGTGTGTGTGTGTGAGAGAGAGAGACAGAGAGAGAGAGAGTGTGTGTGTACTGGGGCTTGAACTCAGAGCCTCTTGTTCTTGCTTGGCTTTTTCCTTCAAGGCTGAGCCTTTACCACTTGAGCCATACCTTCACTTCCAGTCTAGCCTTTTCCCGGTTAATTGAAGATATGAATCTCCTAGGTCTTTCTTCTCCTGGCTGGTAGAAGCTCAATCCTTAAACCTCAGCTTCCTGAGTAGCTAACATTACATGCATGAGCCACCCTTATCCAGCTTAAAAACAATTCATTTGAAAAGGTTTTCTTTTTTTTTTTTTTTTTTGGCCAGTCCTGGGCCTTGGACTCAGGGCCTGAGCACTGTCCCTGGCTTCTTCCTGCTCAAGGCTAGCACTCTGCCACTTGAGCTACAGCGCCGCTTCTGGCCGTTTTCTGTATATGTGGTGCTGGGGAATCGAACCTAGGGCCTCGTGTATCCGAGGCAGGCACTCTTGCCACTAGGCTATATCCCCAGCCCCAAAGGTTTTCTTTTTGCAACAGGGTCTTGATATGTAACCTAGCCTGACCTCTAACTCTTGGTCCTCAGGCCTTAGCCTCCCTAGTGTTGAGATTACAGGCATATACCATACATAGGAGAAGCAATTTAAATTATAATTTAAAGGCTTAATCTTTCCTTTAAGAATAGACACCCAAAATGAAATTTTCTTAACTGATGTCACAATTACATGGAGATACAGCCAAGCAGGCCAGAGTTGATGGGAGTGGAAGCCTGCTTTGACTAAGACCTTGTCTCTTTGGGATTTCCTATTCTCCTGCTGCCTTGACCCCAAATGTCCCTATTGCTCCCTAACCTTCATTTCACTTTGTCCTGGGAAGACTTTGGTGAAAGGAAGTACCAGGCGTATAGATCCCTACTGGGCTACAAGACTTGGGCAGGGTGAGCCACAGAAGAGTGGTATATGCTTTGCAAAGAATAGAACCCTCTAGCATCAAATAGAAAGAGATTTGGCTAAAAAGGTTATTACCCTTTGGGCCTCTTCATTTAGTGATCATTTTTTTGGACCCTAAAGTCAAGCATAGTGAAGGTGGAGCCTAAGACTCCGAGTCAGGGCTCACTTAGGTCAGTTCCTCCCCATAGAGAGATAGCAACATTCATGAGTTAAAGGGCCTGTGTTCATTTTCTAATGTAGGCTGTGGTAGTCAACAGTTATTGTGTGCCAATCTGTTTGGTTTAGACCATCAGCACTGCTCTAGAGCAGAGATGTGGAATGAAAGGAATGAGCTAAATCTGCTCTGGAGCTTGAGTTCTACTAGGTAGCACTTAGGGGGAAACAGTTGGTGCCCACGTATTCCAGTGGAGAGTAGGGTGTGGCTTCTTGTTCAAGGTTGTGGGAAAAGATAAGGTGACCTTAAATAGCATCGAAGGAAGCTGTTTCCCTGTACACTTTGCTATGGAACAATCTCATTTTTCTAAGTGGTCTTTATCCAGTCCTGTCACTATGGAGTCTGTGATTTGAGAAATGAATGTCTTCACCTCTGACCCACTTCTTTTGTGTTCAGTCTTGTGAGACCAATTCATTGATTCATCCACCCAATTATCCATCCATCCATCCATCCATCCACCCACAGATTTACACACAGTGAGTGTCTGTTATGAAACATGAAAAAAAGGAGATGTGGTTACATTCATAAAGTTCAGGATCTAATGGGAGAGGCAACTCAAAGCAGATGTTTGCAGAACAATGTGATAAGTACAAATAACAACACTGAAGAATTTTGGAAAGGAGCAGCTTTCCTTGTCTGGGACAAAAGGTGACTCAGGAAGGGGCAGGCAGAAGAAACTCTGAGTGACTGCTAAGATCTTGAAGAAGAGGGGTTCACTAGTTCAGAAATGTGGTAAGGCAGAGAACCTTCATATAATTTGAGAAGGTCAGGGAAGTTTTAGGGGAGCTGAAGAGTCCCTCCAGAACACCAGAGTTTCATGGTGAGGTGTGTGTGTGTGTGTGGGGGGGGGTTATGTGTTGGGTCTAGTGGTGCGAACTGGGGAGGTGGAAGTGTAGAAGGCTGGATGGGTGAGCTCCATTGTTTCCTATTGGATTCACATACTTCATTATGTGAGCAATGCTGGTTCCATTGAAGAAAAAAATGAACTTGGCTCATCATGAGCCTCTGTTATCAAGTATTCGATTCATTTCTACACCCAAGCAGGTCCTGAGGCTCCTTCCTGGCTGGGGAGGACATCTTTTGAAAAATCACACAGTTGTTTCCTATTTCAGTAATACGCATGTGCAATGCCAAGACAAAATGTTCAAATCCAGCTGATATTCAAGCAGTGGTTTATGTGGGAGGGAATTCTCTTTGGCCAAGAAGACAAGGAAGGGGTGGGCGGACCCTCCTCCTCCCCTCTGGCGCGCGCGCGCACACACACACACACACACACACACACACACACACACAACCTCCAATTTGCCTTCTACATCTTCTGAAAGAGTTTAGAGCTCTTGCAGCTGTTCTGTGTCACAATCTACTAGTTGGGAGGGGGGAAAAAAAAGACAGGTTCTTTTTTTCTTTCTCCAAAAAAAAAATAAATAAATAAAATAAAGTAGCAATCCATTTCTGTCCCAGCTTTATTTCCTGAGATGAGAACCCTGGAGTGTCTTGGCAACTCCCTTTTTTCAGTTTCCTTCCCCGGGCAAAGGGCTTTTCCCCCTAGAGGAGCGTCATTCATGGACTGGAGAATGTGGTCCAGCACATGCTGCACCAGATGTTCAGCCAGAGGTTCCCCCCTCCCCTGTTCATGGAACAGAAAACATGTTTCCATCCAACCTCTCCCCCCGCCCCCCAAGCCTTTTGCTTGGAGGGAGCGTGTTGTCTGGCAGGCAGATAGAAACTCTTGGTGTCTTTGAGCTGGGCTGCTAGGAAGCCTGTTATTGCCAATTCCCAACGTTTTTTTGTTGTTTTTTTTTTTTCTTTTGGGAATGTGTAAGTAAAAGAGGCACCCAGAAGGGCAAAGGTCCTTTGCTGCTTGTGGGAGTCTGGAATTCTTCTCTGGGGACCCTGGTGGTCACACCTCTCTCTCTCTCTCTCTCTCTCTCTCTCTCTCTCTCTCTCTCTCTCTCTCTCTCTCTCTCTCTCTCTCTCTCTCTCTCTCTCTTGCTCTCTTGCTCTCTCTGTAATCTTCCATGATTTCTCACTGCTGGTGCTTCTGCTTTCCATATTGCTGGCAAATTATGTTCCTTACATGGGAGTCTCTCTTCTCCATGGTCTTTCTCAGTTTTACTACCTAAGCCTGGTATAACCTAAAGGCCACAAGGGCAAGAGACTTTGCTTGTTCACTTGTGTGTCTCCAGGATTCCAAACAGTACCTCGGCACATAGTAAGTACACAGTAGATTTTTGGGTGTGCTTGAACTGGGGCTTGAATTTATATGAAAGTAAACTGGTGAGGCTCCAGTGTCTCACAACTATGATCCTAGTGACTCAGAAGTGTGAACTTCAAACAATTAGAGTTCGAAGCTAGCCCAGGCAAAAAAGTCTGAGAGATTTCACCTGCAATCAACTAGCAAAAAGGAGAACTGGAGGTGTGGCTCAAGTGATAGAATGCTAGCGGTGAAAAAGCAAGAAAAATGCAAGGCTAAGGAGAGCACAAACCCTAAGGTTATGGAGAAAAAGTGTGTGAAATAATTTATTTCAGAGATCATTTAGGTTTGACATATTAAAGATTTCCTTCTGAAAGGCAGCTAGCTGGAAAATCCCTCCTTCTAGGACATTCTCAAGCATTCTCATGGGGAATTTAGCAGCTCTCTTCTTTCTTTTGGGATGAATGTGGCCATTCCATTCTGCAAGGACTAACTACATGGGGTGGTTATTTGTTTATTTATTTGTTTGGCTAGTTGGTCATGGGGCTTGAACTCAGGGCCTGCACATTGTCCCTGAGATCCTTTTGCTCAGAGCTAGTACTGTACCATTTTAAGCCACAGTACCACTTTGAATTTTCTGGTGGTAAATAGGAAATAAGAGTCTCACAGACTTTCTTGCCCAAGCTGGTTGTTTCAAACCATGATCCTCAGATCTTAGCTTCCAGAATATCTAAGTTTACAGGTGTGAGTCATGAGAGCCGAGCTTATTTTGTTTCTGACATGCTTCAATGTAGTGGCTTTTTTCCCCTTCTTCTTTCTCTCTAATGCTTTCTCTATTTATCCCTTCATCAATTAATTTATGGCTCAACTATATATGTAAAAATATATGTATGTATATATACATACATACATACATATATGTATATATATATATATATATATTCTTTACTCTGTGCCAGTCATGGTTGGGAGTGAGGGACAAGTAAGAGAAGGAGGGAAATCTGCTTTCTAGCATTTGAGCTATATCTCCAAATCATTTTTGACTTTTTTTTTTGTTGGCCATGGGACTTGAACTCGGGGCCTAGATGCCATCCTGAGCTTTTATGCTCAAGATTAGCACTCTACCACTTCTGGTTTTCTGATGGTTGATTGGAGGTAAGAGCCTCAAAGACTTTCCTGCTGGGGCTGGTTTTGAATCCTATCTTCAGATTTTAACCTTCTGAGTCGCTGGGATTACAGGTATGAGCCACCAGTCCCTGACTCCACCTTGACATATTATTTTTGAGGTAGAGTCTGTTTTATGTCCAGGCAGGCCTGGCTTTGACCTTCCTACATGTCACTGGGGGTAGCAAGCTTGTGACCCCACACCCAGTACAGGTGGAATCTTGAGCGGGGAGGAGGGCCGCAGGTCTAGGCTGGCCTCTACTCATGATCATCCAATCTCTACTTCCTAAGTAGCTAGAAATCACAGGCTTTGAGCCACATCACCCAGCTAGGAAAGGAGATCTTACTTTACAAGACTCTGCTTCTCTGCCTAGATTACTATAGAAGGTGCCCTTTGTAAACACTTTCACTCCATCTTGTCTGATATCTACACAGCCAGGCTACCTGGCTGTCAGAGAGTGGCTCTATCTGGGGTCTGTCTCTCTCAGTCTCAGTCTCCTATTCTGCCGCATAGAGATGCAAATCAAATGACTCCTAGGAAGATTCCTAGGTCTAAGGGTCACAGACTCTTTAGTTGAGGTGGGGGAGATGGTTGAGAATCCCACTGCTCTGGGCAGTTGGGGGCTCAGTCAATACTTTCTCCTACACAGGTGCTAAGAGCAGAATGAGCTACGCTGTGGATTCCACCATGGGGAGCCCTGTGCCTTACTCCGCACCTCGTCCTTCAATGGCAGTAAGTAGTGGTCCCTTCTTTCAATTTGTCCTCCCCCCTGCCTTCTGCTCCCTTCTGTGTCTCTTCCAGGACCCATGATCCACAAAGAGTAGTAGTCAGAAACGGGAACACCACCAACACTGGGATCCCTTTTCAGTCTTTCAGAGGAGTTTGATGGTGACGTTATTTCTCCTGTATTCGGTATTAATGTAGAAATCCCTGCATCTGCTGATGAAGATTTCTTTTCTTTTTTTTTTTTTCTTTTTAGATTCACAAAACGTGAACCTACCTATGGCTCCCAATGGGAAGCCCAGTGATTTTTCACAGTTAAGATCATTTGGTGTCTGTTTTTCACATGTACCTTAGACACATTTATTATGATATGATACTTTAACTTAGACCTGAGAAATAAATAATACAAATTTTCTTTGTGTGTGTACGTGTTGGTACTAGAGCTTCAGACCAGGGCATTGTGCTCTTGCTTAGCTTTTAACATTGATGACTGGCCCCCTACCACTTGAGCTACACATCCACTTCCCCCTTGTTGGTAGTTAATTGGAGATGAGTCTGCTTGCCCAGGTTGGCTTTGAACTGTGATCCTCAGATTTTAGCTTCTTGAGTAGCTGGGATTACAGGCATAATCTGTGGGCATCCAGTACAAGTTTTCTAATCAGAGAATTTGAAACTGAAAACAAGAAGAAATGTGACAATAAGTTTATAAGAAAATTTCATCAATCTTTAGTTAAGAAGGGCCAAAGGAACTTAAATAACTTGTTAAAGGTTTTTATTTGTTTTATTTTGTTTGGTCTTAAAAGACTCCTATCTAGACTACATGTAGGTCACCAAACTTGCTTAAAAATTGCTATAAGACAGCTGGGTGCTGGTGGCTCATGCCTGTAATTCTAGATATTTGGGAGGCTGGGATCTAGAAGATCATGATTCGAAGCCATCCTGGGCAATAAAATCCTAGAGACTACATCATTAAAACAACAAGCACAAAGGAGAGCTGGAAGCATGACTCGGGTGGTAGAGGACCACCTGAGCAAGCTCCCTGGTACTGGTAAAGTTGTTTTTTTTTTTTTAAGTTACTGTATAGGAGAGATTCCGGAAGGGGTCAATTTCCATGTTAAATGAAACTTTAATGTTTCCAGATGTGTGGTTAGTTAGCTACTCTTTCTAAATGCTGCATGTGTAAATGTAGTTGTCAAAAAAATGTTGAATTTTTACACTTGGTCTGGAAATGGGTAGATAAGTTCATTGTTAACTTTCTGGGCCCAAATAGGCAGCAATCCATCAAGCCTCTGTTCTGACTAGTCTCTGCCTATGTTTTACTTGAAGTCCTGTGGAATTTTTAACATTTGTATTTTAAGTTAGCCACGATTTCTCATTCTCATTGCATATGAAAAGATTTGAGTACTTAGAGACTCTTTTCCGTCATGTTGAAAAATAATTGCTCAAAAGCTGTTGTATAGTCACAAGAAAACCATATGTTAGGGAACATGAGCACATCTTTCTCCCTGGGCTTCTCTGAAAAATGTTTTTCTTCTTTTTAAAAAATTATTTCTCTTTTCATGTAATTACCATTCACTATTCCCCAAAATTAGAAGCCAGAAAAGGTTTATACAACCATTTATGTCAGAAATATATTTTTAAAAATCCAAGACAAGGAATCAATCAAGCTAGGTATAGTGGTTCGTGTCTGTAATCCCAACTACTGAAAAAGCAGAGATCAGGTGGATCACAGTTTGAGGGCATCCCAGACAAATAAGACTGTATCTGAACAAATAAGCTGGGCACAGTAGTTGATATGTATAATCTCAGCCACATCAGAGGTTGAAGTCCAAGGTAAGTCTGGATGAAAATGTGAGATCCTATCTGAAAAATACCTCTAGCCTAGAAAGCATGAGGTACTCAGTTCAAACTCCATTACTACAACAAGAAAAGCAAAGGAGTTACTTTGGACTTGTTTACTAGAAACTATCCAGGGACTTAGAGTACAAGGCCATGGAAAGGGCTTTATGCCTGCTCCCGAGAGAGATTATCACCTAACATCAGCAAAAGTACACCCCACTTTTCTTCAAGATAATATTGTGCACATGTGTTAAAACATATACTGGTAGTGTGACATCAGGGCACAATTTAAAGCCAGTATGTGTTAAGTATCCTTACCGATGTTATAATCAAATTAAATATTCATATCTTAAAGGAAACAAGTTAATTAAGATTAACACCTTGTGTAAGAAAAGAATGCCACAATGGAATGTACTTATCAAATAAAAGATTAAGTATGTAAGTTGCAGGTATAACAGGTTATTATGCTGGATGGAGTGTCTGGAAACCATAGACAGTTAAAAATGAAAGCTCAACCATACCCAGGTGCCAATGACTCACACCTATAATCCTGGCTGCTCAGGAGGCTGAGATCTGAGGATCACAGTTTGAAGCCAGCCCAGGCAGGAAAATTTGTGAGACTTATCTCTAATAAAGCACCAAAAGCCACAAGTAGAGCTGTGGCTTAAGTATTAGATCACTAGTCTTGAGCAGAGTTCCAACCACAGGACTGGCACAGAGAAAACCAAACAACAACAACAACAACAAATAACCCTCAATCAAAATCAATCAATTTTCAGCTGAAGGCCACCAGACCCAACTGGGTGCATTAGATGTTTTCATGCATTGTGAATGGTTTTCATTAGTTTCCAAAGGAAAAATACATGCTGTTCTCCACCAATAGCCATATCTGGGATACACAATCAATACATGAGATGCTTTTGACCATGAGTTTCCAACTTGCTTGAGTAAAAGCAGAAGGTAGGGTGAGGTGAGAACTTGAAGTTTTTAGCCCAGTACTTTCACTGGACCTTGATTTCTCCATCACTGAAACTATTGAGGTAACCTTCAGAACCACAGAACAAGCAGTGAAACCTTGAATGACTCTTCTGATAAACAGAGGCACATAATGAACAGCGTGGATTGGTACAAGTTCAACAGTAAACCTCTCAGGTAAACTTTCAATATTCATCTAGGTTATATTACAAACCAAGAAAGAATCTACATGTTCTCTTCAACTTAAAACCTTCAGTGTGGTCACTAGAGACACTAGCAAGCAAACTTCCCCATCTCCAGCCCAAGCTGAGATGTGGTTGAAGATGGAGCATAACTTCCTTTAACTCTCAATGTTAGAGAAGCAAGTCTCAGCCCACGTGAAGCCCCAACCACATTCTCAATCCAGCACTCCAGGTCTTCCTACCTAGGCCACAATTTAGTTGGATCCCTTCCTCCACCCCCACCACCCCCACTCCCCCCAAAAAACCCAACGCTGTCCCATCCCAGGGAAGGGTAGAGGGAGGGAAATGATGAAGGTTGGCAGGATTTTCAACAGGGACTTTTTTTTTTTTTTTTTTGGCCAGTCCTGGGCCTTGGACTCAGGGCCTGAGCACTGTCCCTGGCTTCTTCCCGCTCAAGGCCAGCACTCTGCCACTTGAGCCACAGCGCCGCTTCTGGCCGTTTTCTGTATATGTGGTGCTGGGGAATCGAACCTAGGGCCTCGTGTATCCGAGGCAGGCACTCTTGCCACTAGGCTATATCCCCAGCCCCTCAACAGGGACTTTTTGGTAATACATGGAAATGTGATTGGTGGTCAAGGTCTGAGACAAGCTACTGTCTTCTAGTTGATAGAAGCCACTGACTCACCTGAACTTCCACTAAACAGAAGACAGAGTCCCATGACAAAGTATTTTCTAGCCCCTAAGACTGAGAAACAGTATAGCCCCTTCATGTTTGAAGGCTGAATGATAAATGCAGCACAATGGTCTAAGCAGTTCTTGGTCAGAATGGAAGACAGTGAGTATGTGCTCCTTTTCTAAGGAATTCTATTTAGAGTGTTGGTTTGGTTGGCCAAGAAGCAATCTTCTGAAATAGGATATGAATGTTTTCTAAACCTGAGAAAATGCAAGTCTCAGGTTCCTGGTTTGTAAACTCCCTAGTTTTCTGATATACTAGAATTACTAGTGCTTCAGCTTTCCCTCAGAGGCTGTCATTAAAATGGATGCCACCAGCCAGGTGTTAGGGGCTCACTCCGGTAATCCTAGCTACCAGAAATTGGAAGTGGAAGTGGTGCTGTGGCTTCAAGTGATGGAGTTAAGTTAACTTTGAGTGAAAACGCTCAGGGACAGCACCTAGGCCCTGAGTTCCCATGACCACCACCAACAACAAAGGAAAACGGATGCCACCACCAGGCAATGGTGGCTTAGGCAGAAGTCCGAGCATCTGCCTCTGTGTTGAGGCTGTCAAAAACAGGTCGCCTGTTTTTTCCTGACTGTAAAGTCATTCCTCAGGGGACCTTCATGAATGGAGTGATATCACAGCTTCAGCTGGAGAGGTGGAGAAGCCACAGGGTGGAAAGCCTGGTGGCCTTGGTGTGGGAGGGGCACATTTCCAGGTACGGCTGTGGGCTGTGAGGGACCATTTCATCCAGTTCGGGAAGCACTGTTTCCTGTTATGCTGACTGCCTCTGCCCTCCTGAGCCCTGGAAGTCCCTCCAGTGCTGGCTCATCGGTCCTTGTGTGCGTCATTCTCCTCAAGCCACTGAGCTGGCCCAGCTGGGGCGGGCAGACGTGAGGGACCTGGGCATGTCCAAGGCCTTGGCAGGGGGATGGGGGCAGCAGGGCCTCAGGGATCAGTGACCCTGGGGCCCTAGGGATTTTAGGAAGCACCTTAAGTGGTTTCAAGGACAGGGATAGTAACTGCCCCCTCACCTCTTTTCGGAGTTTTGTATTTTGGGGGATGTAGCATTGTACCTGGGATCTGGTAAGAGTGGATGTCCAGGGTGCTAGGCCACATAGAATATTCAAGGGATTCAATAAATATCCCCAATTTCCAGATTTCCTTAGGATAGGCCCAGTCAGGAGACATACCTGCTGGTTTAAGGATGGCGTGACATTGAAAACTCATCACCCTCTCATCTAGATCAAACACATTTTTCCTTATAAATACTGTACCTTTATTTTTTCAATGAAAACAGGAGTTGAGAAAAGCATTCAGTGAAAGGCTTTTTCTTTCTTTGACTTGTGAATTTATTCTCTGATCAGTGGTCTCACCATTTTTGGACAATTATTCTTGTTTAAGACAAAGTATCATGAAAGTTGAGCTGGTCATTGAAGGGACAGGGTGGAGGAAATGAATTCAAGCACACTGCTGATGTCTGCTTGGGATGGATGTGAGGGGCCCTTCAGCCACTGGCTATCTCTGGGGTCTGTGCCATCTACCTGAGCAATGCCAGAATCTCTTGAATCTCAGTTTGGTTGGTAAGGGGAGTAGCCTAGCCACAAGGTTCATTTGAAAGCAATTCAAAACTGAGCTCCTGGCTATGGCTCTCAAACTCTGTGCTTCAGAGGTTTCAAGATTAAATGTGGGGGCTGGGGATATAGCCTAGTGGCAAGAGTGCCTGCCTCGGATACACGAGGCCCTAGGTTCGATTCCCCAGCACCACATATACAGAAAACGGCCAGAAGCGGCGCTGTGGCTCAAGTGGCGGAGTGCTAGCCTTGAGCAGGAAGAAGCCAGGGACAGTGCTCAGGCCCTGAGTCCAAGGCCCAGGACTGGCAAAAAAAAAAAAAAAAAAAAGATTAAATGTGGGTCTTGCCAATCTCTCCACAGTTTGGGCAGATCCTCCTTTTTACCTCTTCTTCCTCCTTTCCCTGATTGATTGATCTATTAACAACTGATTCATACACAATTCTTATTTCCATCTTCACTCACTCTGGGGAGGTAGAAAAGGGAATTCCTGCATGTATGCCTTGTCTGACAACAAACATTAACTGAAGCCTTTAGTCCTGGGGCCAGATAACTGTGAGGTACAACGGATTTTGTTTATTTTCTGCTAGTAGATCACAAGGCTTGACGTTGGGAAATATATAAAGAAAAGATAGTTATTTAGCTCACAGTTTTTGAGGCTCTTGGGCTTCATCTAGTGAGGGTCTTTTAGCTATAGCCTAACATGGAGGAAAAAAATTACATGCTGAGGGAGTCTGTCGGGGGCGGGGGAGGGGGTTGGAATAGGTCGGGCTGAACGCATCCTCACTGGGAGGCTTAAATGAGACCGTGCTTGTCAGGTACCTCCACAAAAAAGGGCTCCATTAATTCCCGTTTCACCAACTTTCCTGTCCAGGCTGATTTCAAACTTTGATTTTCACCTCTCAGCCTCCTAAGTAGCCAGGGTTACAGGCATGAGCCACTGGCACCTGACTTGGGCTTCTTGATTGTGTTATATAGATACTTGGAAACAGTGATAAAGATAATTTCTACTTGTTGTCCATACAAGGATGTTACAAGAGCAAGATGGGGTAAAAATGGAGACATTCTTTCTGATTGAGAAACTCCCTTGCTTCATTGTTGCCCTGAATGAGAAACAGCTCTTACCACTAGATCCAAGTTCTCCTGTCATGGGCCAGTGGCTTACAATCCTCTGGTTCTCTTCTCCTGAGTTATTACAGTTTAATTGGACCTCTTTGGGCGGCAATTCTCTTTTTACCCTAGTCTCCAGCTGGTGATACTCTTGGAAGCCCATAGATAACGCATCTGGGCTTAGAAAAATGGAAAGATACAAAGAAAAGAAATTAAGGATCCAGAAAAGGACTTTTCCCCTCCGTCACTTAAGGTGGTGATGGACTTATTCTTGAGGAGATCATTGGAACTGAATATGGAAGAAATTGTTTATACTTATAACACTCAGTGGCAGGTAAGAAATTGATGAAAATGAAGAGCAAGCACGTATTTTTTTTCTTGTACCTTAGAAAGTGGGAGTTTTCTAAATTACCAGTTTCCATCAGTACAAATGAGCACATTTCAGAGTCAGAGGTCCATGTCATCAGAAAATTAAGGCGCTAAGAGGTTAAATGAACTGTTCCCATTTACAAAACTGAAAATGGATCAAGTGTAGCCCATGTTTCCAGGCTCTTGGCACAGAATACGCCTGTCTACTTGTGTGGCTATAGCTAAACACCAGGGAGTAGGAAATTATAAACACGGGAAGTTACTGATCATAGTTCTGGAATCTGGAAAGGTCAAGATCAAGTTTCCGGTAGATTCTAAAGTTGGTGAGGTGCCCAGACTCCGCTTCCAAGATGGTAGCTTGTTGCTGTATCTGGATGCCATGAATAAACTCTGTGTTTTCTTACTTGATGGAAGGCCTGGAAGGGATTGATCCTCCTTCCTCTACACCCCCTCCACATCCCCACCAGGAGTCCATTTAATAAGAGCATAATTCCATCTTTGCATTTACTTCCTAAACATCCACCTTTCAGTACTGTCGCATTGGTGATATTCAAACCATACCAGTTCCTTACCTCCAAATTCATCCTTATTCAGTTTTGGAAAAAAGAAGATATTGGTAATATATAAGAACATAATCAATGTCTATTTGGTAATTCATGTACTTTGTTTATGGGGAAAAATGGCCTTTCTGATTTAGGAAAGAATCAAAACTCTTGTAGACCACCAAGCAAATCACAATACTGACAGTATTGTCCCTATGGCTCTGATTCAGTGTCACCGCGCACCTCATGCCATGGAGGCCTGAACTGTCACTCAGTGGTGCCACAGCATTGAGTCTGTAGGCTTCACAGTGAGTTCCTGTAATTCAAATATCCAGGGAGCTTGAAGCTAACAAGTGACACTCAACCTCACCTAAGACCTCTCAGCAGAGCTGGGGCTGCACTCTGAGGCTCAAGAAGCCCTTTCTTTGTCCTATCCTCCATGTGTCTAAGCCACATGTCAGCAGGTGTCTGCTGTGAGGGGCGGTCATTGTGCTTCCTCCTGGCTGGCACGAGGAGGTGCAGTGTTAGTATTGGGTATGGCCCTCACTAACTCAAGTTGGTCATCAGATGGTCTACACAATAGCATAATTAGCCAACTGCAAGTGGTTCATGCCTGTAATCCCAGTTACTTGGGAGGCTGAGATCTGAGGATCATGGCTCAAGGCCAGCCTGGGCAGAAAATTCTGTGGCACTTATATTTCTAATTAACTAGCTGGAAGTGGATCTTTGGCTCAATTGGTAGAATGCCAGCCTTGAGTAAACAAAGCTCAGGGAAAGCTCCCAGGACATGAGTTCAAGCCTCAGTACTGACACCAAAAGAATAAAAATTTAAAAAGGTTAGTTAAAAAAGTTAAAAAGCACAATTAGATATTCAGATATCCACCCCCCCCCCCCGCCCCAAACACTGGGCTTCAGATTTTTCCTCTTTCAGAGGCCTGCAGTATGTCAGGTCTGCTCTTCCACCAAGGCCCAGGCCTATCACTCCTATTGTTTTAGGAAGAATTTCCTGGCCTTGAGTCTAAAATTAAATTGCCCTTTGAGAGTTTGCTATTTTGTCTGTTCCTGTCTCTCCTGGTATCCGTACCGCCTCCTAGTCCCCCATGCTTGATAGACAGGCGTGTTCAGGAGATCTAGGGAGGACTTCTACTCTGCCTCCCTCCCTCTGCCTTCAACAGAGCAGAATCATGGCACCCCGAGAAGCATCTCTAAGCTACCATGTCCTTCCAAAGCCAAGCACAGCCCAAGCAAAATCGCTCCTTAGCAGCTCTGTGCATACCATGTCTAGTAAGTGTAAGAAGATAGCTTCTGGGGGAAAAAAAGGAGTGTAGACTTAGAAATCATTGGAGTTGTACTACCTAGTGTCAAGGAGTTCCTGAGCACAATGAGGTAAATGGTTTAATCTAAAGTATGGTTTATGTATTGCACTCTGTGTTATAGTCCCTGCCATGTAAGAGTCTGCCACCAAGGTACTTTCCTGAAATATGGGATCTGTGGGGACAAAGCCATATTTGGATTTGGTTTCAGGGAAGCTTGAATACTTATTAAGGGGACATTGTCATGAATTGGCATTATGGTTGACAACTTTTGGCTCTCCCTAGGCTTCCTTGCTCTGTGGGGCTTTTAGTCCAGCCCAATGTCAAGAGGAGAATGTAGTTGGGTCAGCACAACCAAGCCTTTGAGTTGGCAAGGAACTTGAAGGTCATCAGGGGTAAGCTCTGCAGGAAACAAAGCTTAAGGGAGGTTAAGTGACAGGCCACAGATTACACAGCTCCTTGGTAGTAGAGCAGGATTTGAACCCAAGCTTCCTGCTCTAGAGTCTTTCTGCTAGATTGCATGAACATTTCTGAGTTCCTAGAAAAGACACTAATCCTAATCCCAGGACTCATTCACCCATCCTTCTAGGTTTAAAATGTGCTTAGAAATTGTAGCATCTTAAAATAGTTATCGTATTTTTTATCGTATCTTCTGTTTATGGACTGAAGGTAAGCCTCAGGATTCTGGAGATAACCAAAGGAAAGGTGGAGTTAATATATGGAGAGACACAAAAGGAAAGTAAGAGAAGAAAGAGTTCTCAGGTGAATGAACCACTTGCACTTTGAAGGCTACATCCAGACAGACTAGCTAAAATGTAGCTCACCCACATTCTCCTAGATTCACTGACCTCCTAGGTTTGTGATTTAGTGTCATCAAACTATTTTCCTGGTCCTTCCTTTCCCATTTTGTGGGACTTTGGGGGGAAGAGAGAAGGGAGACAATGAGCAAATGAAATGGTTTTGAGATGTGGTAAGGCAGGAGGAGGAAGGGAAAGAGATGGCCTTGGAGACATAGCTGCAGGCAGTTGAGGAGAGATGGCTGGAAAATCCCCCCTCCGTAACCCTGATGTGTGAGCGAAGGAGTGAGGGAGAGGCCACACACAGGGTTTGTGAACCTTATATCTCAACCACCTGAGTAGCTAGGATTACAGGTGTGAGCCACTAGCATCCAGCTTCAACTACTAGTGTGTGTGTGTGTGTGTGTGTGTGTGTGTGTGTGTGTGTGTGTTGGTCCTGAGTCTTGAACTCAAGGCCCAGGCTAGCACTTGACCCACAACTGCACCTCCAGCTTTTTTTTTGCTGGTTTACAGGTGAAAAGAGTATCACAGACTTTCCTGCCGAGGCTTTGAACTGTGATCCTCAGATCTCAACCCTCTTGAGTAGTTAGGATTACAGGCATGAGCCACAGGCACCCGGTTTTCAACCATTCTTTTCAAGCAAACTATTGCCCCACACAGCTTCCTGTTGTAGAGCTAGGGAGCAAAGAAGCCGAAATCTAACAGATCGAGGTTAGAATGATGTCTCCCTAAGAAGCATGGCCTTTGGAAACTTGCTTTCCATTCTTAAAGTCTCCATTTGCTCTTTTGTGGAATGGAGATGAAAATAGTAATGGTGCAAGAATGTGGTGAGAATTAACAGGGGCTGTTGTCTTGTAGGGGCCTTCACCTGCCAGCTGGTGCCAACAGCCGTGAGATGTCTGTTGGTTCCTTTAATCAGCCACCTTTGGGAGGAAGAGTGAAAAACTGTCAGATGGTTTCCTTAAAACGGTGGCAGAGATTGGGTGTGTGCCTTACATCTCATTGACTCATCTCTGGCTACAGACAAGAAAGGCAGGTGTCAATAAAGAATTAGTTTTGGGCGGTGCCTTTTAACTTCAATGAGTTAAGGGCTTTGCCACCCAGACTTCAAACCTTCTGATACCTGCCTTATTTCGTCTCAACTGGGGTAGTTTCATAATGAACTGGCACTGGTGATGCGGTTCTCTTTGAGTAAAAATGGCGCTTTCGTACGCTATGAAATAGTTTTAAAGTCAGTTGTTGAAATGTCAAAGAAACAGGCAGGTGTCTAGATAACAGAACATTGTCAGTGACATCCAATAGCAAAGATGCTGGTGGCTCATGGGAGACTGTGACATTCAAACCCCAGGACCAACACAAATATAACTAGAAAATTAATAAATAAAAAGCTGTAGTTTTATTTATAAATAAAAGTGAACTATCCCTATTGACAAAAGAACCTCTTTTGGGAACAGAAGATGCTCTAGCCAAAAAGGCAGTGACATAAAATCAAGCGGTTACCACCCATGGTTGTACCATAGACACCAAGAGCTGGCTTTTGTTACCATGACACTGCCATTTTGCATACTTAGAACCTGACAGTGTTACCTCTACCTTCTAGCTGCCTTGCCTCTCCTCTGCTGGTTATACTAAGATCATTTCCCTTCAATACCTCTTGGCATATTAGGCCTTGCCTTTTCTGTGGCCTTTCCATAGCTGAGAAAATGCATACTTTTTAAGTTGAATTCTATTCATTTCAGCCATCCATCACTCTAGCAGGGCCTCTAACATACTGCCCATCATCTGCCTGTAAGGTTTGTAGTTTATTCTGCCTGATGTCCTCTGACAAAGCTCCTATTTCTATTTCCCTCTATCATGTCACAAAGATCCTAATGATACAACCTACTACCATCTTACAAGAATGCCCCACTTAACTCTACCCATCACCATGTTCAAAGATCTTTTGCTTTAAGCAAGCCATGGATGTTTGTGACCCCAAAGAAGGAAAAATATAGGTAACTTAGAATTCTCCTTCATACCATGTAGAGCCAAAATTCTTTCCCTTCAGATCTTGTTTCTAGGACTCTGCTCTTTACATTGAATTTGGTGAAAGGATCTGAAGGATAGAATTGAGAGCCCATGGTTTGACTTAGACATCTAAGAAATGAGTAGTGCGGGGTTTTATTTTTTTGTCTTTTTTGGTTGGTTTTTGCTGGTCTTAGGGCTTGAACTTGGAGCCTGGGCACTATCCTTGGGCTTTTGTGCTCAAGGCTAGTACTCTATTGCTTGGGTCACAGCTCTACTTCCAGCTTTTATGGTGGTTTATTAGAGATAAGAGTCTCACAGAGAAATATCTTTTTTTTTTTTTGGCCAGTCCTGGGCCTTGAACTCAGGGCCTGAGCACTGTCTCTGGCTTCTTTTTGCTCAAGGCTAGCACTGTGCCACTTGAGCCACAGTGCCACTTCTGGCCGTTTTCTATATACGTGGTGCTGGAGAATTGAGCCCAGGGCCTCATGTACACAAGGCAAGCACTCTTGCCACTAAGCCATATCCCCAGCCCCGAGAAATATCTTTTAAATGGATTGTTTCCAAGTGTTTGTAGATAACTTTGCTTACTGTTGGATAGTCAGAAGTTCTCTCAGCAGTTTCTCTAGGAGCTCACAGTATTAGGAGGAGATATCAGCAAAATGGTTTAAAGCCAGAATTCAGGAAACTGTATCTCACTGAAGCTCATAGAGATTTTCTTTTGTAGTAATTTCCCCAAATCTCTTGGTTCAAAATATATACAGGCAGAAAATCTTAGTTTCTCAGGCTTCCTGGCAACAGAAGGCCAAAAACATTAGCCTTGACCTTCATTTAGTTCTCAGGTCGTGTGTGTGTGTGTGTGTGTGTGTGTGTGTGTGTGTGTGTGTATGAGGAGAGGGGTAGTACTGTGTTCTCAGTACCATCAGAGCAGCTGAAAGATAAACAGCCCCAAAGTAACCCATCCAGTACCAGCTTAAATAATCTTATGAGTATTACAACATACAAGATCCAAAAGTTCAAGGTGTTTTACATTAGGCACAGTGCCTTCTTCTACATTCAGGGTTCAATTGTCACTTTTCTCCTATGCCAATATAATTTCTGTGTTTTATTTTCTTTTTGGCCTGTACTAAGACTTGAACTCAGGGCCTGGGCACTGTCCCTTAGTTTCTCTTGCTCAAGGCCAGATCTGTATCACTTTGACCACAGCTCTACTTCCAGACTTTTTGGTGGATAGTTGTGGGAAAGTCTCATAGATTTTTCTGCCCTGACTAGCTTTGAATTGCAGTCCTCAGATCTCAGCCTCAAGGAGTAGCTAGGATTACAGGCGTGAGCCAGGGACACCTCACTATGTGCAGGGTTTTGTTTTGTGTTTGTTTTGGTTCCTTACTGAGCTTTGTGGGGGGTAGACCACTGCAAAATAAGGGAGTATGTGATGAGTGACCGGATGTAAAAAAATGGGGTGGGTTCTTATATGCTCAAGGGGAAAGCAGGCATCAGATCCTCTAATTAGAGAATCTATTAAGCTATCTTTTGTCAATGGACCCTTGGAGGTTCATTCCTTAGTACTTCCCATCCATTGTTTTAATCACATTAAATTCTTTGTGGCGTTTTGTTTCTCTTAATTGGGGTTTTGGTTTCAATGGCAGTGGAAGATGGGGATAAAGAGATTAAAAAAGACACAAAAGAAAGTTGATGATGAGCCAGCACAGCTTAGACATGTATTCTCAGAAAATCTTTCCATGAATTTGCCTCTTTTTTATGTTTTTAATATTTATTTCACTTGCTTAATTTAAGGAATGCTAAATGATACCTGCTTTTTATTGAGGGTCACTTGTCTTGAATTTTGTACATATTTCATTAGTAAGTAAGTTTATTAATCAGTTTCCTATTTTATTTTAATTTCAACCTGGCCTTGTGTTCGTTATTAAGTGCTCTGCTACTTGAGGCATGCATCCAGTGTTTTTGCTCTTACATCCTTTTTCGGGTAGTCTCTAGCTTTTTTCCCAAGCCAGCCTCAGAACAGTGATTCTCCTGTCTCTGCCTACGGAGTAACTGGGACTATAGGCATGAACCACCATACTCAGTCCTTTTGTTTTGCTTTATATATAATTTTCTGACACAGATTGTTCCACGAAAATGTCTTATCTTGTGAAGTAAGTGGTATTCCCCCCACTATATAACTGGGTAAAATAAAGTTTAGATTAAGAAGCAGACCAGATTCACATTGATAAGTGGTGAAACCAGGAGTTGACTCTGTACATCCTGTGAAT
The DNA here is from genome assembly GCF_023159225.1 of Perognathus longimembris pacificus. Lineage (NCBI taxonomy): Eukaryota > Metazoa > Chordata > Mammalia > Rodentia > Heteromyidae > Perognathus > Perognathus longimembris. Next base: position 105,234,270 of record NC_063163.1, read on the forward strand.
TCAAAAGGTAAGGTTTTAAACACTATACATCATGGCCTTTCCCATAGTCTGTTTTATCTCAAAAAATCTCCACATATTGGAAGAAAATCTTGTCTAACAACCAATGTTATTAAAACCTATACTTATTAACTAAAACAATGAAAGGAATTTCAGGATATAGATCTGCATTTCTTTTATTTTTTTAATTTTTTTTTCTAGCCGTGCTATGTTTGAACTTAGAGCCTTGTGCTTTCTCTGTCTGCTTGTTCAGCGGCTGCTCTACCTCTTGAACCATGATTACAGCCTTTTGTTGGTTACGTTAGAGATGGAGTCTCATGGACTTTCCTGCTCAGGCTAGCTTCACGATTTTCTACTGTTCAGGCTAGCTTCACACATCTCGGCCACCTGAGTAGCTAGCTAGGTTTACAGCTACCAGCACCAGGCTAATTTTCATTTTCTTTTGCATTTGCAACTTATTTCTATATATTGGGATGCCTTGTCAGAAGACTGTTTCATGGTAGTTTTTATAGAGTAAGGTACCCTAACAAGAAAAATCTAAGCGTGTATATATTTAAAATAATTCTTATTCTGTCCTGTTGTTAACTATGAGTCTTGGTGAGAGGGGTCCTGGGTTTTGCACACATTAAGCAAGCACTCTACCATCTGAGTTAAGCTCCCAGCCTAACTCTGAATCTTTATTTGAAGGTTATAAAAGGTGGTCCTTAAATATATGAAGAAATAGGTGGAGATGAAGATACTTGTAGTCTGAGTTAAGAATTCCCTTTATTTGCCATGCATTTCAGGGATCAAGGGGAAGGAAATCAAAAGTTGATTCTGTTCTATTGTTTATGAATGATCCCTACTCACATGTAACTGGATAATAATAATGAAGTCATAGTAAATATAAAGATTCCTTCCACCCTTAATATATATCTATATATCTTTCTGTTTTTCCTGATCACAGAGGCAGGGACCTGTCAATACCTTTGAAGATCCTCGAATGACATATACTTTCCCGTCGAATTATCACCACCAGCAAAGACTTTACTACCCATTCTGGGATGAGATGGCTACCCAGGAAGTTCCCACTGGTCTCGAACACTGTGGCTCAGGTAGGAACATCCACAGGAGCTGGGAAGGAGGATAGAGTTGAAGGACAGGGAAACTGATGAGGCATGCATTCTCTGAAGTTACAGCTGCCACGGCCTGCGTGGGTCTGCACTATTGTTCTGGTGGAAAGCCCCTGCCATCGCAATCATTTTGCTTTACTTTATTTTGTTCAACAGGAAGACCTAAATCTACGAATGAGCCCCAAAGAGGTCACTCTGGGTCTCTGTTTTGTAAATAGTACTATGTACTTCCTGACACCAGTTTCTATGACACCATAGTTGACAAAGGGCCTACACGTTTTGCAATTATAAAGGATGAATTGGAAAAACAAAGGTGTGTGGGCCTGTGGACCGTAATTTCTCATCTCCTCCACTCTTTTCTGCCCTTGCCCACCTGTGCTTGGCTGCTCCTTCCTCAGTCATCTCTCCAGTTCTGTCCCAGTAGCTCTTCCCTTATTTTCTGTATTCCCTCTTCTTTCTGGGCTGCTGGTTCAAGTGCTGCCCTCTGGTGAGCAGGAGTCAAACTCCGTCAGAGCTTTCTAGAATGAACAGAACTATTCTCTCCAGAGCCCAAGCAGTGCAAAGTTCTTCCCTCCCTCTGTCTTCAGGACTTGGTTTCTTACAGATTCAATTTTTCCTTCATTTACTTTCTAGCATTTTCCTTTCCAAAACAAAAATACAAAATCATTAATCAGATATTCAGATTACTTTTCCACAAACCTATGGTCTGATGTATATCCCAGTACCAAAGCCGGTCCAAATTTGATTTTCACTAGGATGAATTCCAAACATTTCAATGTCTCTATTCCTGTGAAACTAGTGTAAATTTGAGGAATTACTTGGGTGAAGCTTTGGGGTGAGGTGAGTCTGTGGAAGCTAACTTAAATACAATTTATTTGTTTATTTTTGGTTCAGTATTGCCTTTTACAACAGTAGAGAAAATAAAACAAGCATTGGTTTTATTGATCATGCTTTATCTGTTATCAGAAATAGACACATAGGATAAGATGTTAAGTCACTTAGTGGGGCCTGTTCAATATAGTCAGAGAGGCCTGAGAGGCTGCTTTCCAATTGCCTGGTTCTTTTCTAGGAAAAAATGAATTCTGTCTCTGTGTCCCAAACTCTTCTCACTCAGTAGTCATTGATCTTTCAGGGATTCTTCCACACTACCTGGATTTCAGACATCATAACATTTATGTGATCACAATCTGTTTGTATCTGCGATCCTCCATCCACAAACACAACTACCCCCTCCATGTATCTATTTCATGAGAAGGTTAGGAACATTTTATGCACCTATTCAATGTAAGGACTTAAGATATGAAGACATGAATAATAGTGACCTTTAAAAATTCTATGCGAAAATATGATTATATTTGTTTAGGCAGAAGATGAAAAAGGTTGTATCCCTATTTGTATAATTCTTGAACACGATTAATGCTATAAGGTTTAAATTGTATATCTGCCATTTTAACTGTGGTTAAAGCTACACAGCCTTAAACTTCCAGCTCTCAATATATATCTGCTTGCTAGAAGTTACATCTTATTAGTAACTTAGGGTTTGTCTGAACTTGACAAAAACCTCAAAATGAGATGGTCTTGTCTTTACAGCAATTAAACATGGTCCTCTATCATTGTACATGTGTGTGTGTGTGTGTGTGTGTGTGTGTGTGTATGTGTGTGTAGGAGACTTGAATTTAGGACCTGGGCACTGCCCCTTAGTTGTTTTCCTCAAACCTACCACTCTATCACATGCGCTACAGCTCTACTTCAGTCTTTTTGGTGGTTAATTGTAGGTAAGAGTCTCATGGACTTTTCCTGCTTGGGGCTGGCTTCGCACCTCCATCCTCAGATATCAGCTCAGTTCTCAGCCTCTTGAGTAGCTAAGACTACAGACATGAGCTATCAATGCCCAACATGGTGTTCTATCTCAAGAAGTAGGCAAACCTCAACATTTTATTCTCTTCCTTATCAGAGTTCCCAAAGGTTCAAAAAATTTATTTCAAGATGAATGAGACTGTCTATGGGGTATATGAGGGTCTTGTAAGGGGAGAACTGCTTTAAAATGCAGGGACTTGCAAGCAGAGTAAAGTAGTCTTCTTTCTATAGTCCACTTTATTGTTTTGAGATGAAAGCTGGGGTCCCCCAACCCCTGTGGCTTTCAGGTAGGATGGGGAGGCTGGGTGACCTGGGTCACCCCTGTGTGGCTCTGAAAATGGTAGACTCCCAGTGGGCTTTAGCTCTATACCAGTTGGTGGCAATCTCTTTGCAGATGTAGCCTCCAACTCTCACTTCCCCAGGCTCTCTCCGATGGAAATACCTTGCAAGAACCTTGTGCTTTTCTAGTTTCTTCTTTGCTTTGTGAACTGTCCAGATGAAGGAGCCCTAGGAATTCTTTCTGGACTTTGGTCCAGTTTGCCTGGGTGATAGCTGGCCTTTGGAAAGCCATAGTAGGATCATCAGAAAGGGAGATGAAAACATGGACCAAGTAATGATTTCTCCAGCTGTGGCAAACTTCCTAGGAGATGTGTTGAATAAAAAAGAGAGGGAAAAAAATACTCCACTTATTTTTTTCCTCCCCTAATCTTCTTTTTTCCTATTTATAACTTCAGTTTCCTTCCCGTCCTCCATCTCATGGCTACTTCCCACCCTCCTCCCCCTTCATATTTGTGCTCTCAAAAGGGATGAATGAACATCTTTTCCAAGGATTTTGCATCTGTCGGAGACTAGAAAACTGACAGGAGGGGCTGTGGGGAGCGGTCAGCCCCCCCTTCCAGCAGCCCTCATTGGAATGTTGTAACTACTCACTAATAGGCAGAGGCGGAGCGGGAAGAGAGGGGGGAAGCACAAAGATAGGAGTTGGGGAAAAAGCCTCAACAGGTGATAGGAAAGATGGAGTACTTAGGAGTGTCAGGAGCCACCTAGATAGAATAGATGGTAAAGGGGATGCCTAGGAAGACAGGTGCAGTGGGTGGAAATGGACAGGAAATAAAGGTGGGTAGGGCTAAGAGAGGTAGATCATAATGGGGAGAGATTAGGAATGATGAATGGAAAGGGGGGAGCCTGGAAAAAAGACAAGGCAAGAAGGAGGGGGAGGGGGGATGACATGAAAGAGAAAAATAGACGATTCTGAAAGCATTAACTATACGGCTAAAAAGAGAAGGCACATTTGCATGCAATTGCCTGTGCAGCTGTACATTTCTTCATGACAATCTTGTAGTCATCATTTTCTTTCATTTTTTTTTCCTCCTCCTCCTCCTCCTTCCTCGGCTTTGGCCCCCTCCTCCCTGTCAGCCTGGAGCTATTATGTGAGCCAATGGGGGCTGCGGGCTGGTGTTCTGAATGAATGAATGGACCCTTTCTGTCTAAGCTTCTCGTCATCCTTCTGTCAGGGAACTTTGTGAATCAATGAGCCCCTTACACGAGACAGGGCTGAAATGTCTGTTACTGTTTATAGTCTGCCTGGAGTGGCTCCCACAGACCCTGCCTGCTCTCCTCTGCCCCACTTTTCAGTTTCAGCCCTCTCTCTCCTCCTCATCACCAGAATCACTTGGTGTGACAGGCTTTTGCTACCTAGATCATTCGTGATATTTCTTTTTCTTTTTTTTTATTTTTTATGCTGGTCCTGGGGCTTGAACTCAGGGACTAGGTGTTTTCCTATAGCTTTTTGGTTCAAGGCTGGTGGTGCTCTACCACTTGAGCCACAGTTCTACTTCCAGCCTATTGGGGATTAGTTGGAGATAAGAGTCTCAAAAACTTTTATTGCTCAGGATGGCTTTAAACCTCAATCCTCAGATCTCACCCTTCTGAGCAGCTAGGATTACAGGCATGAACTACATTACTTCCAACCCACTAGCATTTTGGTGTCATTATTATGACTATTCTTCTACACAGCCTACTGAGAAGTGACAGGATAGATGGAGGCCACTGTCTGATGGACACAGGAAACCTCAGAGTGGAGTCTACTGTCATTCATGCAAAGCCTCGTTTTTACTGGAATCCAGAAATACAGTTATCAGCCATCCCCTGAAGCACCCAGACTGTAAATTCTCAATCCATATTTACTTCAGTCTCTCAATAAGGGTGATCACCAACCTTGCCTACCTTGCATGTCAGAAATACAATGGTACCTGGTACCTTCCAAATAGAAAGAATTATTCACTTTTTTTTTGAATCCAGGAATGATATTACAAATGAATGATGAACTGCATCTGGAATTAACCAAAGCCACGATGTTGCCATCAGAGCATACTTTTGAAAAATAGTAGTTTAGAGTTCATAAACAAGTATGAAGCTGTAGAACATAGTAAACCCACCTTCCCTTCCTGAGCAGTAGAAGTCATTACCAAGATCCTTTGGAGTGAGCAATAGGATGATGCTTTTTCTTCTCCTTCTTAAGAAATGCCATTTATCTGTTAGTTGCTTAGCACAATAAATCCCTATCTACTATGTGCATAAATACCTAATATTTCCTATTCTTCTCCAGAAAAAAATGTGTACATGGTACATCAGTAAAGAACTCAGACTCTAGCCAAGTGTAGTTCGGCATGCTCGTAATCTTAGCCACTGAAGATGTAAGGCAGTGGTAGGAGAATAACAGTCACAGAGAACACATGCAACTCTATTTGAAAACGAAATGTAGCTCAGATGGCAGAGTGCAAACATAAGGCCCTGAGTTCAAACCTGAACACCACTAAAAACAAACAAACAACAAAAAAAGCAAGAAAAGTAAAACAAATCCAGACCATGTAACCAGATCGTTGGCTTTACAAAGCTCTTCCTGACCTTGTGATCTTAGGTAACTTGATTTTCCTCATCTATAAAGGAGATCTCTTAAAGTCTGTTCCCCAGAACACCAGCAAAAATACTATCTGAGAAGTTGGTAGAAGTTCAAAATCTTAACCCATACCCCACACCTGTTCAACCAGGAACTCCTGAGGTGCAAAATCCTCCTGGAGGGCTTTAACACAGCCTTACTCCAAAGAGGATATCTGATTTGGTAGGTCAAGGTTAGAGTTCAGGAAAGTAAATAATGTATTTCTTTCTTTACTTCTTTGTGGCTTATATTATTTATAGAGGGCTGGGGGATTTCATTGTTATATCTCAACACATATTTAAATTGCATTTACTTCCTCTATCACACGTCCTGCCCCTCTTACTCCCTAAAAATAGTAACCTCAACAGGTTTCCTTGTTTAGCTGTGCAGTTTTAGGAACATTTTTATTTGTACATTGTACATTTTTAATTGTACAATGGGATTTCACGGTGGCATTTCCATACACATCTTCAATATTTCCTGATGAAATCTACCACTGCTATCACTCTCCCCCATCCTGCCCTCTTTTTAAAACAATTTCAACAGGTGTTCTATTTCACACATGCAAATAGGGTACTTCAACAATATTCACCCTCCTTCACCCTTTCCATTCAGAGAGCATCTACCTTTCCAGCAGAATCTGTTATACTTCTTATCCTTCATTTTCTTCAGTGTATATTAGTTGTACAAAGGGATTTCACTGTGGTATTTCACACGTGCATTATTAATATACTTTAATCTCATTATTGTGTGTGTGCATGTGCTTGTGTGTGCGTGTGCATTTCCACAATAAAGCAAATGATTTCCATATGAAATATCACAGTTATGTCAGAAAGGTTGGTAGTACCAGTGAGTGATTTCAAATCACACTATTTAACATTTCTGAAGCAAAGTCACTAGTAAGATGGTGGAACCGAAGAATGTCTTTCCTAAATAAACGTTGGACATTCAGGTGGCAGATAATATTGAGACTTGGGTTCAGAAGTCTCTCCCAGGGTTCTCAGAGGGCAGGGCGGCTGGAAGGGATCAAACCTGGGCAGTGTTTGGAAAGGGATCTCCACAGCCAGGTGGGAAATTTCAGCAGGAAAACCAGATGCCTCCAGTTTGGCTTTTAAGTGTTGAGGTTATTGAGGGAAAGCCAGTGAGACTTGTTCAAGGGAGCTTCACCTTGCTCTGAGATGTTTATTTTTATAGCAGGTTTGTTCTTTCAACTGACCATCTCAGATGGCCCTGGAGTTAAAAGAATGGTATTTTAAGCTCTATCGGAGTATATACGTTCTAACTCCTTCCAGAATGGGAGTCTCCTTTCAGTTTCTTTGTTCTTCAAAAACAGTTCTGGTCCCATGAGCATGTGTTGTGTGGATGTTGAAACATCACACACTACGATACTGGATGGATAGTATATAGTGAAGTGGACCAGGGACCATGCAGGCATTGCCCAGTCTCACAATTGTATTGTATTTTCTCAATTTTCCAACTCAGTGTGGAGCTGTCTTAAACGGTCCAAGGACAAAACCATCACTAGTTCTGTAGCATAAGACTATATCCCACAATTCCCTTTAGTAAACAAGGTCTGAATACTTAAGATGCTGGGAAAGGTGGACTGTTTCAGGTTCTGACCCAGGAGCTATGGCATTTAGTGGTCACCTTGTCTCAGCTCTGACCCTTCACCAAATGGTCCAATGCCAAGAAAAGCACAAGGCCGGACTCATCTTGCCATGCCCCTACTTGTCTCTGAGGAGATCTGAGGTTGCATGGAGGAAATGCTGGAGAAAAGGGAAGCAGGATACAAAACAGAATCCACCTGCTAGAAAAGATGGCACACACTTGCACTATCATATCTTTTTCTTAAAAATATTAACATAAGGCTGGGGATATAGCCTAGTGGCAAGAGTGCCTGCCTCGGATACACGAGGCCCTAGGTTCGATTCCCCAAGCACCACATATACAGAAAACGGCCAGAAGCGGCGCTGTGGCTCAAGTGGCAGAGTGCTAGCCTTGAGCGGGAAGAAGCCAGGGACAGTGCTCAGGCCCTGAGTCCAAGGCCCAGGACTGGCAAAAAAAAAATATATATATATATATATATATATATATACATAACTTACACAAGGAAAGGGGTTTCACTGTGGTATTGACACATATGCATGTGATTGACTTGATCAAGTTGACCCTGAGATCCTCAGATCTCAGCCTCCTGAGTGGCTAGGATTACAGGGGTGTGCCACCAGCACCTGCTCTACCCTCTCCCTTTCCAAAACATTTTTAGTGGGTTTCATTGTGCTATTTTCAAACATACATATAATGAATGTACTTGAATCATATTCACCATCCCCACTCCCATCATTTCCTCCTTTATTTTCTTTAAAAAATATTTCTTGTGCTGGTCCTGGGGCTTGAACTCAAGGCCTTACATTCTTGATTGGCTTTGTCACTCAAGGCTGGTGCTCTACACTTAAGCCACTCTGATACTTCTTAGCCTCCCCCCCCCCTTTTTTTTTTTTTTTCAAATTTTCTGCTACTTAGGTTTCCTGACCACAAGATGCTTAGGAGCCTCACTTTTTGCAAGTGAGGGATGTCACTGACCAGCTATGGGCTGAACTTGCCTGTCTTCCAATGTCACATGGCCTCTTATTCTCTTGCCACTCCCTTGGTAGTTTTCCAGCCTGAGTTGTGTCATAGGTTGTGTGAACTGTGGGCACCAAGGATGAGAGTAAACCGAAGGGAGAAGAGTCTACGCAGCCGGTGTGGTGCTCAGAGCAAGAATATACCCCAAGTTGGGCGCTGGTGGCTCACACCTGTAATCCTAGCTACTCAGGAGGCTGAGATTTGAGGATTGTGGTTCGAAGCCAGCCCAGGCAGGAAAGTCCCCATGAGACTCTTACCTCCAATTAATCACTCAAAAACCAGAAGTGACACTATGGCTCAAGTGGTAGAGTGCTAGCTTTGAGCACAGAGAGGCTTAGGGACAGCACCCAGGCCCTGGGTTTAGGCCCCACAACCTACAAAAAAAGCACTGTTTGGTATTGGCTTGGGGGGTTGATTCTGTTCTTCAGGCCTATTATTTCCACCTTTAACAGGTGAGGTACTTAAACTGTGTTGTTTATTATTAGTATAAAGGTGATGTACAGACAGTGTAACAGTTATGTAAGTCAAATAAAAGAGTACATTTCTTTTTGGACAATGTCATGCCTTCCCTTGCTCTCTCCCATTCCCCCTCATCCCACCAGCCCATCCTCACCCCTACCACGCCCCTCACCCACAAGATGTATAGTTCATTGTCAACACAGTATCCAGTGAGTACCACTGCTGCATTTGTTTACTCCTTTTCCCCTCTATTTCTGTGCGGCATCCTCCACTCCCCGCCGCCCCCCCCAGACAGATAAATGAAGAAGACAAAAAGAAAAGGAAACAAAAGCAGCAACAAAGAAAAAAAACACTCTTATTTCCATTTCCTGGAGTTCATTTTGGTAAATATTATTTTATATGATTGCGCCTTTGTGTTCCTCTACTAAGTATACCCTCCTTTGGTCTCACTGTGTGAATTCCTAGAGATGGGCATAATTTTACCATGCCCCAGTGTATTTTAGATCTAGCTTCCGCACAAGAGCAAACACATATGGGCTGTTTGTGTCTCTGAGCTTAGCTTAAACTTATTTTTAAAAGTTCTTGCACCCATATGACTGAATGGTATACACTACTGAAAAGGTCTTGGCCTCTAACAAGTGACAGATTGATGCCCTCTCCTCTTCTCTTCCAATCTGGGTTGAGCTTGAGACACAAACACTAGGTCCCTGCTTGTGCCCAGTGAGTGTGTGCCTGCTAGCTACTCATCTGAGACTGTTCTTCTAGGTCTCCTTTTACCCAAGAAAGGAAGAGATGCTTTGAGAGGCTAGTGGCTGGGGGTTCAGCTTTCTGGATTATTTCCATAGCCAGGAGAAAAGAGCTTTCCAGATATATGTCACCTTTGCACCTGGGGGGAGGGAAAGTAGCCTAGATGGAGACCAGCTAGCCTAGTCTAGCCTGTGTGAAGTCCCAGAGTGTCACAATGATGATGCAAACTTCTCTTGTTCCTGCCATGGATTAAGTCCTCGATTTCCCCAAATCCAAGGAAGTTAGGGTCTTGCTCAGCCAAGTCCCCTGGGGGCTGCCAATCGAAAAGTTCTCTTAACTTTTACAAACCACAAATATTTGGTCCAAGTTGGGAAAGGTCCCTGGGGACACCAGCATTCAAGCAGTTTGACCCTTCTTCTGCAATGGGGTGGATGGGTTGGGGGGGGGGGGGGACGGGGGCGGTGGAGGCCACTGGCTGGCTGGCTGGCGTCACTGGGCTCTTTGCTTGGCTCCAGTGGGCAGACGACAACCCGGGCGCCACTGCGCTCTGTGAATGGAGACCCGCGGGTGGGTGGGTGGATGGATGATGTGAGGGCTGGAGCCAAAAAAGCAAGACCCGGGGTGTGTGAGACAGAGGAGGGGGTGGGGATCGGCCGCAGGGACAGCCTGTTGTGCTCAAGTCTGGTGATACTCGACTCTCTGTCCAGATGTTCACAGTGTTTATAGCTGCTGGAGCAGGAGACCCAGCTCCCTCATTAATAAGTTGCTTTCTTACGCTGCAGCCAAAGAGGTCTCAGCCCAGAGGCTGCAGCTGGAGCCTGCGTGTCCTGCTCCCCTCCCCCCCCATCCCAGCCTCCCCACTCCTCACCCCAACCCCGCCTTCCTCCTCTGCAATCCTCCCAAAATACACGAGCACACAAAAAAGAAAAACACCAGCAGATTTTTTATTTCAGAGAGTAAACACTTGGGCTGTGGGGGTCTGGAGGTTATGGGAAAAGAGGAAACCATCAGGCTAATCAGCCAGCACACACTTCCCCTGCTGAAATAAAACAGAAATCATTGCTGCGCAGCCCCTGCGGGTTAACCCTGGCGCTGCCAGCCAGGCCTCCGAGGTGGGGGCCTCAGGCCCTGCATTTTGCAAGTGCGACCCTCGCAAAGCCAGGAGAGGAGAGGGGCGTGGGGTGCTGGTCTGTCTGCTCCAAGCGGGACGGTTGGAACAGGGGGTTTCCGATAGGCGAGAGATACTGGCGTCTGGGTAGAATGTGGCTCCCTACCCAGGCGCATGCATGGCTACTCAGTGTAGACATGGAGAGTGGGACCTATTGATCGGGTTAGCTCAGATCAGGGCCAGCTCGGCCACCTCATGCAAATCACTGGGCCTCTCTGGGCCTGTTTCCCCACTTGTGCTAAAGTGAAGAAAGTAACAACAAATCAAAGAACAAAATTCCGGATTTAATAGACTAGTGTGCATTGACCAAGTCCTTCCTTCCCTTTCACTTCCACCCTCCTTTCCCCCAACTCTCCCTTCCTTCTCCACCCCTCCTCTCCTCTCTTTCCTTCCCTTCCTTCATTCCCTCCTTCCCTCCCTCCCTCCTTCCCTCCCCCTTCCCTCCCTCCTTCCCTCCCTCCCTTCCTTCCTTCCTTCCTTCCTTCCTTCCTTCCTTCCTTCCTTCCTTCCTTCCTTCCTTCCTTCCTTCCTTCCTTCCTTCCTTCCTTCCTTCCTTCCTTCCCTATCTCCCTCTTTCCCTATTTAAAGGCCTCTAGCTTCCATTTTCCCTCTCTGGCCCCCTGCTGCCTGCCTGGGGAACATAAATATCCCATGAGACAGAGATCAAGGGTCAAACATGAAGCCTAATTGCCCCCCTTGGAGAAACTACCTCTCCACTGGCTGATGTGTGGGCAGCTGCCTTTCAGTTCTGCCTGCCCTATCTCATCAGGCAACTGGTTAGCCCTTTCCTCCTGGAATAATAATAACTATTATTCCAAATAGGCATGGAATTTTCCTCACTCCATCCTGAACATCCTCATTAGACTCACTCCTGACTTTGGAGAATAGTTTGACTCTTTGGGGCTCTCTTGCTATTTACAAAAAGAGAGCTTATGGACTTCTATTCATCCCTGAAGGCCAGATGGGAACACCCCCACAGCAAAGCTATCAGTTCCCAGAAGCTATTTTGTGATCAGGTGGTGGTGGGAAGCTGACATGCAGTGATCCAAGCAACCACACAACCAGGTTTCATTTGGTGTCATCCTTATCTCATAGATTCTTTTATCAACCCTGACAACTTTCTGCTAAGTTAGATCTGCTGATTCTCATAGAGCAGGGTTCCTTGACAGAATTGAACTTCAGAAATGTGTGATCCTGATGAGAGATTATGTGCAAGAAGACTCTTTCTAAGGATCTGTTGCTTTCCTCTAGTCTCGAAGTGGTCTGAGGAGCCCCCCCCCCCCCGCCCCATCCCCTCCATAGAGGTAGCACATAGACTATTGTACTTACAGAGTACACCTTGCACACTTGGTGCAACAGGGATGGATTCATAGTGTAAAGTTCCTTCTGATAATCTTGCCTCACCAGAGCCCAGTGAATCCTAACAGAATGCATTTAGCTCCGGAAGCTGGTTCCATTCCACTGTCTCTAGGACAAGCACCACAAGTCCTAGTCAGAGTTCAGCTCCATCCTTCTCTTTTACACCATCCTTTCTACTGATGATCTTGACGATCAGCCCTGAAAAAAAACAGCAAAACAAACCTTGAAATAATGGCACTGTGGCCTCTTGCAAGTGAGCTGGAGTGTGGATGGCACCCCGTTTGGTCTACTTCACACCATTCTAGGGAAGCCACATGGAGATGCTACTTCCTTGAGACTTCCTAATAAGCAAGAGATTTCCCCCATCGTCCTTACCCCCCGTGTGTGGGGGGGAGTGGTGTAAATAATGTCATATATATATATATATATATATATATACACACACACACACATATGTCAATTATATCAATGGCAGATAAATCACTGGGTACTGCAGCCTCTCAGTCATCTGTAACTGTACCTAGGTTATCTCTTCAAATCTTTCCTTTATTTCTGATCTTTAAATTCTCTTGGAATCATCGACTGTGATCAGACTTAAGACTCTGAGTCAGGTCAGATTCATCACCGCTACTGACACCGGCAAGTAGAGACAACTTTCAGACCTCTTCAAGCTAGAAAGAGCCAGTGGCTTTCAACTGCCCAGTGGTGTGTTAACATTTCCATCCTTCATATCTCAAATGTACATTCTTAGCTGAGTGCCCCTGTGAAAACTAAGAGGCTGAATATTGGGTTTCATAGTACAAGAGGCTGGCTACCTTAGGCAACAGATCAGTTTCAGGACTGCTCCTGGCAAGTCCAAGTAAAGACCAGAAATAATAGTTAGGCTGGTGCTTCAATCCAACCACACTTGTAAGATTTCAGGTATTTCATCAGTACTTTGCCACCAGCACCTGCTCTCCTCTCTTCTTCCCTCCTCTCCTCTTCTCCTCCCCTCATTTCCTCTTCTCTCCCCTCCTCTCCTCTTTTGTTCTGGTACTGAGGTTTGAACTCGGGGCCTCATATTCTGGCTTTTTCACTTAAGGCTGGTGCCCTACCACTTGAGCCATACCTCCATGTCTACCACATTTCCCTATTTCTATGTTGCTTCTTTACTGATCAATGGGGGCGGGGGAGGAAACACATGCATATTGCTAAAGAATAATTTGTAGCCCATTCTTTTCTAATTAAATGAGAATTTAAACCATTGTGTTCTAGAAAGCTCCAGAGAAGGCGGTCTTCCTAGAGTGGTCTGAGAGGTAGTCAACAGTTTCTGAAATGCCTTCTATGTGCCGGGGAACACGTACGTGTGGTCTTTTGCTTTTACAAGAATCCTATGAGAGTGATATTCTTCTGATTTTATACACCAGATGAACGACAGCCAGGGAGGTAAAGCTCCCACCCCAAAGAACAGTAACTATCACTCTGGGAGGGAGGGAGAAAATAGGAGGAAGAAGAGAAGAAGAAAGGGAGGGACAGAGGGAGGGAGAGAGTAATTAAATTGGAATTTTTCTTCAAAGCTTGTCCTCTTAACCATTAGACAAACATTACCCGGATTTTTTTTCTTACATCTTCCTTGTGGCCTCCTCTTAGTGACTGATATCCACCCACCAGAATAAGAGAATGTGGGCTTTCCTACATGTCACAGAGATCAAATAGAAAGCTGGCCCAGTGTTGACTATGACCTTCGGAACCTCTGCCTGGTTTCTTTGGTGCAATACTGGTTTTATTTCAGGACATGAATGAGCCTGCTTATCTGCAAGGCTTCTCCGAAGCCTGGTTTAGTTCCTTTGTTAGGTATTCAGTTAGAGACAGAGGGGTTTGCTGACCCTTTCACTTAAGCCTCACATCCCCCTCGGCTCCCTCAGCACCCCCCTGGCCCCCAGCTGAGCCACTCTGGGAGCAGACAGAGTCACTGAGCCAGACTCAGAAGTTCCTGAAAGGTTATACCCTTGAAGCTCCCCACAGTGTACATAGCACGTGCTGAAGTTTACACAGACTTCTCAGGCCTCTGAATAGAGAGACTAATTGTGGGGAAGCTGCTTTTCAGCACACAGGATGGGCTGTTCCCTGTGGGGTTTACTATCAAAAGGCTTTTAAAAGTGCAGTGTAGTCATTGTTGAATATTTCACAATGAATTAAATACCATTTCTCTCCTCGCAGCTGTTGTATATGAGTGAGCATAGAGTGTATTCTCTCTCTCTCTCTCTCTCTCTCTCTCTCTCTCTCTCTCTCTCTCTCTTTTCCTGGCAGTAGACCACTGCTGTATAAACCCAAGCACCAGGGTAATGAGATTATTTGTGAGTGAATTCTTTAGGAAAAGCATTTTGTTACCTGGATGTCAATGGGCTGTGGAGCTGGGGCTCTGGAGGGGGGAGGAGAACCTGGGCAGGAGACAGAATTGACAAGTCTCATCAGAATTGGGAGGCAGGGGGCAGGGAGGACTGAAGGGCTAGGACAAGTTATCTAGTTTAGCAATGGATCCCCATTTTGCCAAGGCTGCCTTTGTTTTCAGCTCTAATGTAGTGGGTAACAGAGGTGAGTTCCATATTTTATATTATTTACTTTTAGCAAACAATTATTTTTCCATCTTCTCTTTCAAAAAATCCTTCCTGATCTTACCTGTTCTTAATGGAGTTGACAGAACATTAGTTTGGCTGTTTGTTTGTGTTGTTGTTGATGGGGCTTGAACTCAGGGCCTGGGCACTGTCCCTAAGCTCTTTTGACCAAGGCTAGTGCTCTATCTACCATTTTGAGCCAGAGGGCCACTTCTGGTTTTCTGAGGTTTAATTGGAGATAAGAGTCTCAGAGACTTTCCTGTCCAGGCTGGCTCTGAACTGTGATCCTCAGATCTCAGCCTCCTGATTAGCTAGGATTATCGACTGGTGTTATCTACCAGCGGCCTGACCTTATTTCTTTGATTTTTTGGGGATTTTTTGTTTGTTTGTTTGTTTTAATCTTCAAGAATTTTAAAACATTTTAAATGGTAGAACATACCAGGGAATCGATCTTTCTTATGACATTTAGTGTGGTTTGGTTTCCACTATGTAGCTGACCCAAACTGTGCTAAATACCATTAGTCTTGACAAAGCCTTAAGGTTGGAAGGTTTGCATGTGGTTTGAGTATATCCTCCAAGTTCCATAGGCTCCCATGTTTGTCTTAGATAATAAGAGGTAGTGAAACCCTTCAGAGGGGACCTTGTGGGAAGTGATTAGATCTTTAGCTGAGATTGGTGCTTTTCTCAGGAGAGTGCCTTCTGGCTCTTACAGAAAGGAGCTCAAGCCTAACAGCAAGATTGATACCTCCCCTGATTTTCTTACAGCCTCTGGTATTTAGTTACAGCAATCCAAAATGGACTGCGACTCAAAGTATTTACATCTTTTCTCTTTTTAGAAGATGAAATTCAAGTGAACAGTGAGTTGGAATTCTATATGAAAACAATAGAGATTCAATACTAGTGTCGACTTAATTCTCCAAATTTCATCGGGGGTAGCTCTTTTGCACATCATTCTTTGAATAGTAAAGAAGAGATTAAATTGAAAAAGAGGATTTTGACTAGTTAGAGGGAAACTGGACTTCCAAATTAGCCACTAAAGAGTCTGTGGATTACCTCTCCTCGCCAATATCTTTCATGATACTTCAGAGGGTGCTTAAGTAACTATTTTATTATATTCCCTATGGCTCTATCAACTAAGACAAAAATTTGGAAACATAAGGGAATGTTTTAGGAAACACAAAGGGAATAAGCAACTCATGTATGCAAAGAAAAGTATTGAAGCTGAGTCTGGTGTCTCAGGTCTGTAATCCTAGCTACTCAGGAAGCTGTGATCTGAGGACTGAAATTCAAAGCCAGCCAGGGCAGAAAAGTCCATGATACACTTATCTCCAATTAACCAGCCTAAAGCCAGAAATGGAGTTGTGGCTCAAGTGGTAGAGATGCAGCCTTGAATGAAAGTGCTATAGGGCAGCATTCAGGCCCAGAGTTTGAGGCCCAGTACCAGCACAAATAAAGAAGAGAATGGAAGGGAGGGAGGGAGGGAGAGAGGGAGGGAGGAAAGGAAGGAAGGAAGGAAGGAAGGAAGGAAGGAAGGAAGGAAGGAAGGAAGGAAGGAAGGAAGGAAGGACAGAAGGAAGGAAGGAAGGAAGGAAAGAAGGAAGGATGAAATTGAGTTCAGAACATTTTAATTCTGCATCAGAGGCATTTAAAGAAACCCAGCTTGTCACGTCATTATGACAAGTCCAGGCATCAGATTTTAGGGTTGGAAAGAGGCAGTTTGAAGTTCAATCCTGTGCCTCTCCCTTTGTTATCAGTCACCTAGTATTTGTATTTCCCCAGTGTTTGTGGCTAAGCAGGCATCCAAGCTCAACTTCCGCAGGAAACACTGAGGAAGTGTGCATCACTCTTGTCACTTTCACACAATCATTGTCTTCTTCCTGGATGCGAACTTTCCATGTACACACATATATGCCATGTTTAGTTTACCTTTTAAAACAATTGACAATGTTCAAAAAGAAATGTACTCATTACCTAAATTATGTAACTCTAACTCTTCTGTACATCACCTATATAATAACAATAAAACATGCTATAAAAATAACATATCTTTAAAGAAGACTTATATGAGACTCATAGCGTCTGTAACTGTTAAGATTTCATCTCTGTGGTTTAACACATCTAGATGTTTGCATGGGTGTTTTCTTCTGAATGGTTCACCTATTTCCCACAATGGTGGCCCTGTGTAATAGCAAATCTTGCCTCTTTTCCCCCATCTCTGTGTCCTAACCCTTACATTTTCTGACTCCCTCCCATCGACTTTTAACCCATATATGTTGAGGCTTCTTTTGTTTGCTAGTTGCAGAGGAGTAGCTTAAATTCAAGAGGACTTTATGGATTTGCAAGTTCACTAGAAGATCCAGCCTGGAAGAACTGAGGGTGTTAGAAATCTAGTCACATTTCTCTCTTTTCGTCCTCTTCTCCATTTTGGTCATCTTCCCTGCTCATCTTCCTTCTACTTTCTCTCTCTGTCTGTCTCTTTCTGTCTCTGTCTCTCTGCCTCTCTCTCACACACATACTCATGATTTTTCTTTGATAGTAGAAGAGAATTCTGTCATCATAGACATTGTGAATCATGTCTTCCCTCTGAGTTAATGGCATATCTTAAATTTCTGCATCACATGCTCTACCCCAGGTAATCAATGAGATTATGGAAATGGGTAAAAAACGTCTAAATGGTCATGTTAGGTCTCATACTTTTCCTTCAAAATAGGAGGAAAAGGGTGTACCATGCCCATCAGTGGCACCAAAGCTCTCCTGTGTGAAGAAGATTCTCATTTCCTTCAGGTCTCAGTAATGTTTTCTGAATACCAGTGTGCAGTCACTGCCTTGGTGTTTCTCATGAAAAATATACTCCTTGTGGTACCTAGCAGAGTGGCTGAATTGTCATAGGAACTCAGGTAAGGTATGACAGATAGTTGAACCAGTGTTTGAAAATTCATCTACAGCCAGGCTCACTCCTATAATCCTAACTACTCAAGAGACTGAGATCTCTGGACTGAAATTTGAAGCAAGTTCTGACAGAGAAGTCTGTGAGATTCTGATCTCCAGTTAACCAGCGAACAGCTGGAAGTTGAGGTGTAACTCAAATGGCATAGTGCTAGCCTTGAGTGAAAAAACCAAGTGTGAGACCCTGAGTTCAGGTCCCTGTACCAGCACCAAAACAAACCAACAACTCATTTCTCAGGATCATTATGGCTACAGAGAGTTCTAAAATTAGTTAAGAAGTTATTAAAAATTTACCATACGTATAACACCTTCAATAATCCATAAAAAAAGGCCTTCCAGAATCTGATCCAGCCAGACATGGGTGTCTCAGGCTGAGAATCCTAGCTACTTAGGAGGTTGAGATCTGAGGGTCACAGTTTGAACCCAGTCTGGGCAGGAAAATCCATAAGAATTTTACCTCCAACTAAGTACACAAACAAACAACAAATCCAGAAGTGGAGTTATGGCTCAAGTGGTAGAGCTCTAGCCTTGAGCAACAAAGCTGAGAGACAGTGCCCAGGCCCTGAGTACAAGCTCCAGGACTGGTACACACACACACACACACACACACACACACACACACACACACACACACACGAATTAGACCCAAAGAAAGCTTTCTGTGTTGTTATTCTTCTTCCTCAAAGACCACAGGACGGCTCACCATTGACTGTTCTATCTCCAGTGAGTAGCCTAATACATGACTTATAACAGAAGATTTGATCAATATTTGTATCTTGGTTGTCCAAACTCATCATAGCTATTGGTTGGTGACTTGGTTCTTACTTAGAACTCAGACTCTTGACTGAAGAGTGAGAAGAATGTCCTTTGTGTTGGGCCGGGGAAAGAAGGCCCCGCCTCAACATACTTCCTTCTGGGAACTCCAAATGATGTGCAAGTGAGGGTGTGCCCCCAGGAGGAACAGTCATTTCCCCTGACTTGGTCAGCCATGGAGAGGAGAGTCTGATTTTTGCAGAGGGGTTTGTTTTACTGGTGTTTAGAATAGTGGTCCTCTGGCTCTGCTTTATGTAGCTGGGATTGCTGTTATTCTTTCCTTCTCTGCCCTGGGTTGGTTTTTCACCTCCGTGGCCTTCCTGCCTGCCTTCGAGATGCATTTAGACTTTGCTCCTGCCTCCCAACCTGAATGAAATATTCCATTCCTGGGTCTGCCGCTCTTCACCTCATTAGTGTCCCCAGTGTTTATAAAGCCAGGAGATAATATTTTTAGGTTCCATTTGGAGTTCCCCGGGCAACTTCACTCTAAGCTACTTAGGAAGTTTAGAAAAGAAGGTCACGGAAATGTTAGATGTTTTTTCCACTGAACTTTCGTTAAGAAAATGGTCTTAAGATGCTGTCCCATAGACTGGACTGGGCAGACTTGACTGCATGATAAAAATCCTGTCTTTTATATGTGTCTTGCCTTTACCATTTGAAAGCTAAGGTTTTTTAAAATTCTTTTTTCCTTCTTTTCTTATGGGGGGGATGGTAATAATAGGGAGGAAAACTTCATTGAGATAATTTATATACTATGTAATTTACTCATTTAAAATGTACAACTTAATGTTTTTAGAATATTAACACTATTGTCCAATCATCATAATTTAGAGTATTTTTGTCCTTCCTATAACAAATTTGTAGTGAGTCTCCATTTTCCCTCAACTACCTGTCCTGCAACTTAATAACTACTAGTATTTCTGTCTTTGTAACATTTTTTTTTCAGTTTGGGTTTCTTCTACCGTAGCCTGCTGTAACTATTTTCTTTCTTTAGCATATAATATTCTCAGTTTAGGCACATATTCATCCATGTTTCAGCACTTCATTAATCTCGGGGTTGGTAGCTCATGCCTGCAATCCTAGTTATTCAGGAGGCTGAGATCTGGAGATTGAAGTTTCAAGCCAGCTAGAGCAGAAAAGTCTGTGAGAGTCTCATCTGTAATCTACTATGAAAAAAGCTAGAAGTAGAGGTCTGGCTTCAGGGATAGACTGCCAGCCTTGAGCAAGAAAGGACCAATGAATGCTTGAGGCCCTATGTTCCAGCCTTAGTACTGGTACACATGGGTGCACATACTCATTTATTTCATTAGATGGTTATGTTGCATTGCATGTATTCACCATTTGATGGACATGAGAGTTGCTTTTACTTTGTGGCTGCCACAGATAATATTACTATGAGCATCCTTGTACCTCGTTTCACATGAATGCATTTTCATGTTTTCTTTGTATAGATCATGTGGTCACTCTCTGTTTAACCATTCATGTTGTGACCAGTGTTTTCCAAGGTGACCCCATCATTTTCTATTGCCATCAATGATGTCTGAGTGTTCTATTATCTTCTGATTCTCTCTAATACCTGTTCCTTCTTAAAAGCTAATTCATTTCATTTTGAATTTGTGTACTTTTATTATAACATAAAAAGAGCTTCTTTAGGATCTTTCCTTTTATGTGCACGCCCTGTTTATATTACTCCCTCCTCACTTTTCTTTTCCTTTTTACTTTTTGCCAGTCTAAGGGCTTGAACTCTGGGCCTGGGTGTTGTCCCTGAGCTCAAGGTGAGTCACAGCATCACTTCTGGCTTTTTCTTGAGTTGTTTGTTGGAGACAAGAGTCTTAAGGACTTTCCTGCCATGGCTGGCTTGGAACCTGATCTTCAGATCTCAGCCTCCTGAGTTGCCAGGATTACAGGCTGTGTCCCACATTTAGACGGTGTTATACATTTTACCCCTTTTGCCCCTCTCCTTCCTGCTCATCCCTTTCTAGGTCACCCTCTGTTTACAATCATGATCCAGTAAAATGATCATTATTTTAGATCTGTTTTCCATAAATTACTGAGAACATCTACTATTCGGTATACTGAGCTGGGCTTATCTCCATCAACAGGAGGATAACCAGATCCATCTCTTTTCCTGCAAATGACATACTTTCATTTTTCTTTATGGCAGATTAGTGTGTGTGTGTGTGTGTGTGTGTGTGTGTGTGTGTGCATGCATACATGTGTGTCATTGTTTCTTTATCCATGCACTGATTGTTGGTCACCTTAGTAATTCTTGTCTTGTCCTTTTGTTTCCGGTCTTCCTAGTGAATGTGAAGTGTATTTTATTATGGTTTTGGTTTGCATTTCTTTAGTGATTAGTGATCTTGGGTATACTTTCCTGTGCACATTGATCATATGCATATCCTTTTTTTTTTAAAATAAATGTGTATTCACATCTTTGGTCTACTTTTAAACAGGGATATCTTTCTTACCATTGAGTTGTAAGAGTTCTTCAGAAAGCCTAGATACAAGTTCTTAATCAGATATACAATTTATAAGTGTCTTCTCCCAGAATATGAGTTATTTTCACACTTTTTAGCCCAATGTACTTCCAGTGCTTTTGCTATTGTATCTAAGGTATCACTACCCAATACAAGGTGATGAAGATTTATTCCAGCTTATCCTCCAGAAGCTGTATGGTTTCAGCTCTTACATCTAAGTCCACAATCCACTTTCAGTTAGTTTTTGGAAGGGCCATTTCTTTCTGAGTTCAAAGCTAGTGACTGCGGGACGGGCGTGGGGGATGGGAGTGGGTGGGAGGCAGAGTGTGTGTGTGTGTGTGTGTGTGTGTGTGTGTGTGTGTATGTGTATTCAACTTGGAAACAAAACCCTTGCTATACATTATTTATACCAAACCAGATTTTATCAAACTTATTAAATATATTTTCCCACTCACATCTTACCAAATATCCTGCGAGCTATTATTAACTCCATTTTATGGACCAGTAAGCTGAACTTTACAATGCTGAAATAATTTGTCCAAAGTTAGACTGCTAGAACCAGTCACCACTAGCTCACACCTGCATCCCTAATGACTCAGGAAGCTGAGATCTGGGGGATCATAGTTTGAGGTTAACTTGGGCAGAAGAGTCCACTATACTCCCACCTTCAAGAATAACCAGCAAAAACAAAACAAAACAAAAAAAGTGAGCGGCTCAAGTGGTAGGGCACTAGCTGAGCAATCTAGGAGACCTTGAGTTCAGACACCATGAGCAAGGAAATCAAATAAGTGTAAAGACTTGAATTCAAACTCTAGTACCAGAACACTACAAAAGACAAAAAAGTTTAAAAAAGAAAAAAAAATGTTATCAGTTGTCTGGTAAGCATCTTGAATCTTCACAGTTTATCACAGATCAGAGTTTTAATTCAAATCAGTTCAAATCAGGGACTTGGAAGGAAAAAACTGTGAATCTAAGGAAAGTAGAAATAACCTCTTAAAATGGAGATGCCAATATCTACTATTCTGTATGAAATTACTCCCCCCATTCTTTCTTCCTGCTTGTAGATCCCCTTTGTGAAGAATGTGGACTATGAAGCTTAGAACAATGTAACATTGTTTCGGATGCATCATTTAGGTGTATGTAGCCTTGTGCCTCAGTTACTCTGAGATATGTACAGTACTGGAATGTGTTACTATAGAATCCCAATATTCAAGGGCACGTGAAAGCAGAATGCTTAGGAAGAGGACTTTGGTGGCCAGCCCCTCACTTTCTAAGGCTTTGCTGACCAGCTGCAGCTGTGATGGAGAGACATCTGAGAGACTGTGCAGTCTGGATGAAGAAGTTTATTTCATGTCAGTTTCCCTTGACCCCTGGGTCCCAGGGGAAAGAGCTGAGTCTTTGCTCTCCTTTTCCCAATACTCAGTGGTGATTTCATCCCTCACGCTGGTGCCTTCTTGAGCTCAGGCAGATGTATCGCTGAGATCCAGCTGTCTCCACCTCCCAAGTCACCCCACTTCCTTCCTAGGAGAGATGGTTGGAAATCAGTGTGTTAGTAATGTCATCATCTACATCCCTCCATGTCTCCTCTCCCCACCACCACCACACTCGTCCTTGGTGGAAAGAAAATAACCATATAAATGGATTACGGCAGACAAGTGATTGAAAAAAAAGAAATTTCATAAGTGAGCCAGGTGATAGTGGCTTATGTCTATAATCCTAGCTAATCAGGCAGCTGAGATCTGAGAATTGCTGTTCAAAGCAGCTCAGGAATGAAAAACTTTGAGATTCCTATCTCTAATTAACTGCCACCAAACAAAGCAAAAATAAACAAACAAAAAAATTGAAAAGGGAACTGTGGCTCAAGTGAGCATGAGCCTTGAGTGAAAAAGCTAAGGAACAGCATTCATACCCTGTGTTCAAGTTCCAGTACCAGAACAAAAAGAGAAAAAAAGGGAGGAAGGAAGAGAAAGAGGGTGAAAGAAAGGAAGGCAGGAAGGGAGGGAGGGAAGAAGGAGGGAGAGAAGGATAAAATTCAGTATATGACAACAAAACACTTGGCAGGGGAAATTCACATTTAAAGATCTTTGAGAGGTAGGTGAGTATGATCTTGGACATATGAATAGTTAGGAAGAACTGAACTAAGGTGCATTGTCAATGTTTTGCACAGCAGTTGCATTGAATAAGACATTGGAGAGAATCTCTATACCCTGGGCAGCCACTGCACCTGCGAGGCTGTAAGGCTTCCTGTCCTCTCAGGCCTGTGTTGAGATGTGGTGAAAAGAATACCATTTGAAGTGCTTTGTGATCTCCCATTCTAGACCAGGTGAAGCATGAGCGCTGTTTCAATCAGGGGAAACAAATGATGCCTATTTACATTTAATTCTGAGGTTTAGCACATAGAGGACTTTAAATCACCCTAACTCTGTGATGTTACTGTAAAATGAGTATTTTCTAGTTGCTTTTCGAAGATATCCGATTGGTAGTACTACAAGGCTATCTTGTCCTGAGGTATCGTGCGATAAAGAGAGAACAGGAATGTATTGAAATGAATCTTTAGCACCTCTGCTTCTTCTAGTCAATTCTGAGCTCTTCCTCCTCCTTATGTAATATTCTTTCTGTCATGATTTGTCTTGATTAAAATTGTTCAAAACTTTAGTTGGTTTCAGAAAACAGCTATTTCCAGACCATATAATATAAACAATTCCCTAAGACCTTCTATAATATTGTTTTTACCCAATGTACTTAATTCTTATATCCAGTAACTATGACAGTGCTTAATTTTGCTATACATATTTTCTTCTGATCTTACTGTTTGGTTAAAGTACATTGATTATACATACCTGATATTTCTATTTGATTAGTGTGGTGGCATTCACACTGGCTCATTTCCAATAATTCTTCTCTTTCAACCATGTTTTCTGCTAATCTCTGTTTGCCACAGTTTATTTCTGCAGTGGAGGTTATTTGATTTGTCCTTGATAAATTAACAGGTGTGACTTTTACAGGCTCAGGACTCAATGGCCACTTTGTATTTGTGCCAAGCCCATGGCGGGGGGGGGGGGGGGTGGGGGGGCGGAGACAAAACTACAGGAAAATGAAGATCGCTTTGTCTTCATTTATCCTACTATTTACTGCATGCCTTCGAGTTCCCAAATTAGTCTTCCTTATGGCATATCAGGGTAAAGGAGAGTCATGACGTGTGTTTTACCAGCTAGTGTCTAATTGCATAGTTTTCAACCCATTGCAATAATTACAAAATGGGGCCTTTCACTTTAGCATGTAAAGTTCTTGCCAGAACAGACTGACTGCCAAGCATATGACAGTTTTCTTCCTTTCAGATTGGAGGTTCCCAACTCTTTACGGATAATTCAGTAATCATGGAATCTTCCAGGTTCGCTGTAAACTTTGATTGCTGTTTCTATGCAAAAGGCATTCATATATATTAGCAATGGTGAGATAAACTGATCTGGAATGCCATTGTGCCTAGAAATGAAGCTACAAAATAAAGTCCACAAGGCAGAGGCTTTTGCCACAAGGCTTTCTGTGTTAGAGTAAGAATCAGTCATTGACTTTGGCTGTTTTTATGTGTGTGAGAATTTAGCAGAATTCAAAATTTATTTTGCCACAGGCCTTAATTTTTTTCTTTTCATTATCCAACTGCTAATTTGGAGGCACCTGGGTACATCATGGGGGACTTACATTAAATATATGGTGATCACTTTCTACACCAGCCATCTATTCATCTATATGAAACACTCAAGAAGATGCAAGATGGCTGGGGATATGGCCTAGTGGCAAGAGTGCTTGCCTTGTATACATGAAGCCCTGGGTTCAATTCCCCAGCACCACAGAAAAGAGCCAGAAGTGCGCTGTGGCTCAAGTGTCAAGAGTGCTAGCCTTGAGCAAAAAGAAGCCAGGGACATAGTATTCAGGCCCTGAGTCCAAACCCCAGGACGGGCAAAAAAAAAATAAAAAAAAAAGATGCAGGAGTCTAAAGTACTCAGGCAAGGTATATATGGGTGTAGGGATTTAGTGAGTGTGGACCCTCAAAGACTAGAGCTGGTTTGAAAACTTTAAGCTCACAAACTATTAAAGAGATTTTTTTAAATAGCTGTTCCATTAAAAATTCTATCTTAATAAAATTTAAAAAAATGTATAACAGATACTACATGTAAATGTATGTGTGTAATGAATATATATATATATATACACACACACACGTATATGTATATGCACCTGTGTAGGATACCTGATCATTTCAAATGGAGAGAAACATACTGTAAAACAGTAATGTCCTTTTTCAAGCACAAAGACTATCTATAGTGAAGCTGGAAGTAATTCTGAACTTACCTTTCCAGATTGTATACAGTGTAAACAGGTTTTCATTCATCCATCCTTAATTCATTTATTCATTCACCCATTCCTTGTTCCATTCATTTTTTTCATTTGTTCAGTTATTACTCTTCTAATATTTATCAAGAAGTTGCTAGGTGCAAGCCACTGTGTTTTAAAATATAATTTCAAATTTGAATACAATGTGCTTCTTTCTTGCTCTTGAGGTCTCAGGCTTTTCAGCAATGAAATAATCATAGGGGAAGGGAATGTTTAATGCTGAGATCCTCAGGGCAATTGAGTAAGTAGACCAGAACTTTCTAGAAAACAATCCCATAAAAGTAGACAGGAGAATGAGCACCCAACTCCAGCAGTCCCAGGATTGTTGGGGGTGCAAGTTCCTTCTTCAGGAAAGAAGGATAAGTGAGGTTGAATGGTAAACAGGACCAATTTTAACCTTACAGGCTCTGCTTGGATTTCACTGACTTGATAATAAGGCTCTTTTGAAAGAGTTTAACTTGAGGAGTGTCATAGTATTTATACATCATGCCTAAAAATTGAGTGGGGCTGGATTCTGGGGGCTCATGCCTGTAATCCTAGCTACTCAGGAGGCTGAGATCTGAGGATCACTGTTCTAAGCCAGCCTAGGCAGGAAAGTCCATGAGACTCTTATCTCCAATACCCAACCAGAACACTAGAAGTAGATCTGTGGCTCACAGTGGAAGAGTGATATCTTTGAGCAAAAAGAGCTTGGGAATAGTACCCAGGCCCGGAGTTCAAGCCCCATGACTGAAAAAAAGAGAAAAAAGGAAAAAGTGGGGCTATTCTTTCATATCCTTGCTTTTTCTATATATTACTTTTCCTAGAAGCCTGTGGTTTTTTCTTGTTTTGTTTTGTTTTATGGGGGAGGGGCTGCCCCCCCCCCTCCATTCCCCTTGGCTCTTTTGCTCTGAACACCTTGGAACTCAGTGATAATTGTTCACAATGTTTCACTCCAGAGGCAGAGACACCACTGCTGGCCTGGCCTGTGGGTTCATTCCCCCCCAAACACTTCACTGTGATGGAAACTTTTGCCTTTCCAATTAAATTATTTTGTAAAAGAGTGTCAATTTGGTCTTCTCCTCCAAGCTGTGGGGGGTAGGTGGGGAGGGGGGCTAGAGTCTGAGCTGTGGATGAACACAGAAGCTGTATGAATGCAGAGATATTGATAAAGATGCTTTTCAAAGGGCTCCAGCTAATTGGCAGTGGGATGAGGGGGTGGGTTTGTGAGGACTACAACATTGGCTTGTCTATTTTCGGGGCTCTTTGTGGAGGTTGCTAGAGTGAGGGGAGCTAATCAGGAGACCTGCATGGGGAGAGAGGCGTGTTATTTAATTAGCTTTACAATGGCCTGACTTGAAGGCACGTGGTGGTTTTAATAGAGGGAGATAGATGCCCTTTTTTGCAGGGCTAATTGTTAGGAAAAAGCAAGGTCTTTGTTCCCACCCAGCATGAGGGCTCTGATCTCTTGGAGCCTAGGGCTTCCCCTGCTTATAATTTTAGACAGAGCTATTCAAGGGAGCTTTGCAGAGAAAAGAAGAACAAGAACAGTATTGTATATGCAGGATCACTGCCCAAACTTCCCCAAAGTCATGGGGGGGGGGGAATAAAAAAAAAGAGCCAGAGGACCCAGCCATGTGCATTTTGGAGTATTTCCCCATTCTTTATTTATTATGGCTGTTGGAAGGGCAAAGCAATCCTTTCATCAACTTGGAGCTGAGGTAGGGCAACTTAACCAAACATGGCCCAAAAAACCAACTAAGTCTGTGCTTCCAATAATATGGCATTCGTCTGGCTAAAATGGGCAGGCAACTTGCAAGGAGACGGTGATTTCCATGATGCCAGCGTTGGTGGCAAGGTGCCAGGCAAACATCGTGCCAGAATACAAATTGAGTTGTTGATCTTCCCTAACTAGCAAAATCTGTATTACACAAGGGACAGTACTGGGAGGGTAGCCCTTGGTTGTGAGTGGTGGCCCAAGGGGCAAGGTAATTGAGCATTGCACAAGATTCGGTGGGGTCCACTGGCCAACACAAGCTTCTCCTCAGCAAGTGACACTTTATCTGAATTCCAGATGACAAGTCCAAGCTTGGGGCTGGTGGGTCTAGAATTCTGTCACTAACATGCATGTGCCTGGCATGCTTAGAAATGAGTGGAAGTTCTGATTTACAACACCACATGTTTCAATTGGCAGATGAAAATGAGTGAACACAAAGAAAGATGAGTTAATACAAAGACGAATGAACACAAAGAAAACTTGCCTGAAGTAGTTGTATTGCTGTTATGACTGGTAGGAACCGATTGGGGAATGCTTCTTAGCAACGTACAGGGCAGGCCATGTGCAGGATTTTGACAAATTACTGCCCAACCCGATAGTTTAATGGTCAGGACAATCTCATTAAAAAAAATCTCATTTGGTTAAAGTTGTACAAAAATCACTGGATAGCTATCACTCTGCTACCCAGATAGGAGAGAACTCAATATTGGAAGGCATCTTTGAGGGTGTATCTATGTACGTATCTGTGCTGCTGATTGGTGCAGCTTTGAACCTGAGTTTAGAATGTCCACAACCCTATTTCCCATCGCCATGGTGAGACTTAATCCTTTCACACCCAAAAGGCTTGTGTTGTGGGTGTGTGATTTATTCACTTGATAAAAAAAAATTCCTTTTATCACTTAGTCATGATCTTAATGGCATGTACCCAATAGACACCCATAGACTAATGTTTTTTCCTTGTGTGCCATGGTTTGGATTATGAATTGTTTAGGTGCATTCAATCTGAAGTCATGATTCCTACTTTTAAAATTCACAGTAGCAATTCAGCATCATGGAGTACTTTATTGTGTGTCAGGTCCCATGCAAAAGTTCTTGGCATACACATACATTTTGTATTCAGCTCCACTCTCGGGACACTTTCATCAGCTATGTTTAACAAAATGGAGGCTTTCTGAGGCAGGAGAGTGACAAAGCCCAAACTCAAACTCTGGTGTCACTACTGCCAAAGCTTAGGCCATTAACTGTTCCACTCCATCAATGTTCAGGTATTGTAGAGCTTATGTGCATTCTGTGTCTGGAAGATACCAATACCGGATGGTTTCTGTGCAACAAGAAACTGCAGGTCTTTGCATGCATTCTTGAGAAGCTTGGACATGAAAGTGCCTTCTTACTCTCATACTTCAGTTCAATTCAATTCACTCCAATTTGATTGCAAAAAACCCCTCCATAGGAGTAAGCATTAATGGGAAGGGGTGTACATGTAGGTTCCAGGCCTTTCGTGGATCTGGAATAGTTATTGCTGATCACCTGGTCTCTCTCGGTGCTACAAAATTCCCAGAAAGAGAAGTCTATGGTATATTTTTTCTTTAAAATTCTCAACAAAATTTAGAATTTTTAATTCCTGGAAAGGGATCTCTCCTGGGAACCTGCCATAAGAGAGCTGCCTTTTGTTCTCTCCTCCCTGAATTAGCTGCTAGCTCCCCGCCCAGTAGTACTCCACCTCCTCCTGGTTGGTCCCTGGTGATTCTTCTTATCCAAGTCCATTGGTTTGTGTCCAGTCATAGGGCTTGGACTCAGGGCCTGGGCACTAGCCATGAGCTTTTGTGCTCAAGGCTAGTGCTCTGCCACTTTGAGCCACAGCTCTACTTCCAATTTTCTGGTGGTTAATTGGAGTCTCATGGACATTTTTGCCTGGGCTGGCTTTGAACCAGGATCCTCAGATCTGAGCATTCTGAGTATCTAGGATACAAGTGTGAGCCACTAGCACCCAGCCCAAGTCTTTTCTGTGATGAAGTCGTTCAAGAGGATTTTCTAGTCTGGGAAAAACATGTGTCCTATCCATCTGATGATATAGATTTTCTTTAAGATTAGATTTTCCCTATAGTTTCTACTTCTCTTTGTTTTTCACCTTATTCATCATTACCTATTATTTTGAGCCACAAGCCCTTGAATGTGCTTCATGAGTCTGACTGATGGTGGCTCTGTACATGTTACTCAGATGGGAATTTCTCCTCTCTTCTTCACAAATTCAAAGAAAGGTTTCTATTGCATGGCAGCCAGATAGATGAGATGTGAGCTACTTTTGTTGCCACAAAACAATGCCAAGCAAACTGGGATGGCTTCTTAGAAATTCCACACAACCTAACATCTCTCAGTGGCTCTTAAGAATGCAGAATCAAGGGCATTGGTGGCTAACGCCTATAACCTTAGCTATGCAGGAGCCAGAGATCTGAGGATTGCGACTTAAAGCCAGCCCCCACAGGAAAGTCTGTGAGACTACTATCTCCAAATAACCATTAGAAAACTGGAAATGGTGCTGCAGCTCAAAATGGTAGAGCACTAGCTTTGAGCTGAAGAGCTCAGGGACAGCGCTCAGGCCCAGAGTTCAAGCCCCACAATCCACCAAAAAAAAAAAAAAAAGATGCAGAATCATGTGTGAGCTGTAATGCCAGTGAGGCTGATATCTCTCTTCTTTTTGTTAAATTTTGTTTTTGTTTTTGTTTTTTTACATAGTTGTACAATGGAATTTCAATTCAACATGTCAAGTTCTGAGTACAGGGCATCTTGATCCATTGTCACTCCTTCTATAGTGCTGCCCTGTCTCTTGCTACCCCACTTAGCCTCCCAAGTTACCTGGCTTTTCATTTTCATAGGCTTATCGCTTCTTGAGGCTGTTTGCCATTGGTCAGAATTACAGAGGTGGCATGGTTCGTGGTGCTCAAATATTCTAAATATAACTAATTACATGAAACCTTCCAATCTTTTTTCCTGGATCTAACAAGCTGGTATATTTAATGAAACTTATATTCTGTGCATACTCTTCAAGATAGTACAGCTCATGCTCCAAAACACATTTAAAAAGAAAGAGATTTGAAGTAGCATGATGTGCATCTCTTTTCCTCTGCGTTAGATTTAGCATCAATGTAGGAAGAAGAGTCTCATAAATCCATTAGGATACTATCATGTAATTCAGTGAAGGATATTTAAGGTAAAATGTTTACAGACAACCAAAAGGGCACACTAAATTAATTGTTTACTAATTTCTTTTTTGCGATAATTAGGAGGTTGTACAAAGGGGTTACCCTTCCTTCACGTTCTCCCATTCTCTCTTCACAAGTTGCATAGTTCCTCTTTTACATAGTGTATATTGAATGCCATGATGTATACTAATTTCTTAATGTGAATTTTTTTTTCTTGAGACTCTTATAGCCCATTATAGTTCAGGTGTCATGATGGAATTGAACCAAGCCTATTATTTCCTTGGTTTTTATGGTTAAGATCAGTAAGTTCTCTTTTGTAATGTCTTTATTCCCCACTAGCAGATATCGATGTTTAAGTATGGAGAGTACCCTTTTAACCCAAACAAGAAAGTTCAAGCACTTTTTACCTGTCCCTGTGTGCTTGCTAGGCATAGATGCTCAGTTGACAATCCTTGTCCTTTCTCTTCCTGTCCCTATTCAACTCATGCCCATCTTCACCCCATTTGTACTCTCTACCTATCCCCCTCCTTTCTATGCCTGTAGTAAAAGGATACATTTCAAAATACAATGCTTCCGAGGAAGACTGGTCACAGTGTATTTGAGATGGTAAAGGGGATGTGTAATAGACACCGTGTCCCATAAAGTATGTAACACTTGACTCTTTCTTGTAAAGAAGGGGGGAAATTGAGCTTATTGCATACATTTTCCTTATAAATACTGCACCTAAAAGCTGTATATCTGACCTTGTGGCAATCAGTGCAAACAAAGACTCATCTCAAAGTTCAGTCTTGAAGACAGTTCTTGAACAGTTGGAAGTGATGAGCAGCACACTGCATAAAATGTCCATACTGATGATAAAACCCTTGGTTTGTTATGGGATGAGCCTTTTTCCCCCCACAAACTACTACTCTTGCCTACACTCAGAAGAAAAGCCACATGTATATTGTGATCATAAGCATATTCTCCTTTAAGAGGATGAATGCTGGAATAAGCAGAATAACTAGTGGTTAGAAAGGCATTAACCCTTTAATCAGCACCATTCATTGGGCTCCCAAGGTCTTCAATCAAACACCACAGGTGCAATAATGACTGGAGTTTCTTTTGCTGTTTGTCCTGAGACTGCATGAGCAAGGAGCACATATTCCAATAGATTCCAAGGATGGATGCTCAGGGTGCTGAGGACAAAAGGAAAATGTATGGGTATGGGAGTAAAGTTTCTAAGAGGGAAATTCTTTCACATGGAAAATGTACATGAACCTGAGAAATGAATCCCATGCTTGTGTTGTATCAGTCTGTGACCTCCTGGGACCTATCCAAGTCTGTCCTGGATCCTTGGTATCTCTTCAGCTTGAGGACCTCCCATTCAGTTGACTTTCGTAACTCTTTGATTCTTAAAAGTTGGTTTTGTGTAGGTATTGGGCACATTCTCAATTTTTTTAAAAAAATTGTAATTATAAATAAAAGTGATGTATGGAGGGTTACAGTTACATAGGTCTGGTAAGGAATACCTTTCTTTTTGGACAATGTCACTCCTCCCTTCCCTCTTTCCCAGTTTTTCCTCCCTGTTCCACATGAGCAAATCTTAATTTCATTTTGGAATTTAGGGGACTTAAGGCCCAGAAAAACAAAGGCTTGGAATCACTGATTCTTATTTCTTCCATTACATCTGGCCCTCGTCATGACCCATGATCATTGCATCCTTCCCACAGAAGGTCCCTCCTACGGATCCTCTTTTAACCTCTTCTGATTGGCTTCTAGTGAGATTTGCTTCTTCAGCTATCAGAATGGAGAAACTCTCCATCTCATCTCTGCTCCTTGATCTCCAGGATGATACAAGTTAGTCCTTTGGGGCAATTGACTTTGGCATTTAAGAGAAGGAAGACGGTTCCACAGTGAAATTATCTTCCTGTGAGAGTCAAGCCACAACTGCAGAGAACATCTGTTTTGAAGTTCCGTGTTGTCTTTGTAACCTAAGAGTCTAGTAGGGTAAGATCAGAGGAAGGCCTTGCACCACCTGCAGCCTTGGTGGTAGGGTGGGAATCTTGTTCCCATGAAAGAGACCCTGGGCCTCCACTTTTGCCAGGCTATTAAAAAATGTTGGCTCTCTTATCATCTCTGCTAATGCCACTATCTCTCTGCCTCCTCATGAGGCCAATTTAGGACAATGTAAATTGGGATCCCAATTATAGGATCCCCACAGGTGTGGAGGGCAGTCTGCATTCAGCATTATCCGGTCTCAGGTGGGAGCAATAGTCCCCAGAAAGATGCTGTCTGTAGGCTTTGGAGAGGCAAACTGACCCTGAGTGTAGAAGAGGCTTCCATACTCTGTAGCCTTGATTGACTACTCGCCTCATCTGTCTGAGCTGTGTCTGATTTGCTGCGCGGACACGTGATGTCTAAACGGATGCATTCTAAAATGTCGCTTGGTCTGTGGATTAGGCCAATCCGTCCCACATTGTTGGGGCTGCAGATGCAGATGAATGGTTCATAATTATAGTCTAAAGAAACTGCAGACAGCAATAGAGCCAAGCCAGACCCTTTTCTTCTTATAGCCCATGCCAAGCTGTCTCCCACAGGGAATGAGAGTGTGGTTATTCTGCAATCTACTTGTCCCAAGACAGCTCATGTGGTACACAGAATCGGGTGCAATTTCTAGAAACCAAGTCTGAGCATTTACAAGCTCCCCTGTACATCGGATCCTGTTCTGTGTTACAAGGCTGATTGGAATAGACTAAGCCAAGCAGCTGAGACTTCTCTCATCCATGTGGCATCTGTAAATGGCAAGGGTAGTTGCCATGGAGAGCTAGCTATCAGGGGGTCCTGACACTGTCTTGGTGCCTTGTTCAGTTGTGTGGCGCTGGACAGGGTGAATTGTTCACATGTAGACTTAGTTTTTCTTTTTGGTGAATGGGAAGGGCTATGCTTGTTCATCACCAATAGGCTTCCACCCATTTTGAACCTGTGGTCAGAAAGTCTGAGTTTTCCCCCCCCCCCTCAAAAAAGTCATCAGTAATTGTGACCTTGAAAAGCAGCTTTAAAAAACAAATTGAGAGCCAGGTAGGTGGCTCACGTCTGTAATACTAGCTACTCAGGAGACTGAGCTCTAAAGATGGTGGTTCAAAGCCGGCTCAGGTAGGTAAGTACATGAGACTCTTCAAGTAACGACCAGAAGACTAGACATAGATCTGTGGCTTAAAGAGGTAGAATGGTAGCCTTGACCAAAAGAGCTCAGAGACAGGGCCCAGGCCCAACTTCAAGCCCCGTAACCAAATAAAGAAGAAAAAAAAGTGAAGGACCTAGCTAAGAGAAAGATTTATAGTGGATTTTCACATATTTTACTTGATCTTTAAAACAGTAATAAAGAGTTGGGGCATTATGATTTTTCTGATTGTAGATACTGCGCTCAATGCTTTGTGGGTATGATTTCATTTCATGTTCTCAATAATCTTAAAAAGTGGATGCTGCAAGGTACGGTGGCTCACAACTGTCATCCAAGCTATTCAGGAGGCTGGGATCTGAGAATCACAGTGGGAAGGGAGCCCTGGTAGAGGAATTCAAGAGACTTTTATCTCCAGTTAACCAGCAAAACGGCAGAAGTATGGCTACGGCTCAAGTGTTAGCGTCAGCTTTTGAGCAAAAAAGCCCAAACTACAGTGACTTGAGTTTAAGTCCCAGTATCAGTGCATGTGCACATGCACACACACACAAAGATACTATTATTTTCCCTTCTCATATGTGGAGGAACTGAGTTTCAGAATTGTTTAAGTGTGACTTACTGTGGTAAATTAAGCCCATGAATTGGTACAGCTAGAGTTAGAGCCTGAATCTTATTCTAGAGTCCACACTGTTCACTACCATAGGTCTATTTTATTCTAAAGTTTTCCCCAACAAATAGACCACCAAGTCTTCTCTCCCCTCCCTCTGTTTCCTCCTAACTGTGGCTCCATTATCCCTTATTGTTTATTGTACCTTCTAAACAATAGCTAATGCGTCTGTTACAGACCAGGGTGGTTTTATTCCCTGAAGCAAGAGGAGGTTGTGACACCAAAAGGTTAAGTAGTTTGGGTGAGGTCATTGGGGTAGCCCGCAGTCAGCAGTAATGCTGTCTTCCCAGTCCGCTACTTGGGTTTTCAGGCTGACCTCAGGCCTTTTGGAATTAGAGTTTCATTAATAGAGTTATTTTAACTTTTATTTTCTAGCTCTGATTTTTCCATTTTATTGCTGTTTGATGATAGATATTACAGCTAGATTAGCCTCTGGCATCTTTCTTACCCAGCATGCTTTTTTCTAAACTTAACAGATACAAAACAGCTTAAGTTTGTGAAGCTGCTTCTTCTTCTTCTTCTTCTTCTTCTTCTTCTTCTTCTTCTTCTTCTTCTTCTTTTTCTTCTTCTTCTTCTCCTTCTTCTTCTTCTTCTGAAAATGATAGGGGTTTCTGCCTTTTCAGGACAAAAGAAAAAAAGCAGGAAAAAAAAGTCACAAAACAGACCGCAAATGCAGTGCAGACAGGTTGCTAATTGAGAGCTTGAGTGTTCTCTCTCTCTTTAAAAAAAATCTTACATGTATACCAGTAAATCAACATCTGTGAGTCATAAACTCACCCTGGATCGGCCGTTAGTGGTCTGAATGTTTTTCTACCTGCCTTCAGTACAGCATATTTTTGCTCAAAACTCAGAGATTTGTTCTATTTTATTCTGTTGGAGTTCAAGATTGAGGAGTAGGCAAGATTCAAGAGGAATCTTGGAGAGGAAGAAGTATGTTTTCTATGATTGTTTAAAATGAAATATATTTTTTATCTTTTTAACTTTGTTGAAGCTGAGTAGAATTGAGGGGAGGAATATAGAGGAACAAAATTTGTTTTGTTTTACATTTTTTCATGTGCTGAAAGAGTGCCTGGAAAACAGTGGCCATTTTCTTATCATTTTACTTGCCTCGTTCATGGTTCTGTCCCCTAAATCCTGTAGTCTTTTTTTTTTTTTTTTAACTTGGTGTGGAGCAGGAATGGAGCTTGAGGAGTTCCAGTACTTGGTAGAATGTACTTGGTAGTACTTGGTAACTGAAGTCTACAGAATGTTTGAAACTTTAATTTGTTTTGTCCCCAGTGCAGAAGTAACTGACTAGCATAATAATAATAAAAAAAAGACAAGTCACTTCCCCTTCTTACCATACCTGAGTGACCAAAAAGCTGACCATCCCTCATTTAACACACTTAACAAACATCTGTACAGGTCTAAGCCATTCAGCAAGGCACTTACTTTACTAAGATGTCAGATAGAAATGTCATTTAAAGATTGTAAGAATCTTTAGAGAAACCTATGTGAGTCCTAGCCAGAATAAAAAATTACAATTTACCAAAAATCTGATGAATCAAGCATAACAGACCTCACTGCATATTAATTTCTGATTGGATTATTAACATGTCAATAACATAAAATCTTTGAATTTTGCCTTGTAAGTGCTTTTCATCCTATGTTTCAAGAAGATCCAAGGCATGACTTCTGATAGTATGAACATTTGTAATTAGTATTATCTAGAGGTCTGTGGGGGTCCCTATCTATCTGCTCAGCAATCCCATTGCTGCTCTGCTTCCCACCCCCAAATTCCCTGCTTTGGGCATTCGAGCATTTGAGCTTCTGAGCTTCAGGACTGAGTTAGAAAATGGGATGATTGGCTAGCTGATTTGTCATTGTTGAAAGATTACAAGTGTCCCATCTATTTCCCTCCCCCTGCCTTGCTTGAGTGGGAAAGTGTTTACAGTTGAATTATGGTGGGCCGTTTTAGTGTCTCATGTGAATTTTAGTGTTTAGGTTAGAAAAGAAAGTGGAAGAACAGACCTGGCTAGAGGGAGAGGGAAAAAAAATTACTCTGAGCAAACTGTGTTTTCCGATAGGGAAGTTTTCACACTTGGAATAAAATATTTCATTATTTTTCATAAGTCATCACCAACAATTACAAAATTTCCCCAAAGCAGCTGTTGATTTATCCATCTCTCCTTCAGATATCATATGTGAACAAGGCAGGACCCAGTTCCAGACCCTTCTACTCTGTGGCTTACTTGGACGTGTGAATGTACAATTCATTCATCAGCTGTTTCCCTGAGCTTTTCCCAGGACCCAAAGTGTCTGTTCTTGTCATCTGGGGGCTAGTATTGTTTTCTTATGCCTTCTGGAAACACAGCTGGACCCCAACAGTCTTTGTTCTTTCGAAAAATTAAGATTGTCACATATACATATTTTCCTCTGGTCCCTGACCAAAAACTAATGGGGTATAATCTGGAAGTTGGACCAAAAGCCCGAGATTTACATTTATTCTTGAATCCTTCCCCGATTTCCTGTGAGAAGCTTGCTAGTTGCTAATGCTCAGAGGAGAGGAAACCCAGCTTAGATGAAGGTAAGCAGGTGTATTAAAATTTGCCTGAGACAGGGGCTACAGTTGGAAGCAACTGGTAGCACAAATCAGGAAACTACTAAAAATAGCTTTCTTTGAGGTTGTACAGGAAGGTTTGTTTAGTGTTTTAAAATCAAATGCAGGTCTCAATGGTTGTACACATGTATGTATCTACGTCCTGGTTGATTTGATGGTTGAGATCAGTTATCTCCAGGTATAAACCAATGTGCTGCTAGCAAATCGTGCATTATTTTGATTCATTTTGTGTTATCTGAAGTGTTAGGAGTCCCCAAATGTGTTTTCCCCCTACCCCTTGCTTTCCAGTTAAGTATCTCAGAGATTCAAAGTAGAGGACTAAGCTGACCTGGCTTTTTTTTTTTTGAGGGAGGGCGGGCAGGGTGGAATTTGAGGTGGTGGCTGGAGGTTTATTGGCTTTATCTAATAGTCATCCTGAAAGACGAAGCCTCGGCCTGTGATCACATAATTCGAGGTACAGAATTGCCAGAAACTCACCCCCCTTCCCATCCACTGCTGTAGAAGCTTATGGAAGCCTGCGATGGGGGTTCAGAGGTGACGTTCCCTACTCCGAACTGTCCTCCTCCCCGGTAATACAAGGGGCATTTGGGTCTGCATTTGGAGGTCTCCAGTCAGCTGCCTCTCGCCCGATTGTAATCAAACGCAGCCATCACCAATGCTGCCTCTGCCCTGCCTAAACCTTTGCAAGAGTGGGAGCCAGGTTCCCGAATCACCACTAGCCGGTTGGAGTCCCACCCTCGGAATCCCTCTGAGGACGTCAGCCCGTGACCCCCACGACCCGCTCGCACGCTCGCCCCTGGGTGCCCATGCCTCACGTCCTGTGTGTGTCAGTCTTTGTGAATGAATGATGCACACGCGCTGAGGAAACTATTCTGCTACTGGGAGGAGGGGGAGCGGCGGGTGATCAAGCCCTCAAGAATGCGTGGAGAATCAGACGGACTTTCCCGAATCTGTCGTGGTGGAAGCGGCCCAGGCGCGGGGTTCAGGGCCCTTCCCCTCCCGGCGGACGAGCCGGGGCTCAGCGGGGGCCCGCCGGCACTCCCGAGCCCAGCTGCGGGGCGGCCAGGCGCGCCCCGCCCTTCCTTTCGCTTTAGGCGGCGGGCGGTGATTGGCCCTGGGCACTCTGGAAGCCACGCCTCCGGACACGCCCACCGCCCCCGGAGAGCTGAGCGCGCGGACCGGCTCGGGCCCGGGCACACGGAGGAACGCCCTAAAGAGGAGGGGAGGGCGCCCGAGCGAGGGGAGGGAGGAAGAAGCGGGGTCCTGGGGAGCGAGAGCTGGAGCTAGAGCGAGCCGCAGCCGGCGGTGGCCGTGGGAGCGAGCGAGTGAGCGAGAGAGGGGGCGAGGGGCGCCTAGGAGCGGGCGAGCCAGCCAGCCAGCCGGGCGAGGACCCAGCGCGCTCACTTCTCCGCAAAAAGTGTCAACTTCCCGGGAGACCGCGCCGGGCGCGCACGGTCCAGGCGTGAGGGTGGAAAGGCAGCAGGGCATTTGGAGTCTTTAAGGAAGAAAGTCGGAATCTTCCCCCCTTCCCCGTCCCGTCCCTTTTCTCTTGCTAAGAATCACCCCCCCCCCCCAACTCCCCATTAAAAAGAAAAAAAAAACTATAACCGCAAACTTGCCCTCACCCGGTCTGGCCCCTACTCCTGGCATCATGAAGGCGGCCGTCGATCTCAAACCGACTCTTACCATCATCAAGACGGAAAAAGTCGATCTGGACCTTTTCCCTTCCCCGGGTGAGTGGTGATTGCCAAGCGCCCCCCCCCCCCCCGCCCAGTCCTGGGGGGGGGTCTCCTTATTTTCCCTCTGCTGCTCCCATTCTAGGCGCTTGATTTCTGCCAGGGATGCTGGTGGCAACTGGAGGGAGGGAGAGGCCAGGAGGGGGGCTTGTTGGTGGCCCAGAATCCTTGGTTTGGGGCATAGTATTTTATTTTCACAGCTGTGTTTTGCTAAGTGGTGGGAATAAAGCTTATAGAATTTCTAGCATCCCATTCTTTTTCTTCTCTTAAAAAAAATCTCTTCTTTCCTATGCCCTTATTTCTTACTCATAGCAAGAGGACCTGGCATTGCCTTCCAGAACTTCATGTCTTTTTTTTTTTTTTTTTGTTTTTTTTTTTTTTGGCCAGTCCTGGGCCTTGGACTCAGGGCCTGATCACTGTCCCTGGCTTCTTCCCGCTCAAGGCTAGCACTCTGCCACTTGAGCCACAGCGCCGCTTCTGGCCGTTTTCTGTATATGTGGTGCTGGGGAATCGAACCTAGGGCCTCGTGTATCCGAGGCAGGCACTCTTGCCACTAGGCTATATCCCCAGCCCCAGAACTTCATGTCTTGATTTTGCAGCTCCTAGAATTGGAACTGGTTAGAGGGCAGTAAGAGCTGAATGGGGTGTCTAACGGGCTGGCCTTCTAGTTCCTTTCCCTATAAAATCTTGCCTTCCCAAGCTCTCTTGGGTCTTTGCTGGGTACATGATGAGGTGGTAGGAAGAGAACTGAAATGATCCTTTTTATCCTGGTATTCATGCAGGTTCC
The DNA here is from genome assembly GCF_023159225.1 of Perognathus longimembris pacificus. Taxonomy (NCBI): domain Eukaryota; kingdom Metazoa; phylum Chordata; class Mammalia; order Rodentia; family Heteromyidae; genus Perognathus; species Perognathus longimembris. The sequence continues at coordinate 105,273,656 of NC_063163.1, forward strand.
TAATTTGACCAGTGTTTCGATTTGGTTGTGTTTAGTTGGTACCAAAGAGCCTAGAAGAAGGAAAACATCACAACGCCAGGCATGGCTTGAGTGTCTTTGGTTCATAATGTTGTTCTGAAGAGAGAGAAAGAAACTTCATTTTTTCTTAGACCCAAATTTTGGTGCTAAGCAGATGGAATTAACTCCACAGGATTCCTGTAGTCTGAGAGGGAACCAATCTTATCTATAAGGCAGAGAACTGCCTCCTGGCCTTAGTGAGGAATGGTTTTGGAAATTAAAGTATCTAAAAGATAGGGGGAGAAGTCCCTGAGTTCTGGAAGAAAATTGTTACATGCACCTCTGTTGTATCTGATTGTCAATAACTTTAGTTGCTGTTCTCTGGCCTTTCTTTGCCTCTGCCATAATTAGCTGCCTGCTTTAACCCTTTCTTAGCTTAAATTTCCAAATGAAGGTCAAGCTGATATTTTGTCATTCGGAGGTCCATCAGAACACCTTAATAGAGGAATTAAGATCTTTCCTACTCCCTGCCAGTTTCCCAATATTCAATCCCTGGATTGCTGTGTACAAAGAAGGCTGGACTAGTTTCTTGTCATCCCATGACCATGGCCAAGTCAGTGCAATGCTGAGGCCCAGAGCCAAGATTACAGGCACTGAGAGCTGCTGTGAAGGTTGTCTTTGGGGGTCCAAGGGAGCTAGAAGAAGTTCTGTGTGTCACAAGTGATCTATACCATACAGAGGAGCAGTGAAGGGATAGTTCACAGTGAAGACATAAACTCAGCTAATAGACTCTTCCTTTAAGAATGACTTGTTTACATGTGTTGTTATGTGTGTTTATGGGGAAGAGACAGAGCCGGTCATCTGGGAAATATCATCTAGATATGTCAGTTCACATACCTACTATAGATATTTCTTGTTGGCACTGAACAGAGCCCCTGGCAACACATGTTTTCGATCACAGCGAACAGCTGAAGCATGTTCGTCTGGTAATTTAATATTAAATATTAGAGATTTAAAGTATATGGGGCTGTTACTTCAGTTACGGGTAAAAATAAGCCCTGGGCAAGTGAGTTTCTTTAGCTTTCCTATCCACGAAATGGGGACGGGATGGAGATGGTAAGGCCTAATGCTACCATCCACATCCAATACAGGATGCATATCTCTCTCCCTCTTTCTCTCTTTCTTTCTCTCTTTTACTCTCTTTCGCTCACTTTTTCTTTCCTTCCTTCCTTTTTTCTTTCTTTCCTCTCTGTCTCTCTTCTCTCTCTTTCTGTCTCTCTCTCTGTCTCTGTCTCTCTGTCTCTCTGTCTCTGTCTCTGTCTCTGTCTCTCTCTCTCTCTCTCTCTCTCTCTCTCTCTCTCTCTCTCTCTCTCTGCCAGTATTGCGGCTTGAATTTAGGTCCTGGGTGTTTTCACTTAGGATTTTTGTTCAAGGTTGGCACTCTACTACTTGAGTCACAGCTCTGATTCTGGCTTTTTGGTGGTTAATGGGAGACAAGGGTCTCACAGTCTATTGCTGGGGCTGGCTTCAAACTGTTCTCAGCTGCTACCCCCTTTAGTAGCTAGGATTACAAGCAGGAGCCACCAAACCTGGCTACGATATGCATTTTTACAATGGCTTTTTGTTGTTGTTGTTGTTCTGAAAAGATTCCCAAGCCACCATCCAGTTTCATAAGTAATTTTCAATGCAGCAACATTTCATCTTCTCATGAGGTTTTATTTCTAAAATTTTTAGGGAGGGAAGTTAGGAGAATAACGTGTAAACTCTGAAAATTACATAGAAATAATAACTAATTTTTAACTCTTTGGAGGGAACTTCAGTTACTTCTATGTAAATAACATACCCATGCCTCAGAAAGGGACATAGAGGTAGAGAAAAGGTAAGTAACTTCAGTGAAAATCTCCAGAGAGCCAGTGGGTGATGTAAAATGAGTTTCTCGCTTCTCAGTACCTATTATCATGAGGAAGGTCGCAAGGTGCCTTTGATATAGCTCAGCACTGAAACTTCAGTTAGGACTTACTCTGACAGGTGCAAATATGGAAGAACCCTTGGCCGGGCCTGCTGCTTTTACCAGGGGAAGGACAAGACTTTGTCTGAGTAGAGACTTGCCAGCAGACCGTATAGGACATGTGTTTAAAGTTTAACTGCTCACAGTGTGGCTTTGTGTGTCCACAGCTGTGAATTAAATAGTCATCACAATGACTTCTTTGGGTTGCCTGGTTTCTTATGTGTGGAGACAACTATTGTAGGAGTGTTAGCTGGCTTTAACGGTTAAACTAGAATTTCCTTTCTCCTCCCCAACCTTTCCCAATTTGGCCAAATAGAGGCAGTCAGGAGATGGGGTGTCCAAACAGGAGTCAGTAGGCCTGGGATATTTGTCCACCTTTGTGGCTAAGACATGCTTTTGAACTTTTATTCACTTTTTTTCCCCTCTGTGTTGGTACTTGGGCTTGAACTTCAGGGCTGTGCTGTTCTTTAGTTTTTCCACTGAAGGATATCCATCTACCCTTTGAGCTACAGCTCCATTTCTGGCTTTTTGGTGGTTAGTTGGAGATAAGAGTCTCACAGATTTTCCCTTCCAGGCTGACTCCAAAACTCAATCCTCAGATCTTAGCTACCCAAGTAGGGAGTAGGTAGTATTATAGGCATGCACCACTTGTGTCTGACTCTTTTTTCACTGTTATTCTTTATTGAGATCTTAGAGGATTTTTGACAGCATTACATACCAAATTATCATATGCTGTAAAATAACCTTGACATTGATTTCCCATGTAAGTGTGAAGTGGGATCTTATTCTGTCTCATTGTGTTGTGTCTGATCTTAAATAGACTCAAACCTAACATGGTCATTGAGTAGTTTCTGGTTTTTTCCTTGGCGTGGAGTTGGCTGAAAAGGAGCTGAGGCCACCCAGGCTGGGCGCCAAAGCAAACACATTCCCAAGCCACTTCATTTTTTCTCTCCTTCCCCATTCCACTCTACCTTCTAGGCGATATGAATCAGTGCTCTAAGTTCTAGTTCTGGATCTTTATCCATTAATGAGACTAAAAGGGCCATTCCTAAACCCCATCCCACCTTGGCAGAGTTGGTTCTTCCAATGGAGATTGATTTTGTCCTTAGAGAGGAGACAAAGCTTTGTCCTTTCTCAATGAGCTGCCTGGCCTGTCAGGATTATTTGCTCATTGTGTGCCCCTACTGACCGTGCTCTGTTTGTGACAAAAGAAAGACCCTTGTATCTCAGAGCAATGACTAGAGGCAGCCCAGGTGACCACTTAGTTACTGTGTTGACTTGGGGTAAATTACTTAATGTCTCTGTATTCTAGTTCCTGCATGTGTACTGTTACTCAATATGATTGCATGAAGATTACAGCTGTGAATTTGGGCAAAATCTTCACCCAATACTGTAATGGGTTCTGCTGAAGAGTTAACTCAAAGTCATGTCAGTAAAGGATTTTCAGAGGCCCCCTTGAAAGGTTTGATTGACAGGTATGGTGGCTACATTACGTACATTGCCCAAATCTATTGCGTGAGAGTGCACAGAGGAATAACTTAAGACTCTTTTGCCTGCTTCACTGAGATCTTGTGCCAGTGAAGGTTCATGCTTGTCCCAGAAAGCAAGCATGGTGGGCAGGTAATTTTGAGTATCTTGAAGGCTGACAAGCCAGGGATTGGTCAGTTATCTTGGGTGATAGAGGCTGTCATTGTTACTTCAAAGCAGGAAGTCCACTAAGTCTGAGGACTAGGGCGACATTTTCAGGGCTGATGGAGACCTAGTTTTTTCCATGATGCACGATTGAGAAATGCATTGTGTTTAGTTATTATAAAATATCTTTCATTTTATTTATTTGGTTGGCAAAACTTGCATTCCTGGCATATTTGGGCAGTTTGTGTTGCTGTGTCTTTTTTTTTTTCTTTTTTTGGTCTGTATAAATTTTTTTCCTTCTTTTAAAGAGCCGAGACCACATTGTAGGAACCTCATGTCCTTCTAGGAGCCAGTCTAGCCCATGGTCAAGTTCCCAAAGCCCAGCTTGCTCCACTGGGTCCTATCCGTTTTTCTGCTGGAATTTCCAGGAAAGAATCTCTCTATTTCAAAGAGTATGGTAGATAACTCTCCACAAGCTATCGTGTAATTATAGACAGTTCTTGGGTCTACAGACATGATAACCTGTGGCTGTGGTGGCATTCCATGAGCTTGATTGAAAGGTGGACTCCGGCCATCCAAAAGTTATAGGAATCCTTCTGAAAGATGTATTGAGCTTCATTGTATGTCTGGCGTGTTCACATCAAAGAGCCCCTTTTTATGCGTATTGCTTGCTGTGTGAAAAGTATTATTTACTCTTATTTTTCAGATAAAGGAAATGTTATTCAGAGCAGTGCCTTCAATCACTCTAGAAACTAATGAGATATAACAGATTTTTTGTTTCACCTAAAGTTTAAGTATGGTGTTATTCTTATGCTGGTTCACAGTTCCAGCTGGTTCACAGCTGTAACTTAGATCCAGAGGATCACAGTTCATTGCCAGCCTGGAAAGAAAAGTCCTCTGGACTCCATCTCCAAAATAATCACCAGTCCAGCTGGGCTGGAAGCCTCCAGATACATTGTTTGAGGAAGAAGCTTAAGGGTCCGGCCACACTGACGTTGGGTGGCAGTGTGGTTGGGAGTACTCAGGTTCTTATGTTTTCAATGTCCTTCAGATGCCCTTAGCTCTCACAGGTACAAAGGATTATATTTACCCTTCTAAGGTTACAACTTTTTTTTTTTTTCTAAACGTGCCAGTACTGGGGCTTGAACTTAGGGCCTAGGTATTGATTTTAGCTTTTTTTACTCAAAGCTAGTGCTCTACCACTTGAGCCACAGCTCCATTTTGAGCTATTTTGGCTGTTAATGCGAGTTGAGACTCAAATGGACTTTTCTTGTCTGGGCTGGCTTCAAACTACAATCCTCAGATCTTAGCCTCCTGAGTAGTTAGGATTACAAGCCTGAACCACTGGTGCCTGGAAAATATTGCCACTTTTTTTTTTTTAAGCTTCCAGATCTGCCCATTTTACTGCCTTTATCACTGCTGCTTCTCTGCTCAAAATCTGGGTGGAGAAAGATTTTGACTGGCAAAAGGGTTCATTTTCTGAAGACATGCTTGAAGTGTAATTTTCCAGTTCACAAAGAGAACAAGGGGACTCTGCATACAAATGTTATTTTTTTTCCTCCCTAAAATTTAGGGTTGTTTTGAGTCCATTTCCTAAGTTAGGGAACACTGTTTAGAGTGCTCATGGAATATGGAGGGAAAGACAGCCCCAAAGGCAAGTGGCTCATGGAGAACAGACTCCTCCTACCTTCTCTATGGCCAGCCGGGTGGTTCCCTTATCACTGAGCTGTGGGGAGCAGTTTCTCAAAGATTAGCATCCTTGGGGAATTGGTGCATGAGCAATATGATCATCTCGTGTGTGCACGCATACGCCTGCTGGTACTGGGGCTTGAAGTCAGGGTCTAGGTGCTGTCCCCGAGCTTTTTCAGCTCTAGGATGGTACTTTATCACTTGATCCACACCTCTACTTGCAGCTTTTGTCTGGTTAATTGGAGATAAGAGTCTCATGGACTTTCCTGCCCCAAGCACCTTTGGAACTATGATTCTCAGATCTCAGCCCTCCTGAGTAGTTAGGATCCTAGGTGTGAACCGCTGGCACTGGGCTAGCCTAATACCTACAACAGATGTTTATTTAGTTGCTCCATCCTGGCATACCAGTCTCATTGCTCTGCTCAGAAGGAATGTGTGAGGATTTCTTGCTGTGCTGTCATGTTCTAGGGCTGCACTTTGCTCATGGATGTTGTTCTTAATTCAGGGTTAGGAATGTCAAGGTGATTCTCATATCTATTACATTTAACTTGTCATGTGATTCTAGCTAATTCTTTACTTCCCCCCCCTCCCCCAGGCTAATCCTACTTGGCTGTTTTTCAGTCACCTTTTTCTTTTTAATTGTGTGGTTTATAATCTTCAAGGAAAAGGAATTGGTCTGTATTGTAGGTTGTGGTAGGTCTGAATGCATTGGCGGAAAGCCATGCTTACAGATACACCAAAAATATTACATCGTGTGCCATAAATATTTATTATTTGTCCAACTCTGTCATATGTCCCAGGTTCTTCCCAGTGAGCTTGAATTCAGCCTGTCACTTGGTACTCCAAATGTGGTCTCTCGTTCATTGCCCACACATCTTCTCTCAGTTGCCTGTTTTTTTTGTTTTTTTTTGTGTGTGTGTGTGTGTGTGTTTTCCTGGAACTTTCAGTTTTGTCTCTGAGAGTCAGTTGCAAAATAATGATTCAGAAAGTGCTTTTAGTTCTCAGTAGCCCTGGGAATATTTTTCAGGCACTTTGGAGTGGGGAAAGGAGCAATATTGTTAATCTCACAGGACAACAAGGTATAAATGAGGACTCATCAGCAGGTGGGGTCACAATACTTACACACTAAATTTGGACTAAATTTGTATTCCCTCAGTCGCTCATCTTGGGGTTATGCCATCCAAAGTAAGCAAAGAGAACCAGATTAAGAATTTGAAGCAGTTTAAGTTTAGCATGGTTTCCCTAACCATGAGTTATATTTTAAACTTATTGTTGATTCATACCTTAATTTTGCTTAGAGTCTGAGAAACAACTCAAAATCAACCTCAAACAAGTTCACATGAAGCACTTGAGACCGCTAAGGTAGCTGTGGTGGCCCTTATTTTTTGCGGTGGTGATAGTAGTGGGGCTTGTACACAGGGCATGGGTCCTGTTCTTTAGCTTTTTCACTCAAGGCTGGTGCTCTACCACTTGAGCCACAGCTCCACTTCGGAGATTCTAGTGGTTACTTGGAGATATGTCTCATGGCTTGGGACCTTGACCCTCAGATCTCAGCCTCCTGAGAGCAAGGATTACAGGTATGAGTCCCCAGCACCTGGCTAATAACTATTTTTTGCTTTGCAAAGTTCTTCAGAGGAACCATGAATGTCTTGCATGCTTTATGCGTGTGCTTGTGTGTGTGGTATTCACATGTATCTGCATTTACATTCATGAGTGAATAAATGAACTTTTGAATTGGGAGGAAGTGTCATAAGTGAAGACAATTAAATTTTATATTTTGTTTTAATGTGTATTCAAGCGGACACATTTTACTGTTGAAATAAAAAGGAACAAAAGAAACAAATTTTCCCCCAGTAAACAATGTAGATGAAACAAAAAACAAAAGTACACTACAAGCCTTTAGTGTGTTCAATTGCAACATTGTGTTTTTGGCTAAAAAAAATAAGAGGGAAGAAGGTCAAGCAGAGTACAAGTAAAAGATCTAGTAAAAGAATAAAAGAACAAAAGGAAGTTTTTCCAAAGAAATGAAAGAATTTAAGAGGAATAGACTTTGCGAAGGTCTCCATCTGGGCCAGGCACTACATTTGAATGACTGGACTTCTGGTGTCAGCTAGCCTGACTAGCAGGACTAGCAGGACTGCCTGATAGGCAGTCCTGGCCCTGTGCTCTTTGTTCTTTGCATGGCCATTTCTAATACTTGAAACCCCTCATGGGCTGATAGCTGGTCAGGATAGCTCAGATACTGTCTTCTGTGTGTTTTAGGTACTTCTGTGGCTAAAAGTGCAGAGGTACATGTGTTTGAATTAAGGAAAATATGTGTGGACCAGGAATCCCTGTGTTTTCTGCTGGATGGACTCTCTATCCTAACAGTTCTAGGATGGAACTTTCACGCGCTAGCTATGTGGAGACCAAAAGCATTTCTGAAGCATTTGAAGGAGATAGATGAATAGAGAAGGGGCTGGGGACTGGTGGTCATACGTGTGATTCTAGCTACTCAGGAGGCTGAGATTTGAGGATTGTGATTCAAAGCCAGCCCAGGCAGGAACATCCATAAGACTCACATCTCTAACGAGCAAAATGGCTGGAAATGGAGCTGTCACTCAAGTGCCAGAGCATCAGCCTTGAGTGAAAAAGCTAAGTGTCAATGCCCAGGCCCCTGAGTTCAAGCCCCAGTGCCAGCACACACACACACACACACACACACACACACACACACACACACACACACACACCTACCCCCCACACTGAATAGAGAAAGGAGTGTTTTGGATATAGAACATCATATGATTAAGATGAAAGAAAGGGTGGGTACTGGTGGCTCACACCTGTAATGCTAGGTACCAGGAGGCCAAGATCTGAGATCATGGTTTGAAGCCAGCCTGGACAGGAAAGTCCATGTGATTCTTATTGCCAATTAACCACCAGAAAACTGGAAGTGGCACTGTGGCTCAAAGTGGTACAGTGCTAGCTTTGAGCATAAAAAGCCCAGGGATAGTGGCCCTGAGTTCAAGCTCCACAACGGACCAAAAAATAAAAAAATAAAAAAGGCTTACATTAACATCAACATGAAGAAGAAAAGTTCGAGGTTCTTGGAAAAGAGAAAGAGAAATTGATGTAGGGCCAGGATCTAGGACAAAAATCTGTGGGATCTCAGGATGAATTTTGCCTTTGAAAGTAGGTAGGTTAAGGACAGAGAGGTACTGTTGAGCAGGTTTATGAGACAGATGATTTTTTTTCTTCATTATTTTCCCTCCCACTCAAACTGTTAGTTGTTAAAACCTCCATATCAGTTTATCAGAATAGGCGTTAAACCTCAGAGAACATGACAAAAATCAATCAGGTACCTTTCTTTTGTGGTACAAATGGAAAATAACTTAGTTTAGCCATGGGTATCTTTTGAACGTGGTGTTTGTAGATATATTTTTTAAGTCTTTAGGAACCCTTACTATGCACCAGGTCCTGTGTCTGTTTTTAATATTTCTGTGCAACTTCAGCTTTGTGCTATGGTAATTTTTTCTTGTCATTAATGTTCAAATAAGAATGTATTGTGGATATAATTTTTTTTTTGTGTGTGTGTGTGTGTTAGTACTTGGGCTTGAACTCAGTCTGGAGGCTGTTTTTAGCTTCTTTGCTCAAGGTTGGAGCTTTACCACTTGAGCCACGGCTCTATTTTCAGCTTTTTAGCAGTTCATTGGGGATTCTACTCATCAAGGAAAAAATAAATTAAAAAATATTTTTTTAAAGAAAAAAAAAGAATCTTATGGACTTTCCTGCCTAGGCTGGCTTTGAACAGTGGTCAGCCTCATAAGTAGCTAGGATTACAGGTATGAGCCATGTTTGCTCAGCAGACTTTTGATAATACTTTAAATAACCAAGGCTCAGAAAGAAGAAGTAGACAAGCTGAGCACTGGCAGCTCAACCCTGCAATCCTAGCTACTTGGGAGCCTAAGATCTGATGATTGTGGTTTGAAGACATCTTGGGCAGAAAATTTGGTGAGACTCTTATCACCAATTCATTTCAGAAAGCTAGAAGTGGAGGTGTCACTCAAATGATAAAACACCAGTCTTGAGAAACAAAAAAAAAGCTAAGCAAGAGCTTTGAGGTACTGAATTCAAGACCCTGTTCTGCCATCAAAAAAAAAAAAAAAAAAAAGAAGAAGAAGAAGAAGAGGTGGACAAATCCCTAAGTTGTGTTGATAATAAGCCCTGGGGAATTTAGGCACCTCTGTAAAGGGCAGCTTTCCACAGAGAAAAATGATGGGAACTGTTCCAGGTCTCACTCACACTTGTCTCTATGGTCATTTTATTTATTTTATTTTATTTTTGCCAGTCCTGGACTTTGAACTCTGGGCCTGAGTGCTGCCCTTAAGGGCCTTTTATAAAAGTAAAGCTAGCACTCTACCCCTTGAGTTACAGTACCACTTCTGCCTTTTTCTGTGATTACCTGGAAATTAGAGTCTCTCGGACTTTATTGCCGGGGCTGGCTTTGAGCTGTGATCCTCAGATCTCAGCCTCCTGAGTAGCTAGAATTACAGACGTGAGCCACTAGTGCCTAGCTCTATGGTCATTTCTAAACACATTGTCTTGGGATCACACTGGACTTCCCTCTTGGTCACACCTTTCTCTTGGTCTCTCAGCCTTCCCCAGCTTCCTTTTTCCATAAGCGAATACTCCATCCAGCAGATAGTGGCTTCCTTTCAGGGTCTGAGCTAGAGGAAGAAGATGGAGGCTGTGAATCCTGGGACGTGGAGCAGGCAAGCCCAGCTGCATCCTCAGGGTTGAACGTGATGGCTGAGTAATGAGTTATTTCATCAAAGCTGCCCCTTTTTGTTGTTGAACTCTGTTGAGAAACAGTCTCCTCCTGTAGCAGGAATGTATTCTGCTGGGAGCTACCTTCACACGTCTTCCTGACAGGCCAGTGAGTCAAGGCCTCTGCCGCCTGTCTATACACTGGGAAGGGCCCAGGCCTGCACAATGAGGGGCCACCCACAGGTGGTGTCTGGGCAGTTACAAGCTGACCCTCCACAGGCGCTGCCTGATAGTGGGGTTAGGAACAGGCAAGGCACCACCTGCTTTTGGCTTCTCAGCCATTCAGGAAGCTACAACTGTGCATTGGGTGTGGTACCCTCCCCTCCCCTTCTGAGGGGTTGCCTGCACCACATTCTTATCTGAAACCTCCTTTTATTGATGCTTTTTTTTTTTTTTCTGTATTTGGAGTAAGATCTGTCATAGTTAACCTTTGAGAAGTAAGGACCTAAATTCAGAAAGCCAGGCTTTCCTTTGGGGGAAGGGGGTTGGAGTAGAAGGGAAATGGCCATGATAATAGGTAGAACTTACCAAGGACCGTTGCTTATCCCTAAACTACTCATCTTTTTCTTTGTTGTTGTGTTTGGCTCATTTTTTGATTTGCTTTTGGATGCAGACTTTTGTACCGAGAACCTTATCCTCGTGTGTGTGTGTGTGTGTGTGCGCACACTCGTGTGCGCACACACACACACACACACACACACGACAGTTCGGGAATATTTTTGCTGAAGGCTATCACTCTACCACTTGAGTCAAGGCTCCACTTCCAGCTTTTTTTTTGGCAAATTGGAGCTAAATTGGAGGAACATCATGGATGTTCCTTCCTGGGCTAGCTTCATACCATGATCCTTAGATCTCAGCTTCCTGAGGAGCTAGGGATTACAGGCGCGCAGCACCAGTGCCTAGGAAAGAATCTCAATCTTTTACCCTAACCCATAATAGTGGAAGCATTATTCCCTGTTTGCAGATGAAGAAATTCAGAGAGAAAGCCCTTGCTCCAGGTGTGGGACTAGCTGAGTGGAGGAGTTTAGATTCAAACACATCCAGCTGTGTCTGATGTCTTCCTACTTTCCCGAAACATCGTTGAATTGGGGTGAAATACTAAGATCTATGGTGCATCTGGTTTACTAGTTCATCATAACATTGGTTTAGAACCAGGTAGAGCGGTGGTAAGGTTTGTCTGCTGGCTTCATTATTCTGGAGCTTCTGGAATCCTTACACAGGAAAGGGAAGTGCAGAGCCACGACACCTACTAACTCCCTCAAACATATGCGAACAAAAAGTGTCAGTGTTAGTAGGTGACATCAGAATTCACCAAATGCCCTGTGTTCGGGCACGCTAATGTTTAATATTGCTTTAGTTTGATGAATGCTAGCATATGCACTTACCTAGTAATAATAGTAACTGTTAGCCAGGGATGGAGATGTCCATGGGGCATCCTCTTCTCTTTTTCTGGAGTAGACATCTCATACATATGTTAGTCATATTTAAGGAGCCCTTCACCATTGGCACTTGTGGAGCCTCGAGCAGGTTACTCTGATCCCTGTGCTGTAGGATTGGGGTGTGTCTTAGAGGTATTCAAGACAACAAGCTGAATAATATGGCAAGTTTGTTCCTTCTCAAGAAATAAAAAGAAATGTCATTATGTCACACTCTCAGATTGTGAGACAAATACACCATCTCCCTTTGGGAAAGTTGACCCTGGACTTTTAAGAGTGTTTTTCTTTTTCTTTTTATGAGTACTGAGGCTTGATCTCAGGGCCTCTCATGCTCTCACTGGGCTTTCTTCACTCAAGGTCGGCACTTTACCACTTGAGCCACAGCTCTACTTCTGGCTCTCTGGTGGTTAATTGGAGATAAGAGTCTCCGGGTCTTGCCTGCCCATCTGGCTTTAAATTACAATCCTCAGATCTTAGCCTCCTGAATAGTTAGGGTTACAAGAGTGAGCCAATGACAAGTAGCTCTTTCTCCTCTTCCTTTTCTTTTTCTTTTAAAGCACTTTGAAAAGAATTCTCCAATCTCTGCCTGCATTAAACATATTACTTTGTGCCACAGATTATGCATTTACATAGTTCATCTTAATGATAGCAAGAATGACAGGTAACTAGAAGACTATGGCTGAGTAAAGCAAAACGGAAGCAAAAAGAGCACTTGGAGTCTCCCAGTGGATGTCATGGGGAACAACTGTGTCGACAAGGTGTGCAAGAGCTAGTGAGTGCTTTGGGCTTTTCCTTTGTTCATTTCCATTTGGGACAGAGGGTCTTTGCTAGGGCAAAGAGTTGAGCAGAGTTGCTTTGGATGGCCTCCCTGCACAACTGTGTTGTTCTTAGCAGTAAAAGCAGGCCTCACTCCCACCCCCACCTTGTGTAGGTCATGCTGGAAGCCAGAGTATTCCAAAGCCCAGAAGAACTCCCTTGGTGTGATACTGTTTTCCTTGTCAAGTAGGTGTAAATCCCCTGTAGCCATTGGTGCCAGAGGTCCTTCTGGATTATGGGGCGCAAGAGGGGGTGGGGATGGGAAGCCAGGGGTGGTTCCTCTGAGTGTAGCAAAAAAAGTGGTGAGAAGAGCTTTATTTAAGTTTGGCATTTTTGAAATCTGAGCATTCACTTAATTCTTGATAGGAAAATTCTAGAGCCTCATGAAATCAAAGTTAGTATGGCCACAATGTGTGTCTTCCTCTCACCTCGGGGTTTAGATTCTGGCTTAAAGCCCTCTACTTAGGAGTACTTTGGGTGCCAGGCTTCAAGGGTCCCTGGTTTTTAACCTTTGCCTGGCTTTGAACATTTCCTATGTGGTACTGTCAGCAGGTCTGCATAGGCAGTCTGTTGCCTGGAGAGACAATCAAAACTCCTGTTTTTCCTGGACCTGCCAGATAAATGTTCTGTTGCTCTGTTCTGTTAAATTATTGTGATATTCTACTTGAAGGAATTTTCTCCTAGTAGGTGAGCTACCTTTCTTTGAGAGAGAGTGGGAGAGTTCCTGAGTTCATACTTAGTGTCATCCGACAAAGTAAGGAGTGTTCTTAAATTAGTGGAAATCGCACTAGAGTGTGGGGCTAAATACACGTGAACCTCTCCAATGGTGAGTCTTGTGTCTCTACAGGAAACATATCCTTGATGTTACAGAGATAAAAAAGATCAGTCTTACACCTTCCTTGTTCCCTAATGGGAATCAAATGTTTGTCAGAATTGCCAGGTGCATTGTTTTTTCTGGTCTTGACACTTTTTTTGTGTCTGAGTACAAGGATTAAGAAGTGACTTTTTTTTTTTTTTTACTGTGTGTCTGATTGTTTACAGAATCATACTCTTTAATTGATGTTGATGTGTTCTACCCTGTTTTGTGCACACAAAATTGAATCTCAGAAAAGTTCAGATAATTTTCCAAGGGCCATAGAGCTTTCAAGTCAGAATTTTCTATTGAGCTGGGTGTTGGTGGCTCAGGCCTGTAATCCTACCTACCCGGGAGACTAAGATTTTAGGATATCAATTCGAAGCCAGCCCTGGCAGGGAAGTCTGTGAGACTCTTATGTCCAATTAACCACTGGAAAAACCAGAAGTGGCACTGTGGCTCAAAGTGGAAGAGCACTAGCCTTGAGGGGTAAAGCTCAAGACAGCTCCCAGGCCCTGAATTCAAGCCCTGGGACCAACAAAAACGTTTGCACTAAAGATATCTTAATTCTTTAAAATTATCTTTAATGATGCTAAGTGAAATGAACTCCATGTTATGGAAACGATTGTTATATCACAGTTGTAACTACTTTCAACGTCCCATCTGTATCTGTAGCTTCTATTATTGATGATGTTCTTGTATCACCTTCCTGTGGTTGTACCTACACTATCTCTGTAATCTTATCTGAGTATATTGGAAACCGTGTATACTGGTATTAGAAGTAGGAAATTGAAAGGGAATACCAAAATTGAGAGACACCGGGTAAAAAAAGACAAACAACTACAAAAGCAATACTTGCAAAACTGTTTGGTGTAAGTGAACTGAACACCTCGGGGGGGGGAAAGGGAAAGGAGGAGGAGGGAGGGGGATATGAGGGACAAGGTAACAAACAGTACAAGAAATGTATTCAATGCCTAACATATGAAACTGTAACCACTCTGTACATCAGTTTGATAATAAAAATTTGAAAAAAAATAAAATTATCTTTAAATAGATAAATGGGGGTAAAAGGAGGATTCAATTCAACATATCAATTTATGACTACAATGCCTCTTGATCAGTGTCACTTCTTCTCTTCCCCCTTGTCTTTCTTAACTCCATTCATCCTCTCAAACTACTTTTTTACTTATGTACATTGAATGTTTTGATGGTATTTGCCCACCTTCCCTCAAGATATTTCTTAATTACATTATCTTTCCTGTTTAGGCCTATTGGAAGAGAAAATAGGCCAACATTTTTGCAAGAGGACTTGATTCCTGGGACATTATTCTGGGACAGTTTTAGGATGGACATTACTGTCAGTGTTAGGAAGAAAATATTTAATGTATTTATAAATCTGTGGTAACACAGGGATGTGTAATAGAGGGAAAGGGGAAAATCCACATGATTTCTTCTATGATTTTTCAAGTCCATGACGGATAAGTGAACAAACTTTCATTAAACTTACTGAACTTAGAGGTAGAACTGGGGCTTGGTCCCCCTTGTTCTAGTTTAGAAAATCGAGGAATGAAGTGAGAGCCCCACCCGTGCCAGAGAATTTTCCAGGGAGGGGACATTCACAGACAGTGTAGGCCTTGAGGCTACTTGAGGCAATAAGAATGTTTGTAGAAAAACAAACATGCATGGAATGAATCAACAGCTACATGGTAGACCTGGAATTAACCTCTGATTCAGTGAGAGATTTTTTTTTAATCTTTTTTTTTTTTTTTTTAATTAAAGCTGGGTGCCAGTGGTTCAAGCTTGTAATCTTAACGACTCAGGAGGCTGAGATCTGAGCATCACAGTTTGAAGCTAAGCCTGGGCAGGAAAGTCTATGACATTCTTATCTTCAATAAACTACCAAAAAGCCAGAAATTAAGAGCTGTGGCTCAGGTGATAGAGTACTAGCCTTGAGTAAAAAAAGTTAAGGGACAGGGCCAGGCCCCAAGCTGGAATAGTGGCCAAAAAATATTTTTTTTCTAGATATTTTGAAAACCTCTTTAGGACCTTCAGGGCTGTACCCTTAGCTGTATTTTTTTTTGTGATGGATGGGCTGATGGAAGAACTTTGAAATTTGGGTGCTGGGCAGAACAGCAGGGACTGAGGGTTTTGCTTGGTTTTACAGAGTTCTGCCTAACACATGCCCAGTGCTGGCAGTAGCCAGCAACAATGAAGCAGTCTCCCGTCTCCCTGACCCTCCCAACTGCCTTGCTTTGTAAGAAAATAATATTTTTAATTCTTTATTAAGCCAGGCAATTCCAGAGGAGTTAATATTTGAATTTCCTAAACTTGGTACCAAATACAGCAGAGTCAAAATATAATCCACTTGTGTAGCCATTGGTACTTGGGTCCTTTTTTTTTTTTTTTTTCTTTTCCTTTTCTTTTGTGCCAGTACTGGGCTTTTGAACTCAGGACCTTGCACCTCTTGCTTGGCTTTTTTGTTTTCTTCAAGACTAGTGCTGTTCCACTTGAGCTATATCTGTACTTCCAGCTACTTGATTCATCTATATTTGACAGGTAGATTGATTTATGCCATAGGTTGCTTACCATAATTTCATGGTATAAATCATTTTAATCCTTTTCCTACTTGGCAGGTAAGATATCTTAAGTCAAAAGCAAAGGACTTACATTTAGGTGGTTTTCCATGCTAACTAATGTCTGTCTCTGAGTGGTACTTTATCACTTTTGTGATAATGTTAATGATAATACTTTTTACTCTAGGCTGATGAGACAGCCCTAGATTTGAATTCAAGCTTGTTGCTTACTAATTTGTCCGTAGGCAAATTATTTCACTTCCTAAGCCTTGCTGTTTTGATCCTTTCAATGAAGATAATCATAAAGATCTCTTAGGGCTATGCAAGGATTAGAAATAATTCCTGTAAAATACTTTTTCATGCCACGGGTGCTCAGGAAATGATATTATCACTGTCTCTCAGCCCACCAAATTCTGTACAAGTGTTCATCACCACGGACACTGTTATTACTTGAATGGTTGTGAAAACTGTGGTTTACTGTTAACCTGGTTACAGAAAATTTTCCACTTGACACCCCTCTAACCAAGCAAGCCAGCGCTGTCCCTGGGGCCACTTTATATCATATTCTAGTCTCTGTCACGCATGCTTCTGGTTGCCTGAGTTGGGGTTGCGATAAGGTTTGCAGCCATAAAAGTATTATTTTCCAGGTCCTACTCTTGCCACTTTTAACTCTGTGGTTTCTTAAAAATCAGTATCAAGAGGCAACTTTATTCCACTGACAAAGCACTCCCTCTTTGCTATGGGACCCTGTCTTTCCTGGGAGGTGACTTATACCTGTGACATGGATGGAGGGACTATCTGATGGAATAACACAGCAAGGCAGGTCAGTATTCCCATTCTCCAGGTGTTACTTCCTGAGCTATCCAGGCAGTGAGCTTATTTGACAGACTCTTGAAGACTTGTCTTTTATTCTTTTTTTCTCCTCAGCCACCTGGCTCCTGCCCCTAGAAGATACCTGGTAGGTTGACTCACTTCTCACAGACTTTTCCCTAAAGGATTTTGCAGCTGGAGAATCCAAAGGAGCCTTGCACCTCTGGGTTTTGTCAGTTTCTGATTGCAGCATGTGATTTACAGCCAAAATCTGGCGCCTAGAAAAGGAGATCGTGTGTCTTTAAACAGCTGTGTGCCAGTGTGTGTAAATGTGCTTGCTAATCCAGTGACTAATTCGGCATAGTTTAAAGCAGCAATGAGCCTGGCTGCCCGGGCAGGGCTGTAGCCCAACTGGATACAGCCCAATTATTTCTTTAGTCCTCTCTGTCTCTCTGCCTCTGTCTCTGTTTCCGACTGTCTCTGCCTCTTGTCTCCTCTCTTCTCTCTTCTCTGAACTTCAATTAGCACTGGCCTCTGGTTCCTGGCCTTCTAGTCCCCCTCCTCCTGGCTCTTCACCCCTCCTTTTTATTTACTCATCGGAGGGTGGGGCTCTGCCACTTCTGAGTCAGGGCCAGGGAACCAATCAGAAGTATGTTGGGGCATTCCAGGGGACAGAACTCATGTTCCCTCTTGGAAAAGAATTTCCCCAAAAGATCCCTTGCCTATTGAAGTGTTGTGACTGGGCCTTGCTCAGTTCCAGTCCAGTGATGCCGGCTCCCCTCTTACTGTGTGTTTGGCTGAAGTTGCATCTGCCCTTCCTCTATCACTGTCCTTTCCTGGTGGGTCTGAGGTGTGGGAGAGAAACATCCAGTCAGTGGGCAAGTGAGCGCCCTACTTCTTCCCTGAGAATCTCATAAATATAAAAAATGCAAATGTTGCCTTAATTGAGAGCCAGGGTGGCCTTTTGTGGGAACATCTTTGGGAGTTGGAAGGGTTTGTTTGTCTCCTGGAGTCTGGAGCTTTTCCTCTGGATCCTTAGCCTAAGTGTTCCCAGAAGTTGCAGACACCAAACAGGTGTCTGCTCTGGAAATGGCCCCTGCCTTGCTTCTCCCACAGGCTCAGTGAGCACAGCCTCGCTGCCACCTCAAGCTCTGCCATGTGTCAGAGGTGGCATGGGAGGTCCCCACCTCTGCCTGTCTTCCCTCAGTAATGCCACCCATCCCTTCCCTGGCATCATCTCTGTCCCCTTGACTTCTCTCCTACACCAGGACATCACCAAACACCTTCCTAGTGACTCTCTCCCGACTCCTGCTGCCCCTCGCACTGTATAGTCCACCCCATCGCAAACCCTCCTGTGTTGGAGGCACGCTCAGGGTGTGCCTCCGGATGTCTGAATGTAGAATGATTGTCTGAACTAATTGGTATACCTCAGTGGCTTTTGTTTTGTTCACTGAAGGGGCCTCCACATGAAGGGGCCCTGGGTTACCATTGCCAATGTATTCCCATTGCTCCATTGGCCAGTAATACTGTTTCCCTCCTCTCTCTCTCTCTCTCTCTCTCTCTCCCTCTCTGTCTTTTCTCCTTTTTTTCTCCTTCCCTCCCCCCCTCTTTCTTCCACTGCTCCTAGGCTTGAACTCAGGGCCTACATGCTATCCCTGAGCTTTTCTGCTCAAAGCTAGCATTCTACCATGTGAGCTCCACTTCCATCTTTTTAGTGATTAACTGGAGATAAAAGAATCTTGTTCCTGCCCAGGCTAGCTTTGAACCATGATCCTCAGATCTCAGCCTGCTGAGGAGCTAGAGTTACAGGTGTGAGCCATCAGTACCAGATGGAAGGTGTTTCTCTGGGAAAAAGTTATTATTCTTTAAATGGAGAGAGAGTTCACATAACAAAATGCACCATTTTAAAGAGTATCTTCAGTGGTGGTGGTAGCACATTCACAAGGTATACAACCATCACCAACATCTAATATCAGAATCTTTCCAGCACCCTTCCAGAAGCCCTCTGCCATCAACAGGAGGAGAGATCTGAGCACATAAAGCTGTACATCTCCCCCAGGGCCTGCTCTTTACTTCTTCCTCCACAGCACTCAAGCTCAGACTGTGTTCTGAGTGCTGGCTTGGTTAGGCCCCGCTGGAGTTAGCAAGTGTATGTCTGGGTGGAGATAATGAACGCTTTCACCAGCTGCAGGCAGACAGTTCAGCCCAGGGAGCACGGGCTGTGGTGACTGCAATTTCCTAATGGCTTCCTGATGAGGCACAGCCAGTTATTAGTGGCAGATGAGGTCTGTGAATCCTGGGCCTCTCTTTCCCACCTGACACGGGCAGATGCAGAGCGGCTTTGGCCACTACCCCCTCTGCATTGATCACGTTTTCTCTGCTGTCCACTTAATCGCTCTGACTTGCCTGTTGATCCGGAGATTAGGTCTGCCTGGGGACAGGTTGGCCTCCTGACTTTGCTGCTGGGACAGGTGGCCAGAGGTGGCTGGTGTCTGTCTGTGTGAGTGAGGTTTGGGACAGAAGTGGGATTGAAGGAATGCTGAAGCCTGAGTATTTGGGGACATTAGGAGAGACCCAGGAAGAAGGCTGAGAAGACATCTACCTCTTCCTTTGGTGAGGTATATTCTTCTTGTAAGCCTCAGATCCTATACTCTATGTGCAGTTGCATTTAGGACCAGAGCTATAAAGCTCATTCATTTAGGCTTCACAAGATGGGGCAGGTGGGGGGGGGGATAACTATAGAGAAGATTTCATTAATTAAACAAACATGCCACAAGCCTGTGTCCCTGACTTTGTGTCCTTTCTTTGTCATTGGGGTTTGTTGTATTTCCTTACCTCTACCAACTATGTCTTAGTTGCCCTATTTGGACCACAGTGGGACTAGAATGGTAGTGTTGGAAGCTATCAAATGGCATGCTCTCCTTTCAAGTGATTTTAGTTTGATATATCTGACCTGGGAGCCAGCTGGTGACTCATGCCTATAATCCTAGCTACTCTGGAGGCTGAGATCTGAGGATCAGGGTTTAAAGCCAGATCCAGAAAGGATTATGAGACTTTGATCTCTAATTAACCACCAAAAAGCTGCCAAATAAAACTGTGGCATAAGTGGCAGATCACCAGTCTGGAGAGAGAAAAGGCTTTAAGAGATAGTACCCAGGCGCTGACTTCAAGCCCCAGCACCCTCTTTTACACATACACAAGAATCCATAGGTCACCAAAATCAAAACCAACTGAAATCTTCACTATTCTGGATTGACGAAACTGGCCACTCTCAAATTTCTGAGGTGACATACATACAATTCAAAGTGAGCAGCAAAGATTGCATCTTTTATGTCCCTTGGTTCCAAAGAAACTAACTGGAGTCTGAGCATTGTCTCTCAACACTTGAAACCATGCAGCGGGAGCCGATAGAATTGCAGGCTCATAAAAATTCCGTCATATCTGTTGCCTCTTTGGGTGGGTTGTCCTGCTGTGGTTCTGAAGAGCTCAGAAAGGAATAGCATACATCCCAAATGATGAACCAGGGCTTGTTGGTAGTGGAGACATGGTGAAGACCCCTTCACCCTCCCTTGCAATGCCAATGATAAGGTAGGTAGGTCAACCGCATTGGTACAGAGAAGTACAGGGAAGGGAGGCAAAATATCTAGAATTAGCAACCATGTGATGTATGGCAAGTTGAGGTCACCTCCCTGTTCTCCATTTTCCCATCAGTGAAACAAGAAGTTTGAAGTAGATGACGTCTCTTGTGCCTTCTAACTGTGGTCCAGCAATAGTGTTGGGGCCTCTGAGCAACAACAGAGCTCTTCTTCTCTGGGGCAACTTCCTTCCCATTCATCTAATTATGTCTACTTGCCAGGAGGGAACACCTCCCTCCAAGAAGCTGTTCAAATTATATAGCAAATTCTGCTTTTTTTGGCTATAGATAAGGGCTTTCACATTGCATAGTTAGAGCTGAGGGTAAGGTAGGAAAGCAGAGACAAGGGAATATGTAGACACTCCAGTGGAATGAATGTATGGGAGGATACTGCACTGGCCAGGGAAAAGTCCAAAGCTGAAGAGATAGGTGGCCAAAAATGATAGATTAAGTAGATCTTCACAAACTGTAGAATGCCTTAAATGATGGCGGCGGGGAGCAGTGAACCTAATAGTTTAGGAAGACCAACCATACTCCCTTCAATGTTGACCACCTCTCTGGTTTCTGAATACTGCCACAGCTGCTTGAGAAACTCCAGCTGGGACTCTTGAAATTATTACCTAAAGGCCTCTACGTCATGAGATTTCTGGCTCACTAGGGACATACATTTGCTTTTTACAGAACTGAGTGGGGCCTTTATCCTGTGAGTGGTTGAACAACGAAAAGCTGAGCATGTAAGTTCCAGATGTTCCAAGCTAGCGAAAGGCTATTGGTTTTGAGTCCATTTACTAGTGTGCAGGCATTTTTGAAGACTGTGATATGTAGAGACCCAGCGCTGTCTCAGGCACTTGCCAAACATGCTATGTGGTTGTGTGTGTGTGTGTGTGTGTGTGTGTGTGTGTGTGTGTGTGTGTGTTTTATCTTCTCTGATGTCAGCCTTGCTTCAGGGTAGGAATGTGTGTGTCTCTGCCTTTTCGTCACTCCTACCATGTGGTTCCCATGTGGTGCTTTTGAATTATCCTGGGGTGAGTCAGCAGGGCCTTTGGAAGGAAGGGAATGTTTAGCCTTTAGGGAGTAAGGATGGAGAGAAATGGAAGAAGCAGCGTTTGAATGAAGTACTGGACCAGATCAGGTAGCCATGGATCTACTTAGATACCCACTGTTCAGTGTATTTTAAGTGGTCTAGTCTTCCTTTTGGATTTCATGGCTACCATCTGCATTGAATGAAAGCTATGTCAGAGTGTTAGGTGATTGTCACTTTGTATATATTATCTCTGTTTTCCTGATTGTCCCAAGTTTATTGGTGTGCTCTCCAGATGATGGGAGTCTTGAGTATCTTCACTCATACCCTTCTGAAGTCAGTGAATAAGAGGGATATTCTCTGTCAAATACTCTAAGCTATTTAAATGGAAAGCCTTTAGGCTTCTTTCTATGTCTTAAGTGCTGATTTCCCCAGGAGCCAAGAAGGAATTCCATGCCCAGGACTCAGGTATTAAGTAGAAAGTGGAGGGGAATCTCTTCATTGGGTCCTGAATTTCTTACCTTTGGGAAAATCCAGCTTGGGGTTGAACATTTCTTTAGGTTGTGATGTTGGATGGGATTCAGAGGTCGTGGTTGCTGACTTCTGTTTCCTGTTATTTCAGAGTTGAAGATGGTGAGTGATGGAAGCACACAGAGTGACAGCTTTCAGGAGTTCACTGCTAGAGCTCTTCTTTCTTGCCTTCCTCTGCCTTCTGTGGAGGTCCACACCCTGTGTTTGTCACAGGCTAATCTTACTGCTGTGGCCCATTTTAATAAGCCCATTTTAATGTGTGTGTGGAGGGGGGGTTAAGGATATAAGTAACACAGTTGGAGAGGAATGAGATTGCTTATCACTCCAAAACCAAGTTAAAGACGAAATTCCAGAAACTTAGAGAAGCCATCCAAAGAAGGTGAAACAGAGGGAAGACAATCCCTACTGAGATGCGCTGAGATTGGTGTATTTCACATCACAGTTGCTTTGCATCATGAAGATTAACTTCAGAGTCTCTTGCACTTTACCATTGGGCTGCACCCCTAGCTCTAGATCTTAGTCTCTTTATTCAGCAGTAAAGAAGTGAACAGGGAACTTTCCCCATGGCAAAGTCCTTTTGTAGTATCCCTGCGTATGTATAATGAACAGATTTGATAAGATTATTGTCTCAGGAAGTGGAGTGGGGACTCCACTTTGCTTTGGCCTCAGGATCCCCATCTCAGTGTTATAGAAATAGACTTTTAATTGCTCTGGGTTGGGCAATTTCTGATTGTCCTTCTCAGAGATGGTGTGCTTTAACAGAGGGCTAGCAAACCGTTCCACTTGGCTAAAGAGATCCTCTAGTGTAAAGAAGGAACCCTGTGAGCAGAAAATGAAGTCCATTCCTAAGCTGGCAGCAATCGGGTTGATCTCATCTTCCTCCCCGCTTGGGTCCAGTTGGAGCTATGCGTACAGGGCAGACTTCCAGTTCCCCCTGTCTGGGACGCACAGGGGCAGTTATAAATAGACCAAGACTTTGTCTGCAGGCATTGTTCTCTAACTGCCCATTGTTTCTGGAAGCAGAGCATTGCTGTGCTCTAGTACATGCTCTCTCTCTCTCTCTCTCTCTCTCGTTCTCTCTCTGTGCTTCTGTCTCTCATTTTCTCCCCTTTTTCTCTTATTGTGCACAAGTCTAAATCTTAACTTAGACATTATCCATCTACTACCTCTGCACTTGTTTGATACTTAGGGAGGAACTTGAACAAACTTATCCCGGCATGTAAAATAATGGAATCTGAGGATCTTGTCTTTTGATTCTAGCCTGCTCTCGTGTGAGTCTCTGCATGATGGATTTGTGGTTGAGACAAAGACAGGTGGGTGTGGTGATGGTGGATGTAGAGGATTTGTAAGTGTTGAACAGCTATGCTCAGAGGGTCTTGATTAATGTGCTAGCGTCAGAGTAATACCTTTTCCCTCGTGTTACAATGAGAGCCACACTGCGTGGCTCGGCACTTATTTGGTCATTGCCTTTTCAGCATTTTTGTTGGGGGCTTAGAATAGAGCAAAGTTGCAGAGAGCAACTTAGTAAACTGTAGGTGGTGCAGAGCTGACATGGACAATTAGTAGGATGAGGAGGGACTTGTGATATTAAAAAATGATCTCCACACATGGAGACATAGAAACATGGATGACAACAAAGGTGAAGTTTAATATAGACACATGGAAAACTCCATATATTTCTTAAAATACCAGTACTGGGACTTGAACTCAGGGCCTACCACTTTTAACTAGCATTTTATGATCAAGGTTGGTGCTCTACCACTTGAGCCACTCCACTTCTGGCTTCTTGGTGATTAATTGGAGATAACAGTCTCATGGACTTTTCTGCCTGGGCTGGCTTCAAACCACTATCTTCAGATCACAGCCTTCCCAGTGGTTAGGATAACAGACATGAGCCATTGACTTTTTCATGAGGGTCATTTGAGTTCTGACCTTAACCAAGTAAAGTTTAAGGAGTGAGCTGGTCATGAGGCTCTCTTTTTTCTCCTGAGAAGTACAATGTTGGAGGCCTATGATATTCTTTTACAGACATGGGTTGAAGGAATGGTTCTAGATTTGGTCAGGAGCACCATGAATGGTTGAAGGAATCAAAGAGTTTTAAAACCTGGGCAGAAGCAATGATAAAGTGAAAGAGTAAAGCAGTTGAGAAGCAGTTGCATGAAGGATGCTAGAATTTCTACTTTGTGGCTTTGAGCAATAGAAATGAGGTTAATGGACAGATCTCTAACTCAGTATGTGTGATCATTTCTTTAAATGATTCTGTGGCTTAGAAGAGAAACAAAGGCTCACAAAGTAGGGACCTAACTAAAGGTATTTTCAGTGGAGAATTTCTGGGTAAGAATGCTTGGTTTGGGGCTTGATTGGCATGGACAGTGTGTCATTATAATGTTGAGAAGCCTCATCTTCTACACTGGGAAATGACCAATATAGTCTTTATTTTTTGTTTTGTTTTTATTTTTCTCCCCTGGGTTAGCAGCTGACAGTCTCACAGTATGAATGTGTGTGGGTATGCATTTTCCTTCTCTGTCCAGATTTATTTATTAAAAGAAAAACACATCTGCATAAAAAAGCCTTTAGAAAGGCAGGAAGAATGTTGACTTTGTTTTTCTTTCTGAAGCACTAAGACATGTAGGGTTTCAGCTTCCTCTGAGGGGTTTTTGAAGACTGCCTTTCATCTCCAACAAGGCCTTTTTTTTGCTCCTATTAGAAAAAAATGGCCCTCTTTGGTTTAAAAAATGTATTTATATAATGTATAAATAAATAAGAAAATAGGGAAAGAATTTCCTTTCACGATTTATGGAAAAATATTGCTTTCTGACCATCATTAATTGGGAATAAGTGACTGCTGCTGTTTCCGTGTCTGTTCCCACTTGGCTTTGTCTATGCTGAAGTTTTTCTAAGTTTCCCTTCCCAGCCTTCTGTCTTTCCCTGTCTCGCTTCTAGCTCCCCACCCCCCTCCATCTCCTCTTAGCTGCTCTTGCTTCCTCTGCTGCTTCTCCATAGCTATAGCCCTGCCTGTCCCCAGCTTCTCTCTCTCTCTCTCTCTCTCCTCCCTCGCTTTCTTCTCTCTGCCCTCCCTTCCCCAGCTAGCTAGCTTTGAGCCTCAGAGTGCCGTCTCTGTGTTTGTTTCCTGCGTGGGAGGGAGAGGCAGGCCTTGAGAAAACAGTTCAAAAGTGCAGAAAAACTTTACCTCTTCCAGCCTAAATAAACGGGCCTCTCCTCCATTTGTTTGCCCAGAATTTTCCATTGCCCATGAAGAAAACTCATCCTTCACCTTGCCTAGCTTTGCCTTTCTGGTGAGTCTCAGGTCTCTTCCCTCCTGACCATGACTTGATTCCCACAGGACGTTCCAAATAGACCTTGAACTGAGGGGTCAGAGCAGGCCAGTTCTGGGTAGGATGTGCAGCGGCCCAGTGGTGCCTGGAACTTGATGTTGAAGCTGCTTGTCTGTAGCATGTCCAGATAGAGACTCTGCCCTTCTCCAGAAAGAAAAAGAGATGTTCTTTTTTCTTCTTCTTCTTCTTCTGGCTCTGGGTCTTGAACTCAGGGCCTGTGTGTTGTCTCTGAGCTTTTTTGCTCCAGGCTGGCCATAGCTCTACATCTAGCTTTTGGGGGGTTGGTTGGAGATAAGAGTCTCATGAACTTTCTTGCCTAGGCTGGCTTCGAACAGCAATCCTCAAATCACAGCCTCCTGAGTACGTAAGGTTACAAGCGCCAGTCACTGGCACCCGGCTATAAGAAGATGGTTTTATGTCCAATCATTTCTACCTGTTGTGCTTTGAACTCTGCAAACAGAGCTAAAGAGGAACTTCCTGGTTTTCAGACAGAGCAAGACTTGAATCCTAGTTACATCACTTTACTACTTGCTGTCTTGGTTCGAAATAGTAAATCTTGTAGGAAACATTTTCGAAAACTTAAAAAAAAAATTCTCTTCAGATAGCAGTGATGGTTGTTTTGGGCAAGAATTAAGTGAAATGAAAATAAATAAGCAATTGTAGCTAATCAGCATCTTTAGGATCTTGAAGGACCAGGTCTTCAAGACTCATAAGCAGCCAGAAGGAGCAGAAGCTAAGATAACGGGTAACAGGAAAAGGATGACTTATTTCAAGTTGCTTTATTACTAAACCTCAGCACCCTGACGCAAGTTTTGTAGTTGAAGGCAGGACAGCGCGGTTTCCCCCCTCTTCCCCCCATTGAAGAGTGTGAGGTTGTGGAGGGTGAGCCTTGGGGGCGTGGCTATAATGTTGGAGGACTACCAGGCATGAGGGAGGCCCTGGTTCCATCCCCAGCACCCAAAGAAAAAAGAATGGGATGGGAGAAGAGTAAGTGGGAAGCAAAATAGCTGTCTGCCAGTTGGTAGAGAGGAAAAGGACCGACCCAGACTTTCCTCTTCCTGCTTTCCATGGAGTTTTTGGTGGTGTGTTTTTCATGACAAAGAAATCAAACCTTTTCAGGACTTTTAGGACTGATAATAAGAGGTTCTGTGGTGAGCAGCAAGTGGAAGCATCTATGTCAGACTTGATGCCGTGAAACATGTGAAACACTTTGTAAATGGCTGCACTTACAGTCACACAAAGATTTTCAAGTATCTATTGGGTACTTTATTTGAGGTGGTCTTTGTGCAGGATTCCTCATTGCTACAGTGAAAATCACTGTCTCTCAGCTTTTCCCCTCAAGACTAGAGTTCTGAGTAGCTAGGATTACAGGTGTGAGCCACTGGCGCGTGGGGGAACCATTTAAAAAAAGTTAAAAAAAATTACATCCTGTGCTGGGGGGTGGAGCCACTGAACTATACCTTTAGTTCCCTAACATTCCTTTAAATTATGAGAATTAGCCTTAACAAACCCACATATGACTAGGGTAAAATATGTATCGTATATGATATAAATATGAAAATATATTGTATTAATATATAATATATTATGCATAATAAAGTAATATAATAAAATATATTATATATATTTTATACATATATAGAGAGAGAGGCATTTATTTTTTGCCAGTCCTGGGGCTTGGACTCAGGTTCTGAGCACTGCCCCTTGGCTTCCTTTTGCTCTTGCCACTAGGCCATATTCCCAGCCCCAGAGAGAGGCATTTTGAATACAAAATTATACTTTGTTTCTGTGCCATATTGACTCTAAGATGATACTCAGAGAAATTTTGTGGGAGGGCACTGGGATTTGAACTCAGAGCCACTCGTTAGGTATCTGCTCTACTA
Source organism: Perognathus longimembris pacificus (assembly GCF_023159225.1). Lineage (NCBI taxonomy): Eukaryota > Metazoa > Chordata > Mammalia > Rodentia > Heteromyidae > Perognathus > Perognathus longimembris. The sequence goes on from NC_063163.1 coordinate 105,300,683, forward strand.
TTTGAACCTCATCTCTAGCCCTTTTTGCTTGAAGTTGACTTCCAAACAGGGTCTCGTACTTTTGCCTTGGCCTTTCCAGGAGCTGATATTACAGTTGTTCACCACCACACACAGTTTGCTCTTGAGACCGTTTTGTTAACGCTCACCTGGGCTGCCTTTGAACTGTGATCTTCCTGTCCCTGCCTCCTGAGTGGCGCCGATTATAGGCTATATCACCATGCCTGACCCTCAGTGGAAGTTTTTAAAATCAAAAGATCCATTGGATTCATGTGCCTTTGAAGTGTTGTCAAACCTATTTTTGCGTAGTAATTGCTACAAGAAAAGTAGTTTCCCCCTTAGCAGGCTGGAGGATGCAGACTTGGTAAGAACTTATTCTGCGTGTTTCATTGAATCCCTTTTCTACAGTAAATACCTAAAAATACTAAAAAAGAAAAAGTAAATCAGTCTACTTTGTTTAAGGAAAAACAAAAAACAGAGCAAGCCAATTTCAAGTGATATCAATTTCCAATTATGTCTCCAGACGGATTCTTCATCCCCTTTTCTCGGTTAATTGTACCCAGAGCAAGTTACCAGATTAAAAATACTATATCTATTTGTTCACTCATCACATTTTATACTGTGTGTAAATTTAATCAACTCACCAATAATTTATTGAGTCTGTACTATGTAGTAAGGCATCTGCAACTTCACATGCCTTTTCTGTAGTCAGGGAGAGAACCTAGTAGAATTCCATCTCAGTGTCTTTGGGTCTGTTTCCTACGCTGTCGCTTGACATGATTGCCTGAGAATACATGTATGTGGATATCCTTCCAGCAAGCCATCTTCATTCACTTAGCCCTTCTTTCAGGTCATTTTGCTCAGTGTTTTAGGTAGGAGATTTGCTTTACTCTAAGGAAAAGAACAAGAAAAATGTAGCTGTAAGGACCCAAGGGGGCGGTTCTACTTTCTGGCTGGGATCTTGGAACGGAAGAGCCTCTCTGGGTTTCCCTGAACACCTGGAATTGATTTGGGCTGTGCTCTGCCTTCTAGTACATTTGCTGAGGTGGAGGCTGGTTGGAGTGGCTGGGAAAGAAATAAATCTAGTGATTAAAAATAGCTTTTGCATGTCAGGTGCTTGAATGCATTTGGGAACTTGCCTGCAATCCCTTTTTGTCTGGCAAGTTTGAACTCCAGCGCTGCCGTATTACAACTGCTTTCATTTGTTTTCCCTGCTTCCTTACCATGTAATGGTCAAGGGCTCATTGAAACCATGTGTGAGCCTGGTGAGTCACCGAATTCTTAGGACTTCAGCGGCAATAATGTGTTAAAACTCCCTTTTGGGGGGCTGGGACGATGGATGAAGGGAAGGAGGGAAACGTCTGAGGTCACTTCCTACAGATGTTCATCATGCTTTGGCTGGCTCTGTTGGTGTCTTTCTTGCTCCCAGCTGCAGGACCTGTGTCTGGCTTCTTGGTGCTATAGCAGACCATCTCTTTTGTCTAGGGCAGTTTCCCTCTGTGAAGAGGTGTCTACCTCCAAGTTGGCACGTTGTACCCAAACAGTGTGCCTTCGCTGGTGGCTGTGTGTATTGGCAGTACAGTAAGATGCTGTAATCTGAGACTAGCTTGCATATTTGGGCAGTCAGGTCACTAGAGGGTGAGCTGGGGATTTTCAGTGCTGCTTCTTTCTCCCTTCTTTGGAGTGGTGTTTATTGGCTGATTCCTGAGAGAAAGGCAGGCACCCAGCTTTGTTTCTCTAGCCATAGGGGTCCATTCTCAGGGATTTGTGTCCCATTGTTTGGGCAGTGATGAACTGTTTCTTTGGGATGGGCTCTCTGCCTCCCTCTCCATTTCCCCTCAGCAAGGGCTAGGCACTGTATATTGCTTAGCTTTTGTTAGCCAGGACTTCTGCTTGTCCTCCATTGCTTTGTCTTATCATTATGTGTATGAAAATTAAGGCAGTGTCTGGAGAGGAACCGTCGTCACCATTCTTTGTGTTAGCCTCGGTCAGAACTTTGTGGATTGAACCAGCTTCCTGGGATTGCCTTTTGCCTCTGCCCAGGTTTCTAGAGCCTATTTGCAAGGATCAGGAATGAAGGAGGAAGACAGTGGCCCTTTAACTCTGGTTCTGGTCCACTCTTCATGAATGAGATGGAGGCAATAGACACCAGAAGATTTCATTAGGATCTTTAGCCCCTCTATGGGGTGCATCCTCTTAGAGACCATTAGCAGCTTCTATTTGTGTTGGTTTGAAGGAGTAAGGCATTCTTGTCTCTGACACTTGTTCCAGGTAAATATAGCCCTATCTTTGAAATCAGTTGCCCAGTTGATCTTTCTATTTATTTATTTTTAAATTTTCTTATTTAGTAGTTGCACGAATAGGTTACAATTCTACAAGTCATGTCATGAATAAAATACAGCTTGATCCTTTCTTCATTTTCTCCTTTTCATTCCTACCTTTGAAGCTATGTAGTTCATTTTTTACATAAGATGCATTGACTATAATGGCTGCGCTAAAATTGTTCCTATTTATAATTGAAAGTTCATGGGGCTGTGAACTCGGGAAGAATGACATGTCATCTTTGGTGTACAGAACCTGGCTCCGGCATCAGCTTTCCATTCTGATTTCAAGTCATCCTTCTTTGTTCCAACCTTACCCACTTTCCTGATTATGATGGTGTTGCCTTAGCCTAAGTTCTGGGGTCCCAAGGGGCTCGGAAATGAAATGTAGACGTTGATGTAAACAAAGGCAAAGTAACTCAAAGCCTGGTACATAAGCCTCTTGGAAGCATTCATATTGAAGTCCTGTATCTCAAACATATGGTATGCTGATAAAATTGAGTAATAGCACTTGCTGCCTAGGATTGGCTTCATGGTGTGTGTGGGTGAGTTGAAATAAAACTTGTAATGTTGGTAGATTTTTGAATAGGGGCTCACTATACTCTCAGCTTTTGTGTATGTCTGAAAATTGCCAAATAACTAAAACTTGGTGAGGGATATAGATACTACTTAGATACAGATTCCCCTCAGATTTATAGACCTAGCTCAGATCTCTTCTAGACACAAATGAGTAAGTGAGGTACCCAGTATAAGAACGCCAGTGGCAAGAATGAGGCCAGAACCCCTAGGTTTTGACCAGCAAGCCAAGTGTACCTTGCACATACTACTCTGTGTCTTTTCCCCTCATCTTCAGAATCCCGTCTTTTCCATTTGTACAGTTGCTTTTTCTATTCTTCACATATGATCCATAATGTCTGTTGGTTTTCTTTTGCTCTGAGAAATGTATTTCAGCATGCCTTTATGTAATGAATTAACTTTGTATTAGGTGAGCAGTGGCCCTCTGGGTGGCAGGGCAGGAAGCCAGTTTATCATTTAACCTGTTTGCTGTATATGTCAAGAAGAAAGCCTCACTTCCTTTTGTCCCAGGACAGGAGTAGAATAGAAATGATTCTTCTAACAATGGCTTTTAACCATTTTTTTTTTGACAAACTGTAATGAAACTTCGGGTTTCTTAATAATTGTGTAAGTGTTCAGTGATCTCCGTTTTGTCTCATTCTGAACCAAGAATAAGATATCTTACCTCTCTCATTTCTGAAAATGTTTCAGTTTTCTGCATCTCTGATCTATTAGAAAGATGCTGGGTTTTAAGAGTTGAAAGACTGGGTTGACCCGTTAGTTTGTTCCATCCTGTGACTTGAGGCCAACCCTTTTATTCTTTGGAGAAACCAACATGGCTTCCTCATCTCTAACATGGAAGACTTATAGCTCCATCCAAGTGGTGCTAATGATTCAGACCCTCATCAATTTTAATTTGTAACTGGGAGTATACAAAAGTGGGGAACAAAAGGGAGGCTGAGGATTCTAGAAGTCATGTTGCAAGAATATTGTAAGGTGTTTTGGAGAGCCAGAAGGCAGTTTTCAGATATAAAGTGCATTATTCATTCTTTCACATTGCTTTGATTATGACAATTCCCAATACACGTGGCTGGCACCGTTGTACTCCACCAGGGTTTAGCCCAGCCCAACCATCTATATAGGACTGGAAAGTTCACATTGAATTTCTTGTCTTTAGCTTGTCACCTAATACTGAGGGTCCCAGGTGCTCCAATTTTCCGTGTGTCATTTATTGAGAACAACTGGAGCTTCTCTGGTCAGTAAGTGCATATGTCTTCTTGATTGAAAGGCCCCTGGCCCCAAGTTTAGATTCTGCGTAACTTTGTTGGAATGAACCATTCAGTTTCAGGGAACTCAATGGCACGAAAAGACCCATGAAACACCTTGAAGACTTCTTGGAAAATGAGGAACCTTTAGCTTGGAGTAACATACAAGTGAATACAAACTCTTGTTTAGCATTTCACATGAACTGTGGATGGGGTGGTTTGTGTTAGGCCACAATGAAACATGAGTAGGTGGTTTGCTCTGTTCAAAATGCTGCTGGCTCAGTAAAAGCCACAGATGTGCAGAGAGCTGCCTTTCTTCTTCTGCCTCCTCTTCATACCAGCGTGGGATGGGTTTTTAGGTGCTACTCCTATACCTCTCAAGATCCTAGTGTAATTCTTATAAATCTTAATTTAGGGTCCTGAAGAATGGTCAGTGAGAAGAGATCTAACCTATAATCTTATTTATACCTCTAATTTACATGCATTTCAGGAATATATCCACTGCACTGAGTATTTCTTCAAGTACAATTCCTAGAATTTTCAAACAAACATGTTATTTGAATTTAAGATACCACAATTATGAACACATAGGTAATCTCAGTGTTTCTTTTCCATAAAATGCTGTTAGCTAATCTCTGTAGAGGTACTGATTGATGTTTAGATGGTATTGCTCAAATTAGGACAATTTGACACAGAATGACAAAATGTTATAATAGATAATAGGTAAAATATATTAAGAATGAGAAATTGATTTGTTTGGGATAAACCTTTGATTCTTTGCTTGTATAATGATTTCATTATTATTAATATTAATTAGATAACTAGCAGAACTGCTCCAGTCACAGACAATGTAGAAATACTACCATATTATTTTAGGTAATAAGTTTAATATTTTCTATTAATGTCCACTTTGGGTTGTGATTATTCACCATCATTTAAGAGCAATACCCACACAACTGAAAAATGCAACCCCAACCAATTGTTGACTTAAAGATAGGAGAGTAATTTTTTATTTTTTATTTTTATTTTTGTTTTTGGCCAGTCCTGGGCCTTGAACTCAGGGCCTGAGCACTGTCCCTGGCTTCTTTTTGCTCAAGGCTAGCACTCTGCCACTTGAGCCACAGCGCCACTTCTGGCCATTTTCTGTATATGCGGTGCTGGGGAATCGAACCCAGGGCCTCATGTATATGAAGCAGGCACTCTTGCCACTAGGCCATATCCCCAGCCCGAGAGTAATTTTTTAAAAACCCAAATTCCACACTTTGTAAATGTCAACAAAAAATCAGGGCACTGGTGGCTTAATCCTGTAATGCTAGCTACTCAGGAGGCTGAGATCTGAGGATTTTTGCCTGACATCAGCAGGGACAGACAGATTCTAAAGATTCTCATCTCCAGTTGATCAGCAAAAAGGCAGAAGTAGAGGTGTGACTCAAGTAGTAGAGCACAAGCATGGAGCAGCAAAAGCCAAGTGAGAGCACAAGGCCTCGAGTTCAAACCCAAAAGAGAAAAAAATAATGGGTGTATAGCTCTTGACTTTCTTTACTGTGTCCTTTGGGTCCAAGAGCAATGATATGTCAGCTACTGGACACCAGATGTCTCAAATGTGTGGGGTCGTTTTCCATCACCTAGGCTGTGAGCTTTCCCTCAGGGGCTCCAGTGCTCGAATCCCCCACAACCAGAGAATAGCACCAGGAAAGCACCTGTGGGCCTCTGTGCAGCTGCAGTTGACTGCATATGACCTAGAGTACTAGAGATGGCACTGAGGTGCACGGGCTAAAGTAATTGCAGCTGTTTTCCTCAGAGAATAAGCCGGAAGTGCTGGCTCCCCAGCCGGAAGTAGAAACTTGCTTGGATAAAGTATCTGTTCCACACTTCTGAAAAGACCATACTAATGGAGTATGAAGAGTGAGAGAAAGTAGATGGAGGCTTTCAGCTGTCCTTGGCATTTACCTCAACCTGGCATCCTGCTGCCCAAGTTTTTACGTTTAGGAGATGTCTGAGGTCTCCCAGACAGTGCTGCTCATCCTTCACTTTCAGTTTTCAGCAGGACTACTGCCTCTTCATTAGGCCCAGTTTGCATTTTTCCACATGTGTTACTCTGGCCAATTTCCGCCACCAGTTAAGTCCTTTCACCAAGTTCATAAATCTAATGGAGAGGAAACACATACACACAGACAGAACAAAATCTGCACAGTTCAAGCTCATCAATTTATGTTGGATAGAAGTGAAGAGAGGAAAGTTAATTCAAATTTGGAAAAATTTAATTCATAAAATATTGATTGACTTGTGCTAGGAGTTGGAGATGCTGCAGTTTTCTCTTCTCAGAACCAACATTCCGTAGTGAACTAAAAAGTCCCTTTCTCTAGTAAAATTGACTTCTACTTTACAGGGGAAACATTTCTGGACCTGCCACTTAGCTGTTCTTGGACTGGTAGAATGGGGACAGAGGGGGAGCATTACTGTGTTTCATAAGTGACTCATTTGGTGATTACTCCATTGTTTGAAGAGCTGGATGTTATGTAATCAACACCCTCCCCCCATTTTTTTTTAATCCTTAACAATCTGGGATTTTCCATCATTTTGTCAACCTTCCTGGAGACATAATGATTTTTTTCCATCAGATTTCTTTTGGCCATGTCCAGGGGGGAGGGGGGGCAATCCAAATTTACCACTCCCTGGCGCTTCAGATGCCCTGTCTCTGGCAGGGCTTGGGAGAGCAGCTACAGTGAGTCCTTTCTGTTCTTCCTGGGCAGGATCTGGACTATAGGCCTTTTCCTGACAACATGGCTGAAAGCAAACTGGAGAGAAGGTACTTATAGTCCTTTGTTTGTGCCAAGTCACTTCCATCCATTTCTGCTCCTTTATTTTTATTTATTTATTCCTAATATAGTTTTATTTTCTTATAGTAGTTGTACAGAGGAGTTGTCATTCAACAGAGCTGTTTATGAATACAGCGCCTCTTGATCAATGCCCTTTTAACATTCTCACCGATCCCATCCTACCCCGCTCCTCTCACTTTTCATAATTGTAGGTTATGGATTGAATTTTTTATGTCAAAGCCCAACCAAATGAGTACTAGGAAATGAGTATACTTGTGAGGGGGGTGAGCCAAGAGGAGGTAGAAGAATGAATGTGGCGAATGAGTAGCATGCAGCCAGGAATGCATTGTTTATGCCACAGAACTGAGAAAAATAAGGGAAGGGATAAATTGCTTTGTTAAATGGCTGAATTAACTGAAGTATAATAGAATCCCTTTTTTTTTTTGAAGTCACTAATTGTCATTTCCTTCTGTGTTTCCATCCCATTCAAACAATATTTTGTATGTTCAGGGATTTTTTTTTTTTTTTAACTAGCAAAAGTTTAAGAGTGACTAGTAGAGGAACTTCTATAATACTCTGACCTGGGACTTGACCATTTCATAAGTCACTTTCAACACCCAATGCACAGAAGAATCAGGCTTCTAGTATTCACAGCATTGAAGTGCATCACTGCCAGAAGTTTTCATGAAATGATTAGCTTTTGGGGAGTGATTGAGCCTGATGTGAATTCCAAAGATTTCTGAATACAGCCACACGTACCTTCCTACACTGTGACCAGAATCTGCAAGTTCAAGCAGGGCTGGACATAAAAGATACAGGGAGAGTCCTGCTAATGATAACAGGTTGGCCAGTTGACATTCTTTTGATGCCTTATTCTTTACTATCTCCTTGTCAACAAGTAAATTAAGTTGTATGGATGGAGTTTTACCTCCTACATGCGTGTCAAGCTTGCCTGATTATCTTATCAGCATTTTGACCTTCTGAGTCGTAGCCTTAAGAGTCCTTCTACTTCCATTCATACCCTTCTCCTAAGCTACACTTTACAGAACACCTCGGAAACTACTCTACAAAACACACTGTGATGGGACGATTCCTTCACATTAAACTCTCTGTGGTTTTCTGTTTTATTTAGAGTAAGATGATAAAATCCCAAATGTCCCTTCTTATCTCTTTGACTTTGTCTCTAATGACTCCCCTCCCTGTATTACACTGTTTCTGCTTCCTCCCTCCTTTTGGTGCCAGCATGGATTAAGTCCCCCTCAACTTCTCTAGTCACATTGCCTTTTATTTATACTGTTCACTTTGTCTAGGATTGTGGTCTCCTAACTTTAGTGTTCATCAGGATCACCTTTGTTCTGTTCTAAAATCCAGATTTCTGGACTGAAATCTCACAACCTATAATTGAGTTGAGAATATAGTTGTGAATTTGATCATTTCTAGGTGATGTCAAGGTAGCTTTTCTGGGTACCATATTTTGAGAACCACTGGTTTAGAGTATATTCTTTCCTCCTTAAGTTCTGGGTAGGTCACATACCTCTCTTACCCTAAGGGAGGCTTTTCTTGGTTCCTCCAGATGTGTAGGGATATCTGTGCATATGTTCACACTCACCTTTTACTTCTTGTTTGAGGCCTTTGTTGACCTTGTATTTGAGCCTATATCAATAGGCTTTTTGAGCAGCAACATTAGTTGAATCAGGTATCCAGAGGGCATTTCTATCTTATTTGCTACTGTTTGTTTCACTTCTTCATTGCACATAAAAATTCCTTTACATAGGACACAGAAAATATGAAGCAACACTAATACTTTCAGTGACAATGAAAAGTTAGTAGTGATTATGTCTGGGTAAACTAGCAGAAATATACAGAAAGAATAAACAAATCCTGTTCATTTGGGGTGTACGACATTCGGGTAAGAGCTTGCCTTTCTGCCTGCCTGCTTTCCTTCCTTTTTTCCTTCCCTCCCTTCCTTCCTTCCTTCCTTCCTTCCTTCTTTCCTTCCTTCCTTCCTTCCTTCCTTCCTTCCTTCCTTCCTTCCTTCCTTCCTTCCTTCCTGCCTTCCTGCCTGCCTGCCTGCCTGCCTGCCTTCTTTTTCCTCCTCTTACTTCCTTCTCCTTCCTCCTCCTCCTCCTCCTCCTCTTCCTTCTCCATTTCCTCCTCCTCCTCCTTCTCCTCCTCCTGCTCTTTCTCCTCTTTCTCCTCCTCCTCCTCCTTCTTCTTCCTCATCCTCCTTTGTTCAATTCCTAATTCCTATGGTTTATCTTGGAAAACCCTTGAAACTTTATCTGCTCTGATGAGAATGTGAGCATGGTAATTTCTCAGTTGCCACCTTCAATCTATCCATATCTCATTATGTTTTATGAGTAGTTAATTGCCACTTGATTTCAGTCATTCATACACTTATTTTTTCCCCCTTATAGACATGGAATGTGCAGATGTTCCACTATTAACTCCAAGCAGCAAAGAGATGATGTCTCAAGCATTAAAAGCTACGTTCAGTGGTTTCACAAAAGAGCAGCAACGACTGGGAATCCCCAAAGGTATGTTGTTATAGTAGAAAAAAAGAAGCACTGAGGGTATTTCTTCAAGCGGCTCCTTTGCAGATCTGGAGTAAGGCAGACATTAGATGAACCACATGTGAATCATCAGCAGTGGGCTGTTACAGACGTCAGTGAGGACAGATTTATGGACTAATAGTCCATCATCTTCCAGGCTTGTCACCACCATCTTGCTTTTAGGACAATAGTTTCTAAGCCTGTTTTCACATTTAGATCCCTTCTAAATCTTTGAAAACTATGAAGGCATCTTTGGTGGCATCTGTGTTATTATTTTTGTATGTATGCTGGTACTAGAACTTGAACTCAGGGCTTAGGTGCTATCCCTCAGCTTTTTTTCTCTGAAAGCTGACACTGCTACTTGAGTTCCACTTTCAGCTTTTTTGGTGGCTAATTGGAGATAGGAGTATCATGGACTTTTCTGCTGGGCTTTGGACTGCAGTCCTCAGATTTCTGTCTCCTGAGTAAATAGTATTATAGTAGTGAGCCATTGGTACCCAGTGCATCTGTATTTTTTCAGGCTCCTCAAATGATTCCAGACTGTAGGAAAAAAATAGGAAACTGTTTCAGAGTTACTTTGGGCCACCATTGGATGTACTTCTTGGACTTTACTAATTGATCTTCTCTGTATACAAATCTGTTTGTTCTTTCAGTTTTGTTACATGGAAGCATTTATTGAAAGATGGAAAGGATTTGGAGTTGTCAGAGAGGAGACTTAGGTGGAGGACTTCACTAAGAAACAGTTTATAGACAATGGAGAACAAGGAAGGTGCTTTCCTTTTGGGAAAGTATAAGACTATCTTTAGATCAGGCCACTTCTACTGTTAGGCAAAAGGCTTCTAGCCTAGACAAATCCAAGCTTAAGGTAGATTCCATGAATATTAGACAGATTCTGTTACTATATCTATATACCTTTCCCATGCTTCCGCCTTTACTACAAGTTTTGGTGACCAGCAATACTAGACATTTTTCGAAGATCACAAGGCAGAATGAAGTGACTTCTGACCACTGGGTTTCCCAACATCTCATGAAGTAGTCTGCTGGGTTGAAGTGGGTACTCTAGGCACAATGGTGATAATGCTGGCACTGTAAGCTGTTGTCTTCTGAGCTCTTTCAATGGCCTTGGTGGGTGTGGTGTGCAAAACTCAGGACACACGTGAAGATTATATGTTGTATGTACTACAGTGCTCCTTAAAGCAGGGCCTTTTATATGAAAAGACTTGTAGAAAATCTAGTGTAATACAGGTACCTAATAAAGTCATTACCAGGTGCCATTTGAATGACTTGTCATTGCTAATTACTACAGTTATTACTAAGCACAATTGGCTAAGATAAAAATAATTGTGAATGATGATCCCCAAGCATACCTAAGGGTTGAGAGCCAAGAGAGGCATGTGCAATCTGTAGAAATCACTGCTTTGTTATTACTGCTATTAAGCCATCTTCCCTTATCTAAGGCTTTTAAGAAAACCTAATGGACATAAGGCAGGGAGGCAGGAGATTCATGGAAATGGTTGCCTAAATGGAGGGCAGGACTATGCTTGCATTATGTTTTGGCTTATTTCAGTTCCTCCATGCTGGTAAAATAGAAAAGGTGGGATGTTGAGCGTGGGGAAGAAGGACCTAGGACAGTAAGTCCTGGGCTGGTGCTCCTCAATTCTGTGGGGCTGGTAGGGACTTGAGTGACATTCAGGTCCTTCCATGTTTATTCTAGAGTCTGATGTGCAGCCTCTTTATTTGGTCTCTTTCCTTAGATCCCCGGCAGTGGACAGAAACTCACGTTCGGGATTGGGTGATGTGGGCTGTGAATGAGTTCAGCCTGAAAGGTGTGGATTTCCAGAAGTTCTGCATGAGTGGAGCGGCCTTGTGCGGCCTGGGTAAAGACTGCTTCCTGGAGCTGGCTCCAGACTTTGTTGGTGACATCTTATGGGAACACCTAGAGATTCTGCAGAAAGGTAAAAGGGTATAAAATGATGAGGAGGGAGGGGAGGAAATGGGAGGGCATGGAAGGGGTGGAGTTGTCAGAGCAGGTAGGAGGACTGATCCAGTAGATGGGCTGTTAATGCCATTGTCTGTGGGGGTTCCATCATAGCATGGATGGGCTGTGGCAATATGTGTAATGTAATACTTGGCAAACAGTAGGTACTGAGTGTCTGTTGGTTCCTTTTTCTTCTTTCTATTAGGGTTTCTGAATTTTTAGTTTTCAGCATGCTCAATTGTCCTCTTGTGATTTCTTGTGATCTAAGGAGTCTTCTTACATCTGTGCATTTATTTATTTTGTTGAACTGTGCTCAAGAACAGTGTTGTCCCCTGTTCCATACCATACAGCCCCTGGCAATAGATACTCCCTTGATCTATGGCCATGAAATACCTGGTTGTAGACAGGAGATGCTTAGCAACTCAGAGCTAATTAATATGTGAGACTTCTTTTCCCACTAAACTGGACTGGAGGTGCTGCAGTGCAGAATCTCTTTTCCATCTGGAGCAGAAACTGAGGTCACATGAGGACATGGTGTTGCAACCTTGTAATGACATGGCCTTCCCTACCGGCCTGCCCTAACCTTTTTGGACCAAGTGACTCACGTCCCACAGTCCTGGCTGAGTATAGAAACAGCAGCAGGCGGTAAACTTGGGTGTTTTGGCGCTTATTTTTCTAAATTTCTTCTTAAAATAAGTTTCAGTTACCAGCAGTCAGCAGTTGCCCCACAGATGACTGTAAGCCTAGAAGCCCGCTGCCCTCCATAACCCAGGCCCACCCTTTCCCTGTGGTCAGACAGGGGAGGAGAGGGGGTGGGGGGGATGGGCACAAAGCTTAGGATTGGCACTTTGATTCCATAGAATAACCTTTGTTTGCTGAAGAATATTCTCCACTCTGCAGTGCTCCAAAAAAGACCTAGCTTTGAGCCTCTGGGACCAGCATCTCAGTGACAAATGAAAAATAAATGAACACAGTGATGAGCTAGGTGAATCTTCCTGAGGCTGGCAGGCAGCTTGGTCTTCCCTAGTCTATGGGTGTGTTCCTTGTGTAACTGCATCCACACCCACTCCTAGGTGTTGACATGAGTGGCCTGTTTACATGGGCAAAAGTGATGGCAGGTACTTTACGTGTCTGATGCGTCTGTTGACTTCTAAACACAATAGTTGATTGCACTAGACCATGCAACCCAGACATATTCTACTACTATAATATTTCCCTCTGTTGGGCACTACGGAGTTGCCCTGTGTTGGGGGAGGGGGGGATCCGCTTACCCCTGATCACAAGTCAGAGCTAATATTCCTCTAATACCTCCTTGCTGCCAAAGTGCTTTACAATGCATTTTCTCTTTGGATTCTCAAAATAACGTTGTGAGGAAAAGGTAACATTGTCCAGAAAGAAATGTACTCCACCTGACTTGTGTGATTGTAAGCCCTCTGTACATTGCCTTTAAAATAACAATAAAAAAGATGCACAAAAAAAAGAAAAAAAGAAATCTTGTGGAATAGGCAGGGCAAGGAGTCCTTGTCTGTCAAACGAGGATCCAGATAGCTAATTTCTCAGTTATCATCATGCATTCCTTGAATGCTTTTTTATTTTTTTCATTTTGCTTCTCTTTCTTAATACCTTTTAAAATATAACTTCCTGGCCTGTGTTTTTCTTGTGATATCGTGGTCTCTTTGGGAGCTTTTGGCTCTAAGACAGGTCCAACTTACCTTTCCACAAAGAAAACAGCATAAGGGAGTTTAAGTGAATTAGAATGTAATCGAATGTTCCCTCGTGAGAGGCAGTCAAAACCATCTCGGTTCACATTCACATACTTAAAGAGAAGATCTTTGCACCAAGGGTACAGCCTCTGTTCTATAATTAATCCAAAGTAATACAGCATCCAAAGAACATAGCTGTTTGGGGTGGGGTTGGAGGCTAAAGGTACAGGGGATGTTATAATCTGATAAGCTGCTAAAGCAAAGTTTAATCATTTTATCTCAACCAGGAACTATTTTTCTTTTTCTTTTTGTTTTGTTTTGTGCAGGTATAAACTTGTCTTCCCATCAACCCTTGCTCTGAGCAAGCTATCAAATACTTGAGGAAAACCCCAAACCAACACACTCGCTTTATGTCTGCTTTTCTTTTCCTTTCTTTCTTTTTCATTATTTTTATTTTATAGTGAAATGCCGTCATATTCTGCAAGAGTCAGAGGCTATCCCGCTGGGTTCCAGAATAAACACTGGATCCCAAGCTCAGAGAAAGCATTTCTATCTGAAGTTACCCTTCCTTCTCTGTTCCTTTCTTGTTCCTAGGGAAGGGCAGCCAGGCAGTTTGGTTATGTTGCTCTTCAGGTAAACATGCCCTCATAGTTTACCAATGGGTGCTACCTTACCAGTGTCTTGCTTCTTGTCTGGGCCTGAACTTGGACTCTGAGAGCCAGGGGGAAAAACACCATACAAAAATTAGACATCTGTTAAAAGTAGAGGCTATACAAATGTACCTGCCTAAAGATTGGGAAGTATTTCTCGTGTTTGGATGGATCACTTGAAGTGCTGCGTGCGTGATTCTTGATAATCTCCTGAAACCTCATCAAGCCTTTGATCCTAATCTCTAATGTGAATATACCCATAGAGTAGAAAAAAGACCTCCAAGCACCAAGGCAGAATGTTTTCCCTGCCCTTAGTGATTACTCATGGGTTCGCTTTCCAAGATATTACACCCCATTTTGCAGCTACCGAAACAGTAAACCTAGCCATGCTTGTGATCTCATCCTGAGACAAGATCCCCCCTCCCCCCTCCCCCCCAGTCAAGAGCAACTCAGACACTGATTCAGTTGACGGACTTGCAGATTTCTTAGCAAAAGAGTTGAGATCATTGAGGTCCTTAATTCCAAGATCTTCCCAGGCCAAATGTTTCTTGCATGTTCATGTTGACTTTAGTTCATTCACTATTGTCTCTTACAGAGGATGTGAAACCATACCAAGTTAATGGAGTCAACCCAACTTATCCAGAATCCCGCTATACCTCGGATTACTTCATTAGTAAGTTCCATTTCCACACATTTCTTTATCTTTCTTGGCTTGCTATAATGGGAAACTAGCCCCCCGCCCCCCCCCCCCACATATGCCTCAGTAGAGCTCAATGTCCTTCATGGTAATTCTACAGAACATAATGTTTTCTTAACCAGAGACTCTTCTTTGTGATTTATCTTTATTAATTCTCACCAACCACAAGAGTTCAATTTGCCTGCAGGCCTTGTTAACTTGAAAGTTCCTGCACCACTCCTACCTCTCTCTGATACATCTTCAACAGGAAAGTCAGAGGAGTAGAATATAACTTGAACCCCCTAAAACCTTGGATCTTATTTGATTATGCATACTGTAGCAGCCTATCTATATCTAAATCTATTGGATATGACAGCATTTCCTCTGAAATCCTTCAAGGCGTTCCATGAAGCTTCATATTTTACTATAGAAAAATAGAACTTTCTTCTTTTTAACATAAGAACCTAACTATGCCCGGTGTCAGTGTGTCACGCCAATAATCCTAGCTAACCAGAAAGCTGAGATCTGAGGATGGAAGTTTGAAGCCAGCTCAAGCAGGAAAGTCTGTGAGACTCTTACCTCCAGTTAACCACCAAAAAGTCAGAAGTGGAGGTATGGATCAAGTAGTAGAGCACCAGTCTTGAGTAAAAAGCTAAGGGAGAATGCCCAGGCTCTGAATTCAAGCCCTAGTACCAGCACACACATGCACAAAAATAATAGAACCTAGCTCCAATATACTGGAGAGGAAGAGACTAGTGCAGGGATATTCTTATCTGATGGCCTTGTTTTCAAAGATTTGTTTTCATTTTAGCTTCTTTATTAAAACTTTAATTCCAGTAACAATACAATTAACTACTATATACCAAGAGTTCATCAAATGTCAGAGATGTTAGCAGACATTTTTTCCATATATACTGTTGTTAGATCTCTATCACAAAGCTCTGGGAAAGACTGGAATCATCTGTGTTTTGTAAATGAGGAAATTAAGTCAGAAGAGGGAAATAAGCATCTTATCAAGGACAATGGTTGCTAAGTAGTAGATTCAAGTAAAAACCAAAGACTTTATGATTTAAAGTATTTTCATTCTGTCTCTAGGGTGGCCCGCTCATTCCACATTGTGGGCGAGCTATTGTGGTTGATGAAGAGCTGCTTGTTTTAGGTCCATGTCTCTCCTCTCTGCAATTACCAATATTCTGTTTGCAGGCTACGGTATCGAGCATGCTCAGTGTGTTCCTCCTTCAGAATTCTCGGAGCCCAGCTTCATCACAGAGTCTTACCAGACACTCCATCCCATTAGCTCAGAGGAACTTCTGTCTCTCAAGTACGAGAATGATTACCCCTCAGTCATTCTCCGGGACCCTCTCCAGACAGACACCTTGCAGACAGACTACTTTGCCATCAAGCAAGAAGTTTTAACCCCAGACAACATGTGTATGGGGAGGACCAGTCGTGGTAGGTCAAATCTCTTCTCTAAAGAAAACTCTTGGGGGGCTGGGAATATAGCCAAGCGGTAGAGTGCTTGCCTCGCATACATGAAGCCCTGGGTTCAATTCCTCAGCACCACATATATAGAAAAAGCCAGAAGTGGCACTGTGGCTCAAATGGTAGTGTGCTAGCCTTGAGCAAAAAGAAGCCAGGGACAGTGCTCAGGCCCTGAGTTCAAGCCCCAGGACTGGCCAAAAAAAAAAAAGTTTTCTCAGGTCCTTCCTTTTTAAAAAAATTCTTTTGCTTATGTGTTAGCTGTATGCCCTCCTCAGTTTCAGCCTTCTCATCCAGGCTTGCCTAGGTATTAAGACCCTGGTGTTTCAGCCATATCCAGCATGCTGTGAGAATTCTGGGCCCATGGTGGAAGTTATTCAAGTCATTATTCTGATATTCTATTTGGGTAGAATGTTTTACCCAAACAATCAATCTCATTGAATTTGGTCAGTTTTTTTTTTAAAGTATACTGGATTTTCTTAGAGAGGATTTTGTTTGAGGAGGACAGGATAAAAAAAAATGGTTTCAATACCCATCTTGGGGAAATCTAGCATCTGTGTGTGTCCTGGTATACCTCCCAGATTACCCCTGGGTCAGACTGTAGAACCCAGCTTGGTACCTGGAGTAACCCCTGCTGCTCAGACTGGGCCCTTAGCCTCTTGTGATGACTTTGGTTTGGGAAGATATAGGATGGTTAACCAATGGTTTATTTTGGGTCATTCATCAACAGTGTGATGAAGGTGTGTATTTAGGTAGAGGACCAGAGAAAGAGGTGGTTAGAACCTTCCAGAAGCAGATACTCCTGTTGACAAGGCAATTACAAAAACTGATAAAACATTCCCTGGCAGTGAAATAAATGTTTCAAAATAGAGCTGACTGACATAAAACAAAAAGAAAAAGTAAAATATGCTCAACTTCCAAGGTAAAACATTGCCCACCTGATAGTGTGTTCTGATCATCTTGTTTCTGAGGAAAGTGCTGTCAGTTATAAGGAAGGGCTGGTTTATCTATGAAGAGCTAGCTAATTTCTGGAAAAGTAAACGTTATGACTTTTCTGATGGATACATGGGAAAGAATCATAAATAGGAAGAGGAGCAGGGAGAAGTCTGAGACAAATTTTCCTTTGGTCACTTGGGCCTTCCAGTTTGTTCTTTCTGCTCAGTGGCTGGCTGTCTGGCACCCATTTTGTGGCCTCTCGTTTTGCAGAGAGCCAGACACTTTTGTTTGGGTGAATCACCTGTTTGTATCATAGGCCAATACACATTCTCATCTTCTTCCAGTGTTCAGGCTCATGCTCTCTCCCAGCATGCTCTGCACAGGGATACCACCAGGCACACAGCACAGGGAAAGTCCCTGAAAATCACAACCCATAATGGCCCTTCTTAGGGCCCCAAGGGAATTTGTTTCAGACCAAAGGGGATGGGCGGGACCAGATTTGCCTTCCTCTTTCTGTCTTTTATTTTTGGGTATGTGTCTATTTAAATACATGTACCCAAGTCGTAAGCATGAGTGTTTCTTCTCAAACAGGTCAGGGCATCAGAGGAGCTTTCTGGCTGGGCTTTCTCTGCATATATGTATTGAAATTGAGTTGTAGGTTTGTGGTTTAGCCATCATGTTGTACATTTTAGTTGATCTGCTGTCACATTGCTTTAAAATCACGTCTGGTATTGCATTTGTGTAACTGTCTCTTCTCTCTGTCTTTGCTCTTGTTTTTTGGTATTGGTCCCCACCCAACTCCTTCAAAACCAAACTAAGGATTATTAAACCCCAAGTGACCCTTACTATGAGACATAAAGTATTTTTCTCTGAATCTACCCTCCTACCATCGAAACTTCAGGCCACAAAAACTTTGAGGGAAGACGATTGTGTGCAAGTCTGCTCTCTGCATGTTGGAAGTGCTATAAAGAAGACTGATTCCAAGGGCAGATTGAATTAGAGAGGGTGTGATTGGTTTAGATGTGAAAGCATTACTGTTAGCTGCCTATTAGTGCTCATAGAATTCCTATACTGCATTATAGTACACAAAGTGCTTCTATGCCCCTCTTACTTGGACTCCAAGGACTGTCTTTATGTTAGCCTTTTCGATGGGCCAACCCAGCTACTGTTCTGAGTGCTCTGAGGTCTGTTAGGTCGAGTCAGAGCTTTAGAAGGTTCTTGCTGAGGCATTTCTTAGAAAAGCTGCTGGTGGATGTCTTCTAGGACCTTAGATTCCATGTATGAGCACAGTAGCCGAATCGAGCATTGAATCCAGTTGGATTCAACCCATTGTTGCAGAAAATACCTGGACATGGAGGTTTCTACCTCTAGGATTGCAAAATGAAGCTAAAATGAAAGCTGTCTTTCTGCTATAAAACTCTCTTCTCATCCAGATGTGTTTGCTGATCTTTGAAAGGCTGTCAGAGAGAGGTTCTGGCCAGCTTACTATGCTTGATTATTGGGACTCGAGTAGTTAGCCATCTTGCCTGGGGAAATTATGGTCTCCTCACATGCAAATATAAACATGACTGATAGAAGCAGGCTTAGTGTTGCATACCTGCAATACTAGCATTTGAGAGACTAAAGCAGGAGAATTGCAGGAGAAAGCCTGGGCTATATAATAGCAAATTTCAGGACAGCCTGGCTTACCTAGTGAGACCCTGTCTCAAAAACAAAAATAAAAGGTTAACAAAGATATGAATCATTTGAGGAGATGTAAGTACTGATAGTGCCTAAATATTGGTGATCGGGTAGTGTGTTCTTCTTTTTTTTTTTTTGGCCAGTCCTGGGCCTGAGCACTGTCCCTGGCTTCTTCTTGCTCAAGGCTAGCACTCTGCCACTTGAGCCACAGCACCACTTCTGGCCATTTTCTATATATGTGGTGCTGGGGAATCGAACCCAGGGCTTCAGGTATAAGAGGCAAGCACTCTTGCCACGAGGCCGTATCCCCAGCCCTAGTGTGTTCTTCTTGTCTTAGGCTTTAGCATGTTTATCTCACAGAGAAATTTAATGACCTTTGACCTCAGTTGCTGGTGTAAACAAACATCTTTTTCTAAGATCCCAGGAAAATTTCTGTTCCCCTGAACAGAGGCATGGCATTCTGCTTGTGGGCTTCCCCCCCCCCCCCCCCCCCCGCGTCACTTGATGGGGCTTTCTGGAAAGGGCAACTCCTTGGAATTTAATAGCAATAAAAAAGGTGAAGAAATGGCACTCTGGGTAGGCTGGATCAGCCACTCCACGAAGTTCTTTGATTTGTCTTCTGAAGTTACCTTCCTCTGAATGTCTGGAGAGGGGAAGGAGTGAGAAAATAGACAGTGCCACCTTTCTCGTGTAAGCAGGACTGGAAGGAATAGGAGGCACAGAACATTTACAACAGTGGATGATGCAAGAAGTACATTTGTCTTAAATATATTTCATCTGGGATTCAAAAAGAAATTTGGGAACAGCATATTTTCCTGGTTTTGTTTTTATTTTGGTACCAGTAGCGGGGGTTGAATTCAGGGCCTCCTGCTCTTGCTTAACTTTTCAAGGCGTGGTTCTCTCCCACTTAAATCGTACCTTCACTTCCTGCTTTTTTATTTTTGCTGGTTAGTTGGAGATAAGAGTCTCTCAGTATTGTCTGCCAGGCTGGCTTTGAACTGGGATCTTAAGATCTCAGCCTCCTGAGTAGTGAAGATTACAGTCACGAGCCACTGGTGCCTGATATTGTCTATTTAATTTTGATTTGCATGCCTGCTTATGTTTAAATATTATGTTTTTAAACAATACCTACTGGTATGTAGGAGAGACTAAACCTTATAGTTTACACGTACATATTCTGGGACTTAGAATTTATTAATAGGGCAGTCCTGAACAACTAAGAATTGATACATAGGTCTTTCTGCATAAACATTTGTCATGTGCTTTTTTCTGTTGACAAGTGCTGAGTTGAGATGACTGTCTAATCTTCTGTAATTAGCCTTAGGTTGTCTGAAAAGTATCTGATCATAGAATTTAAAGTAGATTCTTAGGATCTTTTTGGGTTCTTAGATGCATTGGTTTTTCTCCAATATTTTTTTATTAGCTCCTGTTTTAATGCCTTTAAAAAATGTTTTTCTTTTAATTTTGATTTTTTTTTGGTAGTGGAAATTTCTCCAAGAGCCATTGTGCAATCATTACAGCTGTTTATAACCTGGTTTGGGAAATTAATGAACTTGCATGATCTTGTGGTCAGTTAAGAATGCCTTAAGCAAGTCACACACTGAGGATTTCTGACACTGCTATGGGCCTTAACTCTTTCAGCAGCCTCTGTGTGTGTGTGTATTGGTTAGTACTGGGGCTTGAATTCAGAGCCTGGGTGTTGTCCCTTAGCTTTTCCATTTGGTGCTCTACCACTTGGACCACAGCTCCCACTTCCAGCTTTTTGGTGATTAATTGGAGATAAGAGTATCATGGACGGTCCTGTCCAGGCTGGCTTCAAACCTCAATCCTCAGCCTCTTGAGTAGCAAGGATTACATGTGTGAGCCATAGGTCCCTGGCTTGTTTATTTTTGTCTGTTTTGTTTTTTTTCCTTCTTTTCTTAACTCTTTTTTTTTTTTTTTGCCAGTCCTGGGCCTTGGACTCAGGGCCTGAGCACTGTCCCTGGCTTCTTCCCGCTCAAGGCTAGCACTCTGCCGCTTGAGCCACAGCACCGCTTCTGGGGGTTTTCTGTATATGTGGTGCTGGGGAATCGAACCTAGGGCCTCGTGTATCCGAGGCAGGCACTCTTGCCACTAGGCCATATCCCCAGCCCTTTTCTTAACTCTTGATACTTCCCCAGTGAACTGTGAATATCAAATGTATAATATGCTTCCAGAGGATAATGAGTATGGCCTTTTGGTTTTTAAAAAAATGAGAGCGTTTAAAAATACCTACTAGAAAAAAAACATGCAATGAAATGACTTCCTTTTGTATTTGAGAAGGTCTAAAGGAAAAAATATGTATTTCGTTTGAAATGGCATGTGGTAGAATGTGAAATATTAAGGCATTAGTTCCAAGGTCAAGTAAGCTCAATGGAACTCTTGTTTTCTTCTTATGATCAAATTCTGTTGCTAAATTGACCCTTTTGAAGCCATCTGATTGACTTGGGTTGGGGAAAGAATTCACTGTGACATTGCTCTGATGTATTCATCAGCTCACTGTTTCTAATCCATCAAGCCAGAAATCCACAGCAGGTGTGATTTTTAGTTATTAAGTTTCTGGCTTTGGAATTCTTGAGGTCCTACATACTGCCTTTCTTGCTGGTAGCTTTGAGCAGCCCTTGAGCCTGAGTTGCCTATACTAGGAGCTCTAAGTCAGGCAGCTGAATGGCAGTGGGTCTTGCAGATTGCAGACCACCCCATGCCCCAGAACGAGACTGAGGACCTCTGAAGCTCTTACTTCCCTGGACGCCCCTTTCCTTCTTCGATCCATCCCACAGATCTGATTGCCAATCTCTCCTCCATAAGAGGGTTTTTACAGCTGTTTTTCCCCCCCAATCCCTCCTCCCCTGTCCTCTTCCGACCTCTCCTCCTTTATCTCCAGGAAAGCTTGGGGGCCAGGACTCTTTTGAGAGCATAGAGAGCTACGATAGTTGTGATCGCCTAACCCAGTCCTGGAGCAGCCAGTCATCTTTCAACAGCCTGCAGCGTGTGCCGTCCTATGACAGCTTCGACTCCGAGGACTACCCTTCTGCCCTGCCCAACCACAAGCCCAAGGGCACCTTCAAGGACTATGTGCGTGACCGCGCTGACCTCAACAAGGACAAGCCCGTCATTCCTGCTGCTGCCCTGGCTGGCTACACAGGTAGGAGCTCTCCCCGCTACCCAAGTGGCCTGTCTTCAGGCTTTTGCAGGCTGGGTCACTGGAAAGGCCATAATGTCCCCCCAGAGACCAAAGGGTACAGTCTTTCTTTTTGGTGGCAGTCAGGAGGTATCTCTTAAAGGTCTCTAGTCTCTGTGAACAGTGTGCTTGTGCACAGCCATTGATTTTTTATTTTTATTTTTTACTTTTTTAGGGGAGGGAAAGAAACATTCTAAGGGGTTGTTTCCAAGTGTGGTAGGAAACTTACATTTTTGGATCTTTTCCATATCTGGGGGAAGGGAGCTATGGTGATTTGGAGTTCCTGGAAACTCTTGTCTAATGGCCTGGCATCCAGGGATTTTTTTTTTCCCAGCCTGCTCTTGGCAGGGCTTTCCAAGTACAAAACCAGAAATGGCCTCTCTCAAAAGTGTGATTGAATGGCTGCATGCTTGACTGTGGTAAATGAGTTATCATGAGACTTGCTGTTTGAATGTGAGAATAGCATCCTAAATAACTCCAGAACTACCCTGGCCTTAAATAGGGAACTGTTTTTTTTTTTTTTAGATAACTTTGGTGTCATTGCTGGGGCTTGAAGTCAGGATCTTGTGTTCTTACTTGACTTTTTTTGCTCAAGGTTGGAGCTTGAGCCATACCTCTACTTCCTCTTTATTTGCTGGTTAATTGGAGATTAAAAAGTTTCATGCACTTTTCTGCCCAGACTGGCTTTAAACCATGATCTTCATATCTCAGCCCAAGTAACTTGGACTACAGGTGTGAGCTACCAGCACTGGGCCTCACCTTAGTTTTATGACTGATTTTGTTCCAAGGGAAAACTAAGAATAGTGTAGTAGTGAGTGAAGACAGATCTCAGAGAATGGAAGATACCCTTTGAAAGCTTGGGTACTGATGGAAAATCTGGTAATAGAGCAAAACAGCATTTGTGAGTACCTAAGAAATATCCAAAGAGTATTAACTAATGTGTTCATCATCACTCTTTGTAAAATTGCAAGGGTGGGTGTTAGTTGTGTGTGAAGGAAATGAACAGCAAAATCTAGGTTTTATTGGCCTATCTTTCTGATCTTAAGAATGTGCTAGGTTTTATTGTATTCAGGGAGACCTTAGGGTTTTTTCTTTACTTTCTTAAGGAAAACCAGCTGACTTTGAAAACAAAACTCAAATACTTAGGAACAAAGATGACTCCCCATTCAAAGATCAAATGTGTTTCTTTTTACATTTCCTTCCTCAAAAGCCCATAGTGCTGTTCATTATTTGAATGGTGCTTAAGAACTTGGTTCATGTTTTCAAGTTGGTACCGTGAGTAGCACCAAAGGGTATATGTAGCCATTGGCTGTGAAAGGAGCTCACAGTTCCTCGATTCTTTCTCAAATGTTCCATGCTCTTCTCTGGAATATGATCAGTAGATGGGGATTGTCTGTATTTTAAGGGAGTTTTTTCTCATCTCTGAGAAAGTGTATTGGAAAGTTTATACCCATTTTCATTAAAGACATCTGGAAGGAGAAGAAATACATGAAGAGCATCTTTGGATGTTCAAGAGGACTGGGCCCTCTAGTTAGGACTAAGATTCTAGTTGAATGCCAGGAGAAAGTGGGGAGGGGAGAAGAGCTATGTAATTGGGAAGACAAAGCCTGAGCTCTTAAAGTGATTGATAGTGCCCTAGGATTCTTCATTCCTTCTTCCTTCCCTCCCACCTTTCCTTCCCCCTTCCCACCCTCCCTCCCTCCTTTTTTCTCTTCCTTTCTTCTTCTCTTCCTCTTTCTTCCACTTCTCCTGTGATAAGAGCTTATAACCGTGAGTGGAAGAGAAGGGAGGATGATCCTCACTTACATGGCTTAAAGAAGTAGTTTTTTTTATATTAAATACTTAAGATCATCTTGTTCTCTTGTTTCTTTTTTATTGTATGTGTGAGATGAGGGCTTTAACTCCCCAAGTTCAAAGGGTGGTGAGAACCACAGCCCAGAAAACAGAAGTCTTCTCTGCTCCCTCCCGGCTCTAACACACTGCATGACTTTAGGCAAATTTATCTTGTACCCTTTTCTACTTTTAGTGAAGTAAAAGTGTTCTTCCTTATCTTGACAGTAAGAGATATTTGCAAACTTAATTGAACCAAATCATTTCATTAAACACATGAGTGCTAGACATTGTGTTAGACATAGAGGAAAAAAAATCTCACAGCAATCGATCATTTAAGTAAATGAGTACAGACCAAGTATAGATAAGAGGGTAGCCCCTGAGGCTCACTGTCTTGCTAAGTTTGTTGCACATGGTCTGGGGCTTGAACTAGAATGGCTGATTGTTGTACTCTAGATGAGGCTTGGATTTGTTGAGGAGTCTGAGCAGTCTCCATTTTGATGACTTTTCTCATGAAATTTGTCTCTAGTGAACTCTCCCTGACTTCCCAACCTTCTGATCTTATGTAGGGGTTCCATGATCCTATATCCTCATGGATATATGGTTCCGTGAGCCTACATCCTTCTCTTTGCAAATATGGGAATGGGGAGGGTATAGAATTCAACCATTGTTTCCCCTTCGTGTGTGTGTGTGTGTGTGTGTGTGTGTGTGTGTGTGTGTATGTGACTATAGTACAAATGAGTACAAATAAGTGTTACAAAGACATGTTAAGATGAGTTGATATTGTACAGATGTTGGAAATATTTCTTTCTTATTTATAAAAGTTACACCTTGCTATGGCCCAATGGCTCACACCTGTAATCATAGCTACTCAGGACATTGAGATCTGAGGATCATAGTTCAAAGCCAGCCAGGGCAGAAAGTCCATGAGACATAGTCTTATTTCCAATTACCCATCAAAAAGCCAGAAGTGCTGTGGCTCAAGTGGTGGAGCACTAGCCTTGAGCAAAAATTGTCAGGGATACCTCTCAGGCCTTGAGTTCGAGCTCCAGTACTGGCATGCACACACACAAATGCACTCATACACACACATATACACACATCACCTCTATTTTCTGTCTCTGGTTTTCCCTTGTCTGCTCTGTGTTCTCTTAAAATTTTGTCACTGTAGAATATTTGTGGCCTCACAGAAGCACCCCATACCTTAATATCCTGAACATATGGCTTGTTTAGATTCTCAGCACGAGCCTAAATGTGTTCTTTCTGCCTTTACCCTAGGAGTCCAGTTTTCCACCTAAGAAAGGCGTACATTTTATTTTCCTTCCTTGTAGGATGTCTTAGTTAGTGTACTGTAAGTGTGGAAATCAGCTAGAAACTGAATTTTCACATTCTCTTGCACAGTTACATTCTTCCTCCAAAGATAAGAAAATTGCATCAACCTTCACTGAGCTCCCATGGCAACTTGTTAAATTAGGTCGAGATGTGGGGGCAGATAACATGGCTTGAAAGCCTGCCTCTTAGCTCAGTTAAGAATACATCAAATGCAATGGTGGCTTCCGCCAAAATGTACCTTCTTACCTTACTGTGAACTGCTTACGGTTAATCAAACTGATACCATCAGAAAGCTCCATTTTCTCTTGTTCAAAGACACATTCTGAGCCCCTTTCTCCTTACAATGTAGTGTGAGAGAGGTAGCCCAAATGTTTTTGGTATATTTTCTAGACCTCAGCAAAAGACTTTGCTGACCCTTCTGAAAATACGCATGTCTCCAGTTTCATTTCATTTGTGTTTGGTTTTGTTCTTGAACTTTCCTAGGGATAAATAATATGCTGGATTGTCAAACCATATTCTCCCTCTCTCTGTTCTTCCTGCTCCATTTTACTAAGAGTGAGACTAATGGAGACATGCAGAAAATGACTTACTCAGGGCCATGAATTTGCACTCTACATAGCCAAGACATTGAACCTGAAGTGCCACATGGCTGGCCTGAATGCACTATCTGTCCATCATTTTTAGAAATGAGACTACCCTTTATATCTCATCTCCATTGCTTCCAGGAGGTTTAGGAACTTGCCAGCCTCCTGTCACTAATTAACACTGTATTTATATAGACTATGGAAGAGGGATTCAGTCCAGAGTTCCTGGCCAGTGAATCACCTTTATTGAATTTCGTTTCAGATTGTGAGACATAGTCACAGATAAAGAGTCCATTCCTCTCATTGCTGAAGTTACAGGGTGGGTATGGTAGTAGTGACATGACCTTGGGTCATGTCTTGTGGGGTCTACTTACCCTTTGAGTTGCAATTATAAATGAAGTGCTTTCTTTCTTTTTTTTATTTTGCCAGTCCTGGGGCTTGAACTCAGGGACTGGGCACTGTCCTTGAGCCTCTTTGCTCAAGGCTAGCATTCTACCACTTGAGCCACAGCACCACCTCTGGCTTTTTCTGTATATGTGGTGCTAAGGAATGGAACCCAGGGCTTCATGTATATCAGTCAAGCACTCTACCACTCCCAGTTTTTTCTGTGTATGTGGGACACATGGAATCGAACCCAGGGCTTCATGTGTGCTAGGCAAGCACACTACCACTAAGCCACATCCCCAGCCTGTGCTTTCTTTCTTGACCTGAAGCTTGCAAGACATCAAGTCCAAAGCAATTCATGAGCTACCATGGTGTTCATTATGTTTTATAGTGTGTAGATTTGGGGCTAGTGTGTAGATTGGAGACTATCTAGAATTCAAGTAATAAATATTGTGTGTGTGTGTGTGTGTGTGTGTGTGTGTGTGTAAGAGAAACCTAATACACATGTATACACACAGTCTTGTAGGAAAACATAGCTCATCCTTACCCTTATGGTTCCTTTCAAATTATTTTTGGGCTTAGCAACTTCTCTTCTTGGCCTTTGAGAGATAGCAAGAGAGCCAGTCTAAAGGCATATAATAACAAAGCTCCTGGTAGACCATGACCTTGGAGATCTGTTTTACGGTTGACTTAAATTTTTTTTTTTTTGTGCCAGACCTGGCGCTTGAACTCAAGGCCTGGGCACTGTCCCTGAGCTTTTTTGTTCAAGATAGTGCTCTGCCACTTGAGCCATAGCTAAACTTCTGGCTTTTTGGTGGTTAATTGGAGATAAGAGTCTCATGGACTTTGCTGCCTAAGATGGTTTTGAACTACCATTCTCTGCTATCGGCCTCCACAGTAGCTATAATTACAGGCATCTAGATACAGTGGAGTTGTAGGATTGATTCAGTAACCCAACATTACTGCTGAAACATGTTTGTAAAAATAAATAAGTTTACTGTAAAAGGAAGTGCTTTGAGCCCTTCATTTCAGGACGCAGCTGGGATCTTGTGGCAATACCTGTAGTCATAGTTTTCTAAAGGAAAGCAGGTTGCAAAAGAGTCTTCATGTGCCACCGGCACAGTGAGGGACTGAGGAAACTTTGGTCTGAGACTAAGCTACAGATATGCACACAAATGTGTGCAGCTTTTGAATATCCTAAGCTCTAGTGGGTTTGTTATTAGAAACGGTGTAAATGGTCTTCTTGTTTTCCTCCACTTCTTCTTCCCCCTCTCCCTTCTCCCCCTTCCCTGGGGCTTGAACTCAGGGCCTGGGTACAGACCCTGAACTTTTTTTTCTTAAGGATAGTGCTCTACCACTTGAGCCATAGCCACACTTTCAGCTTTTTTGCTGGTTAATTATAAATAAGACTCTCATGGATTTTCCTGCTCAGGCTGGCTTCAAACCATGATCCTTAGATCTCAGCCTCCTTAGTAACTAGGATTATAGTTATGAATCACTAATGTCCAGCTGTGTAGAGTTTTTTGTTTGTTTGTTTGTTTAATGTATTTCCTGAGCTGGTGCTGGAATATAAAGGCTCTGAGTGGCTGTTGCATAAGACAATTGAGAGGTGACTACTGTGGAGCAGGATACACTGGTTGACATGTCATTGTTTGTGCTGTGGCCACATTTTTAAAGGCCAGGGATGTCAGGTGACTTTCCTGAGCATCTTGAGGCAAGGCCTGGGATGATTGTCAGGATTGCTGTACCATCATAAATCATCTCAGGGTTAGCATTGTCACCATTCTCTCCTTGGTTTTCCACTAGCAGAAAAAGGATTTGGCTCTCATTTTAAGTGTCTTAAAAATGTGGAAAGCAGAAGTTCTCTATTTCTTTGGTGGCTTTTGAAGGCCGCAAAGGCAGTGCCCTCTCAGAGTCTTGGTTGAGCTTTGGTGGAATCTTGACAAGCTGGCTGGGGCTGGAGTGGTTCACTCATACATTACAATCTATCCAGACTCTTGGTGTTGTTTATGACTATCTGAGGACTCCTGGGTGGATTTTTGGATATCAAGAAACTCATGAATGGACTCCTGGGTTCTGGAACATCCTCCTCTCCCCCTTCTCCCTGCCACTGGCCTATTTTTGTACTAAGTATTTAGTCTTTTTTTTTTTTTTGCCAGTCCTGGGCCTTGGACTCAGGGCCTGAGTACTGTCCCTGGCTTCCTTTTGCTCAAGGCTAGCACTCTGCCACTTGAGCCACAGCGCCACTTCTGGCCGTTTTCTCTATATGTGGTGCTGGGGAATCGAACCCAGGGCCTCATGTATACGAGGCAAGCTCTCTTGCCACTAGGCCATATCCCTAGCCCTAAGTATTTAGTCTTAAGTTTGGAGTCACTACTGCTTTAACAAAAGTTCACTAGGAATGGTGGATGGGTGGTGACTGTTCAGGAATTCCTTTTTGTCTCCAGTTTGATGCTTCACCTTTTTTGCCTTTGAAGTAGGCTGTTTCAATTGAGCAAAATACAGCCAGCGTGCTGCAGAGATATCCACACAAGTCCTAGCTGCTTTGAAGCAACTAGCCTTGGAAACGTCCATGGCTTTTTTATGGGGATAGGCCTGGCCACCTGTTTCAGCTACCCCTGCTTTGCTTGAGTGGCTTCTCTGGATACAAGTGCAAGTCTAGAAAAGCAGCATTCTTACTGTTCTCCTACAAAGGTACTCTCACGTGATTCCTGCAAGCTGAGTATGCGCAGTACCTTGCCTGTTAGTAGAGAATTCCTCCAGATTGAAGTCTAGGTTGGAAAAATGAGAAGGATCCCACCTAAGCTGCTTCATTCCAGGGCCATATCATGTAGGGATGAAGAGAAAGGACTCAGGCTTGGCCACTGGCCAGCTGTGTGTCCTTGGGCAAGCCAGCAGTGCCATGCCTTATTTTTTTTCTATTGCAAAAGGGCAACAATCATGATTCCTATCGCAAAGACCTGTTGTAAGAATGAATGGATGAGCTATGGAAAGCCCCCAAGACAGTGCTTGATAGCTAGGAAGTATGCTTTAAATGGCAGCTGCCCTGAACTTATTATCTTTCCAAGAATGATCCTGAATTTCTTGAAATCAGAAGACGACATATGTAACTTACAGAATTCCTATAATTGCTGGCAGTGGTGTGAGGCCCAGTAGATTTCTAGTGTAAGTTAGATTAGTGATTCAGCTCAATCCCATGTATTAAGCATCCAACACTCTTTCATACAGTGGTTTTGTTTATTCTTCTGGTACGGGGACTTGAACTCAGAACCTGAGCATTGTCCCTTAGCCTTTTTTTTTTTTAAAACCTGGTGTTCTTCCACTTGGGCCACAACTTCACTTCTTTTTGGTTAATAGGAGAGAAAAGCCTCATGGACTTTCCTGCCAGGCTGGTTTCAAACTGCAGTCCTCAGATATCAGGCTTCTGAGTTGTTGGGATGACAGGCATGAGCCACTGGCACCTGGCTAGTGTTTATTAGTTTTCAACATTTCACCAAATGCCATCCAAAGAAACTTCTATTATTCCCATTGCATGAATAAGAAAATTAACCTCAAAGCCACATAGTACACAGGGAAGATGTCTGTCCAAGTTTTTCACCCTGTCCAATAATTAGTAGGAAAGTACCTAAATTAGTGAGAAGTAGAGTCCAAGACATGATTAAATGTGTAAGAAATGTCTTGGCTGTGGGGATCATCTGTGAAGGACAGAGAGGAAACAGGTTCCTACACATCATGCAGCAGGTCTGGAAGGAAGAAGAGCTGGGTAGGAAGAAATCCTACCAGCAGCACATTTCCGAGAAAATTTTGGCCTGGCTAATGGAGAACCCTTGGATCACAGTTGCCCAGCAAAGAACCTCAATTTGTCATGGAGTTTGACCTTCATGCCCCTCCATGCCCAATCCCTGGCTACTGCAGTCGTGGGGGAGGGCGGGGCTTGGAGTGGACATGATAAAGACCTGTCCGTTGTGCTCCCTTGCTTCAAGAGAGCTGAAGAGCCGTTAGTATCGGTTGCATCAGACCTGACCCACCAAGATGAGCTGTCCCATAGGCCAGCACAGCTTGGCCATCTGGCTCGCTGTATAGCAGGATTCAGGACCATGTGTCTTAATGCTCATATTAGCCCACAATGGGCTCACAAGCCTGGTGCCTATGGTTGATGATAAATTATTCTGTTGCATTGTTTGCTCGGTGAGTCACCTCTCTCTGAGAGATAATGAGAGTGAAAGTTCTCCTGGGGTGACTGAATGCGAAAGTTTAGACTCTTGAGAGGAGAATGGGTATTGAGAGGCCGGAGGAGAGGGTGACTGGGCTGTAGGTGGGGCTCTGTGGAGAGGTTTAGTATTTAGAGTTGAGATGGGGCTGTTGCTTGTGAAAGTATCCCTGGGCTTCTTCTCTGGCCTTAATAAATTAAAATTGTAGGCAGGATTCTTTCAACTGCTCACTTACTGGGGAACGGAAAGCTTTGTTCAGGTGTTTCCATGCTTCTCAATATTGTGTTGGGTGTTTCAACCGGGTCAGGTACACTTGAGGGGTGTTCAGGAAGTCTTTGCCGGACAGTACTTAAAAAAAACAAACAACTTTAGTTGTATTAATGACCACTTTGGGTTTAACTCACCACCTCATACGTTCTCATATGCCTAGTTCATGACTCTCATCTCCCATCATTTCCCCTCATTCCTTTGATAGAGGAAACTTCTCTCTAGGATAAAATCAGCTCCAAGGGTGAATTTGGGAAGCCCATGGACAACTTAGTTTGCAGACTCTGAAATCCTGCCCTCTCACTCTTAAGTGATGAACCCATCTTCCTTCCTTTTTATTTCTCACCCACATAATTAGGTAGGTTTTCCTCCCCACTGGTTAGAAAAAGTATACGTTTGGGTTATAATAAAATTCTTGCCACTTCTCCATGTCCCAGCCTAAGCTATCTGTGTGTTGATTTCTTCGAACCATTCAACTCCCTAGAAGACATCAGGAAGAAAAAGCCATAATAAAACCCACTTCCTGACCTGAGCTTTGCTGGCTCGCTGTCCAAGTTCACATCTGAGAGTCCGGCTGCACGTGGTTAGGCAGTGTTTGTGGTGGATGTAGAGGAAAGAGCTGGCCACACTTGAAAAGAAGCTACCCCTTTAAGAGAAAGGAACAGTCTCCTCACTTCAGCTGCCACACCCTCATGTGTGTGTGTATTTGAACATGCAGGTGTGCAAAGCTTCAGCAAAAACAAAGGTCTTTCTCTCCTCCACACTAAAAACATGCGACTGCTTTGTTCCCAGACCCAAGCCAGACTGGCTTAGAGAGTCTCACCGAAGTTAATGCCAGACTTCAGGGAAGTCAGGGGGGAAGCCCCATTGGCCATTACCAGCCAAATGTACTTGCTCCAGACGGACATGACCACTGATGGCTGGACAGGACGGCCCCTTAGCCAGTGCTCCTAGGCTTTGGCTCTGTAGCCCCCATGTTGGTTGGGATACTAGCTGGTTAACTCATTTTAGCTCAGCCCCTCAAAGTCAGTGTGGTCATAACGCAGCGGCGGGGGGACTTGGCAGGGAGCACATGGTAGGGGGTTTTAGCCCCATTTGTGGCTAAAATCTCCCCAAGACAAAAACTGGTCTGCAATGCTTTTACTTGCAAAGCAGTTTGCATCTGCTGTTTCTTTGGGTATGTAGCTACTTTTCATCAGAACTAAGGATTTCAGAGTCATCCTTAACTTTAAAAATATCTATAATGGCTATTTTCAGTTAACATATATTAAAAAACATTTTAACTTATATATATTTTAACCTCACCCCCCATAAGCCTCCAGCTCTCTACTTTTCAAAGCTACAATATATAAGGCTGGTTTCATTCTTAGAAGCCCAAATTTAGTCTAGTGCTTTCATAATTCAAAGAAAAATTGCCTGTTTTTTATTTGGTCTTCTTTGGAGAATTCTGTTTGTTTTTTTTTAATTTTTATAGTTATTATAAAGGTTATGTACAGAGGGGTTATAGTTATATAACTCAAGTAAAGAGTATATTTGTTTTGGACAGTGTCACCCTTCCCCTAATGTCTCCCAGTTTCCCCCTTCCTTCCCAAGAATTCTGTTTGTAAAAATATTTTGGCAGTCTATTTGCTGTCTTTTCTTCACTTTCTGTCCATTGTTGAATTTTATACTTCATCCAAACTGTCTTGTTCTGTTATTCCTCCTCCCCATCCTTCTCCTCCTCTTCCTCCTCCTCGTTTTCTCTTGTTCTCTGTGTCTATTTGTGCATCTGTCTTTCTATAATAAAGACTAAATTCAAGTCTCTATAGATTAAAGAAGAGCAGAGGTTTCTATTTCCATTTTAGGAATAGGAAAATAAATCCCAGAAAGGTTAAATAAGTTGCATGATGCTGCACAGTAAGCCAGGAAGAACTGAAATGTATGCCCTGTGCCTTTGATTCCTGATGTGGGGCTTTTCCAGGTGCTAATATATATTCTAATTTTGTAGGACACTGTTAATGCTCATCCTACACTGCTTGAAATATGCTGTCTGTTAATACAATATGTTTTTGAAATGCTCTATCAGAGACTATACTTAATAGTTAAAAGCTGGTTTTAATTGACTTGAGAACTGCTCTCTAATTTATTTCCATTGCTAGCTACTGGATTATCTCAGCAATAAGGAGATATATATTGATGAAGCTGTTGTTCATAATTGTGTTTACTGAGTGCATTGTATTTAGTAACAGCATCTGTCAGAATGTTCACTGGTTGCTGAGTGTGATCACACAGACCTAGAATCCCAACTACGAAGGAGATAGACACCCTACCTGAAAAATAACTAAAGAAAAAAAGGATGGGACTAGGGCTCAAGCAATGAAGTGGCTTCCTAGCAAGTATGAAGCACTAAGTTCAAACCCCAGTATTGTCCCACCCCCCAAAAATATTCTTTGTAATAAAATTATTAGAATTATTAGAATATATATTCCCAATCCCTGCCATTGAGCTCCTAGTCATTGATGACAGACAGACAGACAGATTATGTCAGAGGTGAGGTGGGTTTAGGTTGGGATGGTGGCAATGGAAAGGAATAACTCAGAAGAAATGAGCGAATACATTGACAAACAGAGAACAGAGCCAACTATCAAGCACTCTCTTTCCTTTCGAAGCTCTTCCCAGGGCCTGAATTGCCAAATTACCCGGAAGTAGCATTCTCTGGCAAGATGTTGTGTAGCTTCAGGTTGCCCTTGGTCCGGAACAAGAAACCATCAGATGTTTCCTATTATACTGGTCCTTTAACTGCATTCCGTGAAGCCTTAACAAAAGCACAGAGAAAGAGCTCTTGGAATGTTTCGTGAATGATGATAGAGAAGGGGTGGTGATGGAAAGGGAGTAATGCTTTAGACTCGAGGGTCTGCAGCAGACTCTTCTGCACTTGTGAGCAGATGGGTCATTTCTGGATTCTAGTGTTCTGTTTTTGCCGTCATCGTTTGGCTGTGGGTAGAGACACCTGGCTAGAAGGGAGGGGCCAGCGGGGCTCCTTCTCTGTTTTAAAGCCACCTGCCAGATGTGTGCCCTCAGAGCAGAGTCAGACCTGTTGCAAGGGTGATCAACCATGAGAGTTTCATAGGTTAAAATAAAATGCGGTGTCTTGCCCACGCTGATGTATTCGATTTGAATTGGAGAGTACGGCTAAAAGATTTTAGCTTTTCAAAGCAGCAGATTTAACCCCCCATAGGACTAGAGGGTGTGGTCCTTTTTATTTTGGGAGCATGCTGATGTAACATTGCCTGGGAATCACCATATTGTTTACTCACCTACTCCCCCCTCCCAATATAATTGAATAAAGAAAAGGCTTCTGGGTGGCCTTTGAAATCCTCATGTCTTTCTTCAGAGGAGGAACCTTTTCATTAAAAAAAACAAACAACAACAACAAAGCATCCAGTGACATTTATGGAGTACCTACCAAGGATGAAATATGGTACCTGGCACTGACCCATTCAACAACAATTAAATTTGTTGATGGTGTTGGTTGATGAGGCCCTGTTGGAGACTTTGGGTAATAGCAGTGACAGTGGTAAAAATTCCCTTCCTGTGTATGGTGTAGTCACATGAGAGAAGGACATTGAGCAATCCATTGGGGTAGGTCTTGGTGTTGGCAAACCACAGTGAAAATACCAGCACTCTGCCTGGAGAACAGATGGTCTACATTGACCTCAGTGTCTGTGCAAGTCAGCTGTCCTGGGTCGGCCTTGCATCCAGGCGCAGATGACAGAGTATGAACTTGTGGCTGAAATGGAAATGAGGAAGGAATAGCAAAAACAAAACAAAACAAACACCTGATGTCCAACACCCAACTCCATTCACCAGCCATGACATACGCTGGCCAGCCAACTCTCAAACCTGGAAATTGACAAGTGGAAGGATTACTATCAAGACTAGCACAACTTTCTTCCTAGATCACTGCTGTGTAAATTGCTCTTTTTTTGGCCTTAGGGCAAGGGATTAAAAAAAAAGCCAGGCACCAAGTGGCTCCTGCCTATAATCCTAGCTACTCAAAAGGCTGAGATCTGAGGATCAAAGTTGAAAGCCAGACCAGACGGGAATGTCCATACTACTCTTATCTCCAGTGAACTACCAGAAGACCAGAAGTGGCACTCTGGCTCAGAGTTGTAGAGCACTAGTCTTGAGTGAAAAAGCTCAGGGACAGCACCCAGGCCCTGAGTTCAAGCACAATGACAGACAAAAAAAAAATAGAGTTTTTATATCAACTAGCTCTGATTGAGACAGTAGGACTTGGAGTTCCTAGATAGAACAAGGAAATTAAAATATGGCCACAGTGGGTAGGAATTACTTGAAGCTTTATTATTATTGTTATTATTATTACTACTACTACTACTATTGTAGCCTCACTCATCCACTCAATTTTCCTAGGTCCATTTTTCACATATACACATTGAATATTGTGACTGCATTTCTCCACCCTTTCTTTCTTCATTCATCGAATGAGTTTACCGCCTTGGGTGTGTGTCTGTCAGGTCTGCCTGTATGTAGGGCAGCATCCTTGCTGTGATTTGCCTGCTATCCCAAGATTCCTCCAGGCACCCACCCGATATTCTTTCTTCCCAGGCTCTATCTACCCGATTCTTCAAATCAGGACCTTTCACGCTGCCATAAGAACTTTCCTCTCTTACCAAAGCTGAGAAGCAGTCAAAGGAAATTCCCCAGATACAGGCAGGGCTGGAGAAGGGGTGGAGGGAAGCAGAACTCGAGGGGGTACAGAGGCTCTTGAGCTGGGAGAGAGATGGGAGTGGCCTGTGGATGTGTGTGGTACCCTCCCTCCTGCACCACTTGGGGAAAAGACCTCCTTCTAACAGGGACCCCTCTGTTGTTGTGGCTCAGAGCTCCTCTTGAAAAGCATAGTTTCCCAGTGATGCCACTGGATTCCTGATGTGTGACACCGCAGAACAGCATGGTGAAGGGCTCTGTTGACTGCCTTGGGGCCCCAGACAGGGACACCATTGTGAATCACATTGAACATGTGAGCTCCCCTTTCCCAGGGCTGGTGCTATTCTTAGTACAAGTCTCTCCTCCCTGGGACAAAGGTCACTGGGCCCACAGTCCATTTGGGTAGGTGGATGGGACAGGCCTGGTACAGGGAGATTGGAAGAAGAAAGCATGCTGGAACAAGGACAAGAGGTGGAAGCCTAGAGCCCAGTGGATTTGAGCAGACACACACATCCTCTGGGAGAGTTGTAACCTGGACAGCATGACTCATTGGAGGTGTAGACTTGGATGTGGCTGGCAAATGTGTGGAGCCAGCAAGCCTTGCAAACCCAGGGCTGCCTTCACTCCATGTGTCCCCCAGTGTAGCCCCAATTTCTTCTCCAGATCTGAGTGAGGGCAATAGGTTGCTGGAGAAACAAGATTCCTTCATGAGACCATCCAGGAAATGGGCTTTCCCTCAAGCCAGAATTCTTCTTGCCTTTGTGGCTGGATGAGCCATCCACATCTTTTCAGTGGCTCGTCTCCCTACAACAGAAGGGCGGTGTATGGGTCAATTGAAGGCCGTAAGAGGAAGTTTCCAAGGGACCATGGATTCCCCGCCACCCCCGCCCCCCCCGCATACACACACAGAGTACAACAGCCTGGGTTCTCTGGAGGACTAGAGCCTTGGGTGTGCCTTTTAGCCAAATGAGCTTACTGTACTTATCTGCAAGAGTCGTGGGCAGGAGACTTTTGCTGATTGCCCCTGTGGTCATATTCCATTGATGGCCCCAGTGGTCACTTTTCTCTTGTGGTGCAGAAACATTGCCCTTTGTGCTTTCCTTAGGGTGCTGCTCTTCTTGCTTCTCCTCTTTTCTTCTTTTGGTGTAAATAGGTAGGAAACCAAAACAAAAGAGTTCATAAGTGCAGTACCTAAAACTTAGATTCCCAGTGTCCAAATTAAATGTTTTTGTCTCCCTTCTGAAAACCACAAAGGTCACTCAGGCTATCTTCACAGACATCTGGGGTCAGAAATACAGGGAGAAAGAGCTAGAACATATGACTCTTCAACATTTCAGGTTGAGAAATTCTACTGCAAAAAAAAAATAGCAATACTAATTCCATAAGAAGGCCTATCTTCTGAGCTGGTGCTCATATCTGCCTCATGGCTGTGACCCAAGGGAAGCAGACTGTACTAAGATCTTCCTTCCTATTCTCTGACAATGGTGAGGACTGGGTTTCTCGATCTATACCAAGCTTTCCTCAGCTTGGAATCCTAGCCTTTGCCTCCAAGAGATTGAAGACAGAGTGATAGAAATCCCAAGGTAAATAGTGGGAAGGAGAAATGATGATGTAACACCACATAGCCACTTTAATGGGACCTGATTGCCTGGGCTGGCAGCCTTAGCTGTGGAGGAAGCACCTGTGACTGGAAGATACGATGGCTTTTAAATTGAGAACCTTCTATCCACTTGGTTACTGCATTGGTTTTAGGCAATGCAATGTTGAGAGAAATTGGAGACCCAGATTGCTTGGGTCAAAGTCCTAACTTCTCCATCTCTGATCTGAATGGCCTTGGCTCAAGTTAGATAGTGTGTCAATTTTCTTTGCTGTAATGACAAAAAACAAGTAGAATAGGTATAGCATCATCCCACAGAATTGTGGTGAAGAGTTGTAAGATAATGGGAACCATTGTTTAGTGTCTGGTGTAGAGAAGATGGCTTCTGTTAGGATTTTTTATGCAAGGGATTTTTTTTCTTTTGGTCATGGGGCTTGAACTCTGGGCCTGAGAACTGTCCTTGAGCTGAAACAGTAGCATGGAAGCAGTAAACTCACCTGCGGCCAACGTAGCATGTGAACAAGCCTTGAAGAAGTATATAACATAATAAAATTTATACCTACAGAGCATAAAGGACATTTGGTTCTTAAGTGAGAGGAATCTTAAGGCTTGTTACCCAACAAATCTCTATCAACTTTGTAACAGAAACATTTTGAAGATTAGAACACTAGAAAGTCAAGTTTCCAGAGCTGGGTACAGTGCTTTTACTAACCTCAGCTACCTCAGGAGGCAGATAGGAAAGTTTGAGGCCATCTTAGGCAAAAAGTTAGTAAGAAGCAGGATATGGTATAGTGGTATATACTGTAATGCCAGCTAAGACAGAGGCATAGGGAGGAAGATCATAGTTCATGGCCAGCCTGGGCACAGTGTGCAGGACCTTGTTTGAAAAACAACCTAAAGCAAAAAGGGCTGGTGTGTGGCTGTAGGGGTAGAAAATGCAAGGCTCTGACATGAAATGCCAAGGCAAACTGGGTGAGGCTGGCTCCCGCCTGTAATCCTAGCTACTTAGGAGGCTGAGATCTGAAGATTGCAGTTTGAAGCCAGCATAGGCAGGAAAGTCAGTGATACTCTTATCTCCGATGAACCACCAGAAAACCGGAAGTGGTGCTATGGCTCAAAGTGGTAGAGTGCTAACCTTGAGCAAATAAAGAACTCAGGGACAGAGATGGAAATACCCTAGCTTCATTCCCACTCACCCTGTCACAGTGTAGACATATGACAAGTAGCACAGCCTAGTGAGCCTATGTTATTCTCTGTAGCCATGGCCATAAATTAGATAGGCAGTGTCAGTTCCTAATACAAAGGCAACCTAAAAGGAAGGTTATAAGAAAAATTGCTTGTTAGATAGGCCTTCTAGAGGCAAGATCTTGGCAGTGTTGATTGCTAAGACAAAAGGAGTGGGAATGGAGAGAGAGAGAGAGGGAGAGAAGAGAACCTATGGAAACAGCATGAGACAGTCCTTATTTGCCCTCTGAGGATTCTTTGGGGGGCAAGTTAATTCCTCCATAGTGAGAACAAATTCCTTTCTGAGCTCAAAGTGTGCCTGTGTGTGTCAGTGGAAGGTGGAGTGGTGCTGGAGAGATGCATCATGGCAGAACAGCGTTCTGTTGTCTTATTTCCTAGTCAGGGGATTTGAGATCAGGATTCAGAGGAGTGTTTCTAAACTTTGACTTGAGTTTGAAATTACTCTGATGAGTAGCAGTTCGACTTCTTAGGCAAGCAATAATGACTCGGGCTTTCAAGGCTGTTGAGTATGCTTCCTAGAATCTGACATATTTCAGTTAATACATTTGTAACCACTGGCATACCACCTAACATATTTATTCATTGATCTACCTGCAAGGTCCAGATACCACAAATGAGGGAAGCCATGTAACCAATTCGATTCCTTAGACAAATCAAAGCTCAACAAAATAATCACTAGGAAATGAGGGGTAGGGCCAAAAGGAGAGGGTAGGCAAGTGAAGGGGAGTAGGGTTGGGGCCCAATGCAGTCAAGAATTCATTGTATATGCTATAAGGTTAAGTAAAGTAAGAGAAGGGGCAGGTCAAAGCGGGGTGAGAATATTGACAGGGGTGACACTGATCAAGATGTGCTGTGTTCATAAACTGCTTTGTTAAATGACACCTCCTTTATACAACTATTTAAAGATACTAATAAAAAAAAGATATGCTTCTTTAGAAGATCTCAGAAGGCAGACCCTGTCTTTCTAGAGTTTGCTTAGCAATTAGAATGGACTGACCTTTACTTTAATCCAAAATAAGGCAATTGCTGTATTATCTGTTTCTGGTTTTGATCTTCATCTTTGGTGTCTGTCTGAATTCAGCACATTTCCCCCTTCAACATCTGCAGCTGCATTTTCTCCTGGCTAGAAGGACAAGGGATACAATATAATGGGATAAGTAACTAAGAAAGATGAATATGAGTTGTGAGGATTCAGGATGCCTTATGTTTGCAGGCAGTGGACCAATCCAGCTGTGGCAGTTTCTTCTGGAATTACTCACTGATAAATCCTGTCAGTCTTTTATCAGCTGGACAGGAGATGGCTGGGAATTCAAGCTTTCTGACCCAGATGAGGTAAGAAAAGAGCAACAGGAGAGCTCTGGGCTGCCGAAGGATGGGGGTAAGCCCTGGGGGAGGGGCTTACATGGGCCTGGATGACACTTCCTAGGACCAGTTTCAGCTCTGTGACTCGCTCCTTATGTGACCTTGAGCCAATTATGCAGCCTGTCTGAGACTTTGTTTTATCATTTGGAAAACAGAAAATATCTACACTGCCCTTTTGTTTCCCAAGATGAACTGATATACACAAAATGAAGTGCCTGGCCCATGCTAGGCCCCTCATAAAGAGTTGCCCTTCTCCAGCTCAGCTTTCTTTCTAGCTCTCTGTCTCTGTGAATGTAGAAGGGGCCAGACAGTTCAAGAGACCTTGGAAGATTGATGTAATTTGTTCATTCAGTCATCCTTTCACTACACAAATGCTTATTGAGTGGTTGATCTATGCCATACCCAGTTCAGCTGATAAAAAAAAAAAACAATGAACAAGAGGGACAAGCTCTCTGTTCTGACAGACATGAGAAAATGTTTGTGTCCTAGGACAGAAATGATGCTTCCTGTTGATGAAAGGCAGGTGTGATTTCAGCTCAGTGCTTTCCTCTCCCCGCTCTTCTGTTAGATTTTATGCTTTCAAAGCAAGGATATCCTACTAATGCTATAGTGAAAGAGCCTATCATGTGGTTGTTCTTTGTTTTACTTCCCAATCGAACACTTTTAAATGCCTTTATATAGAGAGTTCAGCTCACTGCATTTTCACCAATGTAGTTAACTTGACCACTATCCCTTGAAAACTAGAATTCATAAATTCTCATATTTGCAGCAATATGGATGTAACAGTGAAAGGTGGCTGTTATCTTTAGTGATATAAACAAGGCCCAGAAAGACAAAAATCCTACATGTTCTCCATTTCTATTTATTTTTATTTTATTTATTTATTTTTTGGCCAGTCCTTGGCCTTGGACTCAGGGCCTGAGCACTGTCCCTGGCTTCTTTTTGCTCAAGGCTAGCACTCTGCCACTTGAGCCACAGCGCCACTTCTGGCCATTTTCTGTATATGTGGTGCTGGGGAATCGAACCCAGGGCCTCATGTATATGAGGCAGGCACTCTTGCCACTAGGCCATATCCCCAACCCATGTTCTCCATTTCTATATGTAGGTTAAGAAGTTGGTCTCATGGAATTAGAGGATAGAAGAATGGTGGGGAAAGGGTTGGGGGAGAGGGTAGCTCATCAGCACAAGTGTATAATTAGAGAGGAGGAATAACTCTCCTGTTATTGATCACTTCCAAATGAACAATATTTTCATCTACTAGAGAGGCTTTTGAATGATCCCACAGAAAGTAATACAAACGTCTATTGTGGTAGACAAGGCTGGGATCCTGATTTGATTATGACCCATTGTATATCCACATTTACACAGGACTTCCTAAATACCTGCAATTTCTATAAATCAATCAAAAATTAAAATCCTAGCTGGGCACCAGTGGCTTATGCCTGTAATCTTAGCTATTCAGGATTGTAGTTCAAGGCAAGGTTGGGCAGGAAAGTCCATGAGATTCTTATGCTCAATTAACCATCAGAAAACCAGAAGTGGTTCGGTGGCTCAACGTGGTAGAGCACTTACCTTGAGTGCAAAAAGCTCAGGGACAGCACCTAGTCCCATGACTAACAAAAACAAAGCAAGAAAACCACTTAAAACATTTTTAAAAGAAAAGAGTTGACATTGATCAAGATACCCTGTATTCATAAACTGACACATTGAATGGAAATCCTTTTGTACAATTACTTAAAGATAACTAAAAAAAATAGAATTCAGAGAAAATAGCTCAGAAAAGTATCTTGTGTCTGTGCATTGATCTCTGATCCTTTGTCTGAGTCCCAATGGGTCCTGGTGGTAGGTATAGACATTGGAACATGGAGTTTGGGAATACCTGGAGAGTTTTTCCCATTCCTTTTTTTTTTTTTTAACTTTGATTTTCTCTCAGGTGGCTAGGAGATGGGGAAAGAGAAAAAACAAACCTAAGATGAATTACGAGAAACTGAGCCGTGGCCTACGCTACTATTATGACAAGAACATCATCCATAAGACGGCTGGTAAGCGCTACGTGTACCGCTTTGTGTGTGACCTGCAAAGCCTGCTGGGATACACCCCCGAGGAGCTCCACGCCATGCTGGATGTCAAGCCGGATGCTGATGAGTGATGGACATGAAAGGGATGGGGCGACCCTGCTGAGACCTTTCAAACAACAACTGCATTGGTTGAACTCTTTAACTTTTAATGGTTATTCTATTTTTTATTTTGCAGAACTCATTTTTAAATTTTTTTGTGTTTTTTTTGTTTTTGTTTTTGTTTTTTACATTCAGGGGTGGGAGCTAAGGGAGCTGCAGCTGTAATCTAATGTGCAGTAGCTGGAAAAGGGAAAGCCAGGACTGGTGGGATGGGGTGGGCAAAGACTTTTTGGGTAGATTTTCAAGGTAGAGAGAACAGCCTTCTTAGAAGCTTGAAGGATCTGACTTAAGGAAGGAAGAGATTAATGTATACGTTCATTTTTCTTTTAAATCATCCATGGAAAAACATCCATCTTCAATTGTGGACCCATTAACAAGAAAAGTTGTCACATCAAGAATCATGAGACATGATGATGATGATTGATGATGACGATGATAACAATGAATTTGCTTTTGCTTTAAAAATCATGGAAGGGAAATAAAAAGAAAAGGGTGGATTAAAAGCAATTTTCCTTAGGGGATGCACTTAAAACCAAGAATTTGTATACCTTTCACTCTGCTTTTCAAGACAGATGGACTTCCATGGGGAGGGGCCGAGACTGTTTTTGTGTTAAAATTTGTTCTATTACATTTTGTGCCAGTATTTTTTTTTCTTAAAAATCGTCTAAAGCTCTAAGGTGGTCTCAGTATTGCAGTATCATGAAAGTTTGTTATTATTTGCTGGCTGAGGACTATGTCACAGTGGAAGAAAACTTTTTATATAGACCCCATTGGAAAAGCAAAGCTCTGTCACTGAGGTCTGGGATTCATCCCCAAGTTCATGTGACTTAGATATGAAGGAGATGGCCATGCTGAATTGAGTAGAGGGAGACAGTGCATGTGAATCTTCACTGATTATTTTATTATTTTTTTAAGAAATTGTCACATCCCCATAACCTATTTTCATTTGCAGATTCTTGGGTTTAGAATTTAATGTTGAGCTAAGACATATTAAGTCTTTGAAACCGAATGTATTTTGCAGCCCTGGTTTTGAACTATAGTTGATATAGGCGCACTGTTGAAGTGGAAGAAAGGAAATCAAAGGAGGAAGATTCACTTGGTTCTTGATTCATTCTCTACCTGTAACCTAGGTGACTTGGAATAAAAGCTGTGTGGATGGGCATTACTCCTCAGGTCATAAGAAGCCTTGAGTGCATGTTTTGTTTTTTCTCCAAAACTAACGCTCTACAATTCCTTCTCTTTGTCTGCTTTTCCCAGCATCCCACATTTGTTGATCCATTCCCACTCTTATTATTCAGCAGAGCAAAATGTACAGCTTTCTCATAGGTCAGTGAGAGTGTGCCTTAGGAGATAACACGAACTGAAGACTTGCTGGGTTTTGGAGGCATGGAAATTCAGAGGGAATTTCAGTCAAATACGATGGGGGCTGTCTTTGAGAAGGGTTAGGCAAGGTTTTCCTTTGAAGAACTCAAGCTAGTTAGGTAGTATATCAGGTGAGAGACTATATTTACAAAGGAAATATCTCAGGCAGGGGTGAGGCCTCATGCTTGGATTTGTTATCTCGACAGAGGGTATGTGAAGGTTAACTGCAGAAGGGATGAATGATTGGAAAGCAGAAGACACAGGACAGGTGCTTGAGTGAAGGAAATAAGGTGGTCCATAAGATTTTAGTTCCCCCAAAGTTTGAAATACACAAATACAGTTAACTGAGGCAGTCATCTGTTTTGCTGGTTGTATGTGTATGTATGTGGCGGGGGGGGGGTTGTAAACGAGGTTTAGAGGAAAAACTTAATATCATACCATTGAACTAGTAAGGAAACAAGCTTAATATGATTAGAATTCATTACATATATATGTATATGTATATATATATATATATAATGTATATGATCTCCAAGTTAAAATGAGAGTAGACTTCATGAAAGAGGACAACAATTACATGAGTGTCTCAGGACCGGCCCTTTGTGGAACTTAGCTAAGAAACTGGAAGTATTAACTACCTTCTAGCAAAAGGTAACTTTTGCAAAC
This sequence comes from Perognathus longimembris pacificus, assembly GCF_023159225.1. Lineage (NCBI taxonomy): Eukaryota > Metazoa > Chordata > Mammalia > Rodentia > Heteromyidae > Perognathus > Perognathus longimembris. Next base: position 105,344,217 of record NC_063163.1, read on the forward strand.
TCCCAGACCCCCATACAGATCCTGGCCTATCAGGAACACAGCTCTGTGATGTATGAGATTCCTTATGTCGACCAATGGGAATGTCCATACAAACAGCAAAGCAGAGTAGCCCAGCTGTGTATTGTGATCTTAACGGATGCAGGTGCCTTAATGAAGCTCTCAAAATATTTTAGGAGCTGCTCAGGGAGTGTTAGGTGGCATCGTTTGGACTACATTGTTTTCTCTTAGAATTACGTGATCTTTGTTGGGCACTGGTCAAAGTGTGTGTTTGAGTGTGTATGTGTGTGTATGTGTGTGTGTGTTCAGACATGCAAAACTGCAGCGAAAATAATACCTGCATTTTCTAGTGAAGTCTTTGCCACATTTCAATAACAGGTGAGAGTAGAACCAAGGCTAGGTATTGTCTGTGCTTGCATAAAATCACTCTATAAATCATCAGCCTGTCCTATTTCATTTATATTGGGAAAAAACTCCCCTTTGGTGATTCTGTCTAATACCTACAACCTCAGTAAGCAGATAAGATGTGAGAAAATGCCTCATCACACTCTCCTCAGCTCACTTGATCGCTAAGATCCTTTCTCCCTAGATCCACCATTTTCAGGATTTGTAGATAATGTGTTAGTTCAGACAACTTTTTCCATCTGGCCACTTGTTTTCTCTCTTTTTTATTTTTGTCCAAAGGCAAGAGACCACTCTCGGAAGTGTAGTGGGTGGTTTATACACTGGAAATGTAGCAGCATCCTTACATATGCTTTTTTGTTAAAACAAAAACAAAAAAAAAATCACATATGCTAACTTCAGAGGAAGGATGGGCAAATCTGGTCAAGGTGGATGACACTGTATCTTTTTTTTCTCCAGAGAAGCCAAAACCTGTGTGGGTTTGGGCTTTGGGGCTCAAGAGTCACATGGTCCTTCTCCACGCAGGAGAGGGTTTGCCTTACAGAGAGCCCTGATGTGGTAGCTGTGGGGACTGGAGATAGCATGGAAAGATCAGATGTGCCCTTCCTCATTTGGAGATGAACATTCTGGGTCTTAGAGCATTAACCTGCCTAACTTTTCACGGTGAGGAATATACCTTCTCGTCTGCCATTCTGTGCATGCTGCTTTCTCTGTTGGGGGTCTATATAAATCTGTTGAACTCTGCACATACATTCCAAAGAAGTTTCAAGAAACCATTAAGTATATGTATACATATACATATATGAAATAGCTATATAAAAATGAAAGGATCTCTTATCAGGAAAACTGCTTCAGTTATTGAGCTTTTTATTAAGGATACTTTTTTTTTTAAGCTGAGAAGTATTCGGGTAAAAACAAAGATGTTATATTGTGTTTGACTATTTTCCAACTTGTATTTTCATATAATTTATATTTTTTAAAAGCTGAAAATTTAAAAGCAAGATTTTAAAAAAAGGAAAAGCAGGTGCTTTTTAAAAAAATCAGAACTGAGGTAGCTTAGAGATGTAGCGATGTTAAGTGTCTTATGTGTTTTTTTTTAAACAAATGCAAAAAATTTCTTATGGGGGAGTTTTTTGTTTGTTTATTTTAGTAGCTGATGCTGGCACATCATTTTGCTGGAGAGTTTTTTATATACTGTAGCCTGATTTCATATTGTATTTTAAACTGTGTGAAAATTAAAAAGAAAAGAATTTCATTCATAATGATGTGGCTTTGACTTCATTCTTTCCTGTCTGGAGGGTATAATAAAATAACAAATTAACCAATCAGAATGAAGTAGGACAAATTAACCAATCAGAGACCAGCACAAGAAAGAAAAATACAACTCAGTCTTCCTGACTTCTCCAGCTCAGGATCATTTCAGATAAAGATATCCTGATACAAGGTGAACCCTGGGCTGGGGATATGGCCTAGTGGCAAGAGTGCGTGCCTCGTATACATGAGGCCCTGGGTTCAATTCCCCAGCACCACATATACAGAAAATGGCCAGAAGGGGTGCTGTGGCTCAAGTGGCAGAGTGCTAGCCTTGAGCAAAAAGAAGCCAGGGACAGTGCTCAGGCCCTGAGTCCAAGCCCCAGGACTGGCCAAAAAAAAAAAAAGAAAAAAAAAAAAAGGTGAACCCTAATAGGATTATAAGGAAGTCATTTAATATTCCAACGATTACACATAATATAGCATCCTTTGTGGGATGTCCTTGGCTTTGTCATCCCTCACTGGTTCCTGTCTGAGAGCCATAAGAAGGTGGACATTTGACTTCAGCTAGAATAATTCCTGATATTAATGTAGAAAGCTGAATATTGTGGATGCCCCGGACAGAGACCAAGAACAGTGTTTTGTTTCTCCTGATAACTTTGCTCTGTGCTAATTTAAGTCTATCAAATCCATTCCTATGCCTCCACATTTTACTGGGGCTGAAAATTAGGGAATGATACTATCTGTCAGAACCCCCTCAACCCAGAAACCCATGTCATAAATAAAACACATATTTATAAGTTCTCTGGAGAATGAATGCTTAGGAATGCATTTTGCATGGTGCCTTTTCCTTGTTGAAACTGTAGAAGGTGGATGTTTTTAATTAACACCAACATTTACAACATGAATCCCAACTCACAGCTGGAAAGAGAGTTTTTGCTGAATTGTTCACAAAGAGAGTTCTGTTTTTTATTTTGGTGGGGGGAGAAATCTCTCTTTGGGCCTATAACTTGAGGTTTGCTGAGTACATGCTAAACAAGGATTGTGTGGTCTAGTGGTTAGGGAGCCCAATCGTGCAAGAAGAAGGCTCTGGGCTCTGAATCTCAATGAAACCACCACCACTCATTGGGAGAGTAGGAGAAATGGTTTCAGGTCCTCATATGTTCCAGTCTTTAGCTGCAAACCTGGGCAAAACCACAGCTCCTGAGCCAACCTGAGGCCACAGCTGTGATCTCCCTTTAAATCAACAGCTTACAGACAGGAAGTTTCTGCCTCCGTCAACGTTTTGGTCAGAGAGCTGTCCTTCAGTGTCAAGTTGGTGTCCTTTAGAAGATCTTCTTTCATGCTGACCAGGGTAAAAGGTATAGGGTGTACTTCTATGAAATCGATTTGGGCCTCTGTTTCTCCAACTAGGAGCTAGCGTTCCAGCAGGATGTTCTCAACAAATTGGACTTTGGTAATCTCTTTATGATTTTACTGAGAGTCTCATGTTAAGGCCATGGCTGACGGGCCATGGGAGAGAAATGACATTACCAATTGCAGGATTTGGGAGGATGGGGTACTGTGAATGAGAAGGAGACCCAGGAGAAAGAGGGAGTTTCACACACACACACACACACACACACACACACACACACACGAAGTGGTGGTCAAAAATATGTACATTTCACGTTTTCAGAAGGTGGCCAAAACATTGGCCAGTTCCACTGAGTGAATCGTCATTGTGATAGATTTGGAACAAATTATAGAACCAAAGATCTGCTAGCTCCTTCCTCACCTCGTCCCCAAATTGAGCAACAGTACTCTGTTACAAGTCTGTTTTCTGGTTCTATCAAAGAATAATCAAGGTTAGGCCATGTGTGAAGAGAAGACATTTATTTAACTAATAGTGTTGGAAGCCAAAGTCCAAGATGAGTAACCTTTCTTTATATGGGCTATAAGGGCTACTAATGTGTAGCTTGATAGTGCCCGGAACGTGTGGGAGAGACATAGCTCACAGAGTGAGATTGAAAGTCAGAAGTGTGCAGGAGTTCAGGATGCCCCCTTTATAACAAGGCTCATGAGAACAGGGCTAACTTGAATTCCTTTCCAGGTAATGCCCCCATGCCTCCTAAGGGTTCTATTGCAACAACATGGCCACATAGGGGACCACGGTTTTAGCACATAAACTTTTGGAAAACACAACACAAATGATACTCCTGTATAACAAAGGCTTTATAAGAGAGTGAAATGCAGAATTTTAACCTAAAAAAAAGGCAGAGATATTGATTTGTGCTTTGGGCAAAAGGAGGGAGACATAAACTAGAAGGTAGCACACAGACATTCCATGACAATTGTATTTAGCCTTCACAGTGTTGGATCCACCTGCACAGCCCAAATGAATAATGGCCTACAGAAGAGAAGTGGGATGGTCTTTGAACTCTGACATTGATTTAAAGCAGTCCTCCATGGGCACTAAACAAGCTGTCTCATGCATGAACTTATATCTGCCATTTTATTTTTAGTAAGCAAGCACCACACTCATGAATATCCCTGCCTAATCCTTAGAGCATTTGAGTTTGTGACTCTCTCCATAGATATCTATCCACAGTCCCTATTTTCTTGGTATGCAACTGTTTTATTCTGGAACCTCCCGTGGAAGAGAGTACAAGAGGCCATCAGGGTTATCAGAGAACCATCTGACTTCTGAGCCCTTGTTCTTTCCATTACGCCATGTTGCTGCCACACAACTTGACTGATCTTCTTTGATGAAGCTGGGTCACAGATCCCCACCTGTGGAAGATACAGCTCTGGTTCCTTTGAGTTATACTTCAACTACTAACACTGGTTGAAAATAGAGTCTTCCTTCATCAAGGATCCGTTTTTTTTTTTTTTCCGCTTCGAAATCCTTTCTGGCCACTTTTCTCTCCATGACTGATAAAGGTGGTTTATGATGTGGTTCCTGTTGCTCCATCTGGTAACTCGCTCCTTTGTGGATCCCCACTATACTGAATATCCTCACCTAAGAGCAAGAAACAAAAGAAGAAAGAACACTTTCCAAGCACTTTTTAAAATGAGGCAGACATTTAAGGAATCGGATTACAGTAGAGGTTGATCGATTGGTACCAATTTTACAAGGTTTGAGGTTGAGAGGGTAAAAAATCGATGAACTGAGAATCCAAAATGCCTAATTAAGAGATAGAATGGATTTGGTTTCTCTGCCCTTGGATCAGTGCCATTTCCTGTTTTACTCAACATCTCAGTCCCTTTCATGGTTTCCATTTTCCTGAAAAATACATCTGTCCTGGGAAAGCCAGCTTCATTCCCCTGCCTGGAGTATATCAGCGTGTTGATACACAAAGCAGTGATAGCCATGAACATCAGCCCATAGCAACGCTGAGAAATCAACAAATGACTAGGCCTGTGACATGCTCCCCAATTCCCCAAAGCCCGTGTGAGTTTATGGTCCTGTCGCTAATCTCTCATCCTTGACATTCAGGCTCTTTTGTACAGGCTGTGTACAGAGCTTTGATGTCAGCTCCGTTCTGGTCACTCCCTGTGATATGCCAGAGAAACAAGGGAGTTTTCAGCATCCACTTGTGGGGATTATTGAGGTCAAGAGATAAGCGCCATCTTTTCTCTGTCCAAGTCCAGACTATCATCCTAATCCACTGATGCTAAGCAGTAGCAGTTTAATCTGGCTGTTCTTGTACCCTTTTGGCACCAGTCTCTAAGATGTGCCTGGAATGGTCCAGAGATGACTAGGGAAGTGACCATAGTTTTAACAAACATGGAATATTGATGATGAATATATGAGCATTGTCTTGGTCTCAGAATGCCTTTTGAGTCTAGAAAATTCCAATAGATGGGAATTATATAGTACTCATAAGAAATAGTGGCTATCTCTTCTCTGCCTGGCCACCCCAGATCTCAAGGAGAGGCAAATTCCAAACTCTCGTTTGATTGAATTGGGGATCCTTTCTCTCTTCCGATCTGCTTCTCAAGTAGATGAGTTTTATTCCATTTGTTCTGACTTCTGTCACAATAAGACAGTTTACAAATGCAGTGCAACTAATGCACCTTTAATTTGAGATACTTATCCATATTGAGGGAATATCCTCGATGGTAGGGACAATGACCAATGTGACCCATGTTTGTAGATAATGGATATTTTGTACAGGTATCTATTTCTCATGGCCATTTGTTTCCCAAGCTGTGCACTTGGGCCAAAGATATTTCAAGTGATTTCTTTACCAACGGATCATAGAACACTAGGGGGGCAGCTGTGCCACCTGCATGATGATGGCACCTGTTATCAGTTAGCTGCTCAAAAAATCCCACATCAGAAGCCTAACCATGAATCCCCAGTAGCCTTCTCCCCGCTATTGTAAGTAATAACCCCACACCTGAAGTCCACCCAGCAATGAAGGGAAAGGGCATCTCCTGATATACGTGGGTTAGCCAGTCCTATTGTTTACCCATTGTTCTGGTGTGAATGTTCCTAGCAGTTTCTTTCTCTTCCATGATACTTTTCATGGTCTCCTTGGTAAGCCCAATAATGGCCTAGAGGTGGAACAGCAAATGCCAGAAGCTTAAAAGTCCACATTTTAGAGTCAAGAGGGTTCTTTTTTTTGTCAGTTGTTGGGCTTGAACTCAGGGCCTGGTTGCTGTCCCTGATCTCTTTTGCTCAAGGCTAGTGCTCTTCCACTTTGAGCCACAGCTCTACTTCCAATTTTCTGGTAGTTAATTGGAGATGAGAGTCTCATGGACTTTCCTGCCTGACAGGTATGAACCACCAGTGCCCAGCTCACAAAGCTTCTTAAATATGACCCAATACAGTAACTTTAACTAAGCATCCATGAACCAGAAGTTCAGAGAGGTCAAAACTCGCTTCACATTACCACAGAACAAACTAGACAGCCGATCTAGCCCAAGAGCTCTCACCAACACTCCATTCCTATACTAGATCAAGCCTCATTTAACTTGATGATAATGCATTCTTCCTTAAGCTGACACCTCAATGGTGTAGAGTTGACCTTATAGTTTGGATAGGCACAATAGCCTGCTAAATGGTGAGGTTTGGCTAGGATGACAGGAGGCATCGTATCTTTGTTTGGAGAAACACAAAATTCAAGGTGTTTGAGACTCCATTCATGAGCATACTCAGCATAATGTCATCCCCAGATGACTTCATCACATAAACAGCATTCACTGAACTTCTGCTATGTGGTGAGCACTTTGTTGAGCTCTTCCTTGGGGAGTGTCATAAGGAAGAGGGGACAACGCATGTTCCTTTGCCTGTAGTGAGTTAATGATAATAGATAAGTGAGTGGGAATTCCTATCCTGCGAGCTCAAACTGTTATTTGATGCTAGCAGAAAATTCAACCTGAAAGAATGTATGACCTTAGTGGTGAGAAGCAGCTAACTAGGTAGACAGAAGAAAAAATTATTTCAGGAAGAGAGAAAACATGTATCACAGCCTAGAGAGGAGATGGTGTATGGATCAAGACAGGAGTTTCTTAAAAGTAGGACACAGGCTACAAGAGCAGAAATGAAGGTCAGGATAGAAGTGGGTGCATTATGTGATCCATGGCCTCTAGGCTAGTCTGTGAAGAGTAGGATAGGGTTCTAGGGATTTGGCTGCAGGCTGAGTCCCATGAGCTAACAATAATCATGTTGACTCTAGAGAGTGGATTGAAGGGGCAGGATAGAGGAAAAAGCTCAGCTGGAAAATTGGCAGAAGTTTTGCTGGGCACATCGGAAAGCTGCTCAGGCTGAAGAATCACAGCAATGGGAAGTAGGTTTGGGTGGGTATTTTAGACCCTGTATGAAGGATGATCCCAATTAGGTGGTATGCAAAGTAGACTCTGGTAGTCTGAGTCTTTGGCCACAATGTCATTAAAGTATGGGTTTTAGATCTGGAAAGGACCTTAGAGATGAAGCCCATGACTTTCATTGTAGAGATGACGGTTCTTTAAGAAGAGAGTGTAAATGACTTGTTTAAGGTCACATTACCAAGTGGTAACAGGTCAAGGAAGGACTTGCATCTACTTACTCCAAGGCCAATTCTGTGCATGTATTGAGGATCACCGACTTATCCTTCCAAACAGAGCCATGATATACGCTTGTCTCTTTCCTCTCTCTCTCTTTCTTCTTTTCTTCCTTCTCCCCTTCTTCCTTCCCCTCGTTCTCTGGGAGAACCAGAGCTATCTAGCTTACAAATGGAAGCAGCAGGTCTCCTTGCAGGAAGGACTCAGCTTTCTCTTCTCATCAGGGTGGGAATCTCTCCCCAGACCCCTGGCACCTGCCTCTACCCCCAGCTGTAATCAGAACAAGAATAGAAAATGCTCATTCCTTTGCTCCAGCTGCTGCCCTCCACCTTCCCCCAGAGCAGCCAAGCTCCAGTTGCTCAGTGATCCCTGAGCATATTCCCAGGATCCAATTGGAAGCCTAGGCAAAGGCTAATGACTCTTTGGCCAGTCATGTCATTTCTTCCATCCTCAGCATAGTATTTCTTACTGTTGTTGGAGGGACAGCCTCATTATATTATTGTGTTATTGTAGCCCTCGATGATTCTTCCTCTCTCTTGTTAATTATTCCATTTATTCTCCATCTTATTTTCTTTCTCTGGGTCTCACTTCTGGCATTTCTAGAGAGGAAATTTGAGAAGCCAAAGAAAAGAAGCAGTTGTATTTAGGAGTATGGACTCTGAAGCTAGACTGCTTTGTTTGATTTTTATTTCATTTTTTTTTCATGTGCTGGTACTGGAGGTTGAACTCTGGGCCTCTCCATTCTTACTTGTCTTTTTCACACAAGGCCGATGCTCTGCCATTCCACATCCAGCTTCCTGGTGGTTCATTGGAGAGTAGAGTCTTGCAGACTTTTCTGTATAGGCTGATTTCAAACCACAGTCTTCAGATCTCAGCCTTCTGAGTAGCTAGGGTTAAAAGTGGGAGCTACTGGCAAGCCACTGACTGTCTGGTTTTAAATTCTGCCTTTCTGTTATCTGTGTAACCTCAGTCAAATCACCTTCTTTGTGCCCGACTGTGAAATGTGATTAATAGTACCAGTGCGTCAGGCTTGACATGGTGATTGCCAATTCATAGATGTTAGCACTGACGACTAGTGAATGCTATGTAAGTAGGCACTATATAAGTGTATGTGAATGAGCTTTTTTTCTCTCTCTCTCTTCTTTGAGAGCGATGTTTTCCCCATACTTGTCAAATAAGGACAAAAAAACTCAGCCTTCAGGGCTTGCCTGCAGAGCAAGCCATGTGTATTCACAGCCCTTGGGTGGAGCTGTGGGTGCCTAGGCCTCCAGGTGGACAGAGTGCTGGCTCCCAGGGTGGAGAGGGGATGGCTGTCCCTGCCAGCTGCAGGGCTCAGCATTTTCCACGACTCTTACTGTGTGTTTTCCTCTCTGGGATCCTCCTGCTGAGCCAGGACTTCTGAATGATGGCCAACAGCAACCATGGGCCTGCCCAAAGTCCTCGCCCACCATGGGGCTCCCAGCCCTCCCTGGTTCTCCGCTGTCCCCTTGGCAGGCAGAGGGAAGTGGAGGCTGGCCCCTGCACAAGGCTCACACACAAAGTGCCATTGTATGGGGCCTGGTCTGTGGGAGACAAATGAAAGGGATTTCAAAATCAACGGCCAGTTATTTTTATCCGTGGAAGGGCTGAAATGCCTTTATTTTCCATCTTGGAAAACAAGTCGTAAGGGATCATTGTGCTACAGAGAGTGTTTTCGTTTATTCTGGTATTCAAGAATTTAGGAGGGACTTTTCTGACAGACTGCAACTCAGAAAGAGAGAGATCTGGAGAGGGGGGCAGGTACTAATGCTCAACTGCCCTCACACAGATTAGGGGGAATTGCTCAGAAATGTCCGGCCCTGCCTGCTGTGGTTCTCAGCCCTCAGGGTCCCATCCTGTCCAGAGATTTATCAGTCACTGTGGTCCTCCAAGGAAGGGGCGTGCCTATCCTCAACAGCTCAGATCATCACTGGTCTGCTTTTGGTCTGCACTTCCATGTCAGATGGGGTCCCTTTCAAGAATGTCATGGTCGTGGTCCTAATGGACAAGGAATGTCTCTTCAAAAGGAAGAGCTCACTCCAAGGATCAGACAGTAAAACCTGGAATAAGGGTGGAAACCAATAGGACTCCCATTCATATTCCTATTTAATGAAGAATAGGAAGGGTACACTCATTTATTCATACTGAATAAACATATCATTGAGTCATAGTAACAAAAACTCTTCAAAGATGGACAAATAGCTTAACTTATTGCTGCAATGAAACTATGGATTATAAGGCAATAAACCCTATCCACATTTAGAATGACCGGGGAAAATCCCCATTACTTTTTCTACTTCTGTAACAAATGGTTAGTCAGCCACATATTGAAATCAAATCAACAACAATTTAATTAGGTTTGACAAGATCCAGCCAAAACATTTTCCAAATTATCAAGACTATACTAAATGTAGGCTTACATTCATTGTCACTAATGATGATTATTACTCTAGGGTATTAAGTTGTTAATGCTATCTGACCTTGTCTGGTGCATGTAATTTCTGAATAAATATGCATGTAGCCTAAAAGTATTCAGTGATTGCTGTGATGGTAAATCTTGATTGGGTTGCAAAGTGCTTTGATAAGTAAAACTCATCTCTGGATGTTTCTAGGAGGGAATTTTTCAGAGGAAATTAAACAATGGGGGATGAAGGAGGCATCATCCCATAGGAATTAAAGGAGAAAGCCCAGGACACAGGACTTCTCTCTGTCTTTCTCTGCCTCTGCCTGCCTCCCCCTCCTTCCTAGCTTCTATGCTATGAGCTGCTCTACCCCACCATGCCCTCCCATCATTGTGGCCTCAAAATTTATGAGACAAAATAAGTCCTTGCTCCTTTCAGTTGTGTTACTCATATATTTTTGTCACAATAATGAAAAGCCATAATTTTTTATATGGGGGCATTTTCTGGTTGTGGTAGAAGAAGTTCAACATTTGTAATCAGTAAAAAGTGTTTTAAATTTGGATTCTCTCACTTGAATAGCATTTTCATACTCTATTTACTATGTGGTGTGAGAAGACATTTAAATCTTGTCCTCAAAAATACAATAGTACCAACATGGCTCAAAGGTCTGTTCTGAGGATTAATGACATATTTCATGTTAAGTGTCTAGAATAGGACTGACATATAATAAATACTCAAGAAGTATTTTCTGCTTCCTGTTTGCACGTGTCCACTGCTGGGAAAAGACCTGCACCATTCATTATGATATCCTACTACCAACTCTAGGAGAGCATTGTGCTTGTGCTTTTCAACAGAGGATGGAGGGACTCATGATTCTATAAGGGGAGATCCATACTGGGGTAGGTTTTTCTAGTGGTTGCTAACTAGTTTGGAATAAATTGTTATGTGCTGGTTTTAGTCTATATCCAAGAAGACAGTTTTATTCCCTCCCCTCCCTTCTTTCCCATTTTCCCTTTCTGTTACTTTCTTCTGTAGATGTTATCACACAATCAGTGCCATAGTTGGCAATAGCTATCCTCCCCACGGTGCGTGCTGCTCAGCCCCAAATCTCAGCAGTAAATTAGCTATGGAAAGAAACTAAGAGTTCCTCAATGGTCCACAGACTGACTTTTGAACAACCATCTCCTGCTTAAGGCTTCATGCATAAGGTTGCACCTCGTTAATGCACTTACAACAAATGAGATAACAACCTTGTACATGAACAGATCCCTTCCAGAAATCTGGTGTGCCACGATCTCACATGAACTCCCATATTCCCCAAGCCCCAGAAAACTAAAATCTTTAACTATGTGCATGCTTTTGAGTCACCTAGCTCATGCCTGCCTATTCCCTTTACAGTGTACTTTCTCTATGAAACTCTTTACTGGGCCATTTTACTTGGTCAGTATCTTTAGTTCCAAGACCATCCCTATTAACAATCATACCCATCAGCTTTTCTGTTCCAAACAGAGGTGCAGGCCCAAATCTTAACAATGTTATTTCTTCATAGATGGCCCTGGAGGAGCTTGGGAGTCAGAGACTGTATTCATGTTACTAGATAAAGGAATATTTCATTTACAGTCCTACCCTGGGAGAGAGAAGGGAAAAACAACGAAAGCTGGTAGAGCACTCAGGAAGTATGGTGGATGTTGAAGACTTTTCATAAAGAATCAGCCTCTGAAAGGCTGGCATGAGCTGGTATGATTGGAAGATCCGACCTGAATACAACTCAGGGAAGGATTCTGGTTGATGTCACCACTGAGTCCTTTGCAATCCAGACAGGTGACCAACCTGTGAGTCAGGCTGGCCTGGACTAAAGGAGCGGATACTGGAAAGATGCCCGTTCTGTTCCTGTAACCTGACAGCCTTGACCCTTTGTTTCGGTGGTGTTACTCTGTCTGAGGACAAAGTGGCCCTTGTTTTTACAACCTGCCTCTGGGGCATGAGGATGAATCATCTTGTGCCCCTCTCACACCCCTGCCACGTGGTTTCCTAGATCCTTTGGACTTTATCTTGAGCCACCCGCTTCTTTACTTGTCTCAGGTCAGACTTCCTTGAGTTTCAGGTTACCTATACTTGATTTGCGATGCCGACATTCCATCATTCACTTTGCCCTTTTTAAGAAGAAACTATTGAAAGCTAGTCTCCCATTTCCTAGGTCTATACAGTGAGGTATCCCCAGGGTTCTGTCATCCCCTCTAGCATCCTTTAATCCGGGATTAAAATAAATTTACCCCTGAGGATCCTCCCCATTAGGATTAAGGAAAGGACTTGAGAAGCAGGAAGAGGGAAGAGGCAGTTGGACACTTGTGGGCACACTCAGGAAGCAACCTACCTGAACCAACACTTCCTCTTTTGCAAATGGGATCCTACTTACTTTAAGGATTTGCCATGTTGTTCAAATGAGATAATGTAATAAAATGACTTTTAAAGCAATGGAGGCCTAGAAAACGCCCAATAGACATTATATGTATGTATATATGAATACACATTCACATATATGACTCAAATAACAGTTGTCCAATCTGACTCTTAATTGTCCCCCAAAGGCCTATATGGTAAGGCTTGACCCCTAGTGTGGCACTACTGGGAGGTAGAACCTATGTTCTTTTTATTATTGTAAAGGTGATGTACAGAGGGGTCACAGTTACTAAAGTAAGGTAAAGGGTTATATTTACATAAGTAAGGTAATGAGTACATTTCTTTTTGAACAGTGTTACCCTCTCCCTCATTATGTCCCACTTTCTTCCCCTGAACTCCCCTTCCTTGTGTTGTAAGGTTCAGTTCTAACATAGTGTCTAGTGAGTATAATGTTGCTTTGGTTCACTCTTTGTCCTGATGTTTCTGTGGTTCCCCTTCCCTTCTGCAAATCAGCTAAACATACATGACAAAGGGTACAGAAATCAAATGCAGTGACAGGACCAAAGGCAGAAGAAAGAAAACAGAAATAATTGCAAACAGTACATTGTAAAAACCTTGTTTCCATTTCTTGGAGTTCATTTTGATAAGATTCATTTTATATGGTCATATGTACCTAGCTATTGACCTATTGTGATCCTCTACTAAGAACATTCTAGACACATTCTAGTTATTCAAATGAGGGAAACCATGCAGCCTGTGTTTCTTTGGGTTTGACCTGCTTTACTTAATGTTTTTCTCCCCAAGTTTTTCCATTTCCTTATGAATGGGGCAATGTCATTCTTTCTGATGGAAGCATAGAATTCCACATTTTCCATATACCACATTTTCTTGCTGCATTGATCTACTGAGGGGCATCTGGGTTGATTCCATATCTTATTTATGAAGACATAGATTCTTCTGGGAGGTCTTTGGGTCTTGCAGGTTGCTTCCAACTTCCAAAGTGAATTGTGTTATACAGGTCTCTCTGTCTCTCTCTCTGCTGCACAGTACTTATATTTGGACCTAGGGCCTTGTACTATCATTTTAATCATGCCCTGTGCTTTTGCTTATAGATTTTTTTTTTTGGAGAAAGTCTTGTGTTTTTGCTTGGAGCTAGCATTTAACCTTGACTCTTCTATTTTGTTGTTTTTTTGTTTTATTTTTTGCCTTCCATACAGCTGGGATAACAGGTGCCTGACATCACACCAGGCATATTGGCCCAGATGGAATCTCCCTAGCTAAATCTCCCTGGGCTAAACTCTCATTACCATCTTTCTGATCTCAATCTCCACCTCCTGAGTAGCTGGGATTACAGGTGTATACAACTATCCCTGAGACGTCTCTCTTTTGCTTCCTAGCCATGATGTGATTATATTTAAATGATCTTGAAGTGACACCCTTCTTAACAAAGGACTAAAACCAAATGAGTTCACCAGGTCATAGAGTAGAACTTGAAATATTTTGAGGCAAAATAAGCCTTTTCTATTTATAAATTGATGATTTCAGGTATTTGTTGTGGTGATGGAAGTTTAGAACAAAAATTGAAAAATACTGGAAGATAACCTAAAATTTCATGGATATTCCTTGTCATTAAAATTTGTGTATAAATCGTTTTTTGTCATACACACATATTAGATTATGACAATAATTTTTTATTATATTTATAATAACATGCACAAGGTTTTTGTTCAGTGAGATGAGTGTTGGTAAATTAGTAAGGAACATTCCAGAAAGATTCTATATCTACATCCTGACAGTCAATCACTGTGCTGATTTCTGTCCCCAAAGGTTACTTTTGCCTGTTTGTGAACTAAGTAATTCATCCAGCATTGGGTAGAGTACTGGAAGCTTTTACATCTGTAGTGGAGTAAAATTAGCCTTAGATTAAACGCTCTTCTCTTCCTGCCTTATTAGCTCGGAAACAAGACTCAAAAGGGTCAAACTGTTTCCAGGGAATTTAGCTCTGAAATATTTTTAGGCATGCAAAAAATATCCAGAAAGCCCACACTGTCTGGCATCCAATCAGAAACTACTAAGCATCTAAAGCTGGAAACTATGACCCATCATGGAGAAAATATTCAGTTGAAATTTTCAAAGAAATGACACAAATGGTAACATTTGTACATAAAGGACATTATAAAAGGGAATAATGTCACATATTCAAGAAGCTAGAGACTGAGTGTGCCAATCAGAGATGCAGAACATAGGGCATTGAAAGCCCAAGTGGGATTGGTTGGGATTGATAACATATCCAACACTGCAGAAAATAGGAACTACTTAACTTAAAGTTACAGGCATTGGAAATATCCAGCGTAAAGCTTACGTGAAGTGAAGTAAAGATTGGGAAGAAAAATGTTCAGTATGTTAGTGCTTTGGGTCAGTTGTAGTAGTTGAAGATACTTGTAGTTTACAAAGTGGTGAGAAGTGTAACAGAAAAAGATAGTTAATAAGGAATTATGAATGGCTGGAGCTATTCCAAGTTTGATTAAAGCTATAAACTCACAGATACAGAAGCCCAAAGAATGTCAAGCACAAGTAAACATCAAATGACTACACAAAGCCACATTCTAATCAAATTGCTTAAAGCTAGGAATAGCAATTCTTAAAGTAACCAGAAATCAGCTGGGCATGGTGGCCCCTATCCGCAAACCTAGCAACTCTAGAAGGAGAGGCAAGAAGATTTTGAGTTAGTGGTTAGTCAGAATAAATGCCGTGATAAGATCTGGACTCAAAACCAAAACTAAAAACAAAGCTGGGAGTATAGCTCAGTTCATATTGCCACATAATAATAAAAGTAATAGTTAAAAATAAAAGTATGCAGAGACTTACTGCATACAGAGTACCAAAAATAAGAAAAACAGATTTTTTTCCCTAGTAAATACTATTTAAATAAGAAGGCAGGGCCCAACAGTAGTGAAAGAGAAAACCATCAACTTAGAATTCCATACATAATGAAAAACCTCTTCAGAACAAATCTGAAAGGATTTTTTTCAGACATATACAGTGAAAGATTTCCACTTAGGTGAACAAGAGAGTTGTGTATCTTCTAGGAAGTGTCTGCTAGAGTTCAAATAGCTGTCCCCTCCCAAAGATTCATGTGTTAAAAGCTTGGTACTCCAAGCAGTGCTACTGAGAGGTTATGGAACCTTTGCCAGGTGAGGTGAGTGAGAAGTCACTGGTAGCCTACTCAGTAGAGATTGTGAGACACCATCTGTCAGGCTCCCTCTGCTTCCTGGTTCATAACATAAACCTTTCCATCCACTCTATGCTCTGCTGTGTTTTACTGCCTCATGAGATGATACACACAGGATGGCCTGGTCCTATAGAATCTTGTGCTAATGGAACCTTTTCACTTTACAAGTCCATTGCCTTGGAGCTTTCATTACAGCAGCAGGAAGCTGACTAATGCAGGGTTCATCTTGATTTGTTCTCTGCTTCTCATTTCTCACTTGGCAGGGACCCTTCCCTGGCCCCCTTCTTCTATAGTATAGAACAAGAATTCCCTATAGTTCTATAGGGACCATGGTGGCCAGCTTCATGCCTCGTGAACCCACATATGTAGCAAGAGGTTCATGCTCCCTCTTTCTCAATGACTACTTTTGATAGGGAGTATTGGCCAAGAATGAGATTTTTCTCTGGGGCTGGAAACATAAAGATGTCTCCCTAAAGATGGGGGATAGGTGATATCCAAAGCAGAGACAACTCATTCTGTTGTGTCAAAGCTCATAAATGTAATATGTGTGTGTGTATGAGTGTGTGTGTGTGTGTGTGTGTGCGTGTCTGTGTGTGCTGGTACTGGAGCTTGAGCTCAGGACCCCACATTCTTCACTTTTTCACACAAGCCTGGAGCTTTACCACTTGAGTATCCAGCATTAGTGAATCCCTAGAGCCTACCTGTAACAATTTCAATGTTAATATACATATTTCACCCAAAAATGTTCTATCTCTACCGACTGAATATGTGAGTAGCTGTTTCTACATAAGCCAACATTTTTCAAACCTATTCCATTAGGTCTACATCTTTCAGCGATATTTAATTTAGGTAGATAAAAGATTGGAAAGACAGAATCTAATGTTATTTCCTCTCTGATAAAGTAGAAGACCTTGCCTCTCTCTTAGCTCCTTACTGTATTCAATTACTAGAATTACCTTTCATCCCTAAATTTTGGGTGGTTTCAAAAAGGGGGCTCTACCCCTCAGGTTTTTGTGATAGTGATTTCCATATACTTTTTCTAACTGATCTTCTATATATTAGTAATTATAATTATAAGAATTAGGTCTACAAGTCAAAGCATCAACTAGGATGACTTCTATATTGTGTTTCATCTTTCACCAAGTTTCTTCATCATACACAGAGAACACTTTCTTGCTATCTTTGCTTGTTTCTGTCATCCTATCTCCAGATAGATGGCAAATGGTAGATCCTCAGCTCCCACATTCAGATATTATATTTTGGCCACATACAAGAACCAATCTCTTAGTTCCAAATTCCAACTTGCCATAGGGTGTCAGGCTCCTGTTATTCAACCACTTAAGAACAGCTAAGAGCAGGGTCTCCAAGCAGATATAAAATTCACGGATGGTGGCTATGTTGTTCCCAGAAAAAAGGTCCTGGGATTAGGGGTGGAGACTTCCGTAGGTGCCTCTGACATGATCCATTGAAACACAGTAGGAAGAAATGCAAGTATTTTCATTAATCATAACTTTGGATATATTAGTAGCCTTTAGATGGACTTGAGACTTAAATACCTTTTTATTGTGAGTAAATACAGCATTATTTTATGGAAAAAATTTTCTCTTAGTCATCTCCTAAAAAACCCCCACAAAACCTGAAAATAAATATGAGAAGGGAACTTCATTCCATCTTCTTGGCTTTCATTGATACAGGCCATCACACTACCTACAAACAATCAGAAGCCTTTCTGGGCTCCCAGTGTGTGTGTGTGTGTGTGTGTGTGTGTGTGTGTGTGATTCAGACATACAGCATGTGATTCCCCAAGGGCAAGATTGGCAGCCTCAGCTCCTTGCTGCTTCGTGTTGCCAGAGTGACATCAGGCCTCTGGGGTTTCCCAGATGTGAGTGTGGACGATCTTACTATGAGTGGCTTTGGGTCAGGATGAGTAAGTAAGCAGACAAGTGTGGAGAAGGCTTAACTTTATAACTTTGGGTTCTCATCAAAATTAAACTCACAGACAGAATTTATACTTACTGCACAAGATTGGATCATGTGGAATGTGGTGATTGGATGTGGAGACCGACGAGATTGAAGGGATCATACCATACTGGCTCCCAGACTTCGGTTTAACTATCGGGAGTGAGGAGGGGGAGATGGAAAAGATGAGGCGTGTCTGATTGTAAATCATTGATGATTGAATCATTTGTGGTCATGACCTCCAAAATTCAAAGGTAAGACATATCATTTTTCCTTATAAGTTAATTACCTCAGGTATCTTGTTACAGTGATGGAAACCTGAGTAAAACACATAACATGACTTGTTTCTTCTAATATTCCATTCACTAGGAGATATGTGTCAATATCCTCCTTTCATAAATTAGAAACTGAGGCAAAGAAAGATTAGGTAACTTGCCTGATGTGACAATAAATGGCCAAGCTGGGCACCAGAGTTCAAATCCCAGTACCATCCCAAGATGAAGAAGAAAAAAAAAAGATTATGATTGGCCATGTACAGTGGCTCATGTCTCTTAGCTACTATGGAGGTGAATAGTGGGAGGTTCATGGTTTGAGGCCAGCTTGGGAAAAAAGTTAGTGTGGTCCCATCTCAAGAGAAGCTGAATGTTGTGGTGTTGTTGTGGTGTTTGCTTATGTTCCCAGCTACAATGGAGGCATACATAGAAGGATCAGAGGTCAGCCTACCTGGGGGTAAAGGATGAATCTCTACCTTCACAATAACTAAAAAAGGAATGGGGGTACAAGGACCCGAATTTAAAATAAAAATAGGGAGAAGGGATTTGAACTAGATTTCTAGCTGAGGTATTTTGGATTCAGAGATACTCATGGCTCTTAGCCAAGATATTACAATGCATACAAACAAATCTCTACAAATGCTTAAATAATACCTATCATGTGCTTTCTATCCACTTTATTTTTATTATTTAATTTCATTGTCAAGGTGATGAACAGAGGGGTTGCAACTATATATGTTAAGTAGTGCATACATTTCTTTTCACATTTGTTACATGCTCCCTCATTTTTCTCCTACCTTCCCTCCTCCTAACTCCACTCCCAAGTTGTACAGTTAATTTCCAACATATTGTCTTATAAGTGTTGTGCCAAGTTGCAAGACCACCCCCAAGAAGACCACCGAGATTCAGACACTCCGAAATGCAAGAGCAAGGCAAGGCTTTATTTAACGAGCTGCCAACTCGGGCCTCGTCCTACCCACCGACACAGCGGAGGTTAGGAGGGAGCCCCGAGCTGTGATTACACAGGGCTTATAAAGGCAAAGAACAAGGTTACAACAATCAGCTGTGCAAGCAAGATTAGAACACAGGTACAAATCTAATTGGCTCAGGGTTCGATTCTAAAATGGGGTTCACGTGGTGGGGCCTGACTTCAAAGTCTGGCACCTCATTTCCCCCTTTTTCTTTTTGGTACCTTGGGAGCCAATCATGGCTCCATTCTGTCCATTTCAATGGCTTGCATGTCTAGGGGATGATATAGAGGTAAGGCATGGGCCAGTAGGGCCAAAAGTAGTATCCGAAAATAACTCTGGTCCCTCGGTTTTAAAGGGGGGCTGATGGGTGAAGATCATCCATCTTCTGTAACTTCTTCAGGCTGACTCAGGGGCGTTGACCTCACCCAGCCAGGAACCTATAACCCTAGTCTATGGTGAGGTCACTCCCTGCCACCTGTGGGTGGCTTGGGCTGGCCCTACATCCACCCCGTTTACTTGGGGCTGATGCGTCCGTGTCCTGGGCTGTCAGCGCCGGCGAGTCGACTGGGCAGGACCCTCCGGAGCGGAGGGCACAGCTGAAACATTTTCCTCAGAGTCCTCCTCTTGTAGAGTTAACTGGGATGGGGAGTATGGAGCGGGAAACATTTCCTCCTCCGTGCTTCCTCCCTATGTCAAAGCTCCCTCAATTTCCTCAAAGGTGGACCATTCTGACTTGCACAGGGTGATCCACTTTTCCTTTTTAAGGGCCACACCTTGGTTCTGAGCTATCTCCTTAACCTCCCTCCAGTGAGCTAGGATCAAGTCTAGGGGGCTAGATGGAGGTCCTCAAGATAGAACGTTACCCATAGCTCTGATCAGAAGTTCAGTCCAAAAGGCTACAAAAAACAAAACAATAAAAAAGGAGGAAAACACACAGGCCTGAGAACAAGAAAAGCTATGAGTTGGAGATCTCCCAAGCTGGCCCACAACCTCCTACAAGGGTGCAGAAGGAATGGACCCAAGTTGGCCCACAACCTCCTGTAAGAAGGAGTGGACCCGAGTTGGCCCACAACCTCCTGCAAGGGTGCAGAAGGAGTGGACCCGAGTTACGAGTTGGAGATCTCCCAAGTTGGCCCACAACCTCCTGCCAGGGTACAGGAGGAGTAGACCCAAGCAAAAGCAAAACAGACAGACAAATTACAGGACAAGACAAATGAACAGTGCTGTTTTCTTACCTTCGGAGTCTGGGATCTCGGGGTCTCTGGGGCTATCCCGGACGAGCCCCCAAATGTTGTGCCAAGTTGCAAGACCACCCCCAAGAAGACCACCGAGATTCAGACACTCCGAAATGCAAGAGCAAGGCAAGGCTTTATTTAACGAGCTGCCAACTCGGGCCTCGTCCTACCCACCGACACAGCGGAGGTTAGGAGGGAGCCCCGAGCTGTGATTACACAGGGCTTATAAAGGCAAAGAACAAGGTTACAACAATCAGCTGTGCAAGCAAGATTAGAACACAGGTACAAATCTAATTGGCTCAGGGTTCGATTCTAAAATGGGGTTCACGTGGTGGGGCCTGACTTCAAAGTCTGGCACCTCAATAAGTATCACTGTTGCATTGGATTGCCTTTTATCCGTCGTCTCGCCATTGTGATGTTCCCTTTCCCTTCCCTAATTCAGATAATGAAATAGAACTGAGGACCCAGAAATGAACCCACAGATCTATGGCCACCTAATATTTGATAAGGGAGCCAAAAAATATAGAATGGAAGAAAGACAGCCTGTTCAACAAATGGTGCTGGCAAAATTGGTTCAACACCTGTACAAAACTAAAGTTAGAACCTTATATATCACCCTGTACCAGAATCAATTCCAAATGTATCAAAGACCTGGGGGTAAAGCAGATACCCTTCTATTCACTTTCAATTGACAACATTTCAGCGCTTGTGTGACCTCCACCCCCCTTCCCCCCAAGGCAGGGGCTTCAAGCTTTTCCGCATGTTTTCACTTCATCCTTGTTTTTTGCCCAGACAGACCTGTGCCCTTACAAACTCCCTAAAGACATCAGACCTTGTTTAACTTGTGCCTGGAGTCAAAGCCCCTGGTGACACCTTTATTGGAGATAACCAAGAATAAAGGATCTAGCATTTGAGAGATGGAGTGGAAGCTGGTTTGGGGGAGGGAGGTGCAATGCAGGTACATAAAACAAGAGACTGCTCTTCAGGGTCCCCTTCTTCCAATCTCAGTAAGAGAGAATTTCCTTTCACTGAAGGCTACTAACATCTGTTTCTCATCTGACTCTCCATTTCTGATTTTCTTCTTCTTCCTCTCTCTCTCTGGCTCTTGGGTTGCCTGAAGCCGGAAGGCCCATGTGGAAGTGAAGTTCTCGGTAAATCACCACGAAGGCTCTAGGGCTTTCGGGTTCATTTTTCACTGGGAAGAGCCAAATCCAGCAGAGGCTGTAAGGGATACAAAAGATTGCCTGGCCTGGGCTATCTCAGGATAATGAGAGTGGGGTGAGGAGTGTGTGTGTGTGTGTGTGTGTGTGTGTGTGTGTGTGTGTGTGTGTGTGTGTGTGTTTCTCAGGTGTTCATTCAGATCTTTCCTTATAGTTCTTGCTAAGAACCGGAAGTCAATGTCCTTAAGTGGCTGAGTCTAGTGGATTCCACACTGTGCTGCTCTGTCCCATGAAGAACCAAGCTGCTGTTCAAGTATGAGAAAGTCTTTGCTAAGCCCAGAGTGGCCCCACAGCTCTTCTTACACTGAGCTCACCGTTCACCTCACATATGTCACAGGAAAGTAAACAGAGGCAGGAGGGCCCACGCGTGACTAGGTGGCTGTGGTCAGATACGATCTGTGCTAGACGGAGGAGGCCATGAGGCCATCTTGAAGAAGTATAGGAAGTACCACCTTCAAATGGCTTCTGTGTGGCTGCAGAACCCAGATTTTTTTTTTTTTCAGTAATCATGCTGTCTTTTAATTCCGTTCTATTCTACTTTCACTTCAGGCATTTGGTGACAGTCAGGCCTAGGACATAAGATTCGACTGGCTGAGAAAAATTACAGATGATGATGGAGACTCTGAGCCATGGACACTTTAATTCTACCTTGATCATTCAGCATTGACTTGCATCTCATTAGTCTTTAAAAGTCAAGTGCTAGCAGGAAACCACTAGCTCACACCTATAATCCTAGCTACTAAGGGGGCTGAGATATGAGGATCACAGTTTGAAGCTAGCCCAGGTAGGAAGATCCATAGGGCTTACTCCAAATAACCATCAGAAACCTGGAAATAGAGGTGTGGCTCAAGTGATAGAGCACTGGCATCGAATGCAAAGGCTAAGGGACAGTGTCCAGATTCTGAATTCAAGCCCCAGTAAGCATGCACACACACGCATGCACACACACACACACACACACACACACACACAATCAAGTATTGCTGTTTCCTCACACATCTCCTCTCCCATTACATTCTTAAGTGTATGGGAGATTCTCTAGGGGAATGTTAGTCTTGATTCTCTTGTTATGAACTTGATGATTTTTGTTTTTCAAAACAGAAAAGATGATAAGATACATTTAGAATATTATACTCTTGAAGTCCACTTACGTATGGGTTATTAAATTAGATAAGAAACCCTTGAATTGTGTGCAAAAGAAAATTCAGAGGCAGGCACTAAGAGCTCATGTCTATAATGGTAGCTGTTCAGGAAGCTGAGATCTTAGGAGCATGATTTGAAGCCAGCTTTGAAAAGAAAGTCTTTGAGACCCTCATCTCCAATTAAGCACCAAAATGCTGGGAGAGGAGCTGTAGTTCAAATGGTAGAGAACTAGCCTTGAGCCAAAAGCCCAGGGACTGTGCTCAAGCCTGAGCACTGTCAACATACATTGACATTACAACTAGGCACTGCTTCGCGGGATTCCTAAATCATAACAAAAAAAGTAATGATTAGAAAAATCAGAAAACCTAAAAAGAAATATAGTCTAGTAGAATTTTTCCCCAAACAAAATTTACAAAATGAAAATGACCTAGCTCCTAGTATTAATTTCTTTTTTTAAATTAAATTTTATTGATAAGGTGATGTACAGAGAGGGTATAGTTACATAATAAGGTAGTGAGTACATTTCTTGTCATATTTGTTACTTGATGATTTTTAAGGGGGAAGCCTCTGTTACTGGAATCTTAGACAAAGCAGTCATCTTGGGTGGGGTTTTGTATCTACTGCTTGGCTTTGGGCATAATCTGTGGTCTCCTCCATGTCTTGGTTCATCAGTGTCCTAAAGTGAGAGTAGAACCAGCTTCCAGTCTAGGGTTCTGTCCATTAATGCATTAGCCCAAGTTAGCAGCCTGAATTTGGTATTCACATGATATGAACAAGGATTTCTGTGTCATTTCCAAGCATAAGGAACAGCCTGGGAAATGTAGTTTCCAGAAATTGTTGAGTTATGAGATTAACAGATGAAATTATTTTAAATTGGGACTTCCTGACAGCCTAGGGCTTGGGGTTCCCATTACACAAGTGCTGTCTCTCTGGTATTGTAGGGTGAGAGGAAATATCTCCTGTTCTCCACATTTGCCTCCAAAATTTCATATAACCCTGAGAATAAATGTGGGAGGAAATGCCATGGTGGCATTCATATAAAAATGATGCTGACCAAGGCTAGAGAGAAATGGGAACCCAGTTTGAGTGAATGAACTAGATAGTTTCCTACCCCTTTCATGACAAAGGCATGGAACCGCATGTTAAAAGGACAGGAAAAGCTAGGCTCCAGTAGCTCAGAACTGTAATTCTAGTTACTCAAGAGGCTGAGATCTGAAGATCACAGTTCAAACTGAGTACGGGCAAGAAAGTCCATGAGACTTATCTCCAATTAAGCAGCACTCCACCCCCTCCAAGAGAAGAACCCTCCCCAAAACAGAACTATGGTTCAAGTGGTAGTTATCTTTGAGCAAAAAAGCTCAGACCCTGAGTCCAGTACTCTAGAACCAGTATAGAAATAAGTAAATAAATAAATAAATAAATAAGAATAGAGTGTAAGAAAGCCTGGGAATTGCCTCACATCTTTGTTTTAATAAAGCCATTTTACTGGCAGGCTTCACTATTCTTAGCTGTGGCTTGTCTTAGAAGGAATCTGTGCCAGGGACCCCACAGGGCTAAGGAAAATTGATTTTTTGGATGACCTCAACCATGAATTTGACAGAAATGCACAAACATGTTGAATCCAGCTGTGTCATCCAGTAGATTGAGTGATAAAAGTAAAAAATAACAGCAACAATAACATCTAACATTTGTGCAGTGACTGCTATGTTCCAATGCCTGGAACACATTTAGTCATTATCATAATCCCGCGAGGAAGGTGCTCTTCTTAGCCTCATTTTGCATCTGAGCACACTGAAGCTAGCAGAGGGCAGGTAATGACCCTTGCCGGCATGCACACAGCTAACGCGCAGGTGAGTGCACGCATGCCCAGCCTGGTTGACTGCAGTTTATACTTGCCCCAATATTATTGCTTCTCTGGAAATGGCTCTGAGATGGAAATTAATAGTTATCCCACAGTTTTCATTGGATACTTCTCTGCTACTGTTAAGTAGGAAACAGGACTAATACTTGGATCAGGAAGTAGGCATCTGTTTCCATCTTCTCAAGAGATATTATTGGTGAAGCCTGTGCCTCTTGATAATCACGTTAGCCCCTTGTCAGCGGTGGATGTGGGTGGGAATGGGAACCTGCTGAAAATGTGGAAAGGAGAGTAACTATTTCTGGGAATGCTGAGATACGACCTTCTGAGAAAAGCCAAGGCAGGGTGGGGAGTGGACAGATGAGCCCATCGCTCCTACTGTCCCATCCCACGTTGGCTATAAGTGATGGAAAGGATGAAAAGGCCAAGCCTGGCTGGAAAAGTGGTTGCATGTCTCTAGATCCACCAACACAAGTGATTTAGGATCATACATCTTATGCAGCCAAGAATTGAATCCTGCTCCAATACTCTGAGAGAACATCCTATAGGACAGGGCCAACCACGTCAGTCACCCCTGGGCAGGGTCCTGTCACTCTCCACCTCATTTGGACTGTTTTGGCTAGCCAATCCCCTGCTTGGAAGGCCCATCGTGACCTTTGGAAGAAAACATGTGAGTGTGCTCCAAACCTCCCACAACAGGTGTGAACTTTAGGCAAGCTTAGCATTTGGCGGGAGTGTGCAACTGCCATGTCTATTCTACTACCTTGGCTCAGCGCGGGGAGTGGATCTGTGCCTCCCATATGGATCACTGGACCATGGCTCCGCAGAAATGGCAGCAGTCAGAAACCTCCCTGTTGTGAAGGGTGTGAATGGTTCTCCCACCACTGAGGAACACCAGCCTGAAAATCCCACTGGCCTCCCTCCCTAGGGGGCTCCTATGTAGATGGGAATCTTTATTTCTTAGTCTGAAACTTGATGTGACTGGAACGCAGATCCTTAAGAAGAGCCTTGGTGTGTTTCGTTCAAAGATTTGAAGTCCAGCAAGTTGCTAAGTCCATTTGCCAATCAAAAATAAGAATGCTGGACGTTCTGTAAACACACCAGGTAAAGACAGTGATGTGCAGCAGTGACATGGAGAGAAGAAAGAGTGAGCATGGTGGCCTGAGACAAAAGCAAATTTGAAAGGCAGAAATGACAGGGAGGACGGGTGGGAACAGTGGGAGCAAAGGTTTGTATGGGGTTGCCAGACACTGTGGTTAGGATCTCATTTCCAGACGGAAGCCACTGGAAAGTTTCAGTGAGGAAGCAACAAATATGATGTGCTTTTATTTTGGTGCCAGTCCTGGGAATTGAACTCAGGGTTTGGATGCTATTCCTAAGCATCTTTTACTCAAGGCTTTAGCCACAGCTCCACTTTTGGCTTTTCTTGGTGGGAGAAGGGATAGTTAATTGGAGATAAAAGTCTCACAGACTTTACTGTCCATGCTGGCTTCAAACTATGGTCTTGAGATCTGAGTCTCCTGAGTAGCGAGGCTTAGAGGCGTGAGCTAACAGAGCCAGGCTGAAGTGCATTTTTTTTTTTTTTTAAAGAAGAGCTCTTTGGCAACTGGTAAGCAAGAAGAAGGTGGGACAGGAATAGGAATAGGAGATACACGAACTAGAAACCCCACGAGGCACAGGTGTGGCACATTCTGATGGTAAGGTGGACCCTGAGGTTTAAGTTGAGCCTAAGTGGATTTTGCAAGGTCAGACTGCAAGTCAAGAATTGGAGCCCCAGGTGGCTGAAATTCCAGAGCCTGTTTTCTCTTTGACAGAGAATGTTACTTCCACCCAAAGCCTTTGGAAACTGCTGCGAATGCTGTTGCTCACTGTGGCTGGCCACCGATGAGAGACACAGCCACCCGAGATCTAGCACTGGTAGGGTGGAGTTTGGCTGGACAGGTGATGGAGAGGCGCCCCAGCTGTGGCCTGGATCTGCAGGGCGGCTGTGCAGGGCTGCAGGAAGACGCTGTGCCCCTGCCCCTCTTCCTCCTCCAGCTCCTGCAGAGCTTCCTGGCTCCGTTACAGGGTCTCCGTTCCCACCACACTGTGTCCCAGAGGTTCAGCTGCTTGTATACCTCGAGCGCTCCACCGAGGCCCTTGTGGTCAGCAGTGGTTTCCGTCCCTGTTCAGTCACAGGTTGCAAGCCATTGGGTCAGGCGAAGGCAGGGCCATTCTGTTTGGCAACAACAGCCGCCTCCACGGCAACAGCACGTGACCCCCCACTGGAAAAGCGATTTGTGAAAGCAGAGCTGGAGAGCCCGGGTGTACAACGCATAGGGAGCCAGCTGCGCGCTCTCCGGCGCCCCAAGAGTTAGACACGCCAGGTCCTTTTCTGTAGTCCTGGGCCTTGTCAGACCTTCTCATTTAGGCTTAGCAAATCCAGATGTCCTGAAAATAGCTCAGGCGCATTTAGCCTAAGATATAAACTTCTGTTCATTTTTCATCCGATCTGGCAAATATTTGTAATCGCCTTACTCTGCGAGCTCGTGGACCCCTAAGAGGGTGGAAGGGGTTAATGGGGCAGCCCTCCCAGCCAGCCCCCTACTCCACCAACCTGCTTCCCCTCCTTCCTCCCCTCCCACTGACTTTGGCAGGTGGGAGGATTTGCTGTCCAGAGAATCACATGAGACAACCAAGCCGTCTTTTCTTAGAAACAGGAAACAACCTTCAGCCAAATACAAAAGAAGCGAAGCACCCCCACAAACCTGGGGGTCGCTCCGAACTCTCCAGAACTGGAGGCAGACAGAGAGGGCTCAGCTGTTTGGCAGAGCGTCCCTGGGACTCCTTCTGCTTATAAATGAGATTGAACTCAGCTGTGGTCCTGGCCGTTCTGTTCATCACGGACAGGACGTGCTAAGTAACGAATCCATGGAAACACTTTCAGCAAACTTCTTTTTCAGCCTCTCCCTACCCCACGCACATGAATCTACCCAGCATTAACTTTTGCTAATTATCATAACCTCATAACTGTTTCATTGGGACAGATACTAATCACTAGTGGTACTGGAAAGACTACTGGCATGCTACTTAGGCAGCTATTTCAATAAAGGAAAATGGAATAAAATGAAGATCTTAAAGAGTTATTCTAAATATAGCAAGAGGACTAATGGGGAAAACCCTTGTGGCGGTGGGATTTGCTGAACTTCTTCAGAGAGTAGTGACAGATCTTTTCAGGGTTGAAATAAAATCTCACTGGATACTATATCGGAAATGAATTATCCAAGTTGGGATAGGGGGTCCAGAGGGGAAAAACTGGGAGCAAATGAGGGGGAGGTGACACTGATCAATAAGAAATGTACTCATTACCTGACTTATGTAACTGTAACCCCTCTGGTATGTCATGTTTACAAAAAAATCTCTTTTCTCCTTGACAGTTGGTCGTGTGGTACCCTTAGCACCTAGCTTGATGGCTGGGATTGCGATTGTATTCCCTAGATACTCAACAAACAGGTGTTAGATGATGAATGATTATACAAATGAATAAATCAATGGAATTAGTTTCTGGTTCATCAGGATCATAGCAAGCCCTCATTGGAGGATGTGAGAATAGCATCTTTTCTATCATAGCAATTTTGCTTCCTTTCTGTTAACCTTGAGAGAATTGTTTTCCTAAAAGGTTTCTGCTTTGGCCAGGTGGCTCTCAGCCCTTTTAACATTACTTATTGGTTATATACACGCTTTTCCTGAGCACTTTAAGGCATCCTATTAAAGATCCTTGAATTTTAATTGCATCTTGTTAAGCCACATCCTTTTGCAGACTGCGAATCTGAGATCAGCCAATGGGAACAGAGAGGCGGGGCCTGCGGGGTTAGGGATAAAAAGGGAGCAGGCTGCCT
This sequence comes from Perognathus longimembris pacificus, assembly GCF_023159225.1. Lineage (NCBI taxonomy): Eukaryota > Metazoa > Chordata > Mammalia > Rodentia > Heteromyidae > Perognathus > Perognathus longimembris. Next base: position 105,372,485 of record NC_063163.1, read on the forward strand.
GTTTTGTTTGCTTGCCAGATTTGTGGCCCATGGTGCACCTTTCTGTAGAAATAAACCTTGCCTTGTTGAATGACTTTCTAGTTGTCTTTTTCCCTACATGACACTCCAACATCCTAAGCTATAACTAACAGGGGATCAGAGTGGAGAGAAGAGAAAGAAAAAGGGGTGTGTGGTGGTGGAAAATAACTTTTGCCCAGGGCTGGGGAGAGGAGGAGAAGGGGGAGGGGACGGGGGAGGGGAGGAGGAATAATAGACTTCAAGTCCAAAGAGTTTGCATTCAGTCCTGCATGTATTATTGAGTAGCTATGTGACTTCAGGTAAGTTAAGTCTTTCTGAGCCTAAAGTGTTTCTTCTCCAAAGCAAGACCTTAAACACACACAGGTATAAGTGTGACTAATAATTTTCAGATTAAATGGGACAAGGATGAGAAGCATAATAGAAGTCTCAGTACACTTAATTGGTAGTATTGGGAATTGAACTCAGGGCCTTCTTTACTACTTGAGCTATAGTCCCTATTCTTTTTGCTTTAGTTTGTTTTACAGACAGAGGTTTGTGGTTTTACCCAAGCTAGCCTTGGACTGTAATCCTCATATCTCTGCCTTCCCAATAGCTGAAATTTTAGACGGTCACCATCATGCCCAATTGCCTTCATACTTTTAACAAACTGGCATTTCAGTTTGGGCCCACAGCTCCATTTTCTTCCTTTCTTTCCTTCCTTGCTTCCTTCCTTCCACTCTAGCTCAGTGCCTTTTCTTTTTCTTTTCTTTCCCTTCTGTTTGCTCTGTCTATCTCATTTTCCTGTTACTGGGGCTTGTACTCCAGCCCTTGCAATATCACTCCATCTTTTTCAATCAAGGCTGGCGCTCTACCACTTCAGTCATATGTCCAATTCTAGCTTCTTGCTGGTTACTTGGAGATACATGTCTCATGGACTTATCTACCTGGACTGACTTTGAATTTTGATTCTCAGATCTCACCCAATTTCTTTTAAATGTGCTGCGTATGTAACCTACACTCCTACTGATAGAATCCACCATCGATTTCCACAATCAACTTACAGTCCCCATGGCCGGAAGTCCTCCTGCCCTGTGGAGCTTCCCTTGCCCTGGGCAAGGCGGTCCATTTCCTTCAGTCTATGGCTACTGTCATTGCTGGTGCGTGGGGGAGCATGTCAAAACAACAGAATACCTCCTGTGTGTTTGCAGAGCTCTGGAGTATCAGCCTCCAGTGGAATATTTTGTGGGCTTTTTCCTGAGGTTGATTGAGCCTGGGGAGTGTTCACTACTGTTCTGGGCGCACCCTGCTTTCCTGGAAACACACACACACACACACACACACACACACACACACACACAACACATGCCCTGCACTTCTTCCTCATCCTTGCCAACCTCCTCCCCCCTCATGTACACACAGGCACCCTGAGGATAGCTCTTCTGGGAGGCAAGGGAGAGCAGCCCTCCCTCTCTCCCATGGCACTTGGGCTTTCCGATGAGCCAGCCAGCTGAGGGAGTGGTTTCTGTGGTATGGTCTGCCACAGCTCATTTTCCATGAGGGTCACCAGGCAACCGCCAGCAGAGTGACAACTCCTGACGCAAACTCGACTTCACCCAGGGACAAGCTCTGGATCCCATTACTCAGCCTGGGCGGGCTCCAGGCTGGTGGTGCCAGGGCGTCCTGCATGTGAGGGTGGGCGGTCTGGAGAGTTCGAGACACACTCAGCACACTGTGTAGGTGTAGGGCCAGGGCCAAGAGGGTGAGGGCGTGTTGGGTGGAGCAGGGAGAAATCAGCAAAGGTTTAAAATCAGACATTGATCCCAAAAGAAGTATTCTCTTTTTTTTCCATACCATGTGGAACATTTTTTGATTAGGGTGTCACTCAGCTAATAAATTGCTATGTTACTTTTAAAAATCAAGTGCCAACATCTCATTTTTGCATGGTGATTTCCAAGTGTTCAAAGCAGATTTATTCCTGTGTTTGAAATGTATCCTCTGACTTGCCATTTGTGGTAAGTATGTTAAGGGTACTCTATTATTTTATTTAATTTGTGTGTGTGTGTGTGCCTGAATGTGCGCATGTGTACTAGTACTGGGGCTAGAACTCATGGCCTTGGAGTGGTTCTTTATCTTTTTCACTCCAGGCTTTCACTCTACACTTGAGCAAGGGCTCCACTTTTGGTGGTGAATTGGGGATAAGGTTCTCATGGACTTTTCTGACTCTGTTGGCATCAAACCACGATCCTCAGATCTCAGCTTCATATCTAGTGAAGATTAGAAGCATGAGCCATTGGCACTTAGCTTAAATTTCTACTTTTATATGTCTCTTCATATGGGTATGCATATGGGTAAAAATGATAACATAAAAATACAAAAGACAATCTCCATCACCACTCTGATACACTGTGTTCTCTCTTCCTTTCTAGATTTTTCTTAAGATATTTAATTTAGTCCAAGCAATATTTTTACCCAGAGCACAATTCTCTGGAGAATTGAGCCCTGGCTGTGGCTTCCACATGGACATGCGCATGCGCAGAAATAGCCCTGACTCCACATCCAGTATCTTTTTTCCCCCCTCTCTTCTTCTCCTCCTTCTCCTTCATGTTCTCTCCTGCCTGGGCTTTGCTCTCTCCACAAGGACCTAGCTGACCCTGAGCTCTGGGACAGCCCAAGGGCATTAGCCTCTGCTACTGAGCTATACATTTCCCGGCTGGCCTCCCCCAGCAGGAGCTCCTCCTGCTCCTCCCTAGACTGCAAACATATGCAAGTAGACAGCAAGATTCACGGCTGTCTGGCTTCTCCCTGTCCTCCCACAGTTGAGTTGAAGCCAGATGACAGCCTCACTGACCTGAGGGGGTCGATGGCAAGCCAAGAAGGAATGAGTGATATCTGGTCCCAGCTTGGACCTGGGCTTAATAGCTACCACATGAGCACAGACAAGCGAGGCTGGAGAGCCCCAGGTGGGATTAGAAGGGAGTCTCCATCTGGCAGACTGAGGGGATAAGAGCTCTTGACTACAGGAGACCCTCTGCTGTTCCGGATATTGTGTGATGCTAGTGCTTGATGCTTACCCAGTGCCTGCCATTCACCAGGCCTGGTGTTAAATGCTCTGAGAGCTTCCTTTGTGGGCCCCACTTTAGAAATGCAGACTCTGAGGCTCGTCCAGATGAAGATCTCAGTCACCTAGCTAATGAGTGGTGGACCAGTGATGTGAAGCAATGTGGTTTTATTGTAGGTGTTACACGTTTACATGATGTGTGACTCCACTCATTTCTCTCGTACTCCTTCATTCTTTATTCATTCATGCCCACCATTACTTATGTTTTCACTCATACCATTCATCCAGTCATTTATTCACTCATCCCTTTCACTCACACCATTCATCACTCATTCACTCACTATTCATTTATTTACATATTCATTCATCCATACACCATTCATTGATTTACTTATTCATTCCCTCCCACCATACAGTTGTTTATGGACACAAACCATTTATCCACTCATACAAATCATTTATTTATTCATTCACACCATTTATTCATGCATACTATCCATTTGTTCATTTACTCACACTATTCATTCATTTATTCATTCATTCACTGGTCATATGAATTCAAGCTGTTTTCATGGCTCTCTTGGATAACAGATAACAACAACATCTTAAATGTTATCTCTCTCCAACCTTGGTACCACCTGAGGAAATTTCAATAATTCTGACTAATGGCAAACTCTTGGCTCAGCTCTCTTTCAGAAAAAAGCTCCCATTCTTAACAAGATCTATCTTGTCTGCCCATGCAGCCTCTGAACCCTACCAATTTGGCTTTGTGAACTTCCTGGAACGCTGCTTGCTTTTCCGCAGTCCACCATTCTCTTTCCCTCTATCTGATTGACATTAATTCTTTAGTTTTTAATGTGATACAGTTGATTGCAAAAATCCTCTCTCTGCCTCCCCGCTACCCCCATTGTAAGGCCACTCTTTATAAGGTTGTTTTATAGCTTTCCCGATGCAGGAATGGAGTCTCCCCCTTTTACTACTTTATGAATGGGGGCTGGCCTTGTAATTTGCCCTGGCCCAAAGGATACTGCAGAAAGGTTTGTGGTACCAAGTGTGAACATGACCTTCAGGAAACCTTGAAGCCTTTTCCTCAGCATATGAATCCAATAAGAAAATCAAGGAGGGTATTCCAGGTAGAAGCCATGGCATGGGTAATGATCAGGAGGAAGAACTACAAAGAAACATTATTTAGACTGTGAGGACACCCTTTTGACCAAACAGAAAAAAAAAAATCAGAATAGCACTTTAGATCCAGGAAGTGAAGCATTTTTTACTCCAGGTTGAGATATCAGAATTGGTTCTTTAAAGAATGAGGGGTATTAGAACTAGGAAACTGAAAGGGAATACCAAAATCGAGAGACACAGGGTAAAAAGACAAACGACTACAAAAGAAATATTTGCAAAACTGTTTGGTGTAAATCAACTGAACAACTCGGGGGGGGGAAGTGAAAGGGGGGGGGGGATGAGGGAGGAAGTAACAAACAGTACAAGAAATGTATCCAATGCCTAATGTATGAAACTGTAACCTCTTTGTACATCAGTTTGACAATAAAAATTAAAAAAAAAAAGAATGAGTAGTGTCACTGAACAGTTTGATCAGGAAAGTGAATGTAAAAATCCAAAGTTATTTTAGGGTAGTGGGTTGAGGAAAGTTTCTTCTTTGCCCTGGTTTTTATTGTACTCTGGATAAACATCTACTACAGACATAATACCATCCTCTCCGTTTCTTAAGGAATGATCTGTTACTGATTGATAACCTGGGAAATAAACCTGGATATACAGTGTTCAGCCCCCTCCTTCTTCCGCTCTTGAAATAGTTTTGCAGAACAGACTCACCCTTGTGCTTGGCACTCTGTCTTTTGTAAGCTAGGTCTGCATGGAGAAGCCTGGCTCCTGATGTGCTTCTGTTGTAATGAAACGGTGTAGCAGGTCTGGGCTGCCTAATTAAGGAGGCAGTGTGCCCATGCACACCTGGCTGAAAATCTCTGCTGTGGTCTCGGAAGTAGATTTCATCTGCTATAATGCTGACATTTTCTTTTTATTCCAACCTATCTGACCCCCCATGTTTCTCCTTCAATGAATTCCAATTTGAATAGAACACGCCTGGTGCTTGGGGCTCTTTCTTATCAGAGATAAAATATCCAATTAGACAGAGATAAAGGAATTGCCTTATCAATCAGAAGACCCTGGGAAATATCCACCAAAGAAAGCTTATGCCTGATTTATCTTACACTTGCAAATAGGTTGGCAATGGAATCATCAAGATCTCAGATCAACCAACAGAGAAATTTCACAGTTGACAAACTGGCCCACAGGGTCAAATTAGGCCTGTCACTTTTCTTGGGGGGTTGGGTTTGCTGGTCCTGGAGCTTGAACTCAGGGTCTGGGCACTTGTCCTTGAGCTTTTTTTTTTTTTTTTTTTTTTTTTTTGGTTTGAGGCTAGAGCTCTACCACTTGAGCTGCACCAGCACTTTAGGTTTTTTGGTGGCTGATTGAAGGTAAGAAGACTCTAATGGACTTTTGTGCCCAATCTGTCACTTGTTTTTGTCAATAAAATTTTGAAAGAGCACAATACTGCATATAACTTATGACTGTTTTTATATTAGAGCCAACCAACAACATATTTGGATATAAGTTGAATATTAATTATCTGAAATTCTTAGGACCAGAAATAATTTCAGATTTGGAAATATTTGCATGGATATAATGAGATATTTTTAGGGAGGGGACCCAAGAAACATGAAATTTATTTATATTTTTGTGCATCTTATATAGATAACCAGAAGGTTATACATGTTTAATTTTGTTCATGAAACCAAATTTCATGCTATGGGAATTTTTCACATTTTATCATGTTGGTAATTCAAAACTTTTGTATTTGGGAGCATTCAAGAGTTTGAAGTTTTGTTTTGTGTTTTTTCTGGAGCTGGGGCTTGGACTCTGGGCCTGGGCAGTGTCTTTGAGATCCTTTTTGCTCAAGTGCTCTACCATTTGAGACACAGAGACACTGCTGGCTTTTCTGAGTAGTTTATTAGAGATAAAAATCTCATGGATTTTCCTGCGTAGGCTGGCTTTGAACCACAATCCTCAAATCTCAGCCTCCTGAGTATCTAGAATTACAGGAGTGAGCCACCAGAAGCTGGTGAAATTTATGAAACTTTGAATACAGAGATTTTCAGTCTGTATATTCCTCAGAGACCCGAAAGCCTGGCGAAACTTGAAGTCATTTCTGAATTCTGCACGGTCAGTGGGAAATCTGTTACCATTTACAAATGTTTAAATTTAGCTCACAAAAGCATAACCTTAGTACATGGAAACACTGAGATATATCAGAAAGGGGGAGGAAAGACTTTCTTTATATTTAGTATTTGCAGGATAATATGGAACATTTGAGGATAAATAATATGTCAAATAAACAATCAAAGCTAAATCTCTGGTCTTCATTCACTCTGCCCAAGCAATTCATCCTTCTGCTACTGGATGGATACAAGGCAGCACAGCAGTCCATGTTCATGAAATCATATGCTTTTGAACTAACAAAGTTCCAGAAATCACCTCCCAGGCCCATGCTACTATTTGGCAATTGGCTAAGCTTTGTGAGCCTGAAGTTCAAAAGCCAGTGTTCGTTGAGTTTCTACTCCTTGAAATATAACTTGTTAAAATGATTTGGGGGAGGGAGTTGGGAATATGGCCCAGTGGCAAGAGTGCTTGTGTCATATACATGAAGCCTTGGGTTCGATTCCTCAGCACCACATATATAGAAAAGGCCAGAAGTGGCGCTGCGGCTCAAGTGGCAGAGTGCCAGCCTTGAGCAAAAGGAAGCTAGGGATAGTGCTCAGGCCCTGAATTCAAGGCCCAGGACTAGCAAAAAAATAAAAATAAAAACAAATAAAATGACTTGGTATAGTTCTTGCATAAGACACGGAGATTGTCCTTCATTGAAGACTAAACTGCTGGATTCTAGTAAGCATCATAAGAAAGCAAAAGATATTTGTAGATGAGATTAAGTCAATCACAGTACATGTGGTTAATTTATTACAGTCATCAATAAGATTCAAATGAATAAGTATAATTCCAATGAATAAGGGGCAAGGCATACCTTCTGCATGAAGGTTTGGACATTTCTGCAGAAGAGAACATACTATGGACAGTGAAGATAGTAATAAGTTTCCAGAAACTTCTAGTGCACAATATGAACATTTGTTTTGTCTTTGTTTATATATTCATTTGTCTTTATTTTTGAGAAGATTTATCTCTGTAGTCCAGGAGGGAATGGAATTCCTGATCTTCCCATCTCAGCCTCCTAAGTACTCGGACTATAGACCTGCACTACCATATCCGGCCTGAATAATTGTTTCAATAACAATTTTCCTATGGAAAATTATCCTTTGATCTCATCTCTCTTCCCATGGAACCCTGGAAATATTACTGGACTAATTAACAAGTCCAGCACATAACCAATATACCTACTCACTTCCAGTCTTTGTCTTTTTATAAGATGAAAGAGAAAAGGCCTTGAAACTGCATAGGGCTTTCTGGGAAAATCCCCTCGTAGTTTTAATTCTGTATTTTTTTTCAAATATGGGATGCACTATTAGCAAACAAATACAAAAAGGCTTTCAAGATACAGTTAATAGCTTAAGATAAGTCCATGGATATCTGAGAAATAATAGTGTGACAGCTCACATTCTGGATCACCCTTGGCTGGACTGAGTCACTTCACTGAGTATTACTGTGAATATTTGTGTGAGGGTGTTTTTAGATGATATTAGTATTTAATCCAGGAGACTGCTCACCATAACATGCGTGGGCCTCACCCAATCAGTTTGAAACTCTGAGTAATTAGCTGAATGACTAAATTTGTTTTAGCTTTCTCGTGTGTGTGTGTGTGTGTGTGTGTGTGTGTGTGTGTTTGTGTGTGTGTGTGTAAGCTTGGAATTTTACATAATAATTCTTATTAGCTTGCAGTTTCTACAAAAAGATTTTTAATTCCCTTAAAAATATAGTTAAATACTAGAAGTTCAGTTTATTTTCTAGAGAAATATTGTGAATTCTGGAGAAACATACTTATTCTCTCTCGACTGAACATGCAAAACTTCTTTAGTTTAAAATGCTTTGTGGGGGGAGGGGGGGAGGGAATGAGGGAGGAACGAACAAACAGTACAAGAAATGTATCCAATGCCTAACATATGAAACTGTAACCTCTCTGTACATCACTTTGACAATAAATAAGAAAAAATAAAATAAAATACTTTGTGATCTATGCTATGTGTACATTAATGTTATTGTTATTATTAAGAGGTTGCACAGAGAATACAATTTATTTTAATTGACATGTAAGAAAATCCTTCCATGGAGTATGATATGATATTTTTGTCCATGGCATATCAGTTCAGATATGTATGATTAATGTTGAGATCAATCGAACACCCTCTCAACTACTAGCTATTTATAGAATCTTTAATTAGTTATTGTCAACCCCTATCTCCCTATGGTGCTTTAAAACATTAGATGTTATTTCTTCTAGCTAATCACATGCCTCTAGTTGCAAATATTCTTTCTCCATCTCATCCTTTCTTAGGCTCTGGGAAACACTCTTTTCTTCTTGGAGATCAACTTCTAGCTTCCACATATAAGTGGGGAAACATTCAAGTTTTTCTGACTGTGTCTGGCTTATTTCATGTAATATTCCCATTCTCCAATTCCATATGTCTTGATGTAAATTATGGAACTTCATTATATTTTATAGCTGAATCTATATCTATATATATATATGTATATCACATTTTCTTTGTCTATTTACTTCCTTCCTTACTCCTACCTTTTTGCCTGCTTGCCTCTCTGCCTTCTTTCTTTCTCCCCATCTATTCATTTAATTTTTTTGTGCCAGTATTGGGGCTTGAACTCAAGGCCTGTGTTCTGTCCCTTAGTTATATTGCTGAAAGCTGGTACTCTACCACTTTCAGCTTTTTGGTGTTAATTGAAAATAAGAATCTCATGGACTTTCATGCCCAGAGTGCTTTCAAACCATGATTCTCAGATCTCAGTCTCCTGAGTAGCTGGGATTACAGGCATGAGCCACTGGTGCTTGCCTTCTTTGTCTATTTTTCAAATATACTACAGAGGTAAGAAAGCATTTCACATGCACAAGCCGAGTGGTAAGTCCTGTGCGCAGATCTTATAACTTCAGTTCAACATTCAGCCTCAGGTCCAACTAAACAGAACACTCACTACACTAGATCGCAAAGATTTCATCTCTTTAGCATGAGATATACTATTTTTTTTTCAATAGCAAAGCAAGGCTTTATTCAAGCGGGGCTGTGGCCTGGGTCTTGTCCTACCCACCAACACAGCCGAGGTTAGGAGGCAGCCACGAGCTACGATTACACAGGACTTATAAAGGCAAAAAACAAAGTTACAACAATCAGGTGTTCAAGCAAGCAAGATTAGGACACAGGTACAAATCTGATTGTCTCAGGGTTCAAGGCATTCTAGGGGTGGTCAGAGTTAAGCATTCCCGGCGGTTAGAGTTCTGGACCAACTGAGCCCTAATGGGCTTGTCCTGGGGAGATATACTATTTTTATCTGAGCTCACAAGCTCATAGAAGACACACAAAATTAGTATATCAGATTCTCCCTCAATATATTAGAGACCAACACATAACCAGATGATAATACTAAGTCCCCAATATTGTTGACAATTATGGGAAATAATTTATCAGTAATAAACAAACTATCTTCACAACCAAACTTGACCAAGTAAAGAAACAAAAACAAGAACACCAAGGCAAAAGATGCAAGAATTGTCTTATTCCAATTGCCATGGTGTTTGTGGACAAGAGTGCAAGAGAAACTGGGCAAATGCTTCCCACATCATGACTGCCCCAATGCAAGAGGACACAATGTACTCAATGTGGGTCAAGAGCTTCCACTTGAAAATGAGAGAAATTCCAAGTTACATGGAATTAATTGGATTTTTTTTTCCAGTCTTGGGCCTTGGACTCAGGGCCTGAGCACTGTCCCTGGCTTCCTTTTGCTCAAGGCTAGCACTCTGCCACTTGAGCCACAGTGCCACTTCTGGCCGTTTTCTATATATGTGGTGCTAGGGAATTGAACCCAGGCCTTCATGTATACAAGGCAAGCACTTTTGCCACGAGGCCATATTCCCAGCCACATGGACTTAAGAGAAAATAAAATACCTTTTGTTTGTTCACATAATTAAAATGGGGATGTCTTCAAACATTAAGGAACATCCAAACCCTCTGAATCTGGTTTCTCTTTCTCCATTTTCCTATTATGGGTCTCCTGAATGGTGCACTCCACTTTTGGAGGGCTCCTGTGGACAGAGTATCCCTAGAGCTTACTTACATCTCAATTCTAAGCCTCATGGAAAGAACAAGAAGCTTCATTCCAGAATTCTCAGAAAAAAACCACAAAACTGGTTGGGTTATGAACCCATCTCTATGTAAATCTCTATTGAGCCTAAACCTGCAGGCCCTACCTAAATGAGACATGCTACCTATGAGTGAGTGGGTAGAGAGACAATGGAATCAGTCTACCAAGAAAGGATTGAGTGGCTACAGAAAAACTTTTGGTACTCAATACTTGTAAAATACTCTGTGGTCACAGATGAGGAAACACAGCACCTTAGTGAGCTGAAGGGTATCTAGGCATTACTTTAATTTTAGAAAGAAGATTGTATATAAAGTGTTTCAAGGACTCTGATAATGAAGAACACTTTATATTTCACATCAGGCTACTATGATCAAAAGGTGATCATGCCAAGCACCAAGTGGTTTGTGCCTATAGTCTTAGTTGCTCAGGAGACTGAGATCTGAGCATCAGTTTGATGTCAGTCCAGGCAGAAAAGTCTATAAGCCTCTATCTCCAATTAATCACCAAAAAAGCCAGATTTGGAGCTGTGGCTAAAGTGGTAAAGCAATACCCTTGAGCAAAAGAAGCTCAGAGAGAGCACTCAGACTGTGAGTTCAAGTCAGGACCAGCCCTCTCCCTCCTCCCACCCCCCAAGAAAAAAACAGAGATACAGACAGATACCACATAACATTTGGTCTTTCCGGCCAGAGGAAGCCATTTCATTTTATTCTTACTTTTTGGCATTACTGAGGTTTGAGCTCAGGACTTTATACTTGATACACAGGTGCTCTACCACTTGAGCCTTGCCCTCTTCCTTAGAATAGCTTTGATGGTCATATGGAATCAAGGAATGGAACGGAAGGATTTCAATAAAAATTAAAGAAATTTACATGCATGACTGTAATACTCTAAGGACAGCATTCCATTACCATCCCATGGGTCTGCCTATTTTTAAAAAATCCTTAAATGTAGATGTAATTTTCGGGGGGAAGTTAAAGATCTTGTAGCAGAGCACTAAAAACCATCTTTCTTGCCAAGGGTATTTAATATAATCATGGTGAGTGGGAAGGAGCTATGCCTTACATATGGAGAAACAATATTATCATCATTCTATTTTGACCTTGACTCACATATTCTTCCATTGACTACTTCTTTATCTCACAGTGGTTGGATCAGGGCCCAGTTCTAAGCAACAGACTAGCATTGGTGTTAAGAAAAGAAGAATGAATGTTCAATATCTCAGCATTGCTATAATTTCACGAAACATTATGGGGGGGGGGGGTGACTCATAGGGATAATTGTTGGCTCCATTCTCTCTCCCTGGAGATCAAGATATTCTCCAAAGACAGAGAGGAGGAAAGCAATGGAAGACCGCTTTGGTGAACCCTCTTTAAATAGATGCCAACTCTTCACCTCACCATCCTGCAGGTTATTAAAAGACTTTAAAACAAAGATTTAAAGCAACAATTGACAAATGAGCTCTCTTGGCTGCCAGCGATGGCATGAGAAATTTAATGACTGAAAAATGTCTGCATCTCACTGACACAGAAATGAAATTCAAGCTGTCTTCCTAAGGAAAGTGGAAGGCTGAGATAGAAATGTTAGGAAGAAGACAGGCTGTATGGCATTAAATCATGGAGTAAATTGTCTTACAAAAGTGGGATTAGTGAAAGAGTTTTAATACTATTTTCCTACAGTGGTATTTTTCTGAAGCAATGACAGAAGGGGAAAAAATAGGGGCATGGCTAGAACTGGCAGAATCTGTCATCTTTTAGAAAACTAGGAAGTAACAAATTGAAAAATAGTCTTGTTTATGCCAGATGTGGACAGCTGCTGATTCAGAAATATAGGAAGTTTTGAGCTAAGAAAAATAAAGGGAAGCATGTATATTAATAGATAGAGGGCTGTGTTAGGGAACTGGGAGAGGCTGAATGGAGAACATAGCTTCTGGAGGCTCAAAAGCATAGAAAATATAAATAGAGATCTGGGAGACAGATATGTAACAATGTACACATGAGGGGTGACCACACACGGAAAAGGGTAAAGCAAAGCACTAATCCTGGTACATTTGCTAAGATGTTCAGCCTAGAACACTGGGACAAGTGAATCATAGATGGGCAATAGAAAAGACAGTGTTGTGTGCAGAAGGACCTTGTTTGGAGCATAAGAGTATCTAGACATCCACATCAGATCTCTGCTTCTTAAGTTCATTCTTTTCATATGTGTGGATTACATTAAGCACACACACTATTTCCTCAGTAAAAGAATACCAAGTCAGCTATTTTAAAGTCAGATGAAGAACTAGGCATACATGAGGTTGGACTGAAAAGAAATCAGGCTGTGGTGTTTTGAAACTTGGGCCAAATTCCTGAGCTTTAGTACAAAATTCCTTTCGACAATTTGTATCAGATATTTCATTAATGTGTCTGATGTCAGATTTGTAAGCATTCTGTGAACTAACAGGGTTGAAAAATTGCTATGGGGTGGTTTGAACCAATCTTTCAAGAATGAGTGTTACATTTTTGTTTTGGAGATCCCAAATGTCATATAGATGACCAGAATTGGTCCCTTTCTTGTTTGGGGTCAGATGGCTGGATAGAGATTGACTTTGGTTTTGCAAATTGATGATTACACAATCTGAGGAATGGATAGCAGCTTTCTCAGTAGATGGGAACCACAAAGGCTTTAGGGAAGCCTTCAGGCAGACTGGCTGGCATGGGGTGGGGGTGGGGGGAACTCCTTACCACATACAAAGGCATTCACCACAGTTCATATAAGCTGAGCAAGAGCTAATTTGCTAATCTTTCTTTCACTTCGTCTTAGCCTTGTTCCAAATGTAAAGATTCAGTCATTGGTTGTTGGGTCTTTGGAAAAACATTTTAGTACCTACCCCCATTTTTCCCTTCTAGAAAAATGGAAGGAGGCAGCCAAGATGGTCTGCAGTTTGCATGGCAGCAAGAAATGTTCACCTCTGTGGAAGTACACAAAGAGGACACTATGCACTTACTAAAATGGCTGCTCAGAAAAGAATGGGGAGAAATGAGGGGGACAGAGAAGAAGGGGACAGAGAGGAAGAGGGGCTGGCAGGAAAGGCCCTTCTAAAGTCAGAAGTATTTTGAAGTTTTCCTAAACAAAAATTTATTTTTCCTATTGTGTCCTGTTCTGCCCTGGTAGGGAAGTTTTCCTTCCATAGTACAGAACCCTTCCTTCCTTCCTTCCTTCCTTCCTTCCTATTTTTACTCTCATTTAGCTAGTCTTAAGTTTCTCAAGGCCCTTCTCTTCTGGACCTTCACCTTTTAAATTTAATTTTTTTTCCTCTACCTTTGCCCAAGGCAAGACAACATGCCCTTAGAGGCCATTTAAGGAGTGTGTGTGCTCTGGGATACCCACTTCTCATTCTTTTCTTTATGGTTGTTGCCCCTCTAAACCAAACTTTTGTTTATGATGTCCTAGAATTTGAGTGATTACTGATGGTATGAAAATATTTTTTCTCTTCCTTACCCATCAAGGCTCAAGAATTTCTCTCTGCTGAGTCAGAATCGCTCAGGTCAAACAAGTGACCAAGGTACCCATTGCAGTGCATGTTTTCCTTGGTGTTTGGGGAGCTGGGTAGATCAGAACACTCCCCACCCCTCAGAAGTAGGCACCATCCCATAGGCTCCTGGGCACAGGCCTCCTGGGAAATGCAAAACCTGGGCCAAAGATGTTTTGAAGAAATAGTGGGTATGTGTAGTAGCTCGTGCCTCCCCAAATAGAATGCCCTGACTGACAAGTTTCCTAGAGACCACAGAGTCCAAGCTACTTCATTTTGCAGAAAGGGAAACTGAGGTCCAGAAGAAGTAGCCACTCAGGACTCTTCCTCATGGTTGGAACGACTATGGATTCACAGTCAGAAACTGTATTCCTTGCCTTTTGCTCTTTTTACTCACATGCAAAACATCCACAGGTTCTGCTTTCATCTTTCCAAACCCTAGAGGTGCTCAGAGGAGACAAATGTGAGTGACCTTATCCCCAGCTGATTCTGTCTAGTCTTGGTTCCTGAGCTGTTTTTCTAGATCTATTTGCAATTTATGCTCCCTGGTTCTTGAGATTCCTGGGCCACAGTCCAAGATGACACCAGACACTTCCTTCCCAGGAGTGTGCAGGGCAGGTCAGCATTTTCCTTCCTCCCTGGGTCAGAAGGGGCAGTGGTCTCAGAACCTTGCTTCTTCAAACTCAGCTCAATCTGTACCTGACTCAGCATGGGTTTCTGGGTTCTCAGATGAATGCTAACCAGAAGCCAGTGGGTTGTCTTTCTGTTTCTCTAATGGGAAGACCAAAAAAGCTGACGATGACCACTGAGGAAGAAAATGCACACACATAAACACAGCAATCTCTACCCTATAAATAACCCTAATTAGAATGAAAACACCCGCATACTGTACTCTCATCTTTTTTAAAAAAAAATCTTTTTTTTCCTGCTGGACATCATGGGAGGTCCTGACAACAGAACCTTTGGTGCTTGCCAACAATAACCAGTCTCCAAGAAGAAGTTGCTCTGCCTCTCCATTTTTTTCCCCCTGTCAGCTCAAATTTTAACTCTTTTTCTGAAGCTTTATACTGGTCCTTTTCTTTTCTCCCCTTCTTTCTGTCTTTTAAGGTGACTTTTAGGGCCTCCTCCCTCAGACTCCATATTCCATCTTGAAGTCCTAAACATTATCCAGTTGATGGATGATATCAGTTCAGCTGGGCTTAATCCATCATACAATTAAAAAAGCATATAAGGGTTTCCTTCAGAGGGAGGCATTGTGGCTCTTCAAGTCTCCCTTTAAAAAATGGACCAGATAACATAGTACAGAAATCTTAAAAAAAAAAGAAAAATAAGCCGGTGGGAGTGGGAGATGAAGTTCAGCTGTCTGAAGGGTGCTGAAAAAAGTTTTAAGGCTGGAGATGAGAGTGCCAAAAGGTTTCTGTCTCTGTAAATGGAGGGTAAAGCAGTTGTTGCAAGTGACCAGCCTAAGAGCAAGCCAGCTGTGTGGATTTTTAAAACTTTAAACGTATTTTATTGTTATTGCAGAAGTGATTACAGAGTGGTTACAATTACATAAGTCAGGTAATGAATGCATTTTTGAACCATGTAGCCCTTTCTTTTACTCCCTCCCAGTTTTTCCCACCTGTCCCCACCCACAAGTTCTATAGTTCATTTTCCACATAGGGTCTAGTGAGTACCACTGATATATCTGTTTACTCTTTGTCCCATCTTTGATATGCTCTCCTTTCCCCTCACAGAGACAAATAAACTAACAAGACAAAAGAAAAATGACAAAATAGTAGTAACAACAACAAAAATCTGTTTCCATTTCTTGGAGTTCATTTCATAAAATATTGTTTTATATGATCATATGCACATAGCTATTGAGCCTTTGTGATCCACTCCTATAAATAGCCTTTTTTGGTCTCATTGTGGAACTGTCTAGAGATCTGTATAATTTATCATGTCCTGGTGTGTGTGTGTGTGTGTGTGTGTGTGTGTGTGTGTGTGTGTGTGTGTGTGTGTGTATACCATCCAGTGTGTTTACTTTTGGATTTACAGGCACATTCTATTTAACACAAATGAGGGAAGAAAGAATTATATTGTGCCATTTGTAAATAAATAAAAAGGTTTGGGGACAGATTATATTCAGTGAAGTAAGCCAGACCCAAAGAAACATAAGTTGTATGGTTTTCCTCCACTGTGTGCATTTATTCTCCATTCTCCCTTCTATCCCCTGAAGGATAGGCCTGAGGTTTTCACATTCAACCCTTCATCCTAGAGAGCTTAGAAGGTTTCCTTCATATACCTCCAGGACACATGATGGAAAAAGGCAATAGGTGGACCAAGGAAATAACAAAGTCACCCAAATTATAATTTGTCAAAATTTAAACTTAGAAAATGTGATCATTTAACTCTTTATGTTTGACAACTCCCTTCCTCAAAAAACAAAGATAATGATTAGTTCAAGTTTATGCAGTGTCAGGGGCACTCATAAATGAAGCAATTTTAGGGAGTCCCTTCAATATCACATTCTACATGTGGCTGTCTCATGCTAGTTTTATATCTCCAAACACTCCCACATAGTTAGGCAACAAGAATTTATTGGGCAGAAATATTTAGTGTCCCGCCATGCATCCATGCATCCTTTATTGTTTGTCTACTGACACTGAACACCTCTCTTTCTAATTTTGCCTCTCTCACTTGATGCAAAGACAGGAACTATGTTTTAAGCATCTTCATATTTCTGATGGCCACATTTGCTGAATTTTACTGATTGTTTTTCGAACCAAACTCTGATACATGCTTAGAAAGACACAAATAATACAATGCATATTTTCCCTTATTCCAGAAGCCTAAAGGGACTTATAAGATATACATGTCTAATTCGTTTATTCCTCTATACAGGAAAATCATGTATTTATACATATAGTAAATTTTATTTAAGGAAAAAAGTTAACATGATATGTAGAGTCATGCTTACTTGGCTCTATTATCCCTGGGCCACTTTGGGTACCTAAACACATTTCCTTCATTCCTTTAACTTGATTGTTCCTGGTATGGAGTGGCCTTCTCCCTTGTACCTATTGAAGCCAAACCTATCCTTTAAGATCCATTTTAATTGCGACTTCTGATCATTCACTTCTGGAAGTGGTTTTTAAAGACTTTTAGTGTGCTCTTTGTCCCTTCCTCATGACAGTGGTCTAAAGGGATTTTTGTATCTCTTGAATCATTCCATCCTCAGTCTGGGGGAACTCAAGTCCCATAGATCAAGGGTCCATTGCTATACTCATTCATGTTGAAAAGCCTTGCTGGAGTCACTTGATTTTGCCACTCTTCCCCTCTGTTACCCTTGACCCTCCTTCTGTGGACCATCTCAACCCTTTGTGAAGCTGTCAAAACCAATTCCTAATGAGTTCTTTTCTTGAGCTAGCAGGTTATGAGGTCTGCAGTGAATTCTCTGTGACTATCTTGTCCTCTGTGACATTCTCTCATTATAGATATGCCAACCTGGATAACATAAAGAAGTGGAGCAGTGACTAAAGCTAAGGACCTGGGCTCAAGTAGCAGAGTCCCAGACTTGAACAGAAAAGGCTAAGTGACAGTGCCCAAGCCCTGAGTTCAAACTGCAGTACCAGAATAAAAAATAAATAAAGATAAATAACTGCATAAAGCAAAATAGAAGACGATGTTAAAATTGCTGTTCTAAATAGCCAGAGTCTTTTCACACCCAAACTGGAGAAATTGTTATAGAGAAAGATATGTTTGTTCTCTAAATTTTGGGGTCAGTGATTGCAGACCTCAATAGGAGTTATATTTTATCCATGATGACTTTGACAATGTCAGTTGACTCTGGAAGATGAGGATTTCATCTAATGTTTTGTATGAAGATATATAAAAACAACATTGTATGGGTCAGTGTATGTGATACCAACCCTCTGGGGTTGGAGTTTAATTCTGAGCCACATTCTATTTGATAAGCTAGGTTTCTGACTTTGGTAAGCTTTAGTAGACTTTCTTTCTGAAACACTTTCATAAGGACAAAAACCCTCCTTGAATCCCTGTTTTAATTGGATAAAAGGAATCAAGGGAGGCAAAACAACATGTTGTAGAGTGTTTTAAGAAACATGGTGCTATTTCTTTACTTTCGCTATGACATGACTACAGAACTTTATCACAGATCATCTTGGTAAATCAAATAGAAAAGTTTCAATAAAATAGTTCTCATGTTGTTCTTATTTGTGCTACCTGTTCTATTGGAGGTATGTAGTGAGAATAAGAAGAAGGGATAGAAATAGAAGTGACTCAGAAAAACATAAAGACAAAATGAATTGCCACCTACAGGTGGAAAAATAAGAGAAAGTGAACAGAGAGTTGGTGCATGATTTAACTTTAGATTCTCAATGCAAGAGTCTAGAGCTTCCCTTTCCTTTATCACTGTGTGTCCTGACTATTCTATGCACTGTCTCTTCCTGATGCTTGTAACCCTTAAAGTCCCAATACTGACATCTCTGGGCCTTTGAGTGTCTTGGATGAAGGGGTTCAGCTTGAACTCTAGCGTGAGCTGGAGAAGTGGTTTCCAAAATAGTTACATGAGCTCACCCTTTGCATGTGTGCAGCCTCACAGAATATTCCACTGAGTCAGACATTTAAAAAAAAAGGCACTAAACTATTGTAAACTATGGGGGAAAGAGCAGAAAGTCAGAAAAGAGCTATTTATTGTGAAGTTCAACCTCACATTTTGACTTCTGACTTGGTCTTAAGTTACTTAGGTCAAAATCAGAAGTTTTAATGACAGGATCTCAGAACCCGTGGGAGAAACCAATCTAGAGCTGATAAGTCTGTTGAGCCATTTATAAAAAATGTAAGCTTGGTTAGCAATTGACTTTTCCAGGAGAATTTAGGAAGAACAATATGATTGGGCAGATGTGTCTCCCTCTTAACATGACTGTACAGCTAGAAATAAACTTGGAAAATCAAGTGATTATAGCAGTTAGTTATATGGGTTCTTGAGTGCATTAGCATGTACTGAAGTCCTATTTCAATTTTAAAATCTGCCTGAATTTTAGCAAGCTATCAATAATAGATTAATAAGTTTTGCTTTCTACTCCAAAACAAGGGACGGGTAAAAATTAGCAACTATCTGAAAGAGTGGTTGTGAAAATGGAGTATATTATTAGTGTCCCTGGAGGATGAGTTCTAGAACCCCTTGTGGATACCGAGACTCACAGGGGCTCAAATACTTTAGTAAAATGAGGCATTTGTTTTTTGCATATGACTTATACAGTACCCTTGAGTACTTTATCACATATGCTATGTAGTTGTTATGCTACATAGTTGTTGTATACTTTTTGTAGTTGTTTAGAGGAGAATGATACAAAATTGTACACATAGAGTAGAGATGTGTTCTATTTTTCTATTTTCAATAGTCTATACTTGGCTCAATCATTGATTCCATGGTGGATTCACTCGTTGATTGAATCCAATCTTGTGGAATTCATACTTATGGAGGGGTGATTATGAGCGACCATTAAAGAGTCCTAGATTGATCATATATGCTATGTAACATTATAGCTGCCTTTGTTTCATTGTCTCCAAAAATGTTAACTGAAATTTAGAGTTTCTATATCCACCAGAATCACGAACCTCTTACTCCATGGAGAATTCTCACTGATGCCCATCACATTTGTGGTCTTGAGGCTACTTATAGATTCATCTTTAGGAAGGAAAGGCTCCCCAACTTGTTTCTCAGTGGAGCTTTTCCTCAGTTATTTGGTTGTTGCTGGTTAGTGTGAACCTATTTCAAATGTCACATCATAATAATGATGGACAAATCAGAGTAAAAAATGGCAGTATAAACTCCAATTGTGTTAATCAATACCCGAGAACTAGAACAAAGGGAAAATCCCACTGCTTTCCACGTGGGTCAGCGCTCAGCTGGAGAATCCTGCTAATTTCTGAGCATTGCATTTTAACAGGAAACAATCAACAAATTAAAGTAAGTTTGGATATTTGGAACCAGTAGAGCAAAGAACCTTAAAAGTGTGTAATTGAAAATAAGTGGAGGAACTGAGAAGACAAGATAAAATAGAAATAGAACCTAGCACTGTCTTTAAACCTTTATATGAAATAATAATTCAGCATTTTCCCTACTTCTAGTAAGAAGACTCAGAGGATTACAAGGAAGGAGGAAGAAGTTTGTGGTAAGAGAAACTTTTGGCATAATGCTAAGAGTTAAGAAAGCAACTTCAGGAGAACAGATTTTTATCGGTTTGTTTGTTTACCACTTTTCTCTAGTGTCTAAAATAAACCTTGCGTATGTAATACTTAATAAGCATTTGTTGAATGGATGAATGCACAATGACTTTTAGTTAGAACTGCCTGAAATTGTATTGGGATGACTTAGGAAGTAATAAATTGGTCATTCCTGGAATTAACCAGGCATGATCTTTGGTGAGATGTGATATAAGCCATTCTAACATGGAAGAGGGGCTGGGGCTAGGTGACCTTCCAAGTTTATACCAACCTTGTGATATAATGATTATATAAATCAGGGAAAGGACCAGTGACCAGCAAATAATTATTAGATTTGGTGACTTCCAAAGCAGTCTCTCAACAATTCATTTATCCCCCAACACCTTAACTCCACTACTCTGAGTGTTGGTTGTAATAAACTTATGGCTGGCAAAGGAGCTTATTCCTTAATGAATGATTGTAATGACCTCTGGCTGATGTGACAAAGACACAGCTTACAGCTCTGACTTCCATCATCTTCTGAGACTGTTCTGGATACAATCTGGCCATCATCAAGATCAGAGAAGGATGTATTTTTCAGTAGGAGTCCAGGACTGAGGTGTCTTTCCTGCTACCATCAAGGCTCTTCCAAGGCTAGGAAAATTCTACTAACTCTTTACTGTGCTGCTTGGCCCCTCCTGTCCCTACTCTACTCTGTCTCTTACTCCCTCTCTCCCTTCCTCCTCTTCTTCATTCCTCTCTGTCTCCCTTCCTCTCCCTCCTTTGTTTTCTTCCTCCTTTCTCTCTTTCCTCTATCACTCCCTTCTTGCCTCTCTCCTTTCTCCCCTTCCTTCCATTTTTCCTTTCTTCTATTTTTCTGCTTTCCTTCCTCCCTCTCTCCCTCTCTCTCTCCTTCTCTCCCCCCTTCCATTCCTCCCTCCCTTCCTCCCTCTCTTCCTTCCTTCTTTTCTCTTTCCTTCCCTTCTCTCCCTTCCTTCCTTTCTTCTTTCTTTCTTTCCTTCCTTCCTTCCATCTCCCCCCCCCACCTCCAGAGCCAGAAACAAATTCCCCAGCCCCTAACTGGTGTGTAGACTTGGAGCATAAACACAACCCCTGGCATTAATCATGGGTAATAGAAACCAGAGATGAACTGTCACGTAGTTGGCTGTCTTGTTGCTGAGTCAATGCAACCTTCTAAAAACACACCAAGAAATACACACACAGGCTGGGAACAGAGCATGAAAGAAATTCCAAGGAATATTTTCCCTTGCTTTTCTTATTTTAATTATACAGGAATTCAGTCACCAGAAAAAGAATTAAAAATAGAATCACGACTTCTAAAGATCTACACTAGAGTAGTGTGTGGAGGAAAATGCTTCTTCTTCTTCTAGACCATTCTTGGAACAAGAGTATTAACTATTTCAAGATGAAAACTATTCATGGTCCATCTGGTGGTTATGTCTTCCCCGCAGTGCCGGCTCTCAGCACCATGTGCTTGTAGCGAGCAGAGAAAGACAAGTAGTCCTAAAGTTATGATTTCTTTGTGAATTCTGTTGGTGTAGTTAAATTATTTCTGTCTTTCTCAAGCTAGTGAACTCACTGACACAATAAGAATCACAATATCTACTACACCGATTTCAATAAAGGTTGAGTGGCATAATCATCTGTCCATTTCAGACCCTTGAGAAAGTGGTTGATTCTAGATTTGATTGTAGTTGAGAAACAGCACAGGAGCACAAAGCCTGACAATATCCAAGACGAGGAACACAACAGCCATAACAGCCATACTCTGTGTGTGTGTGTGCGTGCGCGCGTGAGTGCGCGTGTGCATGTGCACCTGTGTATATGTTATACTAGTCAATAATATGTACTTATGTTAATCTATATAGCATTGGGCCTTTCTTATTGTATTTTACACTGATAGAAAAACACTTGCATTGATATAAAATCACTTTTATTTGGCCACAATACCATGCCTTTACTGTTAGAGACAACAGTTATCCAGCAAAGCAGGAGAAAAGAAAAGGTAGCATCAAGTCCAATATAGAATTGGTCTTTTCTAAAAAGAAGACACTTAAGATATGTATGCTAGCAAAACAAGAGGAGCAACAAAGTAAATATTAGCGATGGCTTAGTTCTGTTTGGACATCTATCAACCACGACCCCAGTCTGCTAAGTGATGACCTCAAATGGTACTTACAAATTATACTCAGTTTCTTCCCAGCCCTGTTGCTTAATTATTCCCAGTTCACAGTTAAGCTGAATAAACCAGAGAGGCTAAGAAAATTCCTGAAATCACCCAGTGTCTACTATGGAGGGAGGCTGAGATTCTGACAGATTTTGTGTTGTTTCCAATGAAACACCTTTGTGGGAATGAAGACTTGTCTGCCTACTAGTAACTGCTACTGAGCCTTGAACACAAGGCCACGTGTGAAAGTGGCTCAGTGACTTTCGAGTGTTCAAGGAGCCAGCACACTCCACATGGCTAAAGTAACTATTTTACAGCTTACCATTCAAAGTGGAATGCTTCTGAGCATGGAGGGGTTACTATAATAAATATCCTGGAGGAATTTATATAAACAGGGAAGTGGTAGAAAAGTCAAGACATATGTTATCCTATCTTCAGCATACCAGGTTGGGGAGCTGTCATGGAGTCCTGGAATATCACCCAACTTTCCCCCAGTAGTCTTCAGCTTAACCCTGGAATGTGAATCCCAGGCTTTCTTGGAGATTCTTACCTTAGAATTATGGACAGCAACATCATCGTGGGAAAACTGATCATGACATAGTTTGCACTTCATTTATCTGGCAATTAGTGTATAGAAGAGTCACATATAGTAATTTTGGCTGATTACATAGATGCTTCTTGTTGCACTTACCTTAAAACTGCAGTCAATCTTTTTCCAAGGTAACACAAAGAATCATACAAAATGTTTTTTGTAAATGTCTAGAACATGCCTTTTCTTCCTCTTCTTCTTTAGACGAAAGCAGCTTTCTTACTTTTAGCAACAGCTTTTGAAGCCCTAGTATTAAGCTTCTGAATCAATTACAGGGTTTCTAAAGTAGTCTCATTCTTGATTTCCTCTTTCAGGTCTTCTGTGAAAGTTCATTAGGAGGTTTTGTAACAGTGCAGTTGACCTAGCTTCTTAAGTGTAATTCAGAAAACAGTTTAACCTGGCGTGTGAAAGAGTGGAGGTGAAAGGTGGCTAGAAAGAATAGCCTGTTGGCTTTAGTTTGCCCTTAAAAAGCTTTTGATGTAGTTCTGCAAATTTTCTGGGGAGCAGTGTTTCGCTCTGTGTGCCTCTATCTGACCTCTCAAAGTAGTATGAGTATATATTATATACACTCATATATATATATATATATACACACACACACAAACATACTCTCTCACACACATATACACATACAGTGTGTGTGTGTGTGTGTGTGTGTGTGTGTATTCCTAACCCATATCATTTATTGATGGGCTCTTTGATCATTTTTACCTTTTAGCTAATATGAATAAGTACAATGAATATTCTTATGCAGGTTTTTGTGTGACCATGTCTTCATTTTCCTTAGGTATCTTCCTAGCAGGGAAGTGCTGGATCATTTGGGAACTATGCTTAAACTTCTAAGGAAATAGCCAGGCTTTTTCAAAATACCTGTACTATTTTACATTCTCATTAGTCATCATATCATGATACTCAGTTCTTTACATCCTCATTAACACTTTCTATTATTTCCAATTTAATTGTAGCCATCCTAGTAGGTGCAAAGCAGTATCTTATCTTAGTGTGGATTTGTATTTCTTTTCCTGGTGGTTCCTGTAACTACTCGTATAGTCATATAGTTATTTATCCTGATTGTTGTTCAAAATTCTGTCTGAAATATGTCATATATATCGGGAATTCCTTAATATGGGTTGTGGTAAGAAACTGACAATGAAATATTTATTTATGTATTTATTTATTGTCCTGGTCCTGGGGCTTGGATTCAGGGCCTATGCACTGTCCCTTAGCTTTTTCAGTCAAGACTAGCACCTTACTACTTAACCTACAGCTCTACTTCCAACTTTTCTTTCTTGTTTTTTTTTTGTTTTTTTTTTTTGGTGGTTAATTGGAGATAAAAGTCTCATAGTATTTCCTGCCTGGACTGGATTTGAACCAACATCCTCAGATCTCAGCCTCCTGAGTAACTAGAATACAAAGTCTGAGACATCTGGTTTGGAAGGTCTACTAAAGTTCAGCTTTAATGGACCAGCTGAGTCCCTGGTTACCCAAAATGCTGGCCACCCCTGCTGAGGAAGGATTGGGTGTAAGGCATCCCTTGAGACTGGAGCCTTTCCCTGTCAGCTGGCTGACGTCTATCAGTGACTGGCACATTAACAGACTGTGGGGAGGGGGGTGTCCAACACTTCTGCACTTGCCCTAGTGCTTTGTTTGTCTAATAGCTCTTCACAAACATGAGAAAAGCAATCACCACTCCTTTGAATGTACACACATCTTTCAGTTTCCAGGACATCGTTCACGACCTGGATGTTTGTCTCATGCAGCCTCTTATTCCACCAAACAAACGGATTGTGTGAAAATGTGGTTTGAGTGTGAAAAGTAAGCGTGAGAAAAATGTGTCCTCATGCATGTTTTAAAAGCAAATATCACACCTGTAAAGGCAAATGCGTGGACAATGGGTGGAGAGGGTGTATTCTCATGTCCCAAATTGCTTGTGGAGTTCTTATCTTCTGTGGACATTAGAAGTACCAGTGAAGACAATGTTTTTGAAACACGTTTCTTCACTTACCCAAATGAATTACATTGTAGTATTACTTTTGAGATACCCCAGTTAATAATGTTCCTTTTTTCTAAGTATCTGGGTCTCCCTGAATGTGCTGGGCTGATTTGACATATCCAATTAGCCACCACAGGATATACCCCCAAGCCAAATTAAGGTACATACATTTCTTTGAGCACTCATTATTGTCTTTCTGGCTATGCATGTGCAGTTTGTTTTGTCTGGAAAGTTTTCTTCTCAAACTTTTCCATTTGGCGAATTCATGTTAGCCATTCGACATTGAGCTCAGTGGACAAGGCTTCTCTGTAAAGTCTTGTCTAATTCCATCCCAACCCTCCACCAGAACTGACCTATCCTTCTACCATTGCATCCAGTAATGCCTGTGCTGAGAGAGAGAGACAGAGAGAGAGAGAGAGAGACAGAGACAGAGACAGAGAGAGACAGAGAGAGAGAAAGAGAGAGATAGAGAGAGACAGAGACAGAGAGACAGAGAGAGACAGAGAGAGGGAGAGACAGAGACACACACAGAGAAAGAGAGACAGAGAGAGGGAGAGACAGAGACGGAGACACATAGAGAAAGAGAGAGAGAGGAAAGAACAGCAAACTAAAAGCAAAAGGGGAAACCAACTGCAAAACTTGAGAGCAAGACAAAGCATGGCATGGTCCCAAGGCTGCTAGCTGTCAAGTTTGTTGCAGAAGTGAATGAATGCATTGTGGAGGGGTAGTTAGTACCTGTGATATACATTGAAGTTGGAGAGTAGTCAAGATTTATTCCAAAGTGTTCTATAATGCCTTCTATTCTCCCTTGCCCTTGAAAAAAGAAACTTGTCTTATTCATGTTCATATTTCAGTGATTCATATAATACAATGTATGGTGAGCATTCCACCAACACTCATTCGCTGGGTGGATAGACAGATGAGCAATAGAATCTGTGATCACAAAGTAAGTGCTAATTATCCATACAGATGAAACATGATTTTTTTTCCCCACAAAGTGTTTGGTTGACTCTCAGAAAGGATGTTGATTTCATCCTGGTTACTCCTCATTTCATCCATTTTACTACCATATATTTCCTCAAAAGAAGGTCTGGCCAGTATCAAAACAAAGCAGGCTACTCTGGTTTTAATTACCTCTTTCAAGGGTTACACTAGGCCTGGCGAATGCTGTTTGGATCTCACTTGAGCCATGATCAGAAACATTTTGTCTGCTTTTCTTGTAAGCGTTGAATGGTGTGCATGAAGCTTCTGTTGATAAGGGATGAATTTTAGGCTTTATCTTTTAATAGGAGTGATAAGATTTTAATGTCTCAGCCCTCTCTCCTATCTACTTGCTGGTGGTGGGAACAGTCACCAAAGTGCTATGCTGGGTGGTTGTGGTGGTGGTGGGGCCCTGGGTTAACCTCAGAGAAACACAAATATGAGTGGGTGGAGCGCTTTCTTTCCATGGGAATCTTTCTCCCTCTCTTTCACAGCCTGGCCTCCCAGAGTGGGCTCTTTGCCAGCAAGCTAAGCAATGGATTATTTTTTTCCATTGGTCAGAGGAAGTTTTCTTTCTTTTCCTTTTTTTTTCTTTTTTGTGAATGGAGATAAAACCTTTCATTTTTAAAGGAGAACGTGAGGAATTCCATTTTAGGAAAATGCAAGACTGGTGAGATTTCCAGAGAGCATCACAAGAAAGAGTGCATCCTTAGAACACTGCAGATGTGAATTCGAATTGTGTTTCTATTGGAGGCCAGCAGAACACCTCTTGAAGTGGCTATACCTTTCTGAGCTTTTTTTCTCTCTTTTTTTTTTTACTATATCCTAGGGAAAACTTAGGTAAATAAGATAAAATGAGTGTAAGTCAAATATTTAATAGACATGCCAAATGTGCTATTTGCATTCTTTTGCTCTTAAACTAAGACAAAGGATTATTCCATTTTTCCACACATCTTCTGTATATTTGAGAACAAAGTCACAAATACAAATCTAACATGCCCAAGGGACAACTTTGCATATACAATGTCTCATCCCACAAGCTGATTTCATTCCGGTCAACTCACCAAATATTTATTAAGTATATGCCTTGTGTAAAGCTGCTGGAGACTACAGAGTTTATAGTTGGGTAAGAGATGCTGACTGGCCTCAATCTTGCAGAAACTTACCTCTTACTAAGACAGAATTTTATGCATGGAGCTGAGGAAGTAGTAAAAGGCAATGTACATATGTGTGTACATGTGTGAGTGTGTGCATGCTTGTAGGTGTGTCTACATGTATGTACATTTTTGTGCAAGTGTATGCACATACATGTGTATATGTCTATTTGCATGTACATTTGTGTGTGCATGTGTGTATGTGTGATCATGAACATGGTATGTAGCTTGGGGAGCAAGAAATTAACAAGAGTTGGAGAAATGAATGAGGATTTTATTTTTTATTTTATGCATTATGGGGGCTTGAACCCTGGGCTTGAGTGCTGTCCTTGACCTCCTTTTGCTCAAGGCCAGTGCTCTACCACTTGAGCCATAGTGCCACTTCCAGCTTTTTCTGTAATTAATTAGAGATAAGAGTCTCATGGACTTTCCTCCCAGGCTGGATTTGAACAACGATCTTCAGATTTCAGCTTCCTGAATCGCTAGGATTACAGATATGAGATACTCATGCCCAGTTAATTCTGATTAATTTGTGAGGGGTGTACAATTTGCAAAAACATGAGCCACATAACTACTTTTTCTACAGTCCATACATAACTTGGCCAATGAAGGAAGCCTTTGGATTGCATAGTTTCTCTTAATACCATTGAAATGTTGGTGCCTCTATGCTTCTGGGGCAGCTCTTCCAGTTGTAACTCTATTCTCCCACTCTTCCAGATCCAATTGCAAACTCAACTTTTCTACTATAGCTTCTCTGTCTCAGTATGCATACATTTGTGTATGTGTATAACCTAACACAAACACAAGATACATATTTTAGGAGTTAATAAAAGCAGCCCCATGACTGGTTTGGAAATTTAACTTCTCTCAAGAATATTCCATTGATCCCTGAACTGGCTTGAGAGCTTTAATACCTTCTTCAATATCCATCTATCCTGTGCTCAACTTCTCCCACTTGCCTTCCTTCCAGGACCAGAGTGAATGAGCTTCCGCAGAAATCTAAAGCTCCCTCTGCCACTTGTTTTCCTTGAAATCAACTCAGTAGTCAGAAGTAAAAAGCAGAAGCTGGATTTGGGAAGCACCTGTTCATCTTAACAATCCCATAATGCCTCACAGACCATGTAAGTTAAAGGAGACCATGAAGAACATGGTATTAGTATGTGAGTGCTTATGCCATTTATCTATTTTCTAGGAAAAGCACATTCATTTTGTGCCTGTGTGAATTGAAGACAGGACCACAAATGAGCAACCACAATGTAGCAATTCTGCAAATGTATTGATCTTGCCATTATAATCTTCTGACATTCAAAACACTAACAAAATATTTTTATATTCTAGGGACACTGGAAAGAAAAAGGCTCCACCTGTCATTCTTTTAGTTGTTTTTATGGGAAATGAGCACTAAGATCTGAATAAGGCTCATCTAACCAGGATGGCTCCAGGCTGACAAGGCCTTAGAACCTTAATTAATTAATTTTTTCATTTATTATTATTATAGATTTACTTTTTTCATTTTTGTTGGTCATGGGACTTGGACACAGGGCCTCGATACTGTCCCTGAGCTTTTTCACTCAAGGCTAATACTCTATCACTTTCAGCCACAGCTCCACTTCTGGTACTCTGGTGATTAATTGGAGATAAGAGCCTCACAGACTTTCCTTCCCAGGCTGGCTTTGAACTATGATCCTCAGTTCTCAGAATAGCTAGAATAGCTAGAATTAAAGGTGAGAGCCATCAGTGTCCCACTATAATTTTAGTTTTAAGTAATTGTACAAAGTGATTTTAATTCAACATGTCAGTTAATGAATACAATGCACCTTGATCAGTGTCACCTCTTTCATCATTTCCTCCCATCTCTCCCAACCTACCCATCTCTTCAGTTTTCCTAGTTTGATTTACACACATACACACACACACACACTGAGACTTTACCCTCCCCTGATACCTCAAGTACCAGTATCTTGATAACGGGACAATGGAAACTCAGTAGGAAGCCTTGTGTCTTTGCAATGTATCAAGAATGTCCAGGCGGGGTATGTTTTGGGGATCCAGAGGATGATCCCCATTCCTGCTCAGTTTTTGGCCCTGTCCTGCCATCCCCATGTGCCCTCTGTGACCTGGTTTATTTGCCCTACTTCTCCCTAAGGACTGTAGACAACAGTGGAGCAGGATGACCTTGTAGCCATCAATGAGAGAAAACCCCACTCTCAGCTCTACATTCCATGGACCAACTTGTTTTCTCTGAATCTCAGCTGCTATCTGGTCTGTGTACAGCCCTTTCTCAAAACAAACAAAAAAAGCTCTCTTGGAAAAGGTGAGGGAATGCAGTCATAATGTTCAATGTACACCTGCGAAAATGAAACTAGGTACTCCTTATGTATAAGTGAAGTGGAACTGAGGTGTCGGATTTGGTTGGGAGAGACGGGGAAGAATGATGGAAGGGGTGCCCTTGATCAAGATGCATCGAACTTATGACATGCTGAAACTCCTTTGTATAATTGCTTAAAATAATGAACATAATTATTTTATTTTACCAAAAAAAGGGAGAAAACTATCTTGCTTCTTATGAACTTTTCAGGAATGCATCAATTATTTTTCCTGTTTTTCTAAACTTGGAGGCAACTCTAAAGGGTTTCCAGAGCACAGAACAGCTGGTTTTGACCACGTTGAGGACTGAATTCACAGCATTTTTCTGTGCCTTTTGCCCCTTCCCCTAATTACATGGAAATTCATTGGCAAGAGAAAGAAACACGTTCTCCCCCCCCTTTCTTTTATCAGGAAAAACATTGGAAAAACAGATTGCATGCCCAGTCAGTGGGTGCTTGAAATCCCCTCCCTGTTCAGATCTGTTATCTCAGTCACAAAAACAGTATAGATAATCTGAATCTAACCAGCTTTCATTTTACTGAGCCCTTGGGACAAGTGGGATGGGCTCTTTCTCCCTCCCTTTTGGGACAGGAGTTGGGCATTTTCAAGAATTTAACTCTATCACAGATGAAGTGGAAATATAAGCCATATTCTGTTAGCTATTTGTAAGTAAAATGGATTTATATTTCATAGCAGGTACTGCTTTAGGAAATGTCCTCGGCTGTCTACCTGAGACTTGTGCTAGCCCTTCTTGATTACACTTGAGATACTTAAGACTCCTAAATTCCTTGTCCAAATGACCTGGATCTGTTTCCAGGACATTCCTGGGACTCTTCCTACTATGTATTCTCTAGAGTGTAGATAGATCATTTGTACTTCTTAAGTCTCAAGACTGGCAAAAGCATGGTTTTGGGGTGGGGGTGGGGGTTTACAGGTTGAGTTTGGTCTTTGACAAAAGAAGACAAGGCCAGGGAAGAGAGATGGGAAAGGGCCTTGCTCCTGCCTCTATGTGTGTTGTAAAATGCATAAGAGGTTGAGAATTCTGAGTTTCACTGGGGCCTTGGAGGTGCTCACCAGGCAAATTACACAGGGTGGAAGGGTAGAATGATTTTCATTGACATCCACTGAGTTTGGGACATAATGTTCAGTGTTTATTAGATATACAGTATGTTGTTCTCTATTTAAATTACACTCAAGGCTCCCAGATGTTAAAGGAACTTTGGAGAAAAGCTATTTGTTGGTTTTACTGTGGCCTCTTTCTCTGATAAGCCAAGTCAGTAGGAATGAGGCAAACACTCCTTTTCGATTCAGATTTTCACTTTCTGAAGTGAAAGTTCCTTATAGTCAACCGAAGTCCAAAAATATTAAGTCAGGGGTGAGGAAGATTTAACTCAGTGGAAGAGCACTTGCCCAGCAAGTGCAAGGTACTAAATTTGGTCCTCAGTTCTGCAAAAAAAAATAACTTAAGTGGAAAAAATCCATAAATAGACCAAATAATTCATAAGCTTTAAATAATTTACTATTAGTTGATTGCCATAATTATCCTATTATTATTATAAATTATCAATATTGATCTCTTACGTTTAATTTATGAGTTAAACATTATATATATATATATATACATATATATATTCACACACACAGTACAGGATTTGGTGCCATCCATTGTTTCATGCATCCATTAAAGGCCTTAGAATATTGTCACCTCAATGTATCGAAGGGGATAATCTGTATTTGATAGGTAAATCTATCTCTCTTCTTTTTTGGGAAAACTAGAAAAAGAAGAAGTAGCTGAGATTTGGAAGAAAAAAAAAAAGAGGCCTGGATTCCATAGATACTTATTAAGCATTTAGCATATAATCAACTTCCAAACTGATGCTAGGATAGGAAAAAAAACACAGGTAAATCCTCAGGAAACTTATGAGGGAAACAGATAGTTGTAAAAAAAGTAAAGACATGTTGAAATTCACTGTGAACCAATATATTTTTCCCTTCCTTCCTTCCTTCCTTCCCTCCCCTTCTTTTTTCTCCTCCTCCTTCCCTTCTCCTCCTCTCCTCCTACTTCTTTCTTTTCTTTTTTTTTTTTTTTTTTTTGGACTCAGGGCCTGAGCACTGTCCCTGGCTTCTTTTTGCTCAAGGCTAGCACTCTGCCACTTGAGCCACAGTGCCACTTCTGGCCATTTTCTGTTTATGTGGTGCTGGGGAATTGAACCCAGGGCCTTATGTATATGAGGCAGGCACTCTTGCCACTAGGCCATATCCCCAGTCCCCCTCCTACTTCTTTCTTTTGTGCCAGTCCTGGGGTTTGAACTCAGAGCCTTAGGCTCTTACATGGCTTTCTTGCTCAAAGCTAATGTTCTACCACTTGAGCCACAGCTCCACTTTTAGCTTTTGTCTACTTAATTGTAGATAAGAGACTCGTGGACTTTACTGTCAAGGCTGGCTTCAAACCATGATTCTTACATCTCAGCCTCCTGAGCATATAAAATTACAGGCATGAGACTCCAGTGCCTAGGTCTAATCTACTTTTAACATATTAAGATGGGCATTTAAACAAAGGAGAAGTTCATCAGAGTAAGAGTTTATGAAAGTGACATTTAACTTAAGGATCATTCTGAAACATATAGATAGATGTTTGCTGGGAGGAGGGAAGAAAGAATGGAAAGGGTGGGATGAACTGTGCAGAAAAATGAAGGAAACTTAGTAACTTATTGAGTGACTTTTGAGTGAATTATTTAATTGCCCTTAACCTCAGTTTCCTCTTCTTTATACTAGGGATCATAAAATAACATGATTATTACATGAGATACTGGGTTGGAAATACATATTTTAAGTTCTAAAGCACTACTTATATCTTCATTTTGGTTGTGAGTGAAGCTACAAGCTTAGATCCCCCTAAATTCCACTTGGGAAGCACTCTGCTGATTGTAGTGTGAGAATTGACATGTTCCGAGGGGCACTGCGAAGCCTGTATGCTGAGAATAAACAGTCACATCTGGCCTATATTTCAGAAGGAACACTGAGTTTGGGGTGGGCTACCTAGGAATGGGTTGCTTGTAAGAAGGAACATCAAAAATGGAAGGCCTGCTGGCTCTTCAGAGCTATTCAATGCTTTCCTATAGCCCAGGAGTGAAATGGAGCCCATGATGACCTGTGATCATGCAATTAAAATGATAGCACTGGTAGCTCATGCCTGTAATCCTAGCTGCATAGGAGGCTGAGATTTGAGAATCAGAGAATCCAGCCAGGGCAGGAAAGTTTGTGAGACTCATCTCCAATTAACCACCAGAAAACAGGAAGTAGAGCTGTGGCTCAAAACAGTAAAGCACTAGCCTTGGGCTAGAAAGCTCAGAAGCAGCACCCAGGTCCTGAGTTCAAGCCCCATGACTGACACACAAAAGAACATCTTTTTAGATAGGAGGCCTCCATCTCCCCCACTCTCCTCACCAAGTAGAGGCCTCACTATACCCAGATTCAGTCATCTTTATCACCCTCAAACAAGAGACAGAAATTTTGAGTTCTTCTATCAGCACAAGGGTGGCTGGTTAATAAGCAATCTAAGGACAAAGACTGTGTCATACATAAATCAGAATCCCTGGGATCCTGAGCTGGTAATGAACAGTGTTCTGTCAAGCAAATGAGTTATGAGAAGGAGGCTCTTGCCCACCCTCTCACTGGGTGTATTCCCTTCCCTGCTTGCTGAGAAAGACAAAGTGGTTTGTGTGCTCTGGTCAGCTCCTCAAGCCTGCGACTGTCTACTCTAATTGCTGAGTGCCAGCCCAGTGTAGACTCATCAACCACAGTGTATCCTACTCGGGGTCATCTCCTTCAGGGCAGGACCCATGCCCCTCCCCCCCAGGACACTGACAGCTTCTGTTTCACATCTGTTTTTACTTCTGGCTGGACCTTCTGGGTCACTGCCTTGGCCCAGCATTCTCCCCTTTCACCTTGTTCCCACTCTGGGTCAGGACAGAGGGACCTCTTCTTCTCTTCCCACCCCTCCACCCCACCCCCAGGCCTCTCTCTTGCTCCCTGACCAGACTCCATGGATCTCTGTCCTGTCCCACCCAACTCCCTTCAGCCTGGCCTGCTCTGGCCATTCACGAGTGCCTGTTTGCCACTCACATGAGCTCATCGTGACCTCTGGGGCTTGGAATGTCAGCAAAGGAATCCAACCTGCTAGATACATTAGGTCTTCTAGTCATCTGAACTCAGGGAGGCTCTGGGACAGCAACATGTCAGCTGTCTATTCAATCATTTAGGTCAGAGTTGAGGAGACGTGCTCAATTGTTTACAGTGAAAGGAAGACGAATTTTATTTCTTCCTCTTCCTTCTCTGCTGAGTATTTATTTGGTATTAGTGAGTAAAAAAAAAACCTTCATAATACTCCATGTATCAATGTGAAAATGGAACTAGGAAAATTGAGGGGATGGGTAGAGTTGGGAGAGACGGGGAAGAATGAAGAAAGTGGTGAAATTGACCAAGATGCATTGTACTTATAAACTGACAGGAATAACTGGAACTCCTTTGTACAACTACTTAAAGATAATTGTTTAAAAATCAGGGCAATAAAAACCCCCAAACAAAGTAAAATAAAAGAACCCTAAACTAAATATAAAAAATAAAGTATGGATGGGCCAGGAAGTCCTCCCTCTTGTAGCTCATTATTGGTCACTAATGAAGAACAGTGGCATAGTGGGAATAAGGGATATGATTGCTGGTTTCTGGGAGTTCATAATCTAGTTGTAAAGACAAAACTATTGCATCTTAAACCATAGCAACCATATGAAGGAGAATTATGATGAAGAATTGTGGACTCCAACTGCTCTGAAAGGACAGAAACAAGAGATTGTGGAGATTGTGAGTGTATGGGAAGACTGCTCATAGGGGATGGAGTTCAGGCCTGGCCAGTGAAGATACAGGGAATCACAGGCAACCAATATGTATTTCATACAGACTCATTTACTCGAAGAGCAGGCAACAGTTTGAAGTCAGTCAGGCTCAAAGAAACAAAAGGTGTACCACGTTTCTCATATGTGGGTTAGATCTAAATTATAAACATACAAAAACATACATTGGGTCACATGCATATACACACAAACATTGTATATGCAGGGCAGAATTACAATAGTGAAACTCCTTCGAACAATGAACTTATAGTTTAACAAAATGAATACCAAGAAGCTGAAATGTATGTTGTCAGGAGAGGAAGTCAAAGGAAGAGAAAACAGATGAATGGGGAGAGGGAGGGTGGGCAAAGACAGCGATGACCAATGCACACATGTAAAAGTGGACCCTGGTAGCTTTGTGGAGGGATGTTTGGAGTTTGGAGAGATCGGGGGGGCGGGGGGGGGGGAGAATGATGGAAAGGGTGACACTGATCAAGATGGATTGTAGGCATAAACTCTTATGTTGAATTGATACTCCTTTGTACAACAACGTGTGTGTGTGTGTGTGTGTGTGTGTGTGTGCATGAAAGGTAGAATGAAAACATGATGGAGAACATTATATATATATATATATATATATGTATACATACACAAAGAGAGAGAGAGGGGGAGAGAGAGAGAGAGAGAGAGAGAGAAACAAAGGTAAAGTGTGAGCATGGAGAGAAATGGCACCTACTTGACCCAATGGTGGAGCTGAGTGGGTGGGAATTAGATTGAATCAATGGAAGGAGAAGAAAATGTAAACCCAGAAGTTGTCCAAGTTTCTACTCAGTGGGTGTTGTTCATGCTATCTAGTGTCACTGGCGATGTCTGTCAGGGCATAGCATGCTGAGAGAGCTCAGATCACTTTTCACTTTATGATCTGCTTTTCTCATTCCAGGGCGTTATGGGAAAATATTGCCAGTATCACAGAGATAAAAAACATGAAGCTGAAGATAAGCAGGATAGGGTGACTCTAGGTAAGCAGTATGGGTCACTGAGATAGGTCTATGCTTCAAAACAAAGCCAAACAATCCCAAAATTCACACCAGAACTCAAATGCAAACGAGACTATAAAAGGGGAAGGAGGGGCAGTAGAGGAGGAGAATTCATGCTTGCAGTGCACAAATTCTGCTGCAACGAGACAGATCTGCCTTTGTGTTATTGTTCCTCCAGAAAGTGTGAAAATCTATGGAAAACTTGGCTCTATGTGTTGAGTTTAGGATATAAACACCAAACATCTGTCTGTTGCCCTGTAAGAGTATACATGTGTTTATTTATCCTATGGAGATCTATTGTCTATTATGTGCTAAGCCTAACCAAATGTACATCTCATACACATATGCCATAAGTAGACAAATGTGTGTATATATATACATGTATATTGATAATTGTATTTGACCTATGAACCCTGTTCCTCTGTGGCTTATATTCTATTGGGGAGAGAGGTACTTGAGAGCTAAGAAATAAAAGGAAGAATGGGAAATCTGTTTGCTTTCTATAAGGAATATTCAGATGTGGAAAGGATTAGAAATGTACAAACAACAGAGATAGCATAACTGGCTCTTTCTCTAGAAATGGGCTTTTTCTTATAGTAGAACTAAAGTACTTAGTTTGAGTCCTAGTCTTAGACTGAAAAAGAAAAGGAAAGGGAAGGGAAGAAAGGAGGAAGAGGTGCTGTGTAAACTAAACTGGATATCCTTATGTAGAAGTGAAACTAGCAATTCTTCTCTTACCCTGTACAAAAATCAACTTGAAGTAGTTTGAAGACTTTGATAGAAGGCCTGAAACCTTGAAAAACATAGGGCAAATACTTCCAGATCTAGGCATAAGCAATGACTCTATAGCTCAGGAAATAAGAGCAAAAATTGACATGTGGAATTGCAACAGAAAGCCTATAGAATGAGAGAAAATCTTTATCATGTACTCACTTGACAGGGATTAATATCTAGAATTTCTTTATAAAGAATTATACTAAGTGAAGTGAGCCAGACCCAAAGAAACATGGACTCTATGGTCTCCCTTATTGGGAATAATTAGTACAGGTTTAGGCAAGTCATAGCAGAGCATCACAAGAGCCCAATAGCTATACCCTTATGAACACATAAGTGAAATGAACTCCATGTGATGGAGACAATTGTTATATCACAGTTGTAACTACTTTCAACGTCCCATGTGTATCTGTAGCTTCTATTATTGATGATGTTCTTGTATCACCTTCCTGTCGTTGTACCTACACTATCTCTGTAATCTTATCTGAGTATATTGGAAACCGTGTATACTGGTATTGGAACTAGGAAATTGAAAGGGAATACCAAAATTGAGAGACACAGGGTAAAAAAAGGCAAACAACTACAAAAGCAATACTTGAAAAACTGTTTTGTTGTAAGTGAACTGAACACCTCGGGGGGTGGGGGGAAGGGCAAGTGGGAAGGGGGAGGGGGGTATGAGGGACAAGGTAACAAACAGTACAAGAAATGTATCCAATGCCTAACGTATGAAACTGTAACCTCTCTGTATATCAGTTTGATAATAAAAATTGGAAAAAAAATTGGAAATAATAAGAGAGAAAATATTCCCACTAATAAATGGATACTTCAACTTAACAGTTTTCTTTTTTTATAATTTCAACTTTTTATGTCCTCCTCCCTCCCTCCTCTATCAGTCATGGGGCTTGAATTCAGGGCCTGGTTTTTCTGGTGGCTAATTGGAGATAAGAGTCTCACTGACTTTCCTGCTCAGGCTGGCTTCGAACTGTGATCCTCAGATCTCAGCCTTCTGAGTAGCTAGGATTACAGGATTGATCCACCAGTGTCTGGCTTTTTATTAGCTTTAAGTAGCTGTACAAAGGGGTTTCAATTCAACCTGTCAGTTTATGAGTACAATGCATGTTGACCAATGTCACCCTTCCATCATTCTCCCCCATCTCTCCCAACTCCACCTCCCTGGTTCCATTTTCACATATGTACATCAAATATTCTAAATACATTCTCCTATCCTTCCTGTTTTCATTCGTCTACTCCCCTCTCCTTCACATCATCTCTGATACCTCAACTTCCAGCTTTGTGGCCTTCATTTTTCTACCCTGTTACTGGTCCAAAGGCTTTACACCATTGGAATTTTCCTTTGTATATAGCATACTTTAACATAGTATATTAGTATATAACATACTAAACTTATTTGTTTATATTTATATACATATGCATATGCCCTGTATATGTATTTGTTTTTGAAATCATGATGTAGGTATATGTTTTATTATGCATTTTTGAGCAATAGCTACATTACAAACATTTTCCTGGATAGTACAATAGCCTTTTATAATGGCTCATTTAAAATGGCTATATAACATTTCACACTATTTTTCCGGCAGTCCTTTTCCATTCCTGCTTTCCCCGCCCCACAATGTGTATCTGTGGATAACTGAAAAAAGTGGTTGATGCTTGGGGGAGAAGTCTATGGCTGTTTTTTTCCTCTGACACGAGCTAAATCTTGACCAGAGCCTCATTAGCACCACGCATTAACCAAGTTCAAAGCACCAGACAGAGTTGGGCGGAGGTCCTTGTTTATGGTAGCAGCCCTGGGTGGCGCACACACACCCAGTGACCATAAGGGCAGCGGCTGCTCTACTGCAGCCTGGGCCACATCAACTCAAGGTCGCCCTTTGCACTGACACTGCCCTCAAGTTCATTTGAAATGGGGTTGCCAGAAACAGGAGGCTTCATTTGCAGAGTAAGAGCATGGCTTTAATTATCCTATAGATCCATAAAAAAGGCAAAGGGGGGGGGGTGGAGATAGATTTATGACTTTAAATCCTCTTCTTTGCCATTTATAAAAAAGTATTTATCAGGTGTGGGGCACATGGCAGCTCTAGGGAGTGCCAGACAGGGATCAAAAGCGAAGCATGAAAACCTTCCCCTTTCAACATCCTTAATCTCCTCCTCCTATCTATAAATGGCCACATTAACCAAACAGCTCAGAAAGGAGATTCATTCTAGCACTTTGCTGTCAAGCGCATCAGGAGGGGGTGAGATGAAGAGGGCTTCTGTATACCAGGTCTGCTGGCCTTCTTTTGATGTTTCTATCCAGGGGACAGAAGTATGGCTAAGAATGTGTGATGGACTGCTCTACTCTACCATGTTGGAGATGTCCCTTCAAGGGGAGGAATTTACATCCTTCCCCGAAAAGCATGGGATAGGGGCATGGTGGACAAGCACCGCTTGATTATTCATTTGCTTATTGCTTGCTTAGTTCTCTTCCCCTGTCCTCCTCTGCACTGGGTGGTTATGTCATCGTGCATTTTAGTGAAAGCTAAGCTCCAGTTCTATCTTTCAGAGTGTCCATGTTAGCTGACTTGAACTCAGGGTCTGGGCTCTGTCCCTGAACTTTTGCTCTCTTCTGGGTTTTTTGTGTGTTTGTTGTGGTCGTGGGGCTTGAACTTTGGGCTGGGGCACTATCCCTGAGCTCTTCAGCTCAAAGCTAGTGCTCTACCACTTGAGCCACAGCACCACTTCCTGAACTTTTGTTCTCAAGTCTAGCACTCTATAACTTAAACTACAGCTCCTCTTCTGGCTTTTTGGTGTTTAATTGGAGATAACATTTTCTTACCCAGGATGGCTTTGAACCATGATCCTTACATCTCAGTCTTCTGAGTAGCTAGGATTACAATCATGAGCCATCATTGCCCAACTCTGACGTTTTTTATATTGAGAGGGTACTTTACTTTTCCTCTTTCTTCAATTTGGGATGCACCTTCCCTGTATTAGAAAAGGTACCACATGGTAGAACCTAAAAGCAGATAAACCTTGAGGTTTATCTGATGCAAGCATCAGAGATCTTGGTTGGCTTTTATCCCCTGTGAGTGTACAGTACCCAGCACAGTGCTGTGCAGTTAGTAAGAAGTCCATGGGCACTTGTTGAATGAAGTGAGTGAACACCTGGGCTCACATACAATGCTGGAACATCTGGCTTCTGCATTGGGACACAATTTCCAGTCTTAACTTTGACTCTTATTAGCTTGGGGCACATCATCACTTGTCACTCATCTTATTCTTCAAAATGAAATTACTAAAACTCCATCTTAGTGGAGATTCAAATGGAAGCATCAATAAATGCATGTAACTATACCATAATATATTTTCTTCTTCTCCTTCTTTCCCTCCCTTCCTCCCTCCCTCTCTCCCTTCTTTCTTCCCTTCCTTACTTAGTTTGTTCCTTCCTTCTTTCCTTCCTTCCTTCCTTCCTTCCTTCCTTCCTTCCTTCCTTCCTTCCTTCCTTCCTTCCTTCCTTCTTTTGTTCCTTCCCTCCCTCCCTCCTTCCTCTCTCTTCTCCTTCCTTTATCACCCTCTCTTTCCTTCTGTATTTCTTTTCTTCATTCTTTTGTTGTGTTGGAGATAGAACCCAGGGATTCATGAATGCTAACCAAGTCCTCTATTGCTGAATCTTAACAACATATTTTTAAATATAGATAATCATTAAATGAATAAAGAGCTATAATTTTAGCTTCTATCTGAAATCCATTCAAGTCATAAAAATTTATGACTGAGAGTGAATTGATTCCACCTTTAGGAAGAGGACAATGATTTCAAAAAATCAACAAGAATCAAGCAACCTAAATATAAAACAGTTAAAGGATTATAGTAGACATTTCTCCCTACAAGTTATACAAATGGATCATAAACATAGGAAAAGACATTCAAGTGTAAGAGAAGTCTTATAGAAACTCCAACACTGTTCTATGTCAGAAGAAATATAAAACACAGCATCTGCTATAAAAGAACATAGAGATGCCTCCAAAAGCTAAATGCAGAATGGTTATTGTACCTTCCAGTTCTGCTTTTAGTGACAAATCCTAAAGAATGAAGAGGAAGGACTTGGATTGATATTTGTACACACATTTATTATATTATTATTTATAATAACCAAAAGTTAGAAACAGACAAACTCCCATTAATGGATTGCACTTATTTAGGTAATAATGCAGAAAGAGTTCTGATACATGCAAAATGAACATTATACCAAGTGAATACACCAGTCATAAAAGCACAAGCATTGCATGATTTCATTGGAGTTATGAAACTCATAGAATCAGAGAGAGGTATGGTATGGTAGTTTCCCAGGGATTGGAGGAATTGAGAAATGTGGAACTCTTGTTAAAAGGGTTCATAGTTGAAAGTTTGGAAGGATAAAAACATTCCACGTATGGACACTAGTGATGGTTGCGCTACAACTTGACTACTTTTAATTTAAACCTTTCATTTAAAACCTCCAAAGAGTTAAGAACCAATGGTTTGTACCTCTAATTCTAGCTCTTAGGAGGCTAAGATCTGAGGATCTCAGTTCAATGCTACTTTGGTCAAAAATCGCCATGAGACTCTTGTTTCCAATTAACCACCAAAAGGCCATAAGTGAAGCTGTGGCTCAAATGGTAAAAATGCTAACCTTGGGTGAAAAAGCACAGAAACACTCAGGCCCCGAGTTCAAGCTGCAGGACTAGCACCAAAAAATAAAACAAAACACAATTAAAATAAAAGCAACCCTGTAAAAACAATAAATTTAATGTAATGAATTTTACCAAAATCCTTAAAATTTGTGTTCAGCTAAAATGTGCCAAAAATTTTTCCCAAAGTGTCTTGATAGTCCCCTACGTATAGTAGTGAGGTGTTAAGACATTACTGAAAAGTCATGTAGATGTAAGTAATTGAACCAGAAGGTTCCATATTATCTTCTTTTTCTAGAATATTCTTCCCAATTCATATGCCTAAAATATTTTTTGCATAGCCTGATTCACAGTTGTTCTTCTCTGTCATCCCATTAAGGAGTGTTGGAAAACCCAGATTGCTGGCAACAGTGAGTAGCAAGCAACTTACTTGTTCAGTATTTATTTCATGGAAATATTAATGGACCTTGAGATGGTATGAGGTATTTTCACAGATGATGAGTTTTGTGGTCAAGATGATTTAACACATTATGTTTTTGTGTGTCATTGTTTTTGTAGGATTTTCCAGAGCACTTTTACAGGCAAATGAACATTGCCAGCTTCCAAGAATAGACTATATGGGGAGCTCTCAAACATTTTTGATCACAGTCTTATTTTCCATATTACCAGTTTTCCATAGAAGCTGATTTAGACAACATTTTCACTTGGATAAATGTTGATAGAGTCCATCAGGTCATGAGTCTTTATGTGTGTGTTCCAAGCACACAACTCACTTATGAAAGTAGGCTAGTCATTTTTTCAGTTCTTGGAATTAATGCCCCTGAAATGCCCTCTCAAAAAAGTCAACATGATTTCTTTTGGTATGGTACCACACATGTGCTCTGCACATATAAGAAACACTGTCACCCTAAGGAGATTTTCTTTTTTAAAAACTCAGGGCCTGGTAGCAGCTGTACCTGAGCTTTTGTGCTCAAGACTAACACTACCACTTGAGCCACAGCTCTACTTCTGGCATGTTTTTTTGTAATTAATTGGAGATCAGAGACTCACAGGCTTTCTTTCTGGGCTAGCTTTGAATTGTGATCCTCAGATTTCAGTCTCCTGAGCAGCTAGGATGACAGGCATGAGTCATCCTTACCTGGTCCACTGCAGACTTTCTAATTTCTCAATACTCCAACCTTTGGAGGAACACTAGAGCTATTTTAATGAAGGAAATCCTTACGGAAACAGGAAGCCCCCATGTCTCCTGACTCTACCATCCCTGTGTGGTTCTCTCTAATATAATCTTAGAAAGAACTAATTTATTTCTTCTAACTCTTCATGTTCAACTGAAGAAAATGAAGATTTCAGAATTTGTCCTCAATAAAACAGCAACAATGTAGGCATTTTGAGACCTAAGACCTCTAAGAAAATGTAGAATGGCAGGCTGACCACGAACCTTCCAAAAATCTGTATTATTTTGTGTAAGTAGTTGGAAAAGCCTTGGGGCAGAATTTAGGTATGATTTACTGCCAATGAAACCTTTGATGAATCCCCTATCCTCTGTTGCTTTAGTTCCCAAAATGAGAATAGAACAGTCATCTTATGGTCCATTTTGTATTTCTAGTCAAAACTACTTTATCTACTAGCAGATTAACTGCAAGAAATGTATTTGGTAACAAACCAACAACTTACAATACAATAGCAGCTTCCTACTCTTGGAGGGGGCTTCTAGAGAAGAATGCTCTGCTGAAAGACACACATGGAAATTAATTCCCTCCATCCATCCTTATGGATATTTCACTCTACTTCAGCATATTGAACTATATATTAAAGGTCTCCAGTATGGATTTCATTTAGATTTAATAAGTCAGAACTGCAAATCCCAATGAAATGCCAATAGAGTGATTAACAACATGTGCTTTGAAGTCTTTAAAATATCTAGCTCCCCCAAAAAATTATTCAAAAAATGTTCAGACATGGAATTTTACCCTGAAGTTTATTTTATTTGCAGAGTTGAACTCTCTCTCGATAGCTTAGTTCTAAGTAGAAAAAAGAGCAGGAGGATTATATATCCATCTACTCATCTGTCTGTCTATCTATCTATCTATCTATCTATCTATCTATCTATCTATCTATCATCGTCTGTCTA
Source organism: Perognathus longimembris pacificus (assembly GCF_023159225.1). NCBI lineage: Eukaryota > Metazoa > Chordata > Mammalia > Rodentia > Heteromyidae > Perognathus > Perognathus longimembris. The sequence goes on from NC_063163.1 coordinate 105,415,429, forward strand.
TCTATCTACCTATCTATCTATGCTTTCCAAACAAGACAACAACCAAGGCTAAAACACACACCCAAAGATTTCAGCAAGAAGCAAAAACAGTCTTTAAATGACAATACCCCCCAGAGGCAGATTTGGTGAAATGTAGCTTGAAAGGAGGCCGATCCACCCACTTTTCCCCAAGCCCTCCTCTTTACTCCAGTCCTTCCTCTGTGATTTTGTAACTTCTCCCACATTCATTAAAAAAAAGAGATTTCTGGGCCGTTGCCTCTTTTCCTTCCCTGAGAAACATGTAAGAACATAAACATTGAAACTGAAGCCATCTGCTTTTTGAATTATTCTTCTTTAAGAAAAGTAGCACAGAGTTGTCACCTAGAAGTTTAACTTGTGCACACTCACATTTATCTGTACAAAGTGTCTATGTGGTATCACAGGTTGATTGTCACAAACTTGTGATCATTTCAAGACCCAGGCTGGCTTCCCATGACCTCCCGCCCAACCCCCCACCCCAATCCAACATGCTGACTAGCATCTCAAATTAAAATAAGATTGTTTTCTTCATGAGTCACAGTTGCAATAAATCCCCTATTCCGGCACAGAGTTAGACAGACTCACATGTGCATGGTGTAGTTGGGTCCTTACAAGTTCAGCACCTGAGAAAAATTAAGGGGAGAATTGAAAATCATATCCAGCTGGGCGTTAGCATGTGTTAAACAGGGTTTTGATGTTTAAGGGTTTTAAGTGCGTGACTAGTACACCTCGGGCAAGGCCTCATCTTTCCCAAGAATCTGTTCTTGCTTTGCTTTCTTTTCTCCTCTAATGGGTCCCATTCAGGATCCAATTCTCTTTCTCACTTTGCAAAGTGCCAGACAAATTACTGGTATCCTCTATGAACCTCTGGTTTCTCAACTCATACCCTCTTATGAATATTTCAGGGAAACTCTTGCTCAAAACACATTTAATGAAAATTTTAGGAACATAATTAAAGCAAAGACCTTCCTATAACTTGTATAGTTCTTCATGCTCTGTGTTCTACATCCTCATCAAGAGCGTCCACATTGTCTTGATGTTTCCCTTGTATTGTTTGTTTCAATCTTCTTTTTAGTTTTTAGCTTCAGTACCATGTCTTCTGCATGCTCAGAATGTCAATATAGGCTTGATGACATTCAAGTGCTTTGAAACTACAAAGAGGGTAATGGCATTTAATTCAAGCTAATGTGTGGTCTGGAATATTCTGAAGTTTCATTTTGCAGATATTTTTTTTCCCCTTAAACTAGAAAGAAACATAAAACTGTGATCTCTTCCAAATATCATAATATAAAATCCAAATAATTTTATATAAATTGCTGAAGTGAGTTTCTTTGCTTTACAGTAGTTACTATTACCAAATAGATACACTGCTTACCATTAACCTGTTAGGGGATAAGATTTTTTTTAATAAGAAAAACTAAATAGACCATAAAAAATTATTGTCCAATTCATACAATAGTTTCCAGATCTTCTGTAGAGCTCATCAGAATGTCCTCAGCATTTTCTCTGATTTTTCACTCTAACAAAGTATGAGTTAGTAATAGTTGCATTAAAAAATAGTCCCAGGGGCTGGGGATATGGCCTAGTGGCAAGAGTGCCTGCTTCAAAAAATAGTGCCACCTTTTTTTCATCATGGGGCTTGAACTCAGGGCCTAGGCTCTGTCCCTGAGATTCCTTATCTCCACCCCCAACCCCCTCAAGGCTAGTGCTCTACTACTTTGAGCCTCAGGATCACTTCCAATTTTCTAGTGGTTAATTAGAGATAAAAGTCTCACAGACTTTCCTGCCTGGGCTGGCTTTGAATCTCAATCCTCAGATCTCAGCCTCCTGAGTAGCTAGGATTACAGCCATGAGCCACTGGCCCCTGGCTAGTAATCCCACTATTTATATGGTACCTATAATCCCCATATAGTATCTATAGTATGTGTAGGTATGTACCTTTGCCTTCTGGAGAGAATCCCATTCTAACCTCTTCTAGTTTCTGTGACTTCTGTAGTGAACAGAACTCTCAGCTGAGCGTGTGGTTAAGTCATTCAGACACAACTCATTAAACTCATGTCTCCTTTCCAAGAGTGTTCACTAGTCAAATAACCATGTTCACCTAGAGCAGGCATGGGATAGCTAGTTCTTTCTGCTCTTGAGTGGTACTGAGAAGCCTTTGGGAGTTACTTCCCCCAGTCATGGCTTGATTGACTAGCCCTTTATGACCCATCCTCAGCATGGCTCTTGTCATGTCCTGAGAGAGGCACAAAGCCAGCAGGCCTTCCATTGGCAGTATAAGTGGCCAAAGTGGCAAAATCTGTTAGATATGCATAAGATGGAGCTGAGAAGTCCTGTCTAGAGAATGAAGTCACCCAAAGGAATGCTTTCACACTGGTGATCTGTCCACTCATTCTATAGTACAGACCTATAGCTAACTAAAACTTGAGACTTATTTTATATAATAATCCCTATATACAGAAATGAATTCAAAAGGGATCAAAGTGCTCATTGAATAAAAAATGCAAGTATTAAAATTTCTATTCTCAAGAAAGTTAACGATGGATATATCACTGGTTTAAAAGTACAGTGCAGGGCTGGGAATATGGCCTAGTGGCAAGAGTGCTTGCCTCATATACATGAAGCCCTGGGTTCGATTCCCCAGTACCACATATACAGAAAACGGCCAGAAGTGGCGCTGTGGCTCAAGTGGCAGAGTGCTAGCCTTGAGCAAAAAGAAGCCAGGGACAGTGCTCAGGCCCTGAATCTAAGGCCCAGGACTGGCAAAAAAAAAAAAAAAAAAAAATACAGTGCACTGTGTCCTTCACCCTGGAGGCCCTGTGGCGTCACTGGCCACATTATAACCCTCAAACACAAGTCTCCTGAAAAACAAAATCAGCATCTACTGGAAAATGCATGGCTATTTTAAGCAATCAGTTTCCTAAAGACAGTGATTTAATGTCGACAGTGGTAGAAGGGGCAATGTTGCCTGACTTTTCATGCACTCTTTAAAAAAATGTTCTTCAGAATTATTTTTCATCCCAACTTTTCTTGCAAACACAATACAAAAGTTGAAGTAATGGCTGCTATTGTGTTGGCTCCATTCATAGGGGAAAATATGCACAGGCAGTTAAATCTTGCCAGTTTCATATTAGCATCTTCAACCAGGTTTCTCAACTGAAGGACAGAGACAGAAAAGTGATTTAAGAGGCTGATTTATCAGTTCTATCTGTTGGGGAATCATCTTGTCCTTAAGGGGAGAAGGGGAGAAGGGCAATGAGAGCCACACCGATCTCCTTCTGGGTCCGGAACCAGAAGGGGTAGCTTTGAGACCATCCCCTACCTTGCACCAGGGAGCACATGTGCTCCCTTTTCTCAAGCTTTGCCCAGAGGGCGGTATTATGGGAAGTGACGTTAGCCCATGAGGGAGGTCCTTGGGAGCTGCTCTTGGATGGACAAGGTCGCCAGCCTATCGCCAGCTCATGCTCAATCCTCTTCATCACTACTATATTACTGTGAGCCCCTCCCGATTAAATCGGATTGCTCTCCGAAGCATCTCCGAGATCCGTCTGCACCTGGCTTCCTTGGTGGGTAAGGAGGGAGGAAAAAGGGATCTCGTTTGGCCACGTGCACCTTAGGCTAGCCTGTGTCCCTTTGCTCCACCTTGGCTGCCCGCTGGTCGGGTGCCCAGGGGAGAGGGTGAAAAGGGGAGCACTGATAAGGGAGTAAGCTTAGCATCCCCGCACCAGGGGAGGTAAATCTAGCCCGGCAATTATCCAAGACAGTCGAATAATAATTAAAATAACTAATATCATTCTTGACGTGCAGAAGAGAAGTTTATTAGTCACATACAGTGGATGTGTTAGAATATTAGAGTTTAATTATGCTAAAAAATCCTGGTTGAAAGCAGTTTCTTCATATGTTTTAAATTGAAAATACATAAAAATAGAATAAAAATTGTTTAGATTTTTCTTCCATTTATAGACTCAAGTAAAGCTTTGGAAGTTCATGTTTTTTCAAAGTTCAATTAAAAGGTTCAACACTATGACAGAATAAAAGGTTTTGTGATGACAGTACATATGTAGAATTTTTTAAAAAGATCTTCTGGTCAATTCTGTTTTTAATAATTATAATTTTCTAAGCACAAAAAACTTTAATGGAAGATTTCCAAATGATTTGGACTGAAATGCAATTCAAAGAGAACTTATTAAGCTAGGCATTAGTGGTTCATACCTGTAATGACAGCTGTTCAGGAGGCTGAGATCTGAAAATCTTGGTTCAAAGCTAGCCCTGTGGAGCACATCCGTAGAATTTTCTCTGGTTCCTGTTGAGTGCCTATAAAGTAATTTTTCAATAAAAAGCATTGTGTCCGAAAACTGGAATCAATTAACATCAATAATTTCAAAATTATTAAACAAAAATTCAACTTTTAAGAAGATTGAAAGAAATCCTCAGACAAAATTAAAATGGGATTACTGAGTTAATAAAACACACATTTCCCAAAAAATACTCATGACAGGCTTACAGGTAGCTACAACTAAGAAACTGATTAATGTATATAAATTTATGCCAAATATGCACATGGATACACAGTTACACACACATATATACATACATATATACATGCCTGCATATACATTACATATATACACATATACTATATACATTACATGCATACACACATATATATAGGGTTGGGGATTGAATTCAAGAAACTCTTCCGCTTGAGCTATGCCTTCAGTCCTTTTTTGCTTTAGTAAATTTTAGGGTACAATCTTGCATTTTTGCCTGGGATCAGAATTAATGCCTGTGATCCTGCTACCTATGACTTCTGGTGTAGTTGGGTGTACAGGTTTGAGCCTGGCTTGTTTGTTGAGATGGGTTCAGTTAACTTTATGCCTAGGCTGGCCTAGAACTTGAACCTTTTCTATGTGTGCCTCCCCAGTACCTGGGATTGCAGGTATGAGCCACTGCACCATCCCTCCTTTAATATTTTTTTTTTTTTTTTTTGCCAGTCCTGGGCCTTGGACTCAGGGCCTGAGCACTGTCCCTGGCTTCTTCCCGCTCAAGGCTAGCACTCTGCCGCTTGAGCCACAGCACCGCTTCTGGCGGTTTTCTGTATATGTGGTGCTGGGGAATCGAACCTAGGGCCTCGTGTATCCGAGGCAGGCACTCTTGCCACTAGGCCATATCCCCAGCCCGTCCTTTAATATTTTTAATGCCTATAACCTTCTTATCTTTTCTGTCTTTCTGTCTCTATCTCTGCCTCCCCCTGTCTGTCTGTCTGTCTCTTTAGTCCAGCACCTGGGCTTGAACTCAGGACCTGGGCACTGTCCTTTCGCTTTATCTCTTAAGGCTAATGCTGTACCACTTGAGCCACAGCTCCACTTCTGGCTTTTGGTTGTTTAATTGGAGATGAGAGTCTAATGGGATTTTTCCACCTGGCTAGCTTTGAACCTTGATCCTTAGATATCAGCTTCCTGAGTAGTTAGCATGGCAGGCATGAGCCACCGACAGCCAGTTTCTTTCTATTACACAATTACATGTTGCCTTAGACAGTGAATTTGGACAAAGTTGTTCACCCTTGGGTCTTATTGTTTTCACCTCTCACTAAAGTGCGTGGTCTGGGTTATAGCTGAGATACCTTCTGATTCATGATTTTAAAAACCGTGTTCCTGTAGTATGAATGATCCATTGATCCTAAACAGAGGATGCAAAGGATAGAACTCATGAGAGCAAAGGAACTGTCCAGGGTGCTTAGAAACACATGGGTCCACTCATTTTTCTGGAGTTATAATCCGAAGCCACAATAGGATTCCATCTGTTATTCATCTAGCATTTTGACTACATTAAATACACAGTAAGCTATTCTGTCAGCATCAAATGGAAATAATTCAATTTGAGATCAATTTCCTTTTGTGGAGAAGAAATCACTTACAATCATCTCTGCTCTGTTTTCTACTTGTTGCTTATCTTTAGATTAATCATATCATTCATCATTTAAAAATATTTTTGTCAATACTGGGGATTGAACTCATAGCATCACACTTGCTTGGCAGGTGCTCTATGGCTAAGCCATACTTCTAGACAATTTTTGCCTGTTTATTTTCGAAGCAATGCCTTGTTTTCTTGTCTGGTTGCAGATCTGGAAGGTGCCTGGGCGGTGATCTGTTTATTTTAGGCTCCTCATTGTAACTGGGGTGAAAGCTGTGCTCCATGATATTGTATGGAGCTTCTTTCATTGAGAAAGAATCTTGCAGAATTTTCTTTGCAGGCTGGCTTGGAACCATGAGCCTACCAATGTCAACCTACAATATAGTTATCATTTCACCCACCTATCAGTTAACAGGGGGTCTTGTGAACTTTGCTGCCTGAGCTGGCTCTGAACCACAATATTCCCAAGTAGCTAGGGTTATAGGTGTGCATCATCATGAGAATCCCCAGCTCTCATTCATCATTGTTTAGAGTGGGATACCACACCAGATTTCATAGTATTTTTGCAATCCTGATTTTCTAGCAATCATACTGTTTTCAAGCCATCATAGTAGATAATGGGATATTCACATCTTCTCCTACTTCTTGCTAAAGAAATTTGAGGGAGAGAAAAATCATAAAAATAAGGAAAAGAGGAAGAGGAAGACACCTAAAGAAGATAAGGAGAGGTAATTTTAATGAAGCAATCGTCAATTGCTGTATCAGGCTGCTTTTCCATTTCTTTTCTTTTGTCAGTTGTGGGGCTTAACTCAGAGTGTGGGTTCTGTCCCCCAGCTTTATTTTTATTTATTTTTTGCTCAAGTCTAGTGCTCCACTGCTTTGAGCCACAGGGTTACCTCTGGTTTTCTGGTGGGTAATTGGACATAGGAGCCTCATTGACTAGATTTTAGTGCTTCAGTGTAGCACTAGAGCTGACCCATCATTCCCATGTAGCTTACATGCAGGATTCTGTGGAAGTGCCATGCTTGAGAGGGATTGTTACAGAGCCATTGTTGTGTTAAACTCAGAGATGTTCCTTCTTTTTGGTGAACAAGGCTTTATTTCTTGGCTAATTTTCTGCCTAACTCTGTTCTCTTTTGAGATGTATTTTCCTTGATATGTTTCTCAATTCTTCACAAAGTTAACCAGGCAGGCATTGTCACAAAACACATGTCCAGATACATGGCCAAAAATATGTGAATCCTTGTAGTTGGTAGAGGTAAAGCTCAGGATCATAGTTGGAATATTATATGTGAAAAAATGCATCAAAGCTGGTGTCTCATGCCTGAAATCCTAGCTACTCTGGAAGCTGAGGTCATAGGATTGTGGTTCATAGCCAGCTGGGACAGGAAAGTCCATGAGACACTTATCTCCAAGTAACCACAAAAGCCAGAAGGGGAACTGTGGCTCAAGTGGCATCGTGTTAGCCTTGAGCAAAATAAGCCCAGGGACAGCACTCAGGCTCTGAGTTCAAGCTTCAGGCCTAGCATACACAGAAAAATAAAGATACATTAAAGAAATAGGGACAGTGGTCTGAAACCTTTAAACCTTTATAGCATTTAAGAATGCTATTATCAGGCTGGGGATATAGCCTAGTGGCAAGAGTGCCTGCCTCGGATACACGAGGCCCTAGGTTCGATTCCCCAGCACCACATATACAGAAAACGGCCAGAAGCGGTGCTGTGGCTCAAGTGGCAGAGTGCTAGCCTTGAGCGGGAAGAAGCCAGGGACAGTGCTCAGGCCCTGAGTCCAAGGCCCAGGACTGGCAAAAAAAAAAAAAAAGAATGCTATTATCAATTTCAATCCTTCATTGATTTGCTCACAAATGGTTCCAATAAAATTAGAGTGCAGGACACACACAGAGCTTTATACATTTAACCAATCACATTTTTAATATTGAAATGTATAAGACATTGAAGAAGAAATGCAAAATACGAATGAATAAGAAGGTTTGGAAGAAAGCTTACATAAATTTGCCTAGAACCATTGAAGGACTGTTAAACATTTATTCAAAAAGATGTCATAACTTGATTTTTGTCCAGGAATATTTGATTCTCCTCAATGAATGCATTAAACTTAGCAAAAAGAAGTGGCAGAGAAACAGAAATAGAAAATGAGAAAAGGTGAAGAACCTGAGTGTCAACAAGAGACTAGTCACAGTTTCACACTATTTTTTAAAATCATTATTTACCCTTGAAATTGTGGGGGAGGTGGTGTGTTAAATAACACCCTTTTGCATCACACCACCAACCTCTTCACTAAAAATAGGACTAGCTGCTCCGAGCCTCTTGTAAACCCCACATAAATTGGCCTGAGGTGCCGCTGCTATGTTTTGAGGCTTAGGTTAGGACTCCCTGGTGCTGTGTCCTCCTTGTGTTTTGTGCTCTTGTTCTTCGTGGTAGTTACTCATCCACCCACCCCACTCCCCTTTCCAGACATCAATTGCACATCTTCCTGGCACAGCTCCATCTCTGATGAGCTGCGAGGAGGCACCTGCTCTGGCAATAGTCAAGGCAAGTGACATGAGGTCTCACTAGCACCCCACATGGTTGCCAAATGTCCTAAGGCATACAGTGGCTTGTGGGAGCCTGCTGTTTGCTAACATGAGATTAATTAGGGAACAGGATAAACATGTGAGCTGCTTTTTGATAAGTGGAGGGCAGCCAATTTAGGACAGGTTTTCAGCTAGCTTCATAGAAATGACTTACCCCGAGGGTGCATGTAAACATATGCAAACATGTGTGCTTATAAAAACTTCCCTCCAGTCCCAACAGAGGCAGCTGAGTGAGGACTCAAGAGTTATAGAAGCATTCTTTTCTTCAAATTTTCAAACTCTATTATGCCCTTCGGAAGGCCACAGGTCTGATTGTAACCTGTGCTTAAAAGTTAACAGTAAGCAGGTATTGGTGGCTCACACTTATAATCCTTGCTACTCATAACACTGAGATCTGAGGATCACGGTTCAAAGACAGCCTGAGCTGGGAAACCTGTAAGACTCTTATGTCCAATAAAATACCAAAAAAAAAAAAATCTTGAAGTGGTGCTGTGGCTCAGGTGGTATAGCACTACTGGCCTTGCACAAAGAACCTGAAGGATTGTACTAAGGCCCTGAGTTCAAACCCAAGGACCAGCACAGACACATACACACACACAGTTAATAGCAAGGTGAATCAGCAAATATATTTGCACTGTGGTTATTGACTGAATTTAAAAAATTAAGTAGTTTCTTCCCCTCCCCCCCAAAAGAAGTCAGAGTATGTTAGTCAGACTGATTTACTGTGAATCTTAGGTAATCTTAGGTAAATAATTTGAGGGAAGAAAGATTTACTTTGGTCACAGTTTCATTCCATCATGGTGGGAGGCTGTGATGGAGCAGCTCACATTATAGTGGACAGGAAGAGGAGCAGAGCAGTAACAGGAAGTTACCAAGGTAAGAGTTTGCCCTCAAAGTCATGCCTCAATGCCTACCACACTCCATCTTTCACAGTTCTACCATTAATGACTCTGTCAATGGATCAAACAATTCATTAGCTCAGATCTCTCATATTAATCATTTCTGAAAATTCCAAGACATGTGTGCTTTACTAATTCTCTAGGAACTTCTTAGTCCAATCAAGTTGACAAGCAAGATGATCATCACACAGGAAATACACAATTTTATCCAGGCACCAGTAGCTCATGACTATAATTCTAACTATTCTGGAGGCCGAGATCTGAGAAATAGAGTCCAAAGCCAGCCTGGGCAGGAAAGTCCATGAGATACCTACCTCCAATTATCCAATTAAGAAGCCTGAAGTGGCACTGTGGCTCAAGTGGTAGAGTGCTAGTCTTGACTGAAAAAGTTCAGGGACAGCACCTAGGCCCTGAATTCAATCCCCAGGAATGGCGCGCACACACACACACACACACACACACACACACACACACACACACCACACACACACACACACACACACACACACACACACGATTTGTTTCAAGATTAACCACCTGCTATTCTAACATGTCAAAGGAGTGGGAGTCAAAGACATTTTTGAGTGCCCATGATGAGAGCTGTAGTTTTCCCACATAAATAAGACATAAAGACAGAAGTAAAGAACCTTGGATGATGTTTCAGCCATCCATTTATGGGTCTGAATAAAAACAATCCTAGACTAGTATATTATTGTTATTGTAAAGGTGACATACAGAGGAGGTTACAGCTAGTAATGAGTACATTTATTTTTGAACAGTGTCACTCCTTCCCTTACTGTCTCCCAATTATCCCCTCCTGACTCCCCCACAAGTTGTATAGTTCATTTTAAACGTAGTGTCTAGTGACTATCACTGCTGTATTTCTTCACCTTTCATTCCTCCATTTCTGTGCTACCCCATTACCTTCCTCCAAACAAACTTACATACAAGACAAAAAATATAGAAAGCAGAAACAGTGACTAAGGTGAGGAAAGCAAAAACAAAGTAACAACAACAACAAAACTCTTGTTTCCATTTCTTGGAGTTCATTTCTATAACTATCATTTTACATGATCATATGCACATAGCTATTGAGCCTTTGGGATGCTCTCCTAAGAATATCCTCTTTTGGACTCACTATGTGAATGTATAGAAGTCGGTATAATTTATCATGTGATAGATATTATTTCTAATTATCCTCACTATCCTACAAAATAGTAAGCAATGTATCTTTTCTATAAAGGAGATCTTGAAGTCGAGAGAGGTAAATTATCTTGTCAGTGGAAATGTTTTCAACTAGTTGAGAGCACAGACTATGATGTCACCTTATTGGAGTTCAAGTTCTGCTTTCTCTGCTTGCTGGTTCAAAAATTCCAGCTAAGTTTCTCATTCTTTTGTGTGTCAGTTCCTTTGGTTTTCTGTTCACCTCTGATGGAGTTTAGGCTCTTATGGAGTTCAAATAATGTAAGCTATGCAATTGTTGAGAACATTGACTAGCCATGGTAAGCATTAGCTAAAGTTTGTTAAGGGATGGTATGGTCCACGACCTCAAAGCTAGCAAGTGAAAGAACCACGAACTAAACTAAATTCCTACTGTGATACTTCCTGCTATACCACACGAGTTTCCAAAACTTCTTTTACATTTGTCCTTTAGAAAAATCCTGTAATGTTTCCAAACTTGAGTTTCTGCATACCTAAGAGCTAAACAATGAAAGTATTTATAAAATAGTTTCTCCCTACTCTGTCAGGAAGACTGTGTCCATTAGGAATGAAATGGATCAACTTCACTCAAGGCAAAGGGCTTTATGTTTTCATTTTTTTACATTTATCTTTACACAAGAAAATTTTTCTATCATGTGTGCATACCTTCAAATAGATCTCAAATGACACAAGTTATTGGGGACCTGTTCACAGTTCTGGATCAAGAATTCCACAATACTTGTGACTGTTAAACTGGACATGATATATAAGCTAACAACTTCCTACCTTCCCTAACTTTTGACTCAGGTAAGAGAAAACACATACACACACAATGTTTTTGTCAAATATTTGGAAATCACAGTCATATTTATCCAAACTTGAAAGAAACTGGTAGCAGCCAATAATTTCCTTGTGTTGGCCCAGAAACTTATACTTTTTAAGACAGCAAGTTCATTGTCCTCATCTGGAATGCATGATTTCAGTTTCTTTCCAAAAGGTCAGTTTATTTCTGGGAGTAATATTTCAGCAATGCTAAGAATCGGAGGCCAAAAGGAGAAACAGGGCAAAGCCAGGGAACAGATTATATCCCTGTCTCAGATCCCTTAGGGAAGAGTAGAAACCAGAGCCTAGCTGCCCTAAAGTGGACACTTCCACTATGGAATGGAATTAGGGTGTTGCAAGAGACCCATTTAATCAAACTCAATTCCATCTCACTCTCAGAGCCAAATTCCCTAGATATCAATTCAAGTCTTCTCTCTGCTGTGCATTAGCTCTTTCAAAAGTGATTCGTAACACAGTGTCCACATATACTTCTCCTCTACAGCTCTGCTTTCCAGTGGAGGAGAGAGATCTCCCAAAACCTCACCTCAGGACTGACAATAAGCTGGCTGCTCAGTAAATATCTGAGCAGGAATGAAGGAATGAATTTTGTGCTAGTACATGTCTGAGTGAGGTGTCATTGGAGAAAGGCTGCTGGGATGTGATCTGTTCTCGAGGGAGGGTGCCACCCATCTGGGCTTGGTGGTCAGGAAAGATACCCCCAAAGAGAGGAGAAGCAAAACTTGAGAGAAACGAAGGCATTTTTCTAGATGGTAAGGGAGCAAGCAATATGAAGGATCTGAAAGTGTGACAGAACAGAATAGGCTCAGGAGCCCTGCTGTCCTGAGGTTCCACAGGTGGTAAGTGTGGAACCTGTGAGTATCCCTCCTTTAAAAGAGTCCTAGGCAGGGGCATACAACCAATCTCTTTCTATCTGTTCCCTTAGCACTTCCTACTCACAGGAAATGAGTGACATTCTCCCCATTGGAGAAGAGTGTTTGATAGAATCCTGGTGATGTGCACGGATTCCTATTCAGCATCACAGGTATCATTGGCCTCATCCTATTCAAGTGCTCGCCTCACACCCCTATTTCAGCATCTACATGCCGTTCATTATAATACCCACTTTCTCTGTAGAAGGCAAGGGCCTGAGGTCTGCACAGAAATTGGGGCTGTCCAAAGGACAAGTCATGGGGTGCCTCTCAGCAAAAGAGATGGCCAGTTGAACTGACACTGCAAGGAATGAATGAATAACTGAATATGCAGTGAATGAAGATAGGGATTGTGATACACAGCCAATAGGACCCAAAGAAGGATTGAGATGGAAACAAGGGGAAATGGTAAGGTAGGTGGACTTTCCTAAGCCGTTATCAGATACATGAGATGCTTTTTGATGAGTTATCTGTGGCCTACTATTGGGTTATGCTGAAAACAGTGAATGGAACAATGAGTGTTTGATAGTTAGACTCCGTCTTAAGGGCACTATGTGCATGCCTGTCAAGTTGATAAAGATTTATTTCTCAATACCTGTAATTCCTCACTGTAAATAGCACAGCATCAGGTGTCGTGGTTGGCTACTTTGATGTTGAATGCTCTGGACTTAGGAGTTGCTCAGAAAGAAATTGTATGAAATGAGTTGTTAAAAGGATATGTGTGTCCTCTCTCCATTTTCTAGCATGGTTTGTAATGAAAAAATTGGTTGAGAGGATGAGTGAAATCTTTTTTTTTAATTGTATTTTTTTTTTGTCTTTCTGTTTTGGTACTAGGGATCGAACCCAGGACATTGCACTTACTAGGCAGGTGCTTTGCCACTGAGCAACATCCCAGCCCTGAACTCTTGATTAGAAATTGAATCTATTCTCTCTCTCTCTCTGAAGGAAGGACTATACCAGGCTCTTGACTCTTTGGAGGGGAACTGCTACCGTTTGAAGTTGTTCCGAGAGACTCAAAGACAATTTCTTTCCACTCCTCTACCAGAGAACACAATCCTCCCCAGGGCTCCCTATCTCTCAAGGGCCAGGAGTGGGTATTTTAGGTAGCAGACATTCAGGAAATGCTTGCTGAATTGACTTTTCAATGTGCTTTGTGAGAAAACAAAAGGATAGACATATCAGATTCTTTTTTTTTTTTTATGAAATAAAGGAAGAACCTTAGGGAAAGATCATAAGGAAGAAGGGTGCCTCGTAAGCTCACATTTACCTTTGGGAATGGGCCCTAACCTTGTTTTACATACAGGCATTGTGAATCTAGGAGGCCCAGTGACTTGTGTGTCTGCATTCATGAGACTTTCATTTGAAGACTCAAGACTTGTGCCCAACTCCTCCAAGTCGCTTTTTCAGTCAGCACTTCCATTTCCTAGGAGGGAGAATGGAAACACACTGTGGCTATTTTTGAAGAAAGGAGACCAAAGATGGCAAAGGCAGTTGGATGAAGATCCCAGAGTGTGCACCTTATTAGCCTTGATTTCCTCTTAGCTTTGAAGTTCTGTCCAAGGCTTGGAGACTTTTTATTCAGGCACACATAGCTCTGTAATTCCAGGCAACACACCAGTCACACACACACACACCCACACACCCACCCACACACACACACACACATCTATAATTTCGACAGACAGCTTTTGATAGATATCCCTGAGACCACATGTTCCCCCATTCATGCTTTTTCTTTCTTTTAAATATTTATAAAGGTTCACAAGCAGAAATAAAAGTCCTTCAGATACAGAGCCAACTAAAAATAGACTTTCTATTCCTTGCCAGACAATCTGGCATCAATCAGGGCCATTGGAAAGATGCTAGGGAGAAAAGGCGAAGAGCCGATAACCTTTTATCCAGTTTTTCTTTCTTTCTTTCTTTCTTTTTTTTGCTCACTCCTTTCTGTTATTAATAAGTTAGCAAGATTGACAGCTTGGGATGCAACCCAGATGTTTTGAGATTCCAATTGCTCTGAAGAAAGCTGTTGCCTCTTCATGGTGCTTCTGATAAAACATGTCAGAGAGGAGAAAGGTCTTTGAACTAGCTAATTGCTAGAGAACTTTGGTTACTGGGCAGATGGATAACGGGTGGTGTCCTCTCTGGGCTCGGGGACCTCATGGACTGTCAGTATAACCACCATTTCTGTTGGTTGCTATGACTATGGGTCCATTGTTGTGTGACTCTAAGTAATGAATCTTATAGAGGGTCACAGAAGAAAACAGGTAAGAGGACTTCTGAAATGCAAGTGAATGTAATTGTGGCTATTGCATAGGAATTTAAACCGTATTTGGATAAATGAACATGGTACAATTTCAAGAGAACTTTCTAGAGCTCCTTCAATGACATGGCAAAGAAATGGACAGCTGGATGACTTTGAATTAGTGGGTAAAAGGCTTATTTGTGCCTGTAAGAGGGAAGAGGGAACCAGGAAGGTGAGCCTCAAATGCTGTCTGATTCCTCCTGCCACCTTCCCATGTCTTTCTGGTCAACTCTAAATTTTTCTTGGAGTTCTTTTGGCCAGTAAAAACTGACCAGAACAGGAAATGTAATAAATTCTAGATTTTGAGCACTAGAAGAACAAAAATATCAATCACAAGGGATGAAGAAATGTACAGTGACTAGGAGTATTGTTGACATGGCTGAACATAATAACTTAGAGCTACAAAAGTTCTGCAGTGGAAAAAGTTTTGCAAGTCAGGAACTTAAGGTACAGCTTGGGAATAGAGCACTTGCCTTGCTCTGCTTCCTAGCATCTATCACAAGCACCACAAGAAAAGTAAAATAAGGATGAGTCTTGAAAGTCTACTCATTCAGTTCCCTCTGTCCATAAAGTAAGTGAATGCCAAGGGAAAAATAGCTTATATATGGTAGCAAAGATGGATGTCCAACTTAGGCTAAGTGTATTTTATACTCAGACAGTATCTTTACATGTCTAATAAGGTATATTCCAGTTCTGAGACTTCGTGGACCCTAGGGGAGTATGTCTGACACTGGTTACCATACATGAATCAGATTACATGCATGTTCTGCACTTCTTAAGTATAAACAATTCACTAACATTTGCATTCTTTTCTTCAGTATACACAAAGGGTAATTACAGTTGCTTTCTGAAGGTGTTTGCAGCTTCTCTGGTTCAGCCAGAGGCCCACAGCTCTACTTTGACTACAAAGAGGTCTCACTGGGTGCTTGTGGTTCCTATTTGCAATCAGCACACCAAGATCTGAGGATAGAGGTTTGAAGCTAGCCTGGGCAAGGAAGTTTGTGAGACTCCTATCTCCAATTAATCATGAAAAAACAAGAAATAGAGTTGTGGCTCAAGTGGCAGAGCATCAGCCTTGAGTAAGACCTAAGGAATGGTGCCTAGGACCTGAGGTCAAGCTCCACTATTTGCACAGAAAAAGGAAAAGGTGGGGGGCGGGGGAGTGGCTACATGTTGTGATAAATCTACTCTATGAGTCTGGGATTTCCAGGCATTAATAGAGGTGAGGTTTAGGTACCAGGGTGATATTATATTCTGCAGCTGCTTTGTCTTCAGTGCACTTTGTATGCTGAATTATTCTTATATTAAGGGTCCTGGGAGAACAATATATAAGGCCTGCTTTTGCTGAAGAGTAAATCTTGGTATAAGACTTTCTGTACTAATAAGAACTGATGCTTTCTTTTTCATTTTTAAATTAGCTTTAAGTAGTCATACAAAGGGGTTCCAGTTCAACATATCAATTCATGAGGGCAATGCCTCTTGATCAATGTTGTCCCATCTATCATTCTCCTCCAACTTTTCCAACCCCCACTCATCCCCTCAAGTGACCTAATATCCAATGTGCATATGTGATAATGAGCTGCTTAATGTTTTACGCCAGTGCTGGGGTTCGAACTCAGGGCCTAGGCCTTGTATCTGAGCTTTCATGCTTAAGGCTAGCACTCTAGAACTTGAGCCACAGCTATACTTCTAGCTTTCTGCCACTAATAGGAGATAAAAGTCTCGTAGAGAACTTAGGCTTGATCCTCAGATCTCAGCTTCCTGAGTTGCTAGGATTAGAGGTATGAGCCACCAGCATCTGGTGAACTGCTGAATTTTTAAAAGCAGTATTCTTGTTGGTTGGTTATCTGCAAAGGTGTAGTTCCCTGAATCAAGGTCTCCAAGTTGAAGGTTTATAAGAGCCCTTGTGGGTAAGGACATGTGAGCATTTGCATGATGCCTAGTGTGGATGATGATCACATAATCCTTCATGTGAATGTTCCTTCCTATACCCTGGAAGCCGTCCAGCACTGGGCTTCAGTGTTGCTCTGGGTATTCTCTATGGAGGAAACACATGTTAATCCATGCACATCTCTTATACCTCTAACTCTGAACAACAGTGGGAGAACTCAAGGTTTTATTGGCCTTGATCTTAGGTAAGTTAATTGGTAGTGTGGGTTGAACTTGGGTCTCTAGTGCAAAATACAAATGGTTTGATTGTTTAAATATTTTCATGGAAAACCAAGATTCTGTTTCCTTGACCCATAGAAATGGCTATCTTCAAAAATGAAGTTGCAGGGCTGGGAATATGGCCTAGTGGCAAGAGTGCTTGCCTCGTATACATGAAGCCCTGGGTTCGATTCCCCAGCACCACATATATGGAAAATGGCCAGAAGTGGCGCTGTGGCTCAAGTGGCAGAGTGCTAGCCTTGAGCAAAGAGAGGCGAGGAACAGTGCTCAGGCCCTGAGTCCAAGGCCAGGACAGGCAAAAAAAAAAAAAAAAATGAAGTTGCAATAGGTCTGGTCTCTAAAGATGTTTAAAAAACCCCTCTGGGGATTTTTGACTAGTTTTGACTGAGAGCTGTGTGTGAGCGTGCGTGTTGGTGGTGTGTTAGTGTAGACACAATATGATCAGACATGAAGAATAACAAGGCATTTCAGGTGGAGTCCATGTTTCTGGTGTCCGATGAAACTAATAGACAGGAAAAGGAGTGCGTTTGTAGAAATGGGAACATGGACATGCAGGTTGGCATTTTAACTAATAAATGAACAAGCAAGAGAGGAGTTTATTAAGGTACTCCTATCTATTCTTCATCTGTAGTTGATGAAACATGATAACTATAATTTCACTTATACCATTTAGCCTATTTTAAAAATTCTTCTTCCTCTAATGTCTTACTAGTTCTGAGGACAGCTAGGGCTTTTGTATCTCCTAGTCTGTGTGCCTAGGTTATTGTGGTTACAGAGTTCATTTCCCATCATGGCTTCTCAACGGCTGGGTGATGTTAGTTAAGACTTTTGATCTCATTTTTGGTTTGAAAAGACCAAAAAGAAACCAATCTAATGTTATCTGTATGTTTAAGTCCCAAGAAACAAGCAAATTTCAACATTTTCCCTTTTAGATAAATCTGAGGTGTGCTAATTTCATCATCCACTACCCAGGGAACTTCAAAGATAATAAAAACAGAAATGGGCTTTTAAAAAAAGATGATATAAAATACTGAGTTGAATTTCTTCTTCTTCCTAATTTTAATTTTCAGATGTTTGGTTTTAAAACTAGGTGAAGTTGCAAGTCAGGGATCAAAGAACCATGTGTGGTGAATGGCTTTTGCTGAGAAGAAACAAATTCAGGTATCTGTGGTAACACTCTATTTGTTTCCCTGTTTATCTCCTCAACCATCCTTCAATCTACACAGAACCACCAGAGAGAAACCACTGCAGAGTCATCACATTGTCACAAATAGGTCTTAGAGGGCTGACCTGAAAGTAAAAATGAACATTATTTCACTGTCTCATGGTCACTTCTCTTGTCCCCACTCACATGTCCACACAAAATTCCTTCTTCATCATCTCTAATCTGGGCCAAGCTAGCTGGAACCCTAAATTCGTAATCTTTCCTCTTTCATCTAGCAACTAGCCTAAACATTTCTGAGAAATGATTCCTGAGATAAGAGTTGTTTTTCTTTTTGCAATATTATTCTGTTGCAGTTTAGAACAAGATCTAAATTCCCTCGCCAAGAGTCTGAATGGATGATTCCTTGCAGGATTGAAGATGGGAGTCCACCCTCCACTTTATAGGTTATGTGTGGGGATTGGAAGATCAAAATGTCATCTTGAAAGGTGTGACATTTTATAGTTTAGAATGGGCAAAGGTTTAGATGCAATCTATCTCTACTCAATTCTGGTATTTTCCATAGCTGAATTTTGGAGCTGTCATCCTGAAGGGAAGATGTCATTCCATTCTGGAAGTTCCACATACACTCGCTGAATAAAAGACATCAAAATAGTTTATCTACTTATATGTTGAACCGGGTAGAAATGAAAGCTTTTGCTACTGTCCAAACAGACTATTTTTCTAATTTGCCTTGAATATACAAGGCTGCATTCCTTTCACAAATATTTAGTATGTGCTTATTTTGTACCAGGCTAAGGCCTAAGGCCTTGGGTATAAATCAGGGTTGTGTGACACCATCAGGGAACTCTTAAAGCCTGCCTTGTTTCCTTTTCTATAAATATTGAAATGCATCCATTTCTGTTTTGTGCCGCTTCTGTCTCCATGTCTCATTATAGCAGCCACGTTGTATGGATGGTACCCAAATCTCTTCCCCATGTTTGACATCTCCTAAGATACTATCGCTCCCCTGTTTCTTCTCTCTCACATCCTAATCATGGTGTGCCTGTAGATTAATTTTTCTCCATTGTTCTCATGCTCAAATACCTTCACCCCCCAACCCTTTTGTGTTGTCTACAAATAAACCCTCAACTAGACAATCTTCATTTCTCTGGCTATAATCTACTACTTTGGTTTTTATCACACATGGCTCCTTGAATATACAGATCACGAGGATCAATCTAGAAAATTGTTCTTTACAAATGAAACTGGAGATTTAGACCCTCAACATCTGGGATTCCTTATTTTGGGTACGGTCATCTACCCTTCTACTCCAAATAAACAGAAATGATGAGGGACAGAGAAGGATTAATTACATGGAAACCACCAGAAGGCAGCACTTCAACCCATCTTCAGTCATGTTTGAGGTACAGACATGAGCTATAGATTTTATAGAAAAAAAGAACTAAGGAAATGACAGGGAGCGAAGTATACATAATTATTAAATAGTCCTGGCCAAAGTATGGCCTGGTTAGTCATTATTTCAGTCTTTGTTTCTGGAGGGATTATAGTGAAGTTATCACTGAATTACTTGCAAAGAGGAAGGGAAAAAGTCACTGCTGCCTGGTGGACAGTCTGTCCTGGACAGGCTCTAATGTTACTTAGGGCTTGTTTCAGTCCCTCGCCATCAAGCTCTTGTTGATTATTCCTGTGGTTTTCCGAGTCCACGGTGATTGCAAAGTGACTGAAGAGGAAAAGGCTTAGAGCAAAGACACATGCATAATAGAGGTGAGGATGTCAAGCTTTTCTCTGGCTTTTAGTTATTTCATGGGCCCAAGTAAGTAGTCAGTGCTTTTCAACAAAAGCAACTTTTAAGCACTTGTCACACAAGTCGGCTAGGCTAGAACATACTCCTTGGAATGATGCTACTTTGGTTTTATTTCTTTCAGGTTCTGGCTGAATTGCCAGATTCTTCATAAAAGTCCCTGAGAGACTTTCTATGGTACTTTGATTGGATCCCTATTGTCCTCACAATGTTTTATTTGGTGATCTATAATATGCACTTGTGGCTTCTAAGGACCTTGATTCCTTGCTCCGGTTGCTTTGTATCCATGTTCATTTCTCACAGAGAACCTAGCCAAGTAAGTTGCAGAATATTTGGTGAATTAAAAATAAAGGAAAGACTCAATTAGCTGTTAATCTCTGGATATAGCCAGTGAAGCATAAGAAGATAGTAAGTAACTCCAAAGTCTGGGTTCAAATCCAGGCTTTACTTCCTTGTAGCTATGTAAGTTTAGACAGATTATTTATTTCTGTCTGCCTCATCTCATCATCCATATAATGAGCCTAGTACAAGAACCCCTCTTGGAGTTACTGTGAGAAGTAATTACATTAGCCTGGAGAATACAGAGAATAATTCCTAGTCCATGGTTGAATTCCAGTAAGCATTAGTAGCCACTCAGATTTCACTATTAACAAATGGAAATGGAGAGTTTTTTCCATGAAACCAGAGTAACTGAAAGAAGCTGCCTGAGAAGATAAAATAGTGTTTGGTTCCTAAGTAATGGGCTCAAGTAGAGTCAATCATCATGTCAGCAATTAAAACAAAAACAAGCAACCAGAAAGGGCCTTCTTTTCAACCTCTAATCCTTTTTTCATTAACTACTAGAAGGACCTTCAGGATGCGTTGGTAGGATGCTTTGTTATAGGGCATTGTTCTTTGCTGTGCTTGGCCCACAGTTTATCACTGAACTGCAAAGCCTGGATTCAGAGCTACCTCCCATTGCCTCCGTGCCTCTTGCTCTCAGCCTTGTGGGGGACTCAGAGCAGGAAACATCTGCAGTGTCGGGCCGCAGTGACACATTCTCACATCAGAAGTCCTGGCCGGTGCAGCCTGGGGGGCCACCTCCTCCAGAACATCTATCGAATGGGGAGGCTGAGGAAAGAGAACTGGGTCTAAACTTGTCACCTGGGGTGTACAGGGCTCCGATGACGTGATCCTATTGTCTAAAGGACAGCCCTCTGTTGTTTTGCTCCTTTGTAGTAAAATAAATAGAGCCTCCTGTTTCTATGGTAATGTCTGAGCAACACAAGTGCAGGATAGTCCCACCTGGACTCAGGCTCTGGGCTCTCAGCCTAGGAGGGTTATGGAGCAAGTGGGAGACTAATTATTTGCACAGCCCTAGTGTAATGAATAGCTTTGGATAGGGAACTTCCTGGAGCTGGCAAGGGGGATACTCCACCCATGTAGCTTGATTATGAGGTTATTTTCTAGCGCATTGTTGTGACTCCCAGAGGGCAAGACCGTTGAATGGACGAAGCTGTCCTCCCATGTTAATCCTGGGTCACTCACCTATACCTGAACACCCAGCACATCCCATGTGCAGACGAGAAGGTAACTGGGTGCATCTCTCACATACTGGGTTTCCTTCACCTGTCCTGTTTCCTGGTTTCTCCCAGTTGTCTTCATTCCTGAGAGAAATGGATTCAGCTTTGGTTGAGGTGAAGAAAGACTTTGGAAGCTTTGTGGGTTTAGGAAGATCTTCTTCTCTCTTATTCACCTTCCAGGGCAGGTGTTCTCCTGGAGATCCTGGAAACCACAGGATTTCCTTTGGGGTCTTGAATGGTACAATACAGCTATGTGTCCTAGGATGCTTTAGTTTAGCTATGCTCATGTGCTATGCCAAGTTCACTGGAGTGTATTTCTTAAAGGGAATAAATGGAAGTACAGCAGTAGAGGTGGCTGCAGGGGCTGGTCAATGGATTATCTGTAATTGAGGATGAGAAAAATGAAGTCTGAGCTGCTGGAAGTTAGCATTCTTTCTAACCCTGTGCTTGCTTCTCAGCTTAGATCTTTTCTCCCTGGGGATCTCTGCAAGTTTGTCTCTTTGATATGCAAATGCACGCATTGATCCCTGCTGGAGAGCCAGGGGTCTCTAGTACCCCCACAGTTCTGGGAGGCATCTCAGGTTGAAAGTGGCAGAGCAGAACTTAGCAGGTCTCTGTTTCTACTTCCTTCCTTCACACTTCTGTCTGGAGTTTTGTTTCTCTTTGGGTGTTTTCTTTCCTATCTCACTCAGATCCTTTCCAGTGCTAAGGGAAATCACTTCATTTTTTTTTAAAGCAAAATAAATGAAGGCACAATCCAGATCCTAAAAATACACATGGAAAGTAAAATGTAGAAATCTTCACACTGAAGTGTTATTCAGGAGGTGCTTACCTCTGCCCTGAACATGAATAATTCAGCATGATAGGCAGATCCTGACAGCTCCCTAAATAGCTTTTAGATTTAACTAAAAGAAGACATTGGACAGGATCGGTGGCAACAGAGCCAAAATCTTCTAACATGATCACCAGGAACTTGCATTAAGTTTTCTCAAAGAATGTGCTACCATACATACATCTGAATTTTGAACTTTCTAAATCATGAGGCTAAAAGTTGCTTTTCAAAGTACAATTGTCATTGTGAGAGACTGAGAACTCAATGATGGAATTTTAAATCTCTTTGGGATACCTTTTTGAGAAAAAAAATACTACAAGCAAGGGACTATAGCCATGATTGTTTGGATGGTTGCATGCTTTACATGAGCCCTAACATACTTATTAGACCAAATAAATAAAAAATCAGAAATAAGCTATACCTGGATACTGGTGGTACATGCCTATAATCTTTGATAGTCAGGTGACTGATACTGGAGGATTATGATTCAAAGCCAGCCCATGCAGGAGAATTGGTGAGTCCCTTATCTCCAATTAACCACCAGAAAGCTGGAAATGTAGCTGTGACTCAAATGGTAGAGCACTAGCTTTGAGCCTAAATACTCAGATGTCATCCAGATACACACATACGCAAACACACATACAAACACATAAACACACATACACACACAAACCCATACACACAATACTAGTATAGATCTAATTTGTCCACCATTATGGCAGGAGTCTATAACAATTTAACAGAGAAATAGTATATCATACATACATATATAGTACATGTATATATCCCATATATATATACATATATTCCTTTTCTAGCTGTGTTGAATTTAAGTGACAAATGTTAATATATTTATTGTGTACATGTTTTGATGTACAAGCATGTTATTGAACAATTAACACAAACCATCATCAAGCATGGTTATCTTTGTGTGTGTGTGTGTGTGTGTGTGTGTGTGTGTATGTGGAGAACTTCTAAGACCTACTATCAACAAATTACAACTACAGAATTGCCATAATCACCACACTGAACACTAGGTTACCATAATTCACTTTGAAACTGTAAGTTTGTACCCTTTGACCAACATCTTCCCATTTCCCCTTCTTAGCTGCTTACAACCATTGTCTTAATTCTTTACTCTTGTTTATTCATGCAAAGGGATTTATTTCATTTATAAATGAGATCCTGTCTTCCTTTGTCTAAATCCCTTCCTGTGTCACAAGACCCTCAAGTTCCTGCTCTGTTGTACCGAAGTTCAGTCTCTTCATGTACACCTGTTGTATGTGCATATGTGTGTGTGTGTACCTTTTCACATCAGCCCGTACTGCTTTCATAGTGTCCATTATGCTCACAAAGCTGTTGGTTCTAGATGAATTACCATGGCATCCAGTATAGTGTCTGGCATAAAATATGTTACGAATAAATATAGACTGAACCTTAATATGTATCTTTGCAGAGAAAAAGAATGAATAGAAATAAGGAATGAGTAAATATTCTTAAACTTCATGGACTGCCTCTACTTAGTTTGACTTGAGTAGTGTTTGTTGGACCCCACACAGCTTTGCACATTTGTTACTTAACAAGGACTGCTCAGTGCCAAATTTTCACATTTTCTTTTTTTTTTTAGTACTTATTTCTGTAGCTTAATGGCTCTTGCTTCATATGGAGTAGGTCAGAAAGATGGGTTGACAGCATACTGTTCTCCATGGCTTGCAATTGGGATCTACTCTCTCTCCCAGTACCTGCAAGTAGAGCTACAGCTTTAGAGTGAAAAGAGCTCACTCTAGCCTTCCATTCTTTCTGAACAATAAGAAAATATATGACCCGGCAGCTCATACATTCAATGTTCCCATCTTGCCCCAGGATGTATCTCTAATCATGGTGAATGATGGAATGAAGGGATCATTGGTGTGGGAAAGAGAGTTGAGTGCCATTTGTAGCAAACCATTTGATCACTGTGGGTGCCTATGTCCCTGTTTATAAAAGGATAGTCCATTTTATTCCTTCTAGCTGTGATATTCTAGATGTATGCAATGGCTAGGTTGCTGATGTGGATAATCTCGTAGGGGCAGTGGCTTTAGGAAGGGTCAGTGCTAAGTTTAGGTCCTCCAGGCAAGCCTTTGCCCCCTGTGGCATAAAATCAAAGAGGATGATTTTTTGCTAATGTGCTTTATCTTGCCTATCAGCTCTGGGAACTAATTTCAATGGATGATCACAGTTCTCAGGCCTCCTCATCTAAAGAGACACAATCTCAGGCGCAGATGCCCTCTGACCTGCTGGCTGCCCTGTGCATTATTCACCCTGTCACTGGTCCTTAGACTGCCCCATGGCCTGCTGGGAGCTCTAGTGTCTGGAGCAGCAGTGGGGCCAAGAATGAAACAGGATGCTTGCTGGGCCAGAGGGCAAGGGTGGAGACTTTCATGTCAGGAGGAAGGTATAGCCCAGGGTAAAGGCATATCCATACTCAGCTTGTGTGCCCAAAGAAATATTAATGCATCCTGATCAGAAGCAGAGAGAATAGCTACATGGGCTCAAGGTGAATTTTCTGTCTGCGTCTCTATCAAGCTGCTAAGGAAAGATCATGAGTTTGCCAAACCAAACAATTGAGGTATGAGGAGAGTGTCAGCTGATGTGTTGTTGGCTCTTGTCACCTACTGTTAGGTTTCCTATCAAAGTAAAACTCTCACTGCAACAATAAACAATAAACAACATAGGCCAAAATCTCAGTTGCCAACAGCACGATAGTGAGATCAAACCTCACCAACAGCCTCCTGGCTCATTGCCTGATTTAACAAGTACCTCGTCCTAGTGGGTAGAGCTTTGAAGGCTTACCAATGAATGCTTCTAGGGTGAGCAAATGTAGCCATAATATTTAATGTGCATAGGCAAAAATGGTAGGAAAATTGAGGGGTGGAGTGGAGCGAGATGGAAGAAAATGATGCAAGGGGTGACATTAAGATGCATTGTATTCACAAATTGACATGTTGAATTGAACCTCCTTTGTATGACTACTTAAGTATAATAAAAATTAATACTAATTACAGACAGCAAGTCCATACAATGGCATGCAGCCTTATGATAGGTGTAAGCCATTGTGTTCTTGGAAGAGTAAATGAAGGGTAGAAAGAAAAGATGATGGGAAGACAGGGTCAAATACTGGGGCCTTTACTGAGCTCATGCAGAGTAAATACATGACCAACATTCTTAGGCAGGACTGACTCATGATCTGCATCAAATTTCTCCATCACCTCGAGTTTTGGTTCTCTCATTGTGTATGTGGCAAGTCCAAGGACCTCCCTGTAAAGTGAAAATTTGGAAGCAGAACTGAAAAGTTGAGCGATGACATTCAGAGTACACAATGCTCCTGCTCTTCTCATTTACCAGCAAATATGAGTTCACGGACAGTTCTACAACAGGAAACGATCTCTGTGGAGGCAAAAGAAGGGGTCAAGATGAGCAAAGAAATGGAAAGAAATCTTAAGAAACACAAAAATGTCATCTTTCTATAAAGGATATGGCTGCCTTTCCTGCTATTTGCCCTCCAGGGCTGGGTTCATTTTATTTTGTTTTGTTTTGTTTTTGGTCTGGATTTATGACTGCTCCAGCAGTACATACCCTCAGATGCCAAACTCCAGAGATTCTAGGGGTATCATAGAAATTACATCCAACAGAAGTTCCACAGGTTGAGAATCAAAGAAAGACAAAGAGGTGTGTGTGTGTGTGTGTGTGTGTGTGTGTGTGTATGTGTGTGTGTGTGTGTGTGCGCACGCATTCCCAACACCTTCAGTTTCATCTCTGAACCTCAGTAGTTTAACCCAGCCACTCAAATACCCTTTAAAGATCCAACCCGTTACATGGAAACCTTTGTTCTTCAGCTTATTTTAATGTTACTAGATCACAATTGCTCTTACCGCAGTGCTTGCTGGGATAAATCAGAGCCGGCGGATTCTGCTTAAGGAGTGGCCGGAGAGATGCTTGCAGAGTGCAGTAAACAGGACGTGGAGGAAGTCGGGAGTTGGACTTGGGTTGTTAACAAGCATTCCCCCACCCCATTGTCAGGAAATGTGGGGAGCTGAGGGCCACAGAACACACAATGATGCAGCGGGAAGTGGCCTTTATAAATACACAGGGGTCAGGGCCACGCTCGGCAAACAATAGGGGAAATGATGATGACAGGCAATGGGCGTGGGAGGAGAGAATGCCAGGATGATTCCACCAGTGACAAGAACTGAGCGGGCAGTGGGGTGAGGGGAGCTTGAGGAGGGAGGCCAGGGGGTTGCAAATGAAGCAATACAATTTTCCAGGTGACTCAGTAGCGACAACAGATAGCAACAGATGTGCAAATAGTTCACAATCTGTGCCATGGCTCCTTTAAGAATCTTTCTCTTCCTTATCACTGGCTCTCATTTTGTGGTACATGTTCATCTTGCAAGTACCCAGGTCTCAAGGAAGCTTGAGAAGCCTGGATTGCAATGGGAGGTGGGAGATCTGTAAGACATTAGAGAATGCTTCCAGAGCTGAGTTTTAATTGATTCTTCCTAGATCCATTTGGTGGGGAGATACATATGAGGAGGTCACCCCTCTTTTGCCCTGTGGGAGCTGCATCTTTATGTCCAGAATGCAGTCTTACAAGTAAAGCCAAACATTTGAAGGGCAATGGATGAGTCATTAAGACAAGGTAGGCATCTTGGTCATTTGTCCAGTATGAATTACTCCTTGCTATTGCAGCTAGGGAGTGAGGGCATCTCTGTTTGTAAAGCTACCTGAGGGACTTAGATTCTTCTTTGTGTGGAAGTTTCCAGTTCTTTCTATGATAAGGAGGGAATGAGACAGACCAATGAAAGTCTTTAGGCTCAATTTCCTTCACCACCTGGGGTTTGCCATTGTGGCTGTATTGTCACTCAATGGCAATGGTAAGATTTTAGACAATACCCTTATTCCTCTCCATCTTTGCCTAACCATTATCTGTGGAGCTTTGGGGATTCATCTTTTAGCCTGACACACATCTTGGGTTAAGGAAGCTAGCACATGTTTCATTTGTTTTGGAGCATGTGTGATTGTATGAGCATCAAAGAAAGACAAATGTGCTAGGTGTGAATGCTTTACATCTGTAATTCTAGTTACTGAGGAGGCTGAGTTACAGAGGATCATGGTTCAAGGCCAACCACTTCAGAAAAGTCTGCAGAACTCCATTTCCAGGGACGGTCAGCAAAATGCTGGGCTGGAGGCACAGTCCAAGTGGTGGAACATAAATTGGGCAAGTGTGAGACCCTGAGTGCAAACCTCAGTATCAGTAAAAGAAAGTACCAAAATATATCATCCAATGTCATTTTAAGTCTTACCAGATGTTTCTAAAGTAATCACAGATTTCTACCACAAAAAATAATTTAGCACATATGCATAGACTCATGCAGAAATTAAGAACTCACACTTGCATGTACAGTGGTTATTATTCTTTAAAGTACTTTATAATAAATATAATTAAATTTTTAACTGAACAGCCAATTATTGAATGGTCATCAGTTTCTCTAAAATGTAAGCTTTCCAAAGGAAAATCATGTGTCTCTAGTATCCCTCCTGCTGATATGGTTTCTGTGCTCAGCATAGTTCTGATAATAGTTGGCACAATTAGAAAGATGTCACATTATTCTTGGGTGTTTGCATGCTTGTAGCGATGTAAGGAAGATGCCTTTAATAGGACAACAAATTATTCTTTAGTGGAGAAGAATATCACAAAAGGAAATGGCTATAGTTACATTCCCTCTAATATGTATCCATTCAACCCATGCATATCAAGTCCATATACTTATGCCTCAGTAAACACTGACAGTGAATGGGAGAAGAATGCTGTCTGTGTGTTCCTTTCCTGTACTTAGTTTCTGCAAGGATCCATCTTTGAGCTGTGGCCTGGAGTACTGTAGGGCCTTATGCATGGTCCTCTAGATTTAGAGATGGCTTTACTATGGCTGTCACTAAAATGGCAGGGCTTGCTATTCCAAGCAAGTGTCTCTGATTGCAAAGAAAGGATTCATTACTGATCTCATATCATATAGAGTAGTGAAATGTCACCTAACTCAGAGCTCCTTTGAAGGAAATAAAAATGTATGAAATTCCACTGGGGGGTTATATCTTTTTGTATACCTTATGTATGTATATAAAGTATATCTTTTTATATATTTAGTATAATTACCTTTTATATACTTCATATGTACTATATACTTTATGCACTTTTATATACTTTATATATATTGTCATGTGTCATAATAATGACTTTTAGTGGGTCTATAAGATTATAATAGCACTGAAAAATTCCTATTGCCTAGTGTTTGTGCTCATGCTAGTGTGAACAAACCTAACGTTCTGAGGGTCGATTAAATCTAGCTCCTACAATTATGTGTAATGTTTAATATTTGATCATTATAAGTGACTATGACATGTTTTGTGAGATTCCAAAACTATACTTTGGTCACCATTTTAAGTGTATATATTTTTCTACTTATATACAAAACATTATCCAAGCATGGTGACACAGACCTATAAACCTAGTGTAAGAGGGAAGCAACATGGGCCTAAGACTATCTGAAAAAGCAATCATGTCAGTCCTTTTTTGTGGTGCTGAGAGGAGCTTTAGGTTTAAATAAAGGAAGAATTGGAGGTGAGATGTATGTATAACAAAGGGGTCTTAGTAAAAGGCATGCCTGGTTAATGGTTCTTTCAGGATTAGTCAGGACCCTCTGACCAATATTACCTGGTCAACTCAACTCTTGCCACATGTTGTTTATCCATCAACCCTGTGGTTTTTAGAATCCAATGTGCCTGCAAGAGAGTAAGGCTGAGGAGACAGAGGCAAGACCCAAGGAGAATATTCAAATGAGTCAGTGCCTTTAACAAAAGCAAGGCTTGAGTATCTATTGCATGTGGAATACTCTCCACTACGAAAAACATACATAAATACAAAAAAAAAGGATTGGAAATACTATAAATATACTGAATGAATTTTTAGGATGTTGGAATTAAAATTTTCAGCTTATATCTGATATCTATTGTTCACTTTTTTTAAACTTCTAGCAATGAACCTGTATCTTATGAACAGGTGACAATGTTCAAAAAGAAATGTACTCATTACCTGAACTTATGTAACTGTAAGCCTCTGTACATCACCTTTACAATGAAAATAAATTTTAAAAATACAATTCAAAAACTAAAGCAATGCAAAACCTCAGTAAGTTCAACTTTGAGATTCTAGAATTAGATTTGTCTGTCAGTCTTTAGAATGGTGATATTGGATTAAGTTTCTTCAGAAAGAAAAGCTGAGAATAATAAAAGAAAAGTAGAGAAGTTTGGTAGAGTCTTGTTGAAGGAAATTTTGTTTTCAGTTTTCTAAAAGTTCAGGAGAGTCACAAATGCAATGCACAGAGGGGCAGCATATATAGGAAGATTGCAGTTTAGACTTCCAAGGAATGAAAAGTGAAGTTTTCTCTCAAAGTAACCAGAGCAATCTGTTGGTGGCTCACATCTGGAATCCTCATAATTCAAGAGACTGAGACCTGAGGACCAGTTCAAAGCCATTCAGCTCAGACAAATGCATGAGACTCTTATCTCCAATGAATCAACAAAAAGCCAGAAGAGGAGATGTGGCTCAAGTGGTGGAGTGCCAGCCTTGAGTGAAAAAGCTAATGGATGGAACCTAGGCCTTGAGTTCAAGCCCCAGTAGTGGCACAAATCAAGAAAGAAAAATAACAACAGTATAAAGGACTGAAGGTATGGCTCAAGTGGTAGAGTGCCTGCCTAACAAGTGCAATGCCTTGAATTCAAACTTCACTACTACCGCACACGTACACACACACATGCACACACAGATTTATCTCAGATTAACAGATAAACAAGTAATAAATAACATGGGAAGGTCATTGAGACCTTCAAAGGATTTATTGCAGATGTGATCTCACAGGCCTTTTAGAGAAGACACTGACAAACACTACTAGGACATTATAGAATAAGAGATTGAGAGTAACTTAGCAATCAAGATCACATGCATTCAGAGCTTAAAATAGAATCCACGAGCTAGATGGGAAAGGCAGATGGTAGCTGTCTTAGTTTGGGTACCATCAGGAAAGAGATGGGATTCCACTTTAGCTAGGTGTTGTAACAAGTTTGATACAGGGGACTGTGTATAGAGCATTCAAGGAGGGTTAGGAAAGCAGAGGACATAGAGCATCATCCTGGAGTTGGCAAGGACAGAAGGTAGAATCCAGCAGGAAAAGGATTGATTACCAAACCCTGGAGACCTGTGCAGAAAAGGATGTTTAATGAACTCAGCATTGTGTCCAAGACACAGCCGGTCCATTGATGACCCCGCAGGGAGGCAGGCAGCCAGTTCCACAGGCAGCATCCTCTCTCTCCTGCCTTTGGTCTAGGCAGGGCCAGGAAGTTCTGAGACTCAATTCTGTGTTCGTCAGTCTTCTCAGACATCTGCATAGGAGGAGAGGGAGCAAATTGGGAAGGGGAACTTGGAAGATATTTATTTAACTCAGTACCCATGCAAAGGTAAATGGAGGGAATGGAATCTGCTTGGTGGGAGATTACTATGTCTTCAGACAAGGAATAAAGGAGAATATACAGAAAGGGGGGTGACCCACAATGCATTTTGTTCAGAATACAATTTTTGAAGTGTGTGTGTGTGTGTATGTGTGTGTGTGTGTGTGTGACCAATTCATAGCTATCTTCTAGAAGATCTACATTCAGCTATATAGAATATGAGCTATACCATCAGTTTATACAGGTGAGGGGTGAAATTCTGGTGGCAGATGACACCAGTGGAGGAGTAGATGATTGGAAGAGATGACAAGACTGGAGAGATCCAGTTTATAAAGACTTGGCAGCAAAAGCCACTGAGAAGTAGACAGGGAGTCCTAAACCCGTTTGAATTGCCTTTTCCAATGTGCCTGGAGTCTTGGATTCTCAAAGGACAAATACAGGGCCACCAATGGAAGCTTCAGCTGAGACGTTAAAGACCAAAGGCTGGCTGCTGGTCCTGAGAATAGAACCTCCAGCTATGACCTTTCCTCTTCCAGCTTCCTTACCTTTCAGAGATGGTGTTCTTTGACCACATCCTACCCCTTGGGGTGTTTTTGAGGATAAATGAGATAATGTCTGTGAAGCCCCTGGAGAGGAAGCATTGATGCAGATAAGCACACCCCACACCCGCTGGTATTTTTAGCTGAAGAGTGCATTTAGCAATTCCTGGAGCTTTGAAAAGGAAAGAGAAAAGGGTGGAAGGGGGGGCAGGGAATCTGTGCCCTACAAGAATATTGTTTTTTTTCGAGAAATCCCTCCCACCCCAAGTGTAAGAATCCACGTCAAAGGAAACAAACAGCATGTATAGATAAAACAGGAAGGTGATAGGTTTGCTTGCAACCAAGACAAGGATATGCCAAAGGGCTCAGTGCCTGCTGCTTGCTCCCTGTTAAGGGGCCGGGGTCCAGTGGTTGGCTCCTCTGCTGATAATGAAACAAAGGTTAAGTAACTCTGTGTTCTGTGCAGAATGGCAGGAAACATCTTCATCACCCATGACTCCTCAAGAAATTATGAGTTTGATGGAGGGGACAATAAGGGAGGTGCATTTCCTGCCAAGATCCCCAAAATGGTGCTTACTCTCCATACTGGCCAAAGAACTGGCATGTTGATCCAACCCAAGCATGACCGAATGACCATAGGGAAAGGCCTGCCCTTCAGTCCAGATCTGCCTCATAAGCACAAAGCCCTCCAGAAGCAATAACAGGAATCTTGGAATGATAACTTACTTGGAGAAAGGTCTTGATAGAGCTCAACCCACAGTTTTATTTGTGTTCTTCTTTCTCATTCTATACTGAAAGTATTTCTCTCTCATTCCATGCAATATAACTGTGCCTGTTTGCACTTGACAAGCAAAGAAATTTACCTGCTCTGCTTTAGGCTCTGAGTTGTGTGTGTGTGTGTGTGTGTGTGTGTGTGTGTGTGTGTGTGTGTGTGTGTGTGTGTGTGTGTGCTGGAATTTGAACTCAGAGGTTTGAGTTGTGTGTGTGTGTGTGTGTGTGTGCTGGAATTTGAACTCAGAACTTTGGGCTTTTGCTTGGCTTTCTTGCTCAAAGCGGGAACTATACCATTTGAGACACACCTTCACTTCTGGTTTTTTTTTTTTTTAATGTTTTTGATAAGTAATTGGAGATAAGAGGCTCATGAATTTATTTCCTTAAACTGGCTATGGACTGTGATTCTCAGATCTCAGTCTTCCTAGTAGCTAGGATAACAGTCACAAGCCACTGTGCCTGATCAATTTTAACATTTTATATTCATTGTTTATAAGCTGACATTTAGGTATTATTGGTGTCTTTTTACATCTGAGTCAACTCAGGAAGTTAGTTGTCTAATGTTGAATAGTAATAGTCTCACGTCTGAGTTCAAATTCTGTCTCTCTATACAAACAGAATGGTATGGAAGAATAATTTAACCTTTCCAAATTTAGCTCCTTTCTTAACAATTTGGAGGAAATCACTTCCATAGTAGGATTAGTATGAAAGTTAAAAAACACAGTATAATTATAACATGTTTGCCAAATTGCTTTGCTCCACGCATCAAAGATGATCCAGAGCAAATTCAATAGGTGCATATAATTTTTTTAAACTTTTTATTTTTTGTTTGTTTTTTTTTGCCAGTCCTAGGGCTTGAACTCATGGCCTGAGCACTGTCCCTGGCTTCTTTTTGCTCAAGGCACTCTACCACTTGAGCCACAGTGCCACTTCCAGCTTTTTCTATATATGTGGTGCTGAGGAATTGAACCCAGGGCTTCATGCATACGAGGCAAGCACTCTGCCACTAGGCCATAATCACAGCTCTGGGGAGCATATAATTTTATTTCCACCTTGATCATCTTGCTGGGTTTTATTTTCTTAGAGCAGATGGAGTGTGCACTCTGTAGACACTGGCAGAGATCTCTTAAACCATTTAGATGGTGAAAGATGAATTTCTAGTTTGTAACAAAATAATAGAATGTACTTTGAGAGCAGTGAAATTCCCATCCCATCACCCAGGCATCTCAGGTTAAGTGGTTTCCTATCAGACCAACAATCTCTTGCAAGATAAAAGATTTGAGTCCCAATTTCTTTAGAAAAAGGAAAGATTATAATCACATGGAGTTATAAAACATTGGATTTACCAAGGACCCACGTATATTAGAAATAAATGAGGTAGCTTGGAGCCAGTTCCCTCTATTCCAGATCATATGGCCTGCATAGGATAGAACCAGGATGAGAATGAAGGCTTCTCCCACTTTACTATAGGCTCCTCTTTGTACTTAACATCTAGGTTTTCCCTCTTACCTTATTCAGGACTCTACTGAAAGAGTAAAAAGGGTATATAAGAGTTCCTTGCTACCAAAAATACTCTACAATATTTGCATCCTGCAGGAACAATGGTAAATCTAGAAGTATTGTCATCAGTTCTTAAATCTCTGGCCACTTCCCCTATTTCTTTTGTCAATAAGTTCTGATAATGTAGACAGAAAATTCATGTGCAGTGACAGAATGAAGAATTACAGCTCCATTTTATATGTCAGCTTTTCCTATGTCCCCAGTTATGGTCTTCAATTTTAGGGATAATTAAATATTTCAGTTGCTATCAAGTGCAAGTGGTTGCATTGCCAATGAGAAAGCTCTGGTGGGGATCGCTTAGACAAACTGACAGGGTTTTTTTTTCCCAACAGGACAGAAAGGTGTTGGTGGTGGGAAGTGAGTTGTTATCCTGGGAGACACATCAATTATGTCCCTGACAATCTAAAATGGCAGTGGAGACAGGGCTTTCTCTATGCTCAGAATATTGCCTCCTTGTATTGTGTATCCAGCAATAAAGGATACGCTTCATGTTGGAAACATAGAGGAAAGTCAATATGCTTCCTTGGAACCCAGGCTTGAGTACTCCATTTATACAAAGGTTGACAATGATGGAGTACAAACAAAATTTTGAAATACAAAGGAAAGACATCTATTCCTTGCATTTGACTGCCCTGTGTAACTGGACTCTCCCTTTTTGTGGGCCCTCACTGCTTTATTGAGAGCGGAGGGAATGATCAGCCTATGAAGTGAAAAGGTTAAATGAGTTTCATCATCTTCTTGCTAAAATGACAGTACTGTCAATATCAAGTTTCATTCTGATGGTAAATGTCATTAGAAGAAGGGCCAGCAGCATACGCATCAGCCATTTGCAGAGTACACCGAAGGGACCAGCATGAGGAGAAGGGTCAAGGAAATGGTGTCTGTGGTCTCTGGGAACAGTCTCTGTCTACACAAGGGTGACTGAGGGTTTATGCTGTCCCCCACAACTTCTGTCACATGAATTTATGCCAATCCAAATGTATGCCATCTACCACAAGGAAAGCAGTGGGCAAAGCCAGTGTGAGACTCCGAATTCTTGCTGTTGCTAGTGCCATCGTGGCTCATTTCTTCAGACTCCATGTGTATTTATTTATTTTTTCTACAAAATGGTTGCCCAACAAATGGGTCTGGCTTTTTTTTTTTTTTTAGGGAAAAGACAGTTAAAGCTTAAGATAGCCCAATTTCATATTGAGAACACAATAAACTTAGATTGAACGCAATTGGCTTCCTTCCTTTCTTTTTTTTTTTTTTGGCCAGTCCTGGGGCTTGGACTCAGGGCCTGAGCACCGTCCCTGGCTTCCTTCTGCTCAAGGCTAGCACTCTGCCACTTGAGCCACAGCGCCACTTCTGGCCATTTTATGTATATGTGGTGCTGGGGAATCGAACCCAGGGCCTCATGAATATGAGGCAGGCACTCTTGCCACTAGGCCATATCCCCAGCCCCATGCTTCCTTCCTTTCAACTTTGCTTCTGAAAATTTTTTCTACAGGCCTCTCCACTACTCTGTTACTGTGAAAAAAAAAAAGAGATGGACAAACCTCAGGCCTCATAGTACAGCAGAATCTGTATTCTAGCAAAATCCTCAATGATTTCTAGCAATGTTGCTCCCTGTCCCTGTGCTGTAGCTGATGGTTTTCACCAGGTAAATAGTAGTGACTTTGTGTCTTCATTGTAAGGCTGATAAACAGAAAAAAGTAGAAAACACAATGTCTGTTTACATCCTTTTCTAGAGAAGGAAAATATAGCTTTAATAATAACACTGATAAAGCTGGAGGCCAGTGTCTCATGCCTGTAATCCTAGTAACTCAGGAAGCTGAGAATGAGGATTACAACTTGAAGTCTACTTGAGTAGGAAAGTTCACAAGACCCTATCTCCAATTAACCACCAAAAAAGCGAAAGTAGCATGGTGGCTCAAGTGGTAGAGTATCAGCCTTGAGCAAAAAAGCTAAGGGACAGTGCCTAGGCCCTGAGTTCAAGCACTAGTACCAACACACACACACACACACACACACACACACACACACACACACTGATCAATCTACTTCTACTTTCAAATGTTATTTTTTATGTGTCAATATAAGCAGTCCAGTTCCTGTAAGAGATTTTGCCTTCTAGAAAGGATGGATTATATTTCAGTCATTCTATTATACCATTATACCCTCCCTCTTCAAACACTAGTCATAGCTTCTATTTTATATTTCAGTGACTATATCTTTAATGTCAGTTTTCTCTGCTAATGAAGACATGGTATGAGAAAAACACCATTCCTATCGGACCCTGTTGGAATTGGCCAAACAGATATGTGTAAGTATGACATGCATTTAGGACTTATAAACATTTATTTAATCAAGCCAAGTCTTGCTATTCTACTTTGAGAAACTCAATGAATCTTTGACTAATTTTTTTAATTTGTTACACAAATCATTTTGAACTTTCTCTTGCTATGGAAAAGATGTAATTGTCATTTCTCCAAGCCAGAAACTCTGTTTCAAGCCCTGAGAATGATCAGAGTTCTTTTTTTTTCCTTTCAAAACTACCCTCCGCAAAGAAAACTGTATGGTGTCCACCCATCAGCCACATTGCTTTTCCCTCAAACTTCTGCCATGAAACAAATAATTCATCTCCACTTTTTGCTTCTATGTTGGCACAGAAGCTGTTTGTCTTGCTCATGGGACCGCTGTGGTGTGTGTGTGTGTGTGTGTGTGTGTTGCTCAGTATTTTGTGGTGTCTCTTCAGCCGCCTTTACCATTCTGTGGGCGTTTTCTCAAACTGCTGTGGAACCACGGAGCCTCTATCAGGCATTGCTATTTGTGCAATTCTCTGCAAAAATGCCTTCAAGTTTTACCTTGCCGGCTCCACTTGGGGACAACCACAATGGTGAAAAGGCACTAAGGGCTGACGCATGCACTTTGCCTCCCTGACGCCTGCCCGATAAGATCAAACAGTAGGGTTACAACAGTGTGACAAACTCAGGGAGGTGAAAGGGGGTGAGCAGAAGCCTCTGCTACCATTCTTCTATTGAAGTACCCCACTCCCTGTACCCTACTTCCAAGAAGGGCTTCCCCTAGTGGGGAAAGGCATGGTGGAGTTTCCAAAGGATTCTGCAGGTGCATTTTTGGCACAGAAATAGGCCTAAAAATGTCCTAGCTTTCTTCCTTTGTCTTGTCACTGGTTATATCTTTCCATTCTTGGTTATCTTACTCCTGCAACAAAATGACTTTAATGTGAGCATTTCTACTCAGACAATTCTGCCTATAGCAAGGATCTTAGTCCCTATTTCTTCCCATTACTTCTCTGCTTCTTCAGCACTGGGGATGGTGAGGGCAATGTCCTAGAATGTCCCCATCCAAGCCAAGGTCAGGAGGATGCTAGACCCACAGCCCAGCCAGTCCAAGTTGGTGGGAAAGTAGAGGTGGTGGTATTTCATTCAGGTTCCCCTGCTTTTTCTTTGGTGCCTAATGATAACTTCCAATACAGATAAGAAATGGAACCCTTGATTGGCATCAGCTTAGTCGTCTTCTTGTGGACAAGGATTATCAGAACCTAATATTTATTATAAAAGTTGTAGTCACCACATTCAACTGGTACATGGGCTGATAGAGTCACACAGGTGTTACGAGTCTCCCTAATGAGTAGCCTGTGATAATCATTTGAATGTAGTAGATGCTGTGGACTCTTGAGCTGGTCCTACATGGAAGGTGGTTTGGAGCCCTTATGTTCAGTGTTTGGTTTGTTTTTACAAATGAAAAGATAGAGATAAGGAGAAGAGAATTTCCTGGATTAGATCTACACAGTGATCAACAACACAACTGAGAAAAGAAAGGTGCTGTGGCAAGGGAAGTATTAGTAATATTAATTTCTGTAACTCTCTGTGTGACAGCAATTGTTTATTCTGACTTTTTCACAGGATTCTGAATATCTACCATGTTTCAGGTTCCTTTATGTTTTTCTCTGTGTAGGTACTGGGTCTTGACCTCAGGGCTTAAGTGCTGTCTGTCCTTTAGCATTTTTTGCTACAGGCTTGTGCTCTACCACTTGAGCCACAGCTCCATTTGTGACTTTTTGTTGGTTAATTGGTGATAAGAGTCTTATGGACTTTCCTACCCAAACTGTGACCCGCTAATCTCAGCCTCCTTATTACCAAGGATTTCAGGAATGAACTACAGTACCATCTTGGTTCCTTCACTTTTAATGAGGTGTTGCTAAGAGTTTTCTAGGTGGGGAGTTTAGGGCTCTGGGTTACTTTCCCAAACTCAATAGGCAAATAAGGAGTGGAGTTGACATAGGAACATATCAAGTATGACCTTCTCAGTAACATGAATACTAGGCAGTTCAGGCTCTCAGCACTGTGAGAGTTCATCCTGGCTCAGGGCTGCTGGCTGTCCCAGCTTTCCAGTCTCAGAGTGGATTGTTCTTTTCTCAGAATCTGTTTGGGCTGGAAAGTGGCAGCCATTGCTTGCAAAGGTACAAGGCCTCACTTCTGTCTGCTACTATCGTCCATCCACTGTGGTCCATCCATTCACCTCTCCTCAGCTTTCATCTCACTCTTTGGTCAGATTCCCCGTTGGTGATTTTTATTTCACACTGCTTTGGTTCTTAGATTTAGGGAAATAGCAGAGGCCCATGAAATTTCCCACTCAGTAATCACATATGTCCTCCTCGCCCATCATCCAAGTTCCATACAAACTCAACCACCCATGGAGCAGCCCCAATGACAGCAAGGATGAAATTAAGGGCTCTCAAACAATGGAGCAGAGTGCTCTAGTTTTCAAAAGAGAAATGCTGGAAGTTTGATAGACGCATGATATTGCTGAGGGTTTTGTGTCTCAGGCCCAGTATTGGTGAACTGGGGATCTTTATGGAAGCGGAATGCCTGCCTATAGTGTTGCTCCTTCTATGAAGAGCATTGTAGAGATGGAGACCTCCCACTCTTGCATTATTTTCTGGGTGTTCTTTCCTTCCACACTGCCTTGGCCTCTCTGGGTCAGCTGTCATTGGCCTGTTTCCCTTTATTCAAGTTGGGCTAGTGATACTTTGTTGGGACTGTGTAATGTGGCTTTTGAATCCCAATGATCACTGTTTGACTACTATTTTTAAAGCATTATTAACTATTAGTTCTTCCAGTCCTGAGTAACAAGCAAGTGGTCTCCAAACTCCAGGATCTCTATGTCCAGAGTTCCAGAAGTCTCTATTGCAAGGTTCTGAGGTTCTTCAGGGAGAGTTTTGCTTGAAGAATAGGTCAGATTGATGGATCAGAAGGAATAAGAAGAAACTCAGGGAGGTGAAAGGGGGTGAGCAGAAGCCTCTGCTACCATTCTTCTATTGAAGTACCCCGCTCCCTGTACCCTACTTCCAAGAAGGCTTCCCTAGTGGGGAAAGGCATGGTGGAGTTTCCAAAGGATTCTGCAGGTGCAGAAATAAAGCCTTTCCTCGCCCCCACCATCTTCTCTGAACTTCTAACGTATTCTGTCACAGCTTCCTTTTCTTCAGTACACAGTAAACAGTGGTACAGAAACCATTCACACAGAAATCAAAGAGCACACAGTCACTTCTATTTCTTGAGTTGCCTCTTTCCCCTCAACTATGCTCTCTCCGAGAGAAACTGGCAAAGTTGAACTTTCTTATTGTTCTCTTTCTTCCCCTCCCCCCCACCCCCCAATTGGCCATGGAGTTTGAACTCAGGGCCTGAACACTGTCCCTGAGCTCTATTTTGCTCAAGGCTAGCACTCTACCGCTTTGAGCCACAGCACCGCTTCCATCTAGTTTTCTGGTAGTTGGTGATAAGATTTTCACCAAGTTTCTTGCCTGAGCTGGTTGGATTCTCAGATATCAGCCTCCTGAGTAGTTAAGATTACAGGTGTGAGCCACCTGCACTTGGCTAGGGAGCTTCTCTTGTGCCAAAATAAGCAATATATATATATATATATATATATATATATTTATATATATATTTTTTTTTTTGCCAATTGTGGGGCTTGAACTCAGGGCCTGAGGACTGTCCCTGGCTTCTTTTTGCTCAAGGCTACCAGGCTAGCACTCTACCACTTGAGCCACAGTGCCACTTCCTGCCTTTTCTGTATTTGTGGTGCTGAGGAATTGAACCCAGGGCTTCATGCATTCTAGGTAAGCACTCTACCGCTAAGCCACATTCCCAGCCCCAGTACCATATCTTTTAATGAAACATTTTGAACAGCAGTACAGGGGTTATTCCTGAGGTGAGTAGTCATTTCAGATCACATGGGTTTCATTTGTTCAGTCACAGAAATTGAAAGCTGCGGAAGCCCTTTGAGCCTTTGTCTTCCAACTCCACCATTTGTTAAGCAGTACACTGAAGCTTTAACTTTGGCTCTGTGCCTTCCAAGTTCCCAGCCTGACATGCCCACCACAGCAGCCTATTCCTTACTTTTTATTGAGCGTAGCATTGGGACAAGAAGGCTTTACAGCCCGATGTTCTTGTCACCTTCTCTCGCCTGTTGTTCTAGTATTCAGTTACAAATCTGACTCTGACCCTTGCTGAAGGGGTCATTGAAAGTGACCTAGGGTAAAAAGAGAAGTAAGCTTGGTTATGACCCAATCAGTCCATGGTTACTAAATTTCCTAGGACTGAAACCTTTTTTTATTTATTTAATTTTTTTACAAAGT
This sequence comes from Perognathus longimembris pacificus, assembly GCF_023159225.1. Lineage (NCBI taxonomy): Eukaryota > Metazoa > Chordata > Mammalia > Rodentia > Heteromyidae > Perognathus > Perognathus longimembris. The sequence continues at coordinate 105,455,685 of NC_063163.1, forward strand.
GGAGAAGTGGATGGAGAGCCAGAGTCATAGAGAGGCAATCCAGAGAAAAGGGCAAGTACTGGACAGTACCATTAATTCTCGGGTACATAGGATCCCAGCAAGGTCATGTAGAGCTCAGAAACCCAGCCAGCATGATGTGGTAGAGCAGTGAGGACATGAGAAAGTGTTGGTGCAGGAATTCTCCCAGTCTTTATCCTACCCCTGACTGTAAGAGGCAGGAGGAAAGGGGACAGCGTGAAAATCAAGTATTAGGCCTGTCTGAAAGAAATTAGAAGGGTTTGAATTTTCGAATATGTTTAAAAGGTGGCATCATGCTCATTTCAGTCAAGAAATATGTCTTTCTTGGTGGTGGTGTATTTGTGTGGATTTATATTTTTTTATTAAATTCTTCTTAGACTGACAAAAAGTTGCAAAGTTAAAATTTGGTATATCTTCCCCTTATGAAAATACGCTTTCCTAAGATATGCTTAGGAAAATTTTAAGTCATTCAAGATTACTTTAACAATTTTGAAGCATATAATTCAGTTTAGTATAATAAAGTTGTATTATTGTGTAGTCATCACCATGAAACATCTCCGTATTCCCAAATTGAAACTCTTTTCACATTAACAGTTAACTCCCTGTACTTCCCTCTTAGTCCCTGGAAAGTTCTATTCTGTGTTCAATTTATATACATTTAGCTATGTTTGCTTCTCTCTCATGAATTATGCAATATTTGTTTTATTTATTTATTTATTTATTTATTTATTGTCAAACTGATATACAGAGCGGTTACAGTTTCATATGTTAGGCTTTGGATACATTTCTTGTACTGTTCTATTTTTTTGGGGGGGGTCTGGCTTATTGCACTTAGCAAAATGTTGTCAAAGATCTTTAGATTGTAGCGTGTATTCAAATTTAATTCTGTTTCAAAGGCTAGATCATATTCTATCCTAGGTGTATATTATAGTTTATTCTTTTTCATGTGTCAGTGGACACTTAGATTCCTTCTACCTTCTGGCTCGTGTAAATAATGTTGCCATGAGCATGGGTGTGCAAACATCTATTCGAGTCCTTGCCATCAACTCTTCTGGATACAGAGTAGTTTCTGTTGACTTCTTACACAGACAGCACAATATTCATAAGTGACAGACTTATTCAGATTCTACCAAATTTTCTGCTAAAATATTGTCTTATAATAATACTCCAGGAAATTCTGGTGAGTGAATAAAAATTTTGAAAAACATCAATGTGTGTGCATGCATATTTGTGATAAGAGTCTCACAGCCTTTCCTGCCCTGACTGACCTCAAACTGTGGTTCTCAGATCTCAGCGTCCTGAGTAGCTGGGATTATAGGCATATGTAACTGGCAACTGACCATGTGTATATATTTTTTTGTTCTTTTTGAACAGGACTTTTGGGGAGAACACAAATGGCTTGAAATCTTTCTGGAGTGTCCTAGGGAAAAGAGGCTTCATTCCCCAGGTTAGAACTTTCCAGATGGCTAGTGACAAAGGAGACATTGACCAATGTGTCTGGAATCTCAGCAGAGTCAGTAACACAGGGAAGCTCTGAGAGGAACTTGAGCTGGAGGTGTGCTCTGTTATTGTCTTTGTAGTATTGCAGAACAGAAATCAAATCCTATAGGTGACATCTACCATCTAGTGTCACTGAGTAAAGGCCAGAAAAATGGACTTAGTGTGGGTGAGATTTGTGTTCAATGTAAGCAAGGTTGAATATGAATATCCCAGTGTTTTCTTTCCTAGGTGAAAAAGAAATCTACTGTAGTTTCCAATATCCCTCCTGCTGGTTTTATTTCTTCCTTTATTCATCACCTCACTTTATGAAGAGCCACATTGATTCCTGAGCCTTACTGGCTAAGGATAATGAAGAAGTTGCATGACTAGTAGTTGCTCTACCTCAAGACACATGCAATCTGGTACAAGAGCACCTGGGAGCCATAGTCATTGGTGTTTGGGAATTACTTTTGCAAGAAATAAGAACAGATTTGATTAAAACATGAGAGTTTTATGGTTCTTTTACAGCAGTATTAGGCTCAAAGAAAACATCATGAGGGCACTTTCGGAAGAAAACAGCCCACCTACCCTCTGACAGCAACATAGGGAAGAAAGTGCAAAGTCTCTAAACAAGTGAAGCGGTTAGCTCACTGACCCAGACTTGTGGAATTGGAGCATCCTTTCTCCTCAGTCTCACCATGGGAAAGATTTGAGAGCAAATGTAAACTGATCCCTTAGGGACATCTTTATGATACTATGAACAAGAGACATGGAGATGTGCTTTTCAGGGTAGAAGGATGTGAAACTAAAAGCAGAAACCCAAGCTACTCAAAGGAAGTGTTAAAGAAGGGGGAATTTAGAGAGAGAGAGAACCTGGGCTGAAATTTGGTTTGGGTTCTATTTAATCTCAGTGACCCGGGAAAAGCCCTAGAGGGCCCTTAACTATGTGAGAGGCAATCATGACCTCAGTATGAACATCCTTATATCTTCTCAAAGAGGTGTCAATTCCTGGGGACCCCCTTGAGGCAGCCATGACTCATAAGGAAACTGGGCAGTTACTATAGTGTAGATCATCACATACCACTTCCTGAATGGCTCTGGGTTTCCCTAGAAGGCTCTTGTTCAAGTAAGGACCTATCAGAACCAGCACTGCTGCAGGCCAGTTGAAATGATAACCTCTTATTCAAAAGCATACAACACAGTATGCAAAGGGATAGCTAAGAGATATGAAGAAAGGAAACCAGAAGAACTTATACCTTTCTTCCTCCCTCTCCCCCATCTGTGTGTGTGTGTGTGTGTGTACACACATACTTAGACACATAGACATATCCATATATACCATTTCCTTATTACCAGTTCCATACAATGTGTAAAGCAAAAATAGTCATGAAGTAGGATACATAAGAACTTCTAGAAGGTAGAGGGTGGTGGTAGTAGTGGTAATGGTGGTTGAACTCAGGACTGGAACTCAGAGTCTAGCTGCTGTCTCTGAGCTGTTCTGCTCAAGGCTAGCACTCTACCACTTTGAGCCACAGTTCCACTTCCGGTTTTCTGGTGATTAACTGGAGATAAGAGTCCCATGGCTTTCCTGATTCGCCTGGCTTCAAACCATGATCCTCAGATCTCGGACTCCTGAATAGCTAGGGTTACAGGCATGAGCCACTGGCACCTGACTGCCAAAGTTTTATGTGTTATGGGATAACAGGTATTAGATGAGGCCTAATGTGACCTTGTGATTGTATTAGTTTAGGAAATGCTGAGTAAAAACATATTCATACTTTTATTGTTGGATTTCATAGAATTTTTAGTAAACTATTGTAAATCTTTTCCCAAACTTTGAAGGCCACTAAATATATTTAGTGGAAAGCATTTTTGTAGTAGAGACCTGTGGAATACCCTTTGGGAGACAGTTATCTAGGCTGATGTAGTAAGCACTGCCTGGGCTTCCTGGCAGGGAGGCAATTAGACAAACATAATAGGTTAAAGCTTTTCATTAGATAGACTAAAACCCATTATATTATCATTTCTTTAGACTCTAAGTGATGAGTGAAATTTTGGATTGGTTATAGAATCATGGAGGTGAGGCCATGGGACCAAGTAATAAATTATCTTTAATAATAGAGGATTGAAATGCAAAATAATACATATGATTATATATGATATATACTATATATAATATATTGCATATATTACATATTATATATGTGCTATATATGTACCACATATACACACACTATCAAATATTGGATACAAATCAGGATATAAGCTGCACAACTAACTTGGGTAAAAATGCTCTGTATTGAAGGATTGGGAGATGGTTCCAATCTGGGTTGGTTCCTGATAATTTTGTTTGATAAAAACCATTAAGTTCAGAATAATTTGATCTCCTTGAATACTACATCAATTTTCTGTGGCTTCGCTAGGAATGTAAATTTCACAACTTATATTTCAAGTCTGCAGCAGGACCTATAAGGTATCTTCTGATTGAAGTTTTTCCACAAGCTTCAGGTATGCATATGACAAATCTTGGGTAGCCTGTCATGTAGTTGAAAGGCTCCTTCCTTCACTTGAATTAAAAGTTCCCTATCTCCTTCTAAGGTGGAACCCAAGGGATTTCAATCTTCTCAAGTTGATTCCTGGGATTTCTTGGTGCTAGAGCCAGATTGTAGAGTCTGGTCCAATGAGAGGCTGAATAGAACCAGGCATTAGGTCAGGGAGGAGAGCAGTCTTTAATTGTTTTTACTTTTGGATGGCAGCTGTCTTAGAAAGTAAAGAAATGCGGAATCTCTATATCGCAGTTACCTTATCTCCATGATGTCATTACTCCTTATTAGCACAGGCAAACTGGAGACAGTTATGGTTAAAGTCCTGATAAGGGGGAAATGATCACTTTCAGTCTCATCTAGCACATCTGTTGTAAGATGATGAACACAGAAGATGTAATATTAAGTAATCAGTAACATTGATCTCTAAGTAGAGATATAAAGGTTGTTTCTCCTGTCTCTCCCATCATTCCACACCAAAATAACACACACACACACACACACACACACACACACACACACACACGAGTTCCTTTTACCTGAGCGTCTATTGGCATCTATTATGGATATAAAATGTTTCCCTTTATCACGGTATTTACCACACTTGATGTTGAAATTAACTGTTCACTTGTTATCCTCTTCAGCTAACCATAAACCTCTCAAAGATAAGGTGACCCTTCTCTCCGGCCATGCATCATCTCAGCCACAGGCCAGTAGTTGGTAATCAACTTTCTCTCCTGCCTGAATAGCGCGTAGTGTTCTCCTTTACAGGCTACCTACTTAAAAACCTAACATATATGGTGCTGTGACTCGGGAAGGGCTTAAGAGTCAGGACAGGCAGAATTCCCCTCTATTTTTCTCCTTTTTCTGGGAGTATCCCCAGTCCTGATGGCCCTTTTTCCATGAACCGAACTGCTGCAAGATGCCACGTGGGACTTTTCACCAATACCATTGCTGGCCTCCATATTCATGTCCATGTCCACACCACTTCTCTACCCTGGTGAGTGCAACTGCTGCTGCTCCGGTGCTCTGCCGCCCCGTCCGCCGCTTCTGCCTGGTAAGCTCTCATCCACTCACCAGGCGCCTCCCTCCTGTGCTTTTTGGGTTTTGCATCACAGTCACATCCAAGCCGGGACACTGCTAGCACGCCTCTTGACAGTGCAATGAGGCCTGCTCGAAATACTCGCACAGATACAGTTTTGCCCTTGCAATGGTAAATGGTCAGAAGTCACTTATATTCAGGCTCTCTCTCTCTCTTTCTCTCTTTTCCTCTCTTTCTCTTTCTCTCCCTCTCTCATCTGCCTGCTTGCTTGCTTACTTTATAAAACTCCAAGTCATACCATCCTGATAATGTGCCTTGCTAACAAAGCTGCCTCTTTTCATGGGCCTTTGAAACTGAGGCTCGACCACCAATGTGCTTTGTCAGTAAAGATATCTAAAAGTTCTTTTCTCTAGCATTGACCACGGGGTGGATATTGGGTTTAACAGGCACCAGCTCAGGCGCCATTATGCCATGCCATGTGTTCTCTCTTAGTGTGTTTGTGTCTTCCTGCCCCCCACCCAACATGGCATCCCACTGGAGTTTATCAAAATATGGTTTCTTCATTTTATAATCTGAAAATTTTTGTTTGCTAGCAAAATTGTTTTTCTAACCGACCACATGATTCTAAAATATTGAGCAAAACTGTCATTTACCATTAGAATTCCAAAAGAGTCTACAGCCGAAATTCATTTTTGTGCGCTGTAAAACCTATGTGCACAGTCTCTGTGTGTTCCATGTGTGTATGTCTGTGTAAACATCATTTATTAGTGAAGTCTCAGAAAAGGGAATTGAAACAGTGTAGGAAGAAGATGGTATGGGTATGTCTTAAATTCATACAAAACAAAGTTTTTTAAATTGGTGTATAATTGTTGGCTGTGACTTAAACACTGATGTAAAACCAGAATGTCGTTCTTTATATGTCCATCTAGCTATAAATCTGTGCTAAAACTCATCACATCTACGAAGTTTTGTCATTGCAGAATTCTGGCAAATATTTGTTGGTCTAGTCTTGACAAGGTTGAAGGTAAGCTCTAGTCTAGTCCTCTTGGTCTCCTTGTTGCTTTAATTGGAAATAAAAATTGGCTTTTGTGGCAAAGACTCCTTGGATTGCAGTTTGAAGCCAGCCCCGGCAGGACATCTCTCTTAAACTCCATCTCCCAAATAACCAGCAAAGAGCCAGGCTGGAAGCATGGCTCAAGAGACTTATCTCTAAGCAGCCAAATGCTGGAAGTAGAGCTGTGGCTCAAGGTAGAGTACTAACCTTGAGCAGAAGTACTCAGGGGCAGAGCCCAGGCCCTGAGTTGAAACTCCTGTGAATGCCAACTGGGGTGAGCCATCCCAGCAACAAGCACCTAGACCCCTGGGACTCAGCCAGTTCGGGGAACAAGGATCATGGAGAGTAGTAAGAGGAGAATGATGTCACATCTTAAATGGAGTCACTTTATCTCACCCTTTCAAAATTAATCAGAGCCGGGGGATCAAGAGATAGTAGCTTGTCCATCTAATGTCCATGCCTGAGTATAAGAACTAACCAAGTCATCCAATTTTTTATTTTGTGCCCTAAACCCTTCATTTGGCCTTAATATATATTTTTTGTCCATCCCTTGCCTCATGAGACTTCATCCAAGGATTCAAGGACTGGCATCCAACACCAAGGGACCCTGCTGCTTGCTTTCTACAGGAGGGGGCCACATTTCTGCCTTTTACCCCTAATGTCGATGCCCCTTGCCAGCAGACAGCAGCCAGAGAGAGTCTTCGTCCTTTTTCATAACTATTAAAAGGCTGGAATGTTAGGTCAGTCCCCGCAGGGCTCCATGTAGATGCCCCCACCTCATTAAGTCTCCACCCAGTTACCTGGGTAACCAGCAGACCTAGAGGCAGTTACCTCCCCTTTCCCCTGAGGTCACATCCTAATCCACCAGGCCACACCTCACTGCCTCTGCCCTAGATAAGGCAGGGTTGGATAGTGGGGGTCGCCCCTTCTCTCCGGCCACAGGCCAGCAGTTTGGTAATAAACTTTCTCTCCTGCCTGAAAAAAAAAAAAGATAAGGTGAATATTCTCTTCTTAAAATCCCATCAACTGGGTGAGGTGGGAGAAGATTCACTCAGTGTATTAGACTTGTCATCTCTAGATTAATGCTACCAAATTATGCTGTGCCTACTGGTAAATTTGGATATTTAAAAAAAAATTTAAGCTGCTGAAAAACAACAACAAGCAGTCCATCCAAAGCAATGCTTTGATTCCAATCAAAATGGACATAACATCTCTAATGAACCTATGTATATTATTCAGGACAGAAATAATATTGAAACTTTAAGAAGACTAGCATAACTTGAAGACAAATTAGGTAAGTCTCATTTGTGAGTGAAAACTTGAAATGAGGGAAGTGACACTGTTCAAAAAGAAATGCACTAATAACTGTGTAACTGCAACCTCTCTGTACATAACCTTTACAACAACAAAATAAATAATTAAAAAATACAACAACAAACAACAAAATCCCAAATAGCATTCATATATCAGATAATAGAAAAGTAAGTCATTATTTTACCATACAACTTAAGACACTGACTCCAATCATTTTTACCTAAATTGTCTCATATCTGGAAAAGGAATTGATTAATAAAAGCTTTTTGTGCAACTGTAGGAGTGGCCCAAATGGTAGAGCAACAGCTTTGAGCAACATAATCAGCTTTGAGCAAAAAAATCTAAGCAAGAGCACAAAATTCTGAGTTCAAGCCCCAGTAACAACACACACACATACACACACACACACACACACACACACACACTTTATGCATAGGGAATTTATTTTCTAACATCTTCATTCCTTATACACAAATATCATAATCTTGGTCAAAAAGTATTAAAAAGACTGAGCTTTCTATAATCTATAACCTACTCATTTTTCAAAACAGTATTTTCAAACATTAGACAATTGTATGCTAGAAATTGTGTTCTAGACTCCAGTAGAAATCGTAACACAAGTCACACATACAATTTAAAATTCTCTAGTAGTCTCATTTTAAAATGTCAAAGGAAATGAGTAAAATCTATTTTAACAACGTAATTGTATTTAACTTAACCTCACCCAAACATTTTTATTACAATATGCAATGAACATTACATTTTTGTGACACGAGATTTCATTCATTTTTTTTTTTTACATTTTTCTTTGGAATCCAGGGTGCAATTCATCCTTGTAACATGCCTCAGTTCAGAAAAAAAATCACCTGTATTTAACCTAACACCACCAAAATGTTTTTATTACAATATGCAACCAGTACTATTACATTTTTGTGAGATAATAGATATAATTTTTTTACCTTATTATTTGGAATCCAGGGTACAATTTATCCTCGTAGCACATCTCAGTTTGTACTAATCAACACTGAATACACAATAATCATACGTGGCCAGTATTTACCAATGGTCTCAATAGCTCATCATCTCAGAGATGTACTTTGCTTTTAATGACATGTGTGATTTTGTTCAGAAGATATGGGCATCCTGGTTCACGGGTATTGTAGAGATGAGGTGAGTTCCAGAATTTAAAAACAAATATTTGTTAAATTACTAATGCTTTCTAAGCTTTGTTCTAGGCACTGGAAAGATAATGAACAAACGAATCAATTATTTCTTCCTTTACAGAGCTAACATTCTATTATGGGAAATGGGCAATAAAGTAGACAAACAAACTGAATGGAGTCTATGTTAAATAGTTAGAAATACTAAGCAGAAAATTTAAGAAGTCAAGAAGAATAGAGAATGTTGAGACAGGAGCTCAAATTTTAGAAACAGTTTCCAATAGCCTTCTGACTATGAAAGTGAAGTTTGGTCCATGATCCTCTAATTGGCACTATTTCATGAAAACAATAGTCATCCATAACTTTGCTTTTGTATTTTGCATAAAGAAAGTTGTTGAAGTGTATAGATTAATCTATTTTTTTAATGCAAGGCTGATAATGGGCTTAGAATTGTCAATGTTAAATGCTGGAAGTTAAACACTGAAGAGTTAACAAACACAATCTCTGCATTCCTAGGACCTGCCTACAGGGTGGGCATTCAGTATTTGAAATTGTAAACATGTGTTGCTTAATGAGATTTTGGTCAGTGATGGACTGCACATATGAAGGTAGTCATATGAGATGATATCACTTATCTTGGTTTGTTAGTATAGTCTACAATGTTTGCGCAACAAGACGTTGGTCCAACGATGCCTTTATCAGAATACATTCACATCATTAAGTGCCACATGGCTATAATTACAGACAGAAATCTCTCCCATGACTTCATATAGTAAAAGACTCAAACTAGATTGGAACTGGATGGAGGCAGAGATGTCTTATTTTTCATGTCAACACTGACAGGGGCACTGGATTAACATTTCAGGAGAAAGGGTAAATGTGTACAAAGTTCTATGTGCAATGCTTCTAATAACTTAAGAGACAAATCACAACCGCTTCTGCTCCACCAAAATGAGACTGTGCTTTTGGGTAGGATCTACAAAGACTTGCTTGTAAGGTCGTGTTAAAACTTGGGCTTTCTCCTAAGAGCAGTGGAAAGCCACCAAAGCTGGTGTATTTCTGCTGAATATTTCAGGTTCTACAATAAGTCCGCAGAAAAGATTCTGCCTCAAGGTTAGAATCTAGGCTTCACAAGCTAAGACAACTATTTCTGTGGCATGAGAGAATCCACAGGCTTCTAAGCTACCATAATTCTGAGGTGAAGCTAACAGAAAAGAGATGGTGAGATAACTTTGTTCAACAGTCTTTGTAGAGAAATATGTTCATGAACAGATATTGGAGATCATTCTATTCATAGAAATGAAAGACTATTTACAATTTATATATCAGTCTTGTGTATTGATTTGCTTTGCAGGTTTCCTATATTTTTAAGAGACTAGAGTGCAGGGAAAAATCATCAATTGGTATCTCTAAGTTTCAAAAGATTCCTTTGGATTTGTAGGTATGTTGATCAACATTGTTTTTATTTTACATCTGTATAGGTCACATCCACTGGTAAAACTTAATTTCATTCTAAGACACTTGATGAGGAATAATCCAATACTTCCTTACAGCCAGCAGATAAAAGGACAGACGTTGAAAAATGCTTACATTAAGACTCCCCTTGACCTTTTCCCTGCTTGCAAATAACCAGAAAACCATGCAGAGGAATTCCTAGTAACTTAATGATGGAAAGTCTCTTATTCAAGAAAATTCATTGGCAACATTAACAGTGGCGATGGCCAAAATTGTTGAATTGTAACTATGGCCAAACTTTGAATGTGTAACCTCCACAATAACCTTACAATTCTGGCAGGGTTATCATTTCTACTTTATAAATGAGCTAGGACAACTTGCTTAGAATTAGAGCATTATGAGCTGGGAGTCTTGGCAATGGGACTCATGCTACTGCCCCTCATTGTCCTATTAGTGCTATTCCTTTCTACCATGGGAACAAAGGGGAGACATCCTTCATGGAGGCTCATGATAAGGGTCACTTTCCATGTGAAATTCTGATGAGTGGATGGCTTGAGTAACCCTGGCCACAAAACTCAAAATTTCACTTTCCAGGTTTTCTTTGGATTGAGCCCCACAGGAAGATAGTTCACTGCATTATCTTGCTCATTGGCTGATACCCAGTCCCAAAGGCCACTTGGGTACACCTACACCTTGCTGAGAGATGTTCTAAGGACTGCAGTGAGCAAAGATTAAGTATCACCTGGAAGGACAGAGCATTCATCCTTGAGAGCACTAAACTTCTTTTCTTTCATCTACTTGTTAGTTTTATAAGATAATATGTACAGACTTTGCCTCCAAACTAAATTCCAGATTACTTTGTTTGAAAGTCTAGGCCCACAGGGTGCTCATTTCAGAATATAAAAATGGAAGAATCACTCTGGAAGTTCCCTTTGGTGTGTGGTGATAGGAAAGAAGATATTGGATTTGATCAACCAGAGCAATTAACTGAAAATTAACTGAGACAGAGTCTCACTGAAAACAGACTGCCAAGGGTTCAATTTTACCTCCTCCCTCTCTTAGGAAGGACTTTAAATGATTCCAAAAGACTGAATTTAGATGTAAAATACTTACATGTTATCAGAAAGTGGGCCAAGGCAGACAAAGTTATAGCCCCTGTAACTAGCACTGTTGGGGAGGGGGAGATGTCTGGAGACCAATCAGATCAAAGTAAGGGGAGGTGTTTCTGACCTGCTCAGATAGCCTGGGTTGAACTTCTAACCTCAGCCTGCCCAAGACATGAAAGTCATTGCAGCTGTTCCAAGGCCAGAGCCAAGTGCTAATGCTGAGTCCTGGGAGCAAGGGAAACTTTGTATCACGAATGCCACCTCCTTTTTCTAAACACTCATTAAACAGACCCATTCACTTAACCATCCATCTGTCACTCTGGAGACAGGGAGATCAAACAAATATTTATAAGAGCCTTGCTCTTACCTACAGGGAGTGTCCGTTGATACTTGGCTCTTTCCCCTCATCCCACTTCTGCTCCTCTTACTTACATGGATTTGCTTGACCAGAAGTTTTTTATACTTGATTCTCTGCCACCGGCCACAATAGGGAGATGCATTACTTACTAACACAAAAGGCCTTGTCACTAAGTCCATGCTCAGTTGCGCAAGCTACAGGCCACAACCTTACGGATGTTCATACAATTACAGATACATGGTAGAGAGACAGACAGAGATACAGAGGGCCAGATGCAGAAAAAACAGGAGAAACACAGAGAGAAGGAACAGAGACAGATGGACTCTGTGTTTTCTTTTTTCCTTGCTGGGGAATTGCTCTAGGTGGTGGAGGACCATGTTGATTTACCCTATTGAGGGGACAAGGAAATGCAACTCTTTCCCTCCATCTCTCCCCATTCTAGGCCTGAAAGGGTGTTCTTTTGAATCAGAGTCACATGAAGTCATCAAAAAACCTCCAGTTGATTGAAATGGAAATTAGAAGAAATTACAAGTTTGTAAGAGCTGAGGGCAGTTTTCATTTGGATGCTGGGCAGTGAGAAACAGGAAAAGTCCTGTTTAGGCAAAGGAAAGGAAAAGGGCTTGCATGAAGAGCACGGCAGTTCATTGCTCTGGGACTTCATTCCAAACCTGTATTTAACCTAAAGCATTTCACTCTGTCAGCTCCTCTGTCACTACAGGCTTTTCTCCCAACAGCCAAGGTCTCTGTCTATCTCTACATGTCGCTCACTACTGAGTTGGGGATTAGTTGTGACATCCAGGGCAATCAGGGGAACAAGATACCCAAAAGAGCTAAGGATAGGGTGTTAAAGCTCAAAGAAATTCCTAAAAATGCGCTCTACTTTCCTTACTCATTTTTACTGTTTTTAGAGCATTTGTAAGCCAAACCTATTAAAAAAATTGCTTCTATTCCTACTCAAGTCTTCAAACATATGTTGGATTCCTGACTTTACCAGTGAAATTGCTGGGCCTTCGTTCTACTTAGCTCCCAAGGAAGACAAAGGCAAATGCTAATGGCTTGGTTTTGAGGTGTTCAGTTCTGCAAACCAGATATGAGTATTCTTGTCCCTGGTTGAAAATGAAATCCCTGGGGACCAATGTATCTTTGTATAGATTTGTTCCCTCACCTGTTTGTCCAACAAACATTTACTAATTGTCTTCTCTGGGCCAGGAACCAGTTCAAGCTAGAGTCTCCAGCTAGAGCCATAAATAAAATGAGGTTGTCTGCACCATTTGTTTCATGCGTAGCTCACATTCACTTATTTTGCAGCTCAGTCTCCTTTTTCTCATTCCAGGCATCTTTGACAGATACTGCCTAGAATTTCTGGACAAACTTTACTTCATAATCTACATTTTTAATGGGGAAGGTTTCATATCCAACCTTAATTTCAATGCACCTGTGTTCTACCAAGTTCCATACCCACTTGTTTATACTATCCCCCCCCCCCCCCACCCAAGGGATTGTCTTGCCCTTCGTTGTTTCTTCAGTTACAAAGATAAGTGAAATGAAGCTCCAAGTCTGAAATCCCTGGTCATGCTCATGCTCCTTAATCCACTATGTTATGAATTATTTTATCTCTGATTAGTTTTTCTGGAATTATTATTTTATCTGGAAAGTAAGAAATTGTTTTCAGTCATTAAACTGTAAATACCCTGAGAGCAAGAACCATCAAGAAATCTTTCTTCAGAGAGGGGTGGGAGAATATCACGGACCCTCAGGCTTGGCAGGTGATGCAGGAGGTCAAGCAGTGGCATTGGAGGTAACTACATTTTTTTGCAGAGGTTCTGGGTAGGGCAGTGGTTAGGTAAGATACATGGGGTGAATGCTAAGTTGCTTGGAGGCTTTTCCAGTGTTGTGATTCGATGACTTTTGTCATTCAGAGTAATACCTTCAGAAAGGTCTAGAAACCCCAAAGTAATCTCCACTGAAAGCTTTCATGGTACTTATTTGGAAATCAGAATCTCACAGAGTTTTCCTGCCCGGGCTGGCTTTGAACAGTCATCCTCAGCTCTCATCCTCCAGAGTAGTGAGAATTACAAGCCTGAGCCACCAGCACTGGGCTCATATGGTTCCTTTTATTTGCCCTGGCATCTCTTATCATTAGGTTAAATCATTTCCAGGATTGCAAATCTTCTATCTGGCTCCAGAGGATTCAGGCTGTAATTCTTTGAGGATTCAACCCAAACACCATATCTTCTACAAAGCTTTTCCTAACCTTGTAAAGTCTACTGGTGCCTCTGCTCTCTGTTGTACTCTTTATCATAATGCACCTTAGCTTTCTATTCATTTATGTCCCCCTAGTGGACTGTAATCTCCTTGGTTTCCTTCTCTCTACTTCTCCAGAGCTAGACTATTTCCTGCATACAGAAGATGCTCAAAGTGTCCACTGAATTAGTATTTAAATAACTGAAACTTGATGTATGAGCAATCGGATGCCAGAAATCATCAGTTCTACTCAATTTAAACCCAGATGGTTCCTATGGCCACCCTCCACTTGTACTGGAAGTCTTTTGAGGAAGGGGTGAGGACAGAAAGCAACAGAGAGAGACCCACAGACAGAGGGAGAGAATGAGAGATAAAGAAAAGGTGGAGGAAGAAGCCTGTCAATCTTCATGGGTCAAGATAAAATTTTCATGTTTTATTCACAATGGCTTTTGAGTACACAGGCTTCAGTTTATACTTCACTGGGTGGAGGATGGGGGTACAAATATCAGTGCAAAAATACAGATCATCATATGAGGAAAGTGCAAGATTATAAACACTAATTTTTACAGCCCAGATTCCACACATGGGAAATGTGGGCAGCTTTCTGCATGGTATGGTTTTACCTGAGTTTTGTCAGCAATGGAGTGATTGTTTCAGTCTCTACAAAGAAAGCCACTCTTTTCCATCTAAGACTGTCTCCGTGATGAACACTGATGACTTGAAAAGATGAATTCTCATCTCTAGAGAAAGGCATCTGGAAGCAATTTGCATAATTCAGAAAGACATATTTTGATGTCCAGAAATATTAGGGCTGAAGTACTAAAAGAAGGTAGACAAGGCTCCAGCATGAAACTCCATGTAGTATGAATGAGCACAAAGTTTCAGGTGTCCATTTGGGAAAAAAGAGACAAAGTGGATGACAATGAGATGTCTACAGCTCAGTTTTATATTAGAACAGTGTCTTGCTTACCCCTAACATAGGCTCTTAATGTTAGGGTACATTTTATTTGGTATGCACAAGACATCACAAAGTATCTTGCTTTTTTTCTTTCCTGTTTTCTTGTGAAGATGTGAAGCTCTCTTTCTTCAGGGTGTGTCTCACTGCCACAATGTGGAAGTGTCACATTCTGATGGCACCTTTGAAAACAAAGTGAAGCTTTGTGGCTACTCCTATCTTCTTCTATTCTGCTTGAAGTCAACAAAACTCAGAGACTCAATGTTATGCAGAGAAAGTTAGAGTCAAGGAGAAGAATATGTATTGGCTGAGATTATAAGCATAATGTGGTGACACGTTTTATTTTCCACAAGTATATGAGCAGCTCTGCTAAGCCTCATTCTGTGAAATGTTTTATGTCTTCTTCTTCCTTTGGCTGCCTTCTTTTGGAGGGAGTGTCTATGAAAATGTTTCCCTTTGGGGCAAAAATAATGGTCAGATAGGATGCCATGTCCTTGTAATTAATGAAAACAAATAATCAAAGCAGGGCACTTGATAAAGAGAACATTCTTCCTGTGAGGACATCTGGGTTGATTATCTTCATTGTTAGTTTTACTTAATCAAACGCAGTAGCTTCTGCTACATGTCTATTTGGTCATCTTATGCCAAACTCAAGCTGAGAATTCAAGGGAAACATTTCCATCCAGCTGTTCACCTTATGGTCATTGTCACATCTGCAGATTTAAAAATGCTGGTCCCTGGGGCTGGGAATGTGGCTTAGTGGTAGAGTGTTTGCCTAGCATGCATGAAGCCCTGGGTTTGATTCCTCAGTACCACATAAACAGAAAAAGCCAAAAGTGGCACTGTGGCTCAAGTGGTAGAGTGCTAGCCTTGAGCAAAAAAGAAGCCAGGGACAGCGCTCAGGCCCTGAGTCCAAGCCCCAGGACTGGCAAAAAAGAAAAAAAAAATGCTGGTCTCCATCTATCACTGATCTTTGAACAGAACCTACTAGAAAACCAAGAAATATTGCTTCTGAGAAAAGATAAACTCTAATGAGAAGAATGAACAGTGAGCCTTTTCTATCTTAAACTGGCCACAACACACTCCGATGAAAAGTTGAATAACTCTACCAAACAACAAAAACAAAAAAAAAAGTGAAAAATGCTTCCAGGTATGTAAGGTACTTTCATATGTATTTCCTCACTAGATTTTTCTAGTCTTGTCAGTGAGAGCTTCCCTCCATTTCAGAAGTGAGAAAACATGGGTCTGTAAAAGTGAAGTAGCTACGTGATATTGAGGGGACTAAGTGGAGATCAAAACTTGAGAGCTCGGGGCTGGGGATATAGCCTAGTGGCAAGAGTGCCTGCCTCGGATACGCGAGGCCCTAGGTTCGATTCCCCAGCACCACATATACAGAAAACGGCCAGAAGCAGCACTGTGGCTCAAGTGGCAGAGTGCTAGCCTTGAGCGGGAAGAAGCCAGGGACAGTGCTCAGGCCCTGAGTCCAAGGCCCAGGACTGGCCAAAAAAAAAAAAAAACAAAACTTGAGAGCTCATTATAAACCTTAACTTTTACTTTCTTTTTTGTTTGTTCTTTTGTTTGTCTGGTACTAGGGATTACACCAAAGGCCCCGCACATGGAAGCCAAGTTTTCTCCCACTGAGAGGCATGCTCAGGCCCAGATTGTGTTTCTTTTAACTCTTACCAACAAGGGAGGCCAAGGTAGGTGGGTCATTGAAATATTTATCATGATTCACATTGGATCTCCAGACCAGGCAACAAACAAAACACAAAGAAAACAAGCAAACAACAACCAAAAAACACACTAATGATCAAACCATCCTCAAGCCAAACTATCCTGAAAAAACCCCACAAGAAATTGTATTTTTGTTATAGGAAGCAAGTGTAGATGGAGACATGGTTGGTTTCACATCATGGTATTAATGAATACTGGACTCCCTTGATGGGCTTTCCCAGTTTCCTAGTGTCCCAAAGATCTGGGACACTAATTAATCAGATTCAAAGTCCAGGGGTTTATCTGTCCTTTATCACCACTTCTGCTGACTGCTGATTTAAAGATGTGAATCCACTCAATTATCTAACAGTTAAGAAGAAGGAAATTTAGATTTCAGTGTCACAGAGATAGAAGCCCAAGACAATTCCTGAGTATGAGTGGCAGTGAATTAGACAGATAGCATCTTCCACTTGAGAAAGAATTTAAGGTCCAGTCTAATCTTCCTCCTCATACACAAATGCTTCCACAGCAGGCCTGACAAATAGTCCCCTGCTCTGAGCTTCAGGGCTGGGACTTTTACTACAATCTTTCCACTGTTGCTCAAAGGTCTCTTTGTTAGAATGCCTTGCATTATAGAATCAGATTCACCTTTCGGACCTAGTTCTGTTCTCAGAAGCCTGAAAGATTGTGGTTACATGTGCACTTGCTAATTTCTTAGTAATTTTTTCCATGTTCACTACTTGGTTTTGTAGATGTTTCTCCAGACAATCATTTGTTTGGATGCTATTATCCCCCTTCATTTTTTTGGTGAAATAGATCCTATTTTTCCTTATGTCCTCTGAGCTGATATTAAACGAAGTCTAATATTTTTATTGGTCATGAGTTTCACACTTCTAAGACCTGTGGGGTGGTGGTAATGGAGTTTACCAAATGAGAACTGGTTTCTTCATGTAATTTACCTCAGAAGCCATGCTACCAAATGTACCTGGAACAGAAATCATTGTCAACATCACTCAATCGCCACCACCAGGAACAATTTTGTTTTTTTTTTGGCCAGTCCTGGGCCTTGGACTCAGGGCCTGAGCACCATCCCTGGCTTCTTCCCGCTCAAGGCTAGCACTCTGCCACCTGAGCCACAGCGCCACTTCTGGCCGTTTTCCATATATGTGGTGCTGGGGAATCGAGCTGAGAGCTTCATGTGTAGGAGGCAAGTATTCTTGCCACTAGGCCATATTCCCAGCCCCTCAGCAAGCTTTTTGTCCATCTAGTATTGTGTCTCATAAAATACCAAGAAAACAAAAGTAAGTTAGAGACTAGATTACCAGAGAGTTTAACAAATAGCTTCTGAAGGAGATGGAGTGACATTTACAAAGTTGGTAGAAGCCATCAATCAGTCAAAGCAACTTCTTAAAAAAAAATTGTGGCTGTGCTGTGCTTAACCAAGCCACACCTGTTTTTAGAAACCACGGAGAGCTCTGAGATAAACAGAGATGCCAGGTCTGACAGTTTCCAAGACAACCAGATACAGATCATCATCACACATGTAAGTGACAGAAAGAGGCACTGAGGACAAACAATAGGCCTGGTTTCTTCAGCTATGGAACAGGGGCATAGCAGGCAAAGCTGACTTTGTTTTGGGAGTCCTTCCATGGCAAGTCGCAACACCTAGCATTTGACTGTCCTGGGCTTGGGAAGCCTTGCTATTGAGACAATAATGAAGGATCCAGAGCCCATCCCTCCTTAGACCTCTCTGATCCAATGTGGACTTCAAAATGGGTTTCTGGAGAAAATGAGATCAATATGCAGCTCCTCTCTCTGTTCCAGTTTTCTCACCCACAAAAATAAAGAAAGGAAGGAAGAAAGAAAGAGAGAAAGCAAGCAAACAGGATGCTGAGATCTGACAATTGCTGTTTAAAGCCAGCCTAGGCAAGAAAGTCAAAGAGACTTTTAGTTCCAACGAATCAGCAAAAAGCAAAACTAGAGTAGTGGTTCAAATAAAAGTGATAGAGAGCTAGTCTTGAGTAAAGGAGCTAAATGACAAAGGAACAGTGTGAAGGCCTTGAGTTGAAGTCTCAGTGCTGGGATCACACACAGACACACACACACACACAGACACACAGACACACACACACACACAGACACACACCCACAACCAGAACATGCAAAGTGTTTATATGGGTAGAGGGCAAGAGACTTGGTGATAAGCCAGTGAACTGAATGTCTAGATACCTTATCTAGTTTAACTCCCTTGCGTTGGTAAGATTTTAGTTGAGAACCATTCTATGAGAAAAATATAAATGTCCTTCTTCCTGGGTATCTGATCTATCTAGACTATATTTCTATCTGTAAACAATATCATCTTTTCTCATTTTGAGATTTCCAAATCTGCCACAAAATAAATCCATGATCATATTATATAGAATGTTTGTAGAAGTATAGAACAAATGATGAACTGGAGTAACTACTCAGCTATTGCTTTCAAATGATTACATTTTGAGTGGTTGATATCTCTGTCTTCTGTTTTTTAATCTTTAAATAATTGAAAGTAATTGTACAAAGGAGACATTATTTAAAAAACAATTTATGGGGCTGGGGATATAGCCTAGTGGCAAGAGTGCCTGCCTCGGATACACGAGGCCCTAGGTTCGATTCCCCAGCACCACATATACAGAAAACGGCCAGAAGCGGCGCTGTGGCTCAAGTGGCAGAGTGCTAGCCTTGAGCGGGAAGAAGCCAGGGACAGTGCTCAGGCCCCGAGTCCAAGGCCCAGGACTGGCCAAAAAAAAAAAAAAAAAAAAAAAAACAATTTATGACTACATGTCGATCAATGTCACAGCTTTCAACATTCTCACCCATAATTCCTCTACCCATCCCTTCTCTTACTCTTCTTAATTGTAGGTTAGACATTGAATTCTTGATTGCATTTTCTCCATCTTCTCGTTTTCATTTCAATATTCCTTTCCCCTGGACTTTACTCTTTTCAGGTATCCACTTCCGTGTGTTTGTTTTGCTGAACTATGATTTTGAGTTTCCAAGGAATTACACAATTTGTAATTTCTCTTGAATCTACTGTATTTCCATTAATACATTTATATATACTTGCATACCACCAAATGTGTTTACTTCTAAGTTTATAAGCTAAATCTAGCTTCCACATATAAGGAAAAATATACATCTTTTTTATCTTGGGGTCTTGCTAACTTCATTTAACATTTTTCCATACCTTTCCATTGCTTAACAAATGGCACAGTATCATTCTTTCTAATGATTGAGTAAAATTTCACTGTGTATAGAATACCATATTTTCTTGATCCATTTGTCCATTGAGGAGTACCTGGGCTGCATACTTTGGCTATGGTAAATAGTACTGTAATGAACATGATTTTACTGTATCTTGGTTTGTGATCTTTTGGACAAATACTGAGGAGTGGAATTACTGGAACATAGGATAGTTCTATATTTAATTTTTTGAGGCGCCTCCATACTGCTTTCTACAGAGGTTGAACAAGCTCATATTTCTTTTTTTTCCTCAAATTTTTATTATCAAACTGATGTACAGAGAGGTTAAGTATCATACAAGCTCATATTTCTTACTGCCTGGATTCTGAGCTCCTTGACTTCGTGGGTTCAACCTTATTCCTCACTGACATTCCTATTCTATCTGATCTCCATTGTTCATACTCAAAAAGTAGTCCTTGAATTGAGTCATTGTACTTTGAAGAAGTGCATTGCTAAGATATTGCAGCTGGCCTAAAATCATGTGACTTGGGAAATTAGAACATAGACTCTACAGATGTGCTAATATATGACATAAGGCACTTTGAAAAAGTAAAAAAGGAACATCAATGTTAATGACAAGTATTGGTTTATCAATCTTAATTATGCATCATCATCACGAAACTAATTTACAGGATCCAGCTGTACAGATAGGCACTAATAGTCCTGGTTATGGTAAGAATTGTTCAGATGAGTGGGAGACAGACAACAGAATGTTCAGACCATTTCAGTGCTACTAAAATGGAATCAGCTTTCCATCAATGCATGTAGACATCCAAACACATTTCTACATAGTAGTCAAAACATATCCAAGAAAATAAAAAGAACAAAGAAAAAAACCAAGCCATATAATATATATAGACACATATATGTATATATGTATATCCTGTGAGTTGATGTTTCTCTTCCCATATCATAACACACATTGCTCATCTAGACTTACCTATATACATTTGTGCTTTTTAAAAATGAACTCATATTACTTGTGTCTTCTTGTAACTTGCTATTACAGTGGTCAGCGTAGCAATTATTTAAATATTCTTTATTTTTCATAGTAATTTATCATATCATTCTATGCATGAGTATTCCATTTTTTTAAACTAGTAATTATATCCCCTAGTAAGGACAGTGATGAAAACCCCTGGTTTTGTCCTTTCTCTCCACTGAGGACTTCCTGAAGAAAGACAGTACTCAGCAATGCTGAGGCCCAGTGCACTATCGAGATCATTTTCAGCCTCTTATGACCTTGGCAAGCATCTGAACCACTCTGTACCCCGATATCTTGCCCCAGTATTCTCAAAAGTGGATAATGGCAGCACTTAGCTCTTCGTGAATTGCTGTGAGGATTAAATTAGCAAATCCTCGAAAGTGATTGGAATAGAGCCCTTTCTGTATTGCCTGCTCTGGAAATGTTAACTGCTAGTATTGACATGATTCCTCAGTTCTGATGGGCTCTTGGCTGCACAGTGTGGTGTTGTGAAAGATCGTCATGACAGACTTGATGCTGTTTCACTCTGCCAGTGAAAGTCTAAGAATATTTACTGAAAGCTGTAATTCTAAACCCTGAAGGGCCCCGAGGCATTAGCAAAGACTGTGGGAAATTGGTGGAGGACACCAGAGAGACATTGCTTTCACTTACACCATTATTGCTTCACCAGCCTTTTCCCACCCATCAGTGCAAAACAAACCCACAGAATAATAAGAAACATGCACAGCAGTTGGGTCAAGAAAGCAGAGCAGAGCTGAAATCCACAACAGACCAGTTCATGCTCTTCAGCATGTACTGTGAGTTCTGTAGCTTGCCAGGCTCCTCCCCTCCCTCTGTGACTAAATAAGAAGGCTGGAGGCGTGTGAACACATGTGCATGCACAATTCCCACAACCACCCCTAGGAGAACCCACTTCTGAGCAAGGAGAGCTGGCATGAGAAGTCTCCTGACTCTGGGATCTGGATTAGGCACTGGTGTAGATACCTTTAATGCAGGGCCTGGAATGAAGTGTTACCTGGAGCTCAAAAAGGAGATGGGACAATGGATCAACTTAGATACCTACCCACCTACCTAGAGGCATATAATTTCTTTCTCAGCTCTCATACCATATTCCACATTAACCAGTATTTCCAGGTATGTTTAACAACATATTGTTCTTGAGTTGAGGGTGACCTTGGAAGATTAGCCACAGAGAAATCTGTAAATCATTGAAGTTCAAATCCCTTTTCTTAAGTGTTTGTCTTCTCTCTTCTCACCTGTATCTGGCTTCTTCCCTGATAATGAGACAAATTAATGTTCATTTTCAGTCAGAGTGATTGCCAAAGTAGTCAGGCCTAAATGATTGGGAAGGGCCAAGATTTCCAGAAAGAAAAGAGACAATAGCCTGCCCTCTCAACCCTAACCCGGAGTTCATCCAGGCACGTTTGCTCCTCTTAGTCAAGTTCCCACTTGAAAGTTAGAAATGAGAGTAGTCCCGTCACCATGGGGCATAGAGAACACAGGTCTTGGGTATGAGTTCTAACTCTGGACCTGGTGACCCCTGCTCTAGGCCAAGGAACCTCCTTAAGATTATCTTTAAGGTTGCTTTAAAGTTAGGGATATCTATGGCATCCACCAGAGACATTTATGGGGACAAGTGCTATCACAGATGCAGAAGCCACTGCTGCACACAAGAAAGTATAAAACAAATTTTAAGAGGTTTTCTTCCTGCTGGGCTCAGTGGCTCATGCCTGTGATTCAAGCTACTTGGGTGGCAGAGATTAAGAGGTTCAAGATTATGGCCAGCCCCCAAATCCTTTCTTTAATTCCTGCCTACATTGGCTGCTGCTCTGCCTGGTCGCTGACTCCCAGCAGGCAAGGAGCTCTGCCACTCCTGTCTCCTTCTCCCATGCTCATCTTTTACTTGTCTGATGACAATAAAGAGTTACCTGGAACCTAGGAAAAAAAAAAAAAAGAGGTTCAAGATTCACAGACAACATGGGCATGGTAGTAGGTCACTTGACATTCTAGTTTCGTCCCCTCCTCCCCCCACCCCAGGGGAAGTGAAGCATGAATAGGAGGATCATAGTCCAGAATGGCTAGCTCATAATGCAAGACCATATTAGAAAAATAACTAGTGGCTGGGCATTGATAGCTCACTCCTGAAATACTAGCTACTCAGGAGACTGAGTTCTGAGGATTGAGGTTCAAAGCCAGCCTAGGCAGGAAAGTCCTTGAGACTCTTATCTTCAATTAACCACAAGAAAACTGGAATTGGAGCTGTGTCTTACAGTGATAGAGTGCTAGCCTTGAGTGAAAGAGCACAGGGAGAGGGCCCAAACCTTGAGTTCAAGCCTCATGACAAACAATAAATTGACAGAAAGAGAGGGAGAGAGAAGGAGAGAGAGAGGGAGGGACAGAAATGATTAGTGCAGAAAGGCTACAGACATGCCTCAAAAGGTACAGACTTAGAAAAGTAAAGTCCTGACCTCAAACCCAAGTACTAACAAAACAAAACAAAGCATGATTTCTTATTCCTAATATCTTTCATTAAAATGTATAGATCCAAAAGACTAGAACCTTTTTTTTTAGAACATTCTATTTCATTGTAGCAAATTCAGAAGACAATGTCAGATGGTATATGCACAGATGGAGCACTGATGTGCAAAACATTGTGTAGTTTCATAACACAATACATTTAAAAGGCAACTGAACGTGTTGGTACTCCTATAAAAGTGCCCCTCTCACCACCTGAAAGTGCTACCATTTCTGCCTGACCTTTGTCCGGAAAGAATACTTCTAGCTTCAGGCCCATAATGTCATAGCTATCTTTCCTGAGTGTAAAGTAAACTGGCAAGGTCTGCAACCTAGTACATTTCCTGAGGCCCTGTTCTCTGCAAGGTTGTTTCACTAATCTCAGGAAACTTCCAATTTTTCTCAAATTTCCAGTTAGAAATGAAAAAAAAAAAAAAGGACTGGCCTGTCTCCCTTTTATATACTGGACGGCTTAAAATAATGAGGCATTATTTCAGCACCACCCTTCCTTCTTTCTTTGTTCTAAATATAGCACTCCGGGATCCCACCAGGTGCTAATTAATCTCCATTAGTCTCTTGAGAGACCTGCAAAGACCCCAGAATTGGGAAAAATGAGGCCACGGATGTTTAAGTAATCAGTATCAAGACTTACCCAAGGTCACCAAACAAGTAAAAAGGAAAAAATGGAACCCATGACCATCTGATCTGGTCTTCAGATCTAGTCTTCCCCCAGGAGACCCACTGCTGTATAAATCTTTGTGGGACCAACATTTGCCAGAGCAGATGTCTTATCAAGCTGCCTGCATAACAAGGCCCACCCTTGCCTATCTATTCCTATCTGCTTTTATTATGCAGTTGGGGCTCTAGCATGATAAGACCTCCCATATGGTACTTGTATTAACATTAAATAATGGCCATTGTATTGTGTATACTATCACCATAGAAATATTTACTTAGCTGAACACAGACACGGGGTCAGGCATGGTGATTGAAAACAAGCTAATCATAAAAACCATTCATGCTCACATCTATTTATAAAATCTGTTTCATTTGTGCCAGTTAAGTATAGGCTTTGTTCTAAACAAACACACGCAAACCTTCTGCACACCCAGAGACATGAAAGGCGCTCTCTCCTTCTCTCTCTGCAGAAAGCCAGGCTAGCAGAGCAACTCTGTGGGAGGTGGCTGGCCTGGGTCTGGGGCTCAGCTCAGCTTCTGCTTGTTCCTCCAAGGTTAGATAGGTTAGAACAGGGAGCCCTCCCTTGGTGTGTGGGTTCCTTTGGTTTCCCCCTGCACTGACATACTCTGCCTTCTTAGGGTATCTTGTTAACTTGCACGTACTCAAAAGCAACCAGAGGGATTTTCACTAACCCTGTGCTTTCCTGCGCTGATTTGCTTGGGATAGGAGCCTAGAGTAGCTATAGCTGGCATGAATGAGAAGTGTGTATGTGTGAGTGTGTGTGTGTGTGTGTGTGTGACAGAGAGAGAGAGAGAGAGAGAGAGAGAGAGAACATGGGGTAAGTACTGGGGCTTGAACTTAGGGCTTAGGTGTTGTACCTTAGCTTTTTCCCTTGAGCCATAGCTCCATAGTCAACTTCTTGGTTGTTAAATGGAAATAAGGTTCTCATGGATTTTCCTACTCAGGGTGGCTTTGAACCTCAATCCTCAGATACCAGCCTCCAGAAGAGCTAGGCTCACAGGCTGGAGCCCCTTTGCCCTACTGCAGGTTGCCTTTTGGTGTCCTTGAGTTACATTTTGATGAAGCCCAGTGATTTGAATGCATACTCCATAGTTGTATACAGCAAAGTGCCGCAGAATTTGACCCTCTTTCTTCAATTTTTGAATCCTGTGGCCTTCATAAAATGATGTAGTTGGGATTTTGATGGGTATTGCATTGAATTTTGTAAATTGCTTTGGATAGTGCTGTCATTTTCCTGATGTTAATTCTTCCAATCCAGGAGCATGGAAGGTCTTTCTATTTCCTTCAATGTATTTCAATTTCTTTTCCCCTGATTTTTAAAGTTTTCACAATAGAGGTCCTTCACATCTTGGATAAATTAATTCTTAGGTTTGTTTTTTTTAAGTTTTTGCAAATGGCGTTTCCTAATTTCAGTCTCGACCTTCTTATTGTTGGCATATGGAAAAGCGACTGATTTTTGTGGGTTGATTTTATATTTTGCTACTTTGCCAAAGTTTCAGATCAGCTGTAGTAACATGGGGGAAGAATCTACAGGGTTCTATAAACAGAGGTTCATGTCATCTGCAAAGAGGAATAGTTTTACCTCTTCTTTCCCTATTTGGATCCCCTTTACATTTTTTCTTGCCTGCATGCTCTTGCTAGGAATTCCAGTACTATATTAAAGAGGAGTGGAGAGAGTAGACATCCTTGTCTTGTTCTTGATTTTAGAGGAAATGGTTTTAGATTTTCACTTTTTAAAATTCTTTTTTGGATTTTTCACTTTTATAATGACAATAAAAATGCATGAAAAGAAAAAGAAAACAACAACCTCAGCAAAGAAAATGATGTAACTCCTTCAGGCTCCATTGTTTCATCTGGAACATGCCAATAGTAATAGCACGTGTTTATCCAGTTGATAGCAGGACACTGGTAATAATGGTAGCAATGGGTGTGTGGCCCTGCACTTAGTGTTGGCTGTGCTGCTATTTCCCAAGTTAATTGAGTTGGGTTGGATGTTTATCTCTTGTGAAGGCATTAGGAGATACCACTGGAAGATCTGGCATGTGGAGGAAAGAATAGAAATGACCTGAACTTGACAATCACCTGCAGCCATTCCTAGCCAAGGAGTTGAATAACTTCGGGCATATTTACTTTCTTCTCCACAAGAAATTCATACAATGTGATCTGGGAAATGGGATCATTCACTGACATTAGATAAGAAGCATTTGAGAGCAATCGAATTGTCTTCATTTACATTTATCTGAAAAGTATCATGCTGGTTTTGTGTGAGAAATACTGTTTTGGAGAAAAGCAGATAACGAGGTCCCAAGTAGTTAGAGTGGGAATAACTGGGCCAGACAGCTGTCTTTGTTATAGAACCCTCTATTAATGAAAACAAAAACCCCAAATCTTCCTAACTGTGAAACAGACAGGCTCAGAGTTGCTCTGATAAACAGAGGCTAAGGGTCTATGCCTATTTATTTTATTTTTTGTCTCCCTCATTCCTGTTCTTCAACTATGATGCTCTCTGAACAGATTCAAGATAAAGAAAGCAAGCTTGCCTTTGACTGTCTGCTTATCTCTTTGGCTCTATTCACATCTGTTTTGTTTGCCTCTTTCTCTTCCCTATGCCAGATTTTCAGCATCAGAATCTAAGTCTGACACTGTGGACCAATACTTTTCTCTTCAAGGCTTGGTTTCTCCATATATGAAGAGGAAGGGTTGGACTCTCCATCTGCAAGCCCTCTTCCAGCTGTGTAACTGAGTCTAATTAACTTAGCAGAAATAATAGCACCCATTTAGATCAACTATCTCATCATTCACCCTCCCTATACCCAAATAAACACTTGTAGTGTCTTAGAGACAGGCCAAACAATGGCAGCTTACTTTGAAGCTGTGTTTGTTGGGTAGAGTCCATTACTGTTTCTCTCTTTCCCTTCAACCTCTCTAAATGTCAGTTCTGTGGTCTAGTCATTGGACTGGCACATTTTTGTCTAGATGTGGCAATCTATGAAGAATGACATCTTTGGAGGCCCAGGGATGGGTGGAAAAGGCTTCTGAGATACAAGGACATGACAAAAAGGACACAGCCCCTTTCAGACTGTTTCTTTCCTACCATCTGTATGCCAGTGGGACCTGAGTTCCTGGCATTCTTGGCTGAGTACATACTTAAGAAATGTTTGTTCAATAAATGAATGAATGAATAGACCCTATCTCTGCTTTTCTTTCTCTCTGTCCCTCTGTCTCTCTCCCTCTCTCTCTCTGCCAGTCCTGGGGCTTTAATTCAGGGCCTGAGCCTTTTGCTCTTGAGCAACAGCACCACTTCTGGCTTTTTCTGTTTATGTGCTACTGAGGAATCGAACCCAGGGCTTCATGCATGCTAGACAAGCACTCTACTACCAGCACACTTCCCACCTTCTGTCTGTCTTTTTTTTTTTTTTTTGGCCAGTCCTGGGCCTTGGACTCAGGGCCTGAGCACTGTCCTTGGCTTCTTCCTGCTCAAGGCTAGCACTCTGCCACTTGAGCCACAGCGCCGCTTCTGGCCGTTTTCTGTATATGTGGTGCTGGGGAATCGAACCTAGGGCCTCCTGTATCCGAGGCAGGCACTCTTGCCACTAGGCTATATCCCCAGCCCTGTCTTTTTTTTTAAATTTACTTTATTTTCCCTCTAATCACCATTCTTCAGTGATCTCTGCTTGGAAAAGTAAAGTACATCATTTTGAACTGATTCATCTTTCATAAAGCTTGTGAATACATCAGTCAGCCACAGCTCCCAGCAGAGCAGGGCATTCTGGGGGCTTTATTCCCACTTCCTTTTTTGTTCCATGTTCTTGTTCTCACTCCTGTTTACCAGCTCATGCCCTCCCTGCCATAAGGGGTCAATGAAGGGCAATAGAACTTCAGCCAGGAGGCAGTCAGAGGAGCTTGTCTGGTGGCAATGTTCTAAGACAACCTGGCCTGCCTAGTGGGGACTTTGGGGATGAATCTATTCTGTCTCTGCTTCTCATGTACCAGGCTCTGAGTCTGACCTGCTTCCTCAGGCTTATGCCTAGCATTTCCATGGGTGCCTTTCTGATCAGTTCTGCCTAGGAGAACAATCTAATCTATAAACCTGTGGAGCTAGCTGTGTGGATACAAACTGGTTACATTAAAGATTGGGGTTCTGTTTATTGACAAGGTCATGACCTCTCCTGGTTATGACCCCCAAGGGACCCTGGCATGGAAATGGGATTTGTAACATAACACTAACAATAACACACTAGAGACAGCCGTGACAGGGCCCTCTTTCCCTACACACTGCAGCTGGCTGCTGAAGATGAAGACAGAGACAGGAACCTCTGCCATGGGGGAGGGAGCAAGCTCCCACACTCAGGGGGAACAGACAAAGGAGTAGGGGTGGGGAGAGGATGTGACTGAGCATCCCGGGGGCTTCTGGGGTCCCTATGCCGTATGGTTGGAGCATTTGCTCCAGCCTCCATGAGCCTTCATAGTCCCTGTATGTCTTGCCACTCTCTGGATGGAGATGTAATCTTTAGGAACCTTTCTCCCACCACCATGGACCCTCTCTACAGAAAGGAAATCTCTCCATCCTCTGCATCCAAATCCTTTGCTTCTGCATTCTTATTTTCCCCCCTTGTGGAGTTGGGAAGGGAATATGGTATGATCAGGAGAGAGAGAGAATACGGAAGTAACCCCCCCCCCCACACACACAAATTGTTCTCACATACTGAAGTCTGGGACAGAGCACTCCCATTGTTTCTACGTTTTCCCTATGGGGGAACTTGGGAGAAGTGATGATCCCAGTAGTCACACTCAGCCAACATTCATTTCCTGCCTACCTGAGAATGAGAAGTCCTGTGAACTCACAGGATGTGATTGATGCAGAACGAGTGTCCAAATGGCTGATGAGTATAGGGTTTTGAAGAGCTGGTATCATTCTCAGTTTTGGCATGTGGCCTCGATTTCACATCTCATCTTGCCAATAGGCAAGGAGCATCATAAGCACTCTAGAAAAGCCTGGAATTCACTATTCAGTGGTGATTTCCAGCGGAAATGGCTAGGAATCTTTTCTTCCCTCCATCATGCAGTCTGGCAAGGTCAATTTCCTTGAACTAAGATGTCATGAATGAGAATAGTGAACAGTCTCTTCTTGCTCTTAAATGCTTTCCTCCCTTTCAGAAATCCCTCAGTGCCTTGATTTCCAACAATCCTTTCTGATGCAACCGTTAACCAAGCCTGGTTGACCCTGAGATCCTTTCTGGTTACCAGCTTTTCTTATACCGTGCTCTTTTGGAGTTTATACTCTTGTTAAAGAAGATAACCAACTCAAGGCTGTATTTGAAAGACTAAACACTTCCAGAAGCTGAGTGTGGTATGATACCATTATGATACCACTTCCTCAGAAAGCAGAGATCAGGAAGATTGTGATCCAGGCCAGGCCAGTCAAAACAGTGCCAAGATTCCATCTCAACCAATAGACTGGGTGTGGAGGCACATTTTCTGTGATTCCGGCTACACAGAAGGCATAGAAAGTAGGATCGTGGTCCAATGGCACATGCTGGGAAAAACATAAGACTTCATCTGAAAAATAACTAAATCATAAAAAGACTGGAGACATAGTTCAAGTGGTAGAGTGCCTACCTTCACAAGTAAATACAAAGTCCTGAGTTTGGACCTCAGTACTGTACCATCAAATAAGTGCAAGAAGAAATGGTGGTCTTGAAATTGCAGAAAAACATTTAGTGCTCCATTGGCGGAGTGGTTGTAGAGTTTATCTGACCTTTTGAGGGAGTAGCTGGTATACCCAGGGTTGACAGAAAAAGCAAGGAGACATCATTCATAACAAATAGGATCAGAATTCATATGTGGTTACTGGGGAGACTTGGGGGCACTTAGATTTTGTGTATTCACTTGGGTACATGTATGAAAGAGTAGGTTACAATGAAATACATGATAGTTTCTCTTCAAAATAGCCTCCTTTCTGTGTCCATATAAACACATGTTCACCTCCACATTCATTCCAACCCTGAGCTAATCATGGGCCCACCAAGCCCATAACTTAGAGATGGTTTTCTCTCTGTACACCTGACCTTTACAAATCATCACCCTGCCTTATGCTTGAAACTGTTGCAGTTCATTGTTGCACATTAGTTCCTAAATATATTTTATGTTCCTCAAGAACCAACTTTTCTCTCGAGGGCTAGCTCTTCTGGAATGCTCTTATTCTATCTACCCTGACCTAATTGTTGGCAGGTGGAGACATGTGTGCCAATCATGCTGGCCACATGGGAACACCATCATGGCCTGTTAACCAGGGATTTTTAATTTTTTAAAGGAAGCCCAAGAGGAGAGTCCCAGATAATCAGCAAGAGACTTAGATATCATTTGCCTAATCTTTGCATGAAACATGTGTGATAGTTTCATAGTTGGGACATTTTCTGTTCTCACTCTTTCTGTGCTTTCTCTTTCCTTCATGCGAAAGCAGAGACAAAAGTTACCGGAAGTGGAAGAGTTCAAAGTCAGCATTCAGCACTTGACATTTGACAGTGTGATCTCCTCCCTCCCTTTCTATGTACCCTTACTTCACCGGCATGGGCACAGGCTTCATAGATAACCATATCAGACAGAAGAAATGAAGCTTGTTTCCTTCTAAATTTGCTTCCTCCTACACAGAACAGCTACTCACCCTGGGGTTGTATGCACTTTAGATTTCTCTCTGTCTTTTGACTATTAGGTAGTGGGTTAGATAGAGTCAAAGAGTTCATATGTTTTTTGAGACAGAGAGCATGGAACTTTTGAGGCAGAAAAGATTTAACAGAGAATGTCTTCTCACGTTCTCATTTTATAAAAAAGGGACCTAAGACCATGAGGAGTCCAATGAATGACCTAAAATCATTTAGATGCAGCAGGGCACCAGTGGCTCATGCCAATAACCCTAGCTAATTAGAAGGCTGAAACCGGAGGATCATGGTTTAAAGCCAGCCTGGAAAGGAAAGTCTGTAAGACTCTTGTCCCCAATTAACTCCCAGAAAACCTGGAAGTGGGGCTCTGAGCTAAATGGTAGAGCACCAACACTGAGCAAAAGAAGCTCAGGGACAGCACCTAGGTCCTAAGTTAAAGCCCCGGGACCTACACACACACACACACACACACACACACACACTACAAAGAGAGCCAGTATGAAAACCCAGAATTCTATTAATACCCAGTCTGGTATTCTTAACACAGAACTATATATTTCACGGGATGAACTTCCCCAGTATCCCAGTAGAGCACATTCTTCCATAAATTCATCGGGGAGCCTCAGGAAAGCCTTGTCCTCCAGCATCCTGTCTGGAAGGACATCTGGAAGGGCTGTTCCCTGTGCAACCTGGGGGCTGTGTGACAGGGAAACAGCTGGCTTCTGAGGCACGGGGTGCATGGCATTTCCAGGACTTGAATGTGGAGGCAGATCCCTGCTGCCCAGGGGAGCAACCTCAGGAAGGTCAATCGAGTTTAACTCTCCACTATAGGGTGACATGTGGCAGGGGAAAGGAAAACTGGAGTGGTTGGAGACAGAACCGGGTCCTAGGGAGAAAGAGTATACGATTGCTTACCATGATGGAGACTTTGAGGTTGTCCAAATAAGAGAGCCTAAAATACCCTTCAGAGGGGCAGAAATTCCACTAGGGAAATTCCTTACATTAGGTCTTAAAGGGATTTTAGAGCAGAATCAAAAGAAAGAAAGAGAGAGAGAGAAAAAGAAAGAAAGAAAGAAATAAAGAGAGAGACAGGAAAGAAGGAAGGAAAGGAAAGGAAAGGAAGGAAAGAAGGAAGGAAGGAAGAAAGGAAGGAAGGAAGGAAGGAAGGAAGGAAGGAAGGAAGGAAGGAAGGAAGGAGAAAGAGAGAAAAATGAAAATGACTCCAAAATACCAAATGGCAATACTGTACCAAGTGTTATTGTGACTGGAGAGGAAATGTGAAGGAGAAAAATGGGCAGAATCTCTCCATCTTGCCCCCCTGTTCCCTCTATCTTACAGCACACACATATGGACGTCCCTTACTCCATTTCTATCTCTTGACACTTGCACTGTCTGGTAGACCCACGGAGGGGAGGCGGGGTGTGTGTGCAAGGCTTGGTCCATCTGCCACCATTCGGCCAAATCAAGTCCCTCATCCAGAACACACAATCTCAGAAAAGGAGCCACTTTCCTCCCACACGTTGTTCTTCATTTCTAGGGCTTCCTGATCACCCGAGCTTCCACTAGGGATCAATGAGTCGGGCACACTGTCCATGTATACCAGGTTAGTGCTCTGGAACTCCTTCTCGAACCCCACCCTGAGCTTGTAGGACCGCTGCCCACTCGCTGGCTTGCCACTTGGCCTGCGTGCTTCTCGTCTTCCCCCCACCCCCTCTCCCCGCCACCGGGGAGATTTTTTCAGAAATTATTTTTAGAAATAGTAACCTCAGAATAAACACGGCACACCAGAGCTGGTGTTTTTTTTCTGGGGCAGCTGAGCAGAAGAGCATTTGTTTAAAAGGGAAAGGTGAACTGGACAACCTTGCTGACCCGCCCGCAGATTGCTGGGTTTTACTCCCTCTAGTGGCAAGATTTAAGAAGACACCTCACTGCTTTGATTCCGGCTAGGGAGGTTTGCTAGGGACAGAATTAGGCATAGTGCTCGATCTTCCTCCATAGATTTATTTCTAGTTTGATGAAGAGCCAGAAAAGATTTTCAACTCTGATTTTAGAGGCGTAATAGTGCATTAAACATGGCAGAGAGATTTATCTGCCCCCTTTTTTCTTATCTCTGGAAGGACGGATGACTAAACAGAACACTATTTTGAAAGCGAGGCTGTGGTGGAACTTTTGGATATCTTTGTTTAAATAAAATCTACTCCCCAGACGAAACCTGCTTGTGACAGAAGGCCTCCTCAGAGCACATTTTGTTCTTTGAGTGGACAAGCTAGAGAGGGACTTGGTGAATCTAAAGTTGGGAAAAACAGAACAAAACAAGGAAGATTTCTAATGGTAAGAACTGAAAGAGTCTTTGAAAGTTGTGATCATATTTTGTATTATCCTACTTTGTAGGGAATATGGGGTTCTAGCTTCAAAAGTGAAACAGAAGAAATATATTGGCTCTTGGTAGTCTTCAGAATGCCAGGATTCCCCCCAAGTACCTAAAAATCCTCTGACTGGGACAAAATTATGATTGAAAGATTCTTCATTGGCCTGAAGACTTTAGTTGTCTGGTCAGAAGGCTTATTATCCATGTGGAAAGTATTTTTGTGGATAATTATGTAGCCAGATTATAAATGACTAAATTTCTCTTACCACCTGGATGTGGCTTGCTAACATCCGAGGGACAGGGTAAAATGGAAAGGACTGTAAGTACAGAGAAGGATGTATGTATTTATCCATCATTAAATCATGCTCATACCATTTGGCCCGTTTTGAGTCAGACTTTGTGAATTATGGAACTGCATTCATTCATCAACAGAAGGCATTCCATTCACAAATGCTTCAGCTAAACTGACAATTGATTCATTATGGGGCCTTTTGCTGAAGGGCTGGGTGCTTTTCCATAGCAACAGACTCTTCTTTGATAGCTCTTTTTTCCCCCCATGTAGTCCCATTCATTATTTTTGTCTATTTTTGCTCATAGCTTATCTAATTCCTAGTAACTCCTAGTAGGGAGAACCACCATGATTGTTCCTCTGTGGTTCATGAATATTCAAATGATACCCTTTGTTCTATATGGTGGATGGCTACAGAAAGCATGTTGGTGTTGACTTTCCTGGTCTGCTTTTATTTCCTGCCATAGGAATGAAAGATACAGTTGGGCGATGGGGGCAATGAACCTTGTGGAGCATGAAGAGCCCACTGTTGCTGGACCTTGCATTTAGCAGCATCCTGAATTTCTGTAGAGAAGAGATTGCTGTTGAAAGTGAAAATGGCATTGAGAAGAGCAGTGACATGACCAAAGTCACAGTTTTAGAAGGTTTTTCTGATAGTGTTCTGTCTGTAGGATATTCGAAGAATATAAGGCAAAGCCACATGAGTTTTCTTCATGTGTTTACTATGCTGTTACAACTATCAAGGAAAGCCTGAACCAAGGCTAAGTAGTGACTAGGGAGTAGAAAACCAAAGCAAGGAGAACAACATTTAGGGAATTTTCAGGTTAGCATAACTGGGTTTCATGTATTTATTTTTGTCTTACAGTGGAGCCCATGGTCTGTGCACTCTAGCTAAGCTCTCTACTACCTAGTACAAGACAGGTAGAAAATTTAAAAAAAAATCTTTTTTTGCTATATTCAAATTAACACACCAACTTGTGCTTTTACACATTGTTTTAGACCTACAGAAAGTAAGGATTAAGGCCTGTCAGATTTCAAGGTCAAAGAACTTAAGCATAAAGAATCTCAGATTGCAAATAAGGGTCATTAGCTTCATCCTTGTTCCTGAGGGTGTTATACACGAATGTAGACTATTGACTGAATTAAAAAAAACAAAACAGACAAGTAAGCAAAAATATCTGAACTAAAGTTGTAGAGAGCAAGATCTGGCTTTCCTAATGGCACCCTAAAGGCTAGTAGATGATGAGCAGTTAAGAAAAGCATATAAAAGTGATAGTACAGCAATTGGTGCATGTACAATGTACTTGATAACTAAGTGCAGCGGTCCAAAATGGACATTGTATAAGAAAGCTCATTAACATAGAATATATAAAAGAATAAAATATGTAGGTAGTGATAGACACTACCATTGATGAAAGTATTCCTGTTCCATTAGGTAATCTATTTTGCTAACTTAGACAATGAAGGGATGGATCAAAGAGTTCATAACCAGCTCAGAAAGTCCAACTTTGAGCTCTCATTTCTCACACATTCAGCCTAAGGTTTCTTCTTTGCTGCATCTGCTTGTGTGTGTTTGTGTATGTGTTTCCAGCTTGATTCGGGGCTAATATTTCTTCCAGCAAACATGTGATTTTAATGAAATTTGCTGAGTTTCAAACAGCCACACGTGTATGAAAGCTGCCCAAGTTGGATATTTGTGGAATGCTGATTTTCCATACATATCAACATTTGGTAATTATCATCAGAACTATTCATGCAAGTTTAAAAGTGGAAATAAAATTAAGAGAGATTCAACAAGGGCCTTGGATGACCTTATGGGGTAATCCTTCAAGGTAACAATCTTCCCAATGTATATGTAACAATCATATCCATTGTGGCCAAGCATTCTTAGCTCAGCTTCTCTTAGAAATCATTACAGACCCATCTACCATTTCCCTTTAAAACTCCACCTATGAGGTGGAGTTCAGTCACTTCAGAAACTAAAGAACTACAAGCAAATTGTAAAAAGCATGAATCTCAATTAACTCAAATTTATGAGTTTTTTTGTCTTAGTTTTATACATTGCTCAAGGCCTGCTTGTTCTATTTTTTTAAATTTTCAAATGCCTACCAGATGGATTTTAAGTAATAACACCAGTGGTATGGTACATAGTTATGGACCACTGTGTAACAAATTATTCCAGAACTTCTCTGATGAAAACAATAAGCACTTTTTTCCCCTGTGGGTCAGTGGTCAGGAGGGCCTTAGCTGCATGGTAACAGCAAAGATATTGTCAAAAGGCTGTGATCAACATGTTGGCTCGGGTGGTTGTCCTCTTGAGGATCAACTCAGGAAGGATTCACATCCAACATGGTCGCTGTACTATAGGCAGTTTTTCTCTCCATGCCATGCAGGCCTGTCCACAGGGCTGTCTCAAGACAGGGAAGTTGACTTTTCCCAATATAATGTGTGTGTGTGTGTGTGTGTGTGTGTGTGTGTGTGTGTGTGTGAGAGAGAGAGAGAGAGAGAGAGAGAGACTAGGTGGAAATCATAGTCTTCATGTAACAAAAAAGTGACATCCTACCACTGTCATAGTCTAGTCATAGTCACTAAAAGCAAGTCAGTAAGTCTCCTAACACCCAGGTTAGATAAGAGAACATGGAAGTATGAAGAGCAGAAGGAAAGGGACAAGCTTACAGACTGACTCCTATCCTTGATGAGTCATAAGAGCCTCATGTTATAAGTGGGAAACTAACAGATTTTTTTTTTTTTTTTTTTTTTTTTTAGTAATAATAGCTATCATTTATTGGGAGTTTTTTTTTTTTTTTTATTTTTTTTTTTTATTATCAATTGAACATAAATTTTTTTTTTTTTACAAGGTGCTGTGCAAAGAGGGTGCAGTTACATAGTAGGGCATTGTGTACATTTCTTGTGATATCTTACAACCTGTTTTCCCATCCCTTGTCTAGGTCAGGTAGACCCATATGCAGTATACAATGTATCAAGCACATATACAGTGTTCACAGACTTGGTCTCTACTGTCTCTCCATCTCCCTTTGTTAACAGTCATATATCAGGGAGATCATGCCCCTTTGTTTTCTGTGTTCTAGGCTTGTCTCACTCAACATTATTTGTTCGAGTTCTGACCATTTCCCTGCAAATAACAATATTTCACCATTCCTAATCGCTATGTAGTATTCCATTGTGTATAAGTACCATATTTTTTGGATCCATTCATCTGTGGAGGGGCATCTGGGTTGTTTCCAAATTTTGGCTATTGTGAATTGTGCTGCGATAAACATGGAAGTACAAATGTTCTTTTGATATCTTGGGTTTTGCTGTTTAGGATAGATGCCTAGGAGTGGTATGGCTGGGTCATAGGGTAGGTCTATATTGAGCTTTTTGAGAAACCTCCATACTGTTCTCCAAAGTGGCTGTACTAATTTGCACTCCCACCAACAATGGAGAAGGGTTCCTCTTTCCCCACAGCCCCTCCAGCATTTGTTGTTTCCTGAGTTCAGAGTATAGGCCATTCTAACTGGGGTGAGGTGGTATCTCAGGGTTGTTTTTATTTGCATTTCCTTTACTAGCAGGGATGTTGAGCATTTCCTCATGTGTTTCTTTGCCATTTTTATATCTTCTCTTGTGAAGTCTCTCTTTAGCTCTTTTGCCCATTTCCTAATAGGTTTATTGGGCTTGGAGGGGCTTAGTTTTTTGAGTTCTCTGTAGATGACAGATATCAGGCCTTTGTCTGTTGCTGTGCTGGTAAATATCCTTTCCCATATCGTTGGCTGTCTTTCTATTTTGGTGGCTATGACCTTAGCTGTGCAGAAACTTTTTAATTTGTAGTAGTCCCATTTGTTGAGTCTTTCCCCTATTTGTTGTGCGCCTGGGACTCTATTCAGGAAGTTCCTTCCTGTGCCTATAAGTTCTAGTGTCTTTCCTACTCTGTCCTTCAGTAGTTTCAAGGATTCAGGTCTGATGTTGAGGTCCTTGATCCATTTTGAGTTGATCTTGGTGCATGGTGATAGGCTTGGGTCTACTTTGAGTTTTCTGCATATGGCTGCCCAGTTCTCCCAGCACCAGTAGTTGAAGAGGCTATGTTTATTCCATTGTATGTCTTTAGCTCCTTTGTCGAATATCAGTTGGCTGTAAGAGTGCGGTTTTATTTCTGGGTCTTCAATTCTAATCCACTGGTCTTCCGATCTGTTTTTATACCAATACCATGCTGTTTTTGTTATGATGGCCTTGTAGTAGAGCTTGAAGTCTGGTATGGTGATACCTCCTGCACTATGTTTTTTGCCTAGAATTGCTTTGGCTATTCTAGGTTTTTTGCTGTTCCATATGAACTTATGGATTGGTTTCTCTATTTCAGTGAAGAATGTGGCTGGGATTTTGATAGGTATTGCATTGAATTTGTATAACAATTTGGGCAGTATGGCCATTTTCACTATATTGATTCTGCCTACCCATGAGCATGGGAGGTCTTTCCATCTCCTTGTGTCTTCTTTGATTTCCCTTATTAGATTTTTGTAGTTTTCATTGAATAGGTCCGTCACGTCCTTGGTTAAGTTGATCCCTAGGTACTTTATTCTTTTTTTGGCTACTGTAAATGGAATCGTTTCCATAATTTCCTTTTCTGTTTGTCTATTGCTGGTGTACAGAAAAGCTGCTGACTTTTGTGGATTGATTTTGTATCCTGCTACTTTGCCAAATTGGTTTATTAGATGTAGGAGTTTGGGTACTGAGTTTTTTGGGTCCTTGAGATATAAGATCATGTCGTCTGCGAATAGGGATAACTTGATTTCTTCCTTGCCGATGTGGATCCCTTTGATGTCCTCCTCTTGCCTTATTGCTATGGCTAGGGATTCCAGTACTATGTTGAACAGAAGTGGGGAGAGTGGGCATCCTTGTCTTGTTCCTGTGTTTAGGGGGAATGATTTAAGTTTCTCTCCATTTAATATGATATTAGCAGTTGGTCTGTTGTATATGGCTTTTATTGTTTTGAGGAATGTTCCATCTATTCCTGTTCTCTCCAAAGCTTTTAATAGGTATGGATGTTGTATTTTGTCAAAGGCTTTTTGGGCATCGACTGAGATAACAATGTGATTCTTGATTTTAGTTCTGTTTATGTGGTGAATTACATTGATTGATTTACGGATGTTGAACCATCCTTGTGACTGAGGGATGAAGCCTACTTGGTCATGATGTATGATATTCTTGATCACTTTCTGGATCCTGTTAGCTAATATTTTATTGAGGAGCTTTGCATCTGTGTTCATTAGTGATATTGGTCTGTAGTTCTCTTTTTTTGTTGGATCTTTGCCTGGTTTGGGGATGAGTATGATATTAGCTTCGTAGAATGAGTTCGGGATTTTTCCCTCCGTTTCTATTTCGCGGAAGAGTTTGAGGAGTATTGGAATTAGCTCCTCACTAAAGGTTTTGTAGAATTCATTGGTGAATCCATCTGGGCCTGGGCTTTTCTTAGTAGGGAGGTTCTTGATTACCTCCTGTATCTCACCGTAAGTTATTGGTTTATTTAGTTGATTTATTTCTTCTTGGTTCAGTTTGGGCAGTTTGTACTTCTCTAAGAATTGATCCATTTCTGTAAAATTATTGTTTTTTGTTGAGTAGAGGTTTTGGAAATAGCTCCTTATGATTGTTTGAATATCGTGTGTATTTGTTGTAATTTTTCCTGTGGAGTCCCTGATTTTACGTATATGAGTCTCTTCTCTTCTTTTTTTTGTGAGTCTTGCAAGGGGTCTGTCAATTTTGTTTATTTTCTCAAAGAACCAGCTTTTAGTCTTATTTATTTGTTGAATGGTCTTTCTATTTTCAATCAGATTTATCTCTTCTTTAATCTTTGTAATCTCTCCCCTCCTAGTCGTTTTAGATTCTGTCATTTCTTGTTTCTCCAGTTGTTTTAGTTTCATCGTGAGGGTATTCACCTGCTCTGCTTCCATTCTTTTAATGTGGGTACTGAGTGCAATGATCTTGCCCCTCAGTACTGCCTTAGCTGTGTCCCATAGGTTTCTTTGTGATGTGTTTTCTTTGTCATTGTGGCTTATGAATTCGTTGATTTCATCTTTAATTTGATCTGTGGCCCAAGTGTTGGATAGCAGCGTGGGGTTTAGCCTCCAAGAGTGTGTATAGGCTCTGTGGTATCCTTTGTTGTTGAGGGTTACCTTTAATCCACTGTGATCAGATATAATACATGGGATGATGTCAATTCTTTTGTATTTGCTGAGGTTCTTTGTGTGGGCTATGACGTGGTCTATTTTGGAATATGATCCATGGGCTGCTGAAAAGAAGGTGTATTGGGTCTCTGTAGGGTGGAAGGTTCTATATAGGTCTGTTAGATCCATTTGGGCAATGGTGTTATTTAGGTCCTCAGCTCCCTTACTAATCCTCTGGGTGTTGGATCTGTCTCTTGGAGAGAGAGGAGTATTAAAGTCACCCACTATGATTGTGTTTGCATCTATCTTGCTCTGTAATTCTGTGAGAATTTGCTTGACATATGTCGGGCCTCTTTTGTTCGGTGAGTATACATTTATCACCGTGATGTCTTGATTCTGGATTTTTCCTTGTATCAATATGTAGTGTCCTTCTTTGTCTTTTTGAGTGGACTTTAAAGAGAAATCCAGCTTGTCTGAGATCAGGATGGCTACACCTGCCGTTTTGGTGGGTGCATTTGCTTGGTAGATCTTGCTCCATCCTTTCATTCGAAGCCTGTTTTTGTCCCTTGCTGTAAGGTGGGTCTCTTGTAGACAACAGATGTCAACTTTTTGCTTGCGGATCCATTCTGCCAGTCTGCTCCTCTTGATCGGGGAGTTTAAGCCATTTATATTTAAAGAGATCAAGGATAAGGGTGTTTTTTCTCCTTCCATTTTCTTGTTGGGCTGTTTTTTCCTGTTGTTTTTTTTTTTTCTTCTTGTCTTTAGTGAGCTTGTGTTTCTGCTGGACTTTGGCTATTGAAGTTTCTTTCTGAATCTGTCTGTGTGTCTTTTACGATCTCTGTTGGGTGGGCTTCCCCTCTTAATATTCGCTGTAGGGCTGGTTTTTTATTCACATACTCCTTTAGCTCCTCTTTGGTGTGGAAAGATCTGGTTCTCCCTTCGAATGTGAACTCCAGTTTCGCTGGATATTTGATCCGAGGTTGTAAATTGTTATTCTGAAGTACTTGGATGGTGTTCTTCCACTCACTTCGAGCTTGGTAAGTTTGTGTGGATAAGTCGGATGTTATTCGAATCCTCTTCCCATTGAAAAAAGTTTCCTTCTTCGCTTTGGCTGAATTCAGAATTTGCTCTTTAATCTTGAGGTCTGTAGTCTTGAATATTATGTGCCTTGGGGTGGTTTTCCTGGGGTCTGGCCTGCCAGGTGTCCTATAGGCTTCGGTTACCTGGATGGGGTCCCCTGTGAGATTGGGGAAGTTTTCTGCAATAACTTTATTGAGAACATGATTAAGCCCTCTGCTCTGATATTCGGCTCCTTCTTCTATTCCAATTATACGCAGATTATATCTCTTGTCTTTGTCCATTAGTTCCTGGAGTAATCTTCCCTGAAGCTTCACCTTTTCTTGGAGTGTGGTCATTTTCTGGTTGTTGTCAGCTGCTTCATCGTCCAGGCGAGAGATTCTGGATTCCATATGGTCCACTCTTTGTGTTATGGTTTCAATTGCGGAGTTTATGGATGTCAGAGAGCTATTCATGGTTGTCATATCAGCTCTGATCGTGGAAATTTCTTCCTTTAAAGAGTTGTATTTTAAATCTATTTTTTCATGCATTTCAATTCTCAGGGTGTGGAGATTTTCTTTAAAGGCGGCTTGCATTATATCCATTTTTGCTTCCATTTCTTTAAACGAGGCTTGCATTGTATCCAGTTTTGCTTCCATTTCTTTCTTGGCTTCCTGGGTGTCCTTCCAGATTTCCGCTCTAAACTCCTGGAATTGTTTTCTGATTTCATTTCTGACGGTTTCGATCATTCCTGTTAACATGTCCTCATTTGCTTTTTTATTCTCCATCTCCTCTCCAGTCGTGCTGCTTTTTGGAGCTGGCGAGTTGGCTTGTCCTTTGATGAACTGAGTTATGTTTCTTTGTGATTTGCGCATCTGGAAGTCTGTGTAGTTCTTCCCTCCCTTCTGTGTAGGCGTGTCTGCGTCAGCAGGTGCTGTCGCTGTGGCCCCGCCCACCAGTGCAGGGCACGCCTATCAGAGCGGGCGCTTTCGCCGGGGCCCCGCCCTCCTGTGCACTGTGAGTCCCCTACAACAGGCACTTAAGTGGGGTCTGCCTCCCAGAGCGAGCCCTGGGTTGTTGGGTTGTGCTTGCGCCCTCCCGCGAGTCCGTTGGGGGGGGGAAGCAGTATGTGTGGGGCCCAGTGGGATCGACTGTCCGGGTGTGGCTTGGCACCCTCAGACCTCGCCTCCGCTTCGAGGAGGGGGAACGAGATCAGGCTCAGGTGACCCTGCTGGGCTGGTATTGCCCACCAGCGCCTGTGATTTTAGTTGTAAGAGTCCGCAAGGTCTAGGCGCCTCGGGTGGGGCTTGCCCTGCCGGCCGTCCCTGGCCCCTGTTGGGAAGGGGACGGGGCCGGTTCTGCCAGTTCAGGAACCTTTGGGGGCTTGGGGCTGTTCCGCCCTTCCCCTGCTAGACTGGCTTCCCAGTGCCTGCTGGGAGCTTCCCGCCTGATTTGGGGAATCTTTGTTCCCACGGGAGTGGGGAGGGGGAGGGAGGGAGATATATCGTCTTTGTCGGGCTTGGGTCTCCCGTTGGGGGAAGGGATTATGGGGGACTCACTTTTGCTGCTTTGTGTGCGTGTCCCGCACCGCCGTTGGCCCTTCAGGGGTTGGCGAAGTGTCGTGGTGGCTCCCCCGTTCCCTCTTTCTGCCGCGCTGGGTTCCCTTGTCCGAATCCGGTGTGGACCCGAACTTCTCGTCGCTGCTGGGTGTGTCTTGGTCCGCACCCTGCTTTGTGTCCGTGGGGTCTCCCGCTATATGGATTCTGCGTTCCTGGCAACCTGTCTGCCGATCGCCGGGTTTCCCTTTCCCAGCCTGACCCTGTTTGGGCCAGGGCCGGCTGGTGGGGGGAGGGTGCCCCGATTAATCTCCGGCTCCGTGTAGGTTTTCGGTTCTTCTTTTTTGCTCCTTTTTGTTTTCCTGCGTTTCTCCACTGCTTCTGGATGCTGGTTTTGCTGGGTTCTTGGTGGAGTGTTGGGTGTTGGAGTTCCCAGCTCGCTATTCAGTTGGTGCGAGTCGGGGTGCCTCCCTATTGTCTCGGCGCCATCTTTCTCCCCCCTCAACAGATTTTAATTTACCCAAATCTATACCTTTCAGATATGTACCAAAAATGAACATAAATGTAGATTTTTTTGCTTCTAGAAGTCCGTGTTTTCTTCAGAACATTAAGCCATGATATATATATATAATTATAATACTAATCATATAATAGTTACATTAATATAAATGATATAATTATATATACTACTATGAAATTCTATATAGTTATATAATATACATTATTTTTTGTATATTATCCATATATAAAATTATATAACCAAACTGTTAAAATATTTTGATATGGTTATAAAGGTGATTCAAGAAGATACCTTTCTGGAACTTTATTCATCTGGTCAATTAGTCTTCCCATGTATTGTCTAGGGCTTATTTATACTTAAAACTCATTCTATGCCAAAGAACATTAAGATCACTGCCAATCACAGGTGATAAAACTAAGTCCCTGTCTTAGCAGAGCTCATAATACAATTGGGGTAATAAACCTATGAGTAGATCACAATGACTTAAAATGATTAACTGTGGAACTGTGGAACTGAGATGATCACATATGGATTTGATATTTGAGATTGGGAGATGGGTCTCAAAAGATGAGATAGAACCAAGGAGGAAAGGTGAAAATGATGAATATTCTGAGAAGAGAGATGAGAATGTTAGAGTGTAGATTCTCAGTATATACTAGTAGCTTACAAAATGTGAGTTCTTTTTCACCAACTGTATATCTATGCAGTCTTGGAGTAATTTTGAGCTTTGTTTCTCATCAAAAACATGAGGACCCAAACCATCACCTATAAAGTAATAACAAATGATCTTAGGGTAATATTGTAAAAATATTGTTATGATACATAGGAATATCAATAAAATACAAGAACATAAGATCATAGAGGCAGTGGCTGACATATACTAATTATTCAAAAATTTTAGCTATTAGGACCTGAAGAATATGTTATTTTGGCTTGATATTTTGGAAGACACCTTATTACCTAAAAATAACCTTTCATTGTGGAAGTTTAAGTTTCTTAGATAATTTGTAAAAGGTATCAGACTGAGCAGTTGTAGGCCTTTCTTTGTCTGCATCAAAATCACAGGATTGTCAAA
Source organism: Perognathus longimembris pacificus (assembly GCF_023159225.1). Classification (NCBI taxonomy): domain Eukaryota; kingdom Metazoa; phylum Chordata; class Mammalia; order Rodentia; family Heteromyidae; genus Perognathus; species Perognathus longimembris. Next base: position 105,499,281 of record NC_063163.1, read on the forward strand.
TACAAACGTTTAAAATACCTAACATACTCAGACTTTATAGCAAAAATAAGGCCATTAGAAAGGAAGCAAAAACTGTGTTTACAGTGCTGAAAGGAAGCTAGAGCTACACACCCGATGGCATAATGCAAACTGATTGCAAGCTAATAAGTGCTAGAGTCTAAAGAAAGGAAGGGGGCCAGTGAATGTAGCCATAGGATTCAACACATACATATCCTATGAGACTAGGAAAGTTGATGAGGAAGGGTGGGGCTCAGAGGGAGGATGGGGGAGAATAATGAAAGGAGTGATAAAAATCCAGATGCATTGTACTAATAAACTGACACACTGAATGGTAACCCCTTTGCACAAGTACCTAATGATAATCAATATGTAATTTAAGAGCCAGAGAAAAAGAGGGAGCATGGGAGAGAGGAAGAGAGACAGAGCAGGATAGAGAAAGAGAGAAACTTCTGAAGCAGCCATCTCTGGTTTAGAGCTTTGGTTGACCACAGAATACCACTCCCAAGCTATGTCTGGTGTGGGTTATGCTGTGAGAGTTCTTCAGGTACAGAATGCTACTTCAGACGACCTTGAATGGAAGATAAAATTTCTCTTCTTTCTTTCCATCCCCTCCTGTCTTGACTGAGGTATAATGGCAGTAATTATGGTGATGGAAGGCTTCAGGCCTGGTCAGAGGACATGATGAGGTGGCCCAAAAAGCTGGCCTATAAGCCACCTTTGTATTTCCAAAGTGAGCGTTGCAATGGCTCCTACATCACCCCACTGAGGCACAGGCTCGCAAGGGTGCAGACCTCTGACTTCTTTTACTTCTGGGTGGAAGATACCTCCATAAAAAAGGCAAATAGTGACCTCATTGCATGGCAATTAACTGAATGTAATAGCATGTTCATTTTACTCAGTGTCATTCAGAGCATGAATGAAGAGGAAAGAGAAAGGTAACACCGTTCATGGTAAAAGGCTTTGGGGAAGCTGTTGAGGATGGAGGAATTGTAGTAATGGGAGAGAGCATGGTCAATGGTAGGAGTGTTCTCAGTAAAGTTGTCAGCCAATGAGTTCATAATGCCTGGCAATGCAGTGGTAGGAGATGTGCGGCTGTTAACCAAAGCTTGATGAACCCAAGTTGCTGTCAATTTTAACCAATGGAGAAAGGTAGAGACAGTATAAAGATGGTGGTTTCCAGTGATGAGGTAGAGCTGGCCTATGAGGCGGCCATGTTCAATATGGATACTCTAAGCAAAACTGCTACTGGATTAATTCACATAATTAATTGCTATGCAGCCACACATAACACAGGCTCTGGCATTGTGGGACACCTAGAGCCTCACAAAATGGTAATGAAATGAAATGCTCTTTGTCATTTATAATCTGCCAGTCACTGCAAGATGTTGGCCATCAGCAATGCCAGCGGACTATTTGGACTCCTTCAAAGAACATCAGCTTGAAACCTCTGTGGAGTTACTGATATGTCTGCCAAGACAGCAGGAAGCCTGCTTTAGTTCTGAGATCAAAGCTTCCAGGTACAGAGAGGGTCACCAAACATGGATGGTGGAAAAGGGAATCAAAATGACTAAGATCATAGAAAAGCCTGAAATGATTGAGTGTCTACCTTGTGATGCCACTGCTGCTGCTGCTGCTGCTGAAATAATTCCAAGGCTTCCACTAAGCCTAGCTTGTGAAGTGGAATAACAGAGGTTGTAGAGTCTTTGTACACGACCACGAATGCATCTCAACAGCTGATTTCTAAAGAAATGTCCAAAGGAGGCGGCCTGCATGGTGGGACCCATGTTCATTTCTTCTGCAGATGAGGAACAGAAAAACCCCGATCCTTCTTTGGAAAGCAAGCTAAGACTGTTCCGGTTTGAGAGATTTAGTTTGCCCTTGGTTGATTCATTTCTGCACAGCTGGTAAGAGTCATAAAATTATATATACCGAAAAATTGCAACATGAAAAAAATGTGGAAGCCAATGGATTGGGGCCAATATTGTTAATAAATCTAAATAGTTAAAAGAGATCTTGTGGCCTAATGTCAAATTCTTTTTTTGATATTTAAGAGAAATTAGCTCTACTCTGGAGAAGAGTCAAGCAGCTTGTCCAATGTCTAGGAAATCAATGACCTGCATGCAACTTTCTCAATTAGTTACTGTTAATGTATCTTTCTCTAAACATGGGCAAGGATGAGGCAAGACAGAAGCAAGCCCCAGACTGAATCCCATGCTGAAAATTACAGGTGACTTAATAAAGAGTAATTTCTTTTGGTTAAATAAATACAAGGGACTTCAGAGGAGAAAAAATGTTTATTCAGTATCATGGGTATCTACAGTGATTAACAGTAGAGTTGGGGGTTCACGTGTATCTCTTAAGTTGTGCAGTGTTCAGTCTGTTGCTGCAGGAATTCAATCTTTTCTTGTCATTTGAAAGAGGACTATCACTGTTCTTTTTTTTTTTTTTTTTTGGCCAGTCCTGGGGCTTGGACTCAGGGCCTGAGCACTGTCCCTGGCTTCTTTTTGCTCAAGGCTAGCACTCTGCCACTTGAGCCACAGCGCCACTTCTGGCCATTTTCTATATATGTGGTGCTGGGGAATCGAACCCAGGGCCTCATGTATATGAGGCAGGCACTCTTGCCACTAGGCCATATCCCCAACCCTATCACTGTTCTTAACCTTTCTAGGAACTTCCTATTCTCCTTAGTTTGTCCAAAAATGACAAGCTGTATCTCAACAATGACACCTTATAAGGCTGCCTGTTTTTGTTTGTTTGCAAGAAAATTTACTGCAGGTGTGAACTTACTTCAGAGTGACCAGCTATGAGCTCCTCTGTCATCTTATCATCTCATGTAACATCCCCTAATCATCATCATCATCATCATCATCATCATCATCATCATCATCATCATCATCAGTGATACTAGGGTTTGAACTCAGTGTATCTTTTTTTTTTTTTTTTTTTTTTGTTTTTTTACTGTTGAAGGCTCTCTTTGGCATGCCTGTCAGACAGACAGAAGCTTGGGGAACGTTGCTGGAGATGTACATCTCACTTTTGGAGCTGTGATCAAACCAATTCATCTCATTTGAGTTCTCCAGATAACCCTCTGGTGCTGTGGAAACTCTCTGCAGGCTGTTGTTTTTAAGGAGGCTGAGTTGCAGCAGGGAGGACCCGGATGGGGTGGGGCCAGATCCGGATGGGGCGGCACCATTGCGGCCTGGTCATCCCTGGCTGGGCCTTAATGCTCTACCCAAACCCATGTCCTGGCGATGAGTTAACATGGCAGCAGGCAATCAGGTTGCCCTGTTGTCCTCTTCGTCAAGCAGTGCTCATCTGCCTGGTCTGTGAGGCCTTGCTCACACAGTCCTCCTCATCTCCTCCGCCATCTTGGGATGAGAGGCAGAAGCGCAAAGTGAGTAGTTTCAGTTCAAAAGCAACTTTCTCTAAGTTACGCTGATGAATACTAAAACATGGCTGCATTTGTAAAACAACCCAGAAAAGCTTGACTTTTCTGAACTACTGTATTTTTATGACTCTGAGGCAAACTGCATTGTACAGTTTCTTCCCATTAAACAAACAGTAAACCCTTGTTCAAGCTCCAGGAACTTTGTCCTTCGGTCACATTGGTTTGTGCCAATCCCAGGGCTTGAACTCAGGGTCTGAGTGCTGTCACTGAGCTTTTGGGCTCAAGGTTAGTGCTCTACCACTTGAGAGCCACAGCCCCACTTCTGACTTTTTTTTTTTTGTGGTGGTTATTTGGAGATGAGAGTTTCATGGACATTCCTTCTCAGGCTGGCTTCGAACCATGATCTTACTAAGTAGTTCAGATGATAGGAATGAGCCACCAGTGCTAGGCTCTAGTCACTTGTTTCTAATCATACTGCAATTCATAGTTTCTAATGTAGTGAAACCTTACACTGGAGATGCGTTCTGACTCTAATATAATCAGACTGATTTGTTTAAAAAGCAAAGGATATGGTGACCTTCACAATTTAGAAATGCTTACTTAATAAGACTTTTTGGTTGCTGAGAGCATCTTATTTTCCTAGTCTGACCAAAGAGCAATGAATGTTACTTAAGGTTTTTGGAACTGCTCTCAACATCTTGAAGGTCTGCCCTCAGCAAATGCTCAGTTTAGAACAATAGATTTGTCTGGGTACAACAAATTGACTCTAATTTTGAGGTTTAGAGAGCTTACCCTAAGGAATATTTTCCAACATTTTCTCCTGATATCAATTTACTGAATTTGCCATTCATGCAATGATGCATATTTCTGAATATGAACCATTTTTATTGGAAAGATTTCATGTTAAGTTTGACCACTGGACAGGCTATTCAGTCTATCATACTATTCAAAATTTAAATGTAACATAAGTTGACCATAAAACCCTAAGTAGAATTTAGTGGTTTAGTGCTGTCTTCTGATGAAAATTTAGTCAGCCATGGGGTAATTCCTATCTGTTTGCCAAGACTTTCAGCCTAAATTGAATTTCTCTGGTAATCAAATAGATTATCTCCTACATTCTTCCCTTCAAGTTTGTAACCAAGGAGATGGGCACCTTTATTATACTGTGTTACTAATGAAATGACCATGGATATGTTTTTGGTAAAAGCCACAGAAGCTTATGAACAAAGAGATGAAGGATAGTAGAGTAGCATCTGAAAGGCTACCACAGACATAATTCTCTGAATAAATGTACAGCTATACCTATTAAAAACCATTTCAATCCTAATGCTTAGATCATCTTTCTCATCCCTTGCAAAGCCAATGGGGAATAATCACCTCTTTTTAAATGTGTAAGCCTCCCAAGCACACCATTATCCACTACTTTTTATGATGGTCCAAGGAAAAAAGAAGGATATATTTTTTGAACCAAAGAATTACTCAGCATTCAGTAATCTCTCTCCATTTCCTAAATGAGATAGAAAAAAAATAAAACAGAATGAGAAACCTCATGTTTGCCAAAAGAACTGAGAAGTAGAATGGGTGAGGAAGGGTAGTATGAATTGAACTCATCCTGGGCATTAGGTTCTCTTGAGGCTCTAGCAAGATGCTGACAGGCTTGTGGAGGCTGTTAGAGAACAAAGGGGAAAAAAGAAAACTGGAGATGATGCAGTCCTTCCATTCATCTAGCTCTGTAAAATTCTCCACTGCAGTGTTGAATGGCCTGTATATGATGGCAGTGACCACAAATTGGCTTCAGAACTCACCTTAAGGGTGACTCAAGTGGTCTTCTTCATGTCATTGTTGCTTCTTTCTAGCTGATGCATTTTTCTGTATTTCTTAACTCTTTTAGTGCTCCCCACCTCCAAAGCTGAATGAATGTTACATAATGCAGGAGTTTTAATTCCTTAATCTAGAAGTCTACTACTAATGAAGTTGTGTTCATTCTTTTTGGTCTGTGACATATTCAATTTTTCAATAGACTCATGAGAAAAATGAAGCTACAAGAACCAATCTGCTTTAATTTAATCTTCTCAGAGAAGAAGGTACTCTGTCAGTCTGGGAAGCAACACCATGACTTCTCTAGTAGAATTAAGTAGTAAAGTAATTGACTGAATGAAATTGAAGATGAGTGTAAAATAGCAAGAAGGGCAAGAGAGTGTGGGAGTCCATTGTATGGGGTGGGTAATTTTAGAGTTTAGGATTATAAGAGAAAAAGAAGTATCTTTCTTATTACTAGGTTCATAATGGTGGTCCCTATAACGAAAGACCAGATAACAAGAAAAATATGTACAAATTCATTTAATAGAAAGTATTTTCATGCTAATGGGATTTGAACTCAAGGCCTTGCTCTTACTAATCAGGTACTCTACCACTTAAAGCCATGCCCCTAGCCCTTAATATAAGTTTTATGTGACAATGGAGCCTTGAGAAATGAAGATCTAAGAGTCAGGGGATCTTGTTTATTTTTGTGGTAAGTCAGATAAAAAACAGTTGATTTATAGAGAAATAGCAATGGTAGTACAAAAGGATATGATCTAACAGGAAACTGAGGGAACCTAGGAAGGCCTGCTTGTTATGATTCTTTTTCTGTGTCCTTGTGTCTTTCTGGGTTCAGAGAGAGTACCACAAGAGTGAAGGTCTTATGGTTCTTTCAAAGAAGAGTGATTAAGAGGAAGCTGAGAGTATCTTGATTCTGCTGTTTTCTCAGTTTCCAGGTACCATATTGGGGTTACCATGTCCTGAACCCTATAAGCATCCTGCTAGTGTGCTCTTCTAGAGCTGAGTGCGGGATTGCCTAAATGAGACAGCCAGCAAAAATCACATGAAGTCATTATGTACACCACCTGTGGCACTCCAGTGCTGCGTGGCTTTTCCATGTCATCCTTGAGTAGAGGCCCTGCTGATCTCATCACTGTAGTTGGAGTTTTAATGTGGGTGCTGAGGTAAACACAGCCTTACACTTTTCAAATGAAAAATAATTGAGGCCCAGGAATTTAATGTTCACCCTAACACAGGTCTGTAAAACAAGGACAGGACCTTGACTTTCTTCACTCTTAATTCTTTGTCCAGGACCATGTGAAAATCCACTTCCAGGTGTCTTCACAGACTCAAGTAGGTGAAGATAGTCAAAAAGCAGTAATGAGCAATGATGATAAAAAAAAAAAAAGCAATGATTTGCTTAACCCAGTTGTAAAATAAAAATTTGAAGAACAGTTGAGCCACTTCTTTCTGAAACAAACTTTATGCTTAAATTTTAAAGTGCAATAAACCTTATACATGAGAGAGAAGTCTGGCAGCTCTCTTCTCTATCAAAGAAGTAAATACTTTCAGCAAAATAGAAAATAAATAACTAAAGACAGTAATGAATTGCTAAGCAACAGAGATTGTTTACATGCAAATATTGATAGAAATAACAAAAAGAAATAGGGGGCAAGAATAACACAGGAAATACAATCTAAAACAAAATTCTCTATAAGAAAATATTTGGGGTTTGCTATGTGATTTTTTTTCACAAGACAACAGCTATTTATATTTGCAACCATTTGAAATAATCTGCTCCACAGTTAACTTGCCGTCTTTGTAGGAAGGAAGTTTCTTGTGACAAAGATGAAGACCACAAAGTGTTTGTGTGTTAACTCCTCTCTTCCAAGGACCTGAGCAGCTTTCTCGTCAGTTTTTGGTGCTTTCTTTTTAACCCTTTGTATCTTAGGGACATAGAGCATACTTGTTTCTACTAGGATGTTTACTTTCTAAACTATATTGTTTAGTTCTTTTTAACATGATTAAAATAAAGTAGTAGAACTCCAGCTTTGAGCAAATATACATTTCTGTCCCTTGTAAATATGAATATAAAAACAAATACACCCATATGGAGCTATCATAATGAAACCCACCAAGTTCTATAAAAGGGATAAAGAAGGAGGAAAGTAAAAGAAATGCAATAGAGGGGTAAACTTTTTCAACATATTATACATACCCACAGAATTTTCACAGTGAAATTCCTTTGTACTATCAATATATAATAATGAAAAAAGTGAAAACAAGAAGTTTATAGGTTTTTAGAGGAGTGGGGTTTTGAACCTTATTACCTAATTGATTCACTACTTTGATAACAAACTTTACAAGTAAGTCAGCTACATAACAAGTTTTATGTAAAATCAACCTGGAAGATAAGGTAATTTAAAGTTAATGTCAAATCTAAATACTAAGTAATATTAAGGAGACCTCTACAACTTTATTTCAGCCATTGGCTGGAACTTGGATTGTATTAAGAGAACTATTTCTGTCACTGAGAAGTTTGTAGGTAAAGTTTCTGTAACTGATTCTATTCCATTTCTATCCACTTATTCACTTAATGCTGATGTAATTTCCTATATGATTTCATCTATTAATGATTTCTATCTTACTTTATGACCCCACTTATTTTAACCTACAATTAATCAGGAAGGTAATGAGTTCCAAGATTTTTAGACGAGAAATAAAATATCATTTTAGGCCTGATTAGGGCTTTAGGTGTTTTATCCCAGAACTTGTTCATATAGCAGGCTCAATGGAAATGAATTCAGTTCTTCATGATAACATCTATAAAACTTTGAAACCTTGTAGAACTTTAAAAGTTCCTCTTAACCAAGGACAAAATGACCGGAAGAAATAGTTCACGAGCTCTGCTAAGATAAAAGCTTCCTTTATGTTTGTTTCATTGTTTTAAATTTTTGACAGTAAAGGAGAAAGTTAAACAAGCATATGAAAGGGGAAGATATTGCAAAACAAGGCCATATTAATTCTACCCAGTAACGAAGGGAAATTAATTTTTAAGGCTAAATATATTGTCTCCAGACCCACGGTTATTGACTGAGGAAAGATTGGCACATGAGGTGGGAACCATAAAAAGATTTTTGATGTGAGTAATGGAACAGCAACATAATGCATAATGTGTGTGCTTTGAAAAACAGACTTGAGTTTAAATATCATCCCTATCTCTTTCTAGTTGTGTGATCTTGAGTCATTGGTCTATTAAAATCAATATTAGCTTTCTTGAATAATCTGCTTAAAATTAACGTGAATTGCTCTGTTTGATTCTATGGAATTCATCCATGAAATACAATGTGGCTTATATGGCCATTATGCTCAATAATACCCAGCACACAAGAATCATGACATCCATACTACTTGTCCTCACAGGGAATCAGTGTGGCATGGGAGACAGGATGTGACAATGGAGTAAAGTGGGTGGAGCTTCAAGTCGTGCTGTTTTGTTGACCTACTCTTCTGTCGTGGGCTCACTTGTTTTGTAGATTGGGGTTCATACCCACAATGCAGGGTATGAGTATAGCTTAAATCAAATTACATAGTCTGATTCATACTAGGTGTTCAACAGAAATGGCTTATTTCATCATTCCCATGGAGTTCACAGAAGGGAAATTTCAGTATTAGGGGTACTACTGCTTCCTAGGCCCCATTGAGTCATCTCCCTGGACAATGGCAAACAGGAATAGAAAACTTCCAGCAGTGGAGAGGTGGAGGGAAATGTAAGACTGTAGAACTTTTACTGGTAGGTGGCAAATATAAGTATACCTTGCTTCTCAAAATATCTTTAAGCCTTGAGGCCCCAGGGAAAGCAGGCTAACATCCCACTTTAACAACTGTGGCAGACAAATGGCTGCCATAGACAGACAAGCAACAGAGATGTGTTTGTCTTCCAAGGAATACTTATAAAATAATTGGTGACGGGGGTGTCTTCTAGGGTTACTCTGAATGTATAAACTGTTTATTTTTGCAGGACTGATTGGGCAGGCATGGAGAAGGGCTAATGCACTTGGGTTCAATGTTTATTCCTTCTGAGAGGCTAAACCCAGAGTTCATGGCTGTGCAGGCATTCCCTTTCTGAAATAGATGTTATTCTCAAATCCACTGCCAATGACACGAAACCATATCAGCTCACTCCATTTCCTCCCTTCAAAACCTAGTGGGTACAAGTAGAAAGAAAGCATCCTTCTTTAAGACCTGCTTGGGAAGAATTTAGGGGAGTATGTTTCTCAAAAAAGACTCATGAATCCACTCCTACTAATTGGTTGGGGGAGGAAGTGACTGTTTTCAGTCAGCTTTGCGTTTAATTAAACCTATCCCCGAATCAAGACTTATTGGGAGAGATTTTTTTTTCTTTTAAAATTCTTCATAGCTAGTTAATTGTAGCAACCATAACACATGTTCATTTCTGAAGCAGAATAACGTTATCAAGTTGATCCATTATTGTTAATAATAATAGTTAACACCAAATAAACAGCAGGCATATCATGCAGAAGTGCTTCATTGTAATTAATTTGTTGAGTCTTTTTTTTTTTCCTGGAACTCTGGGCCTGGGTGCTCTCCCTGAACTTTTTTTGCTCAAGGCTAGTGCTCTACCACTTGAGCCACGGTTCCACTTCCGGCTTTTTCTGAGTAGTTTATTGGAGATAAGAGTCTCATGGACTTTCTTGCCTAGGTTGGCTTTGAACTGCAATTCTCAGATCTCAGCCTCCTGAGTAGTTAGGATTATAGGCCTGAGCCACCAGTGTCCAGCAAGTATCCTATGTAATTAAATATTAATTAAAATTATCATCCCTATTGACATATAATAGCAGAGAAGTACAGAAAGGATTTTATGGTATAGAAAGCATAACTGAAAAGTAAGGCTTATAAGTGCTGAAGTTGCAATGTAGGCCAATTTGAGTGAGAAACTGCCTTTGTAACTGTTGCAGGAGGTTACCTTTCTATTTTGACTATAGAACTTTATTAGATAGAGGAGCATTGTAGGTACAAAGGAAGTACTGTCCACCCATGAGCCTTCACATTCTTCTCTGTGCGGGGGTTCCCTGTTTGGATCTGTTCCTTTCCTTGTGTGAGCTCAGAATTCCCAAGAACTGCTCCGTAGATCTGCTACTTCTGTGTTCTCCAGAGGTAGAGTTCTCTTTATTCCAAATCAGCAATCCCCCACAAATCCAAACTCCTGTTAATGCAGCATTTCTTCATATGAAGTTTTTGTAGTTGAATTTCCTGATGCTTCCTATCTTCTGGACTGGGACAGGTACTTTATATGACTCCATTGCCCTCCCCTCTGTGTCTTCTACCTTAGCTTCTTGATTTGTTTCTGTTTCTCAAACTTTGCATCCATGCTCCTACTCCAGAGTCTTTACATTTGCTACTCTGTTTGGTTCTCTTCCCTAGACATGCATAGGGCTTTCTCCCTTACATCATGGAAGTCAGGGAATAACGGTTTCCTGTCCTTAAGCTGTCACATGGTTTTGGACTTGGTGATGTTTCCTCTGGGCTATCTCTTTCCTATCTTCACCATCCTTTTATTTCTTCTCTAGATGACATAATCACCTTGTATTCTACATGGGCCAAATATTTGTATTTACTACCATCTTTACTTCTCTCACTACATTATAGCTTTAGGAGGAACATTTGACTGTGTTATTCACTGTCATAGCCTCAGATCTGAGAAGAGCAGCTGACATACAGTGAGCACTAAAGATTTAAAAAAATGTCTTTCACATTAAAAAAAATCCAGTGGAATACACAAAGCATAATTACTCTGATCCTGTTAACAAAGAAAATTTCTCCTGAATCTACTAGGTTCTCACAGAGCATACATTTTATTATCCAGTGGGAAATAACTTCAATAATATTTCAGTAAATACATTAAGGATTTGTATGCTTTATCTTAACAAGATCTCTTAATATAAATCTTTAATATCATATAAAAGTGCTAATCAGTAAATACCACTGAAAACCACATATTTTAAAAAAGTATTATAAGTATTATATGACATATCAATATTTAAACATCACATTTGAAAGGCATTTCTTGTAACTGTTATGGTAGCACATGCTTAAATCTCCGCTGCATAGGAGGAAGAGGGAGGAGGATCAGTTAGCATGAGATCTTTTATGAAAAACCAAAAGCAAAATATGGCAGAAGACATGGCTCAGTTGATAAAGCGCTTGCATAGCAATCACAAGTCACTGGGACTTAATGGGAACTGGTCTTGCAATCATTGGAGAAGTGCTCTCTAAGGAGAGAGGGCTCCGGGCTTGCCTTTTCTTCTTGCTTCCCAGCCATGAGATAGAGGGTTTTGGCAGGTGCTTTCACCATGAAGTGTTGCCTCATCCATGGTCCAAAAGCTAAGAAGACAGTTGGTCTTAGACTGAAACTTCCAAAACTGTGAACACACACACATATTATATATATATTATATATATATATATAATATGTGTGTGTATGTGTACATATATGTATATATATATAGGAAGTTCATGTTATAAGTTGATTATCTCAGGTATGTGATAGAGTTACAAAAAGCTGACCAACATGTCTCTGATGCCCTTAATTGTCCCAAGAATAACTTGTAAAACCCATCCCTTTCTCTCAAATGATGGCCATTAGACATGATTCAGATCTCTGTGTATACACAGACTAAAATAATTATCAGAAAATAGAGAGAAGTAAATATTTATATCCTGAGATGTTGTGTAAAAGTAATTGGTACTTCAGTGAGAATGGACATATTTACTAGAACTACAAAATGACTTTAGGTTGTGGAGAAATGATTTCTGTTGTTTATGACCTGGAAATAAGATAAAGCTTCTTGGAGGAAATAATACAACATTCCATAGTTTAAACATCAAAAAACATCTCAAGTACTACAAATAATAATTTTTCTATCCAAAATAAGAGCATCTTCAAAAAGCTCACAGAGCTCTTTTCTCATTCATACACAGACCAATGTAAAAGACAAAAATGTAGGCTGTGGTTGAGTATTTGGGAAATTTACAAGTGAGTGAAGAAGCTAACAAAGTGTCATATGTTTAAGAAAAGTAAGGTGGGCACCAATTGGTAAAAAAGATTTATAGAAAGTGAGTTGTGGGCTCTCTCTTTCAACTTCCCCTCGCTTGGGGGGGGAAGGGGCTTGTCCGCCCCTTCCTGGGTGGCCCTTTATCGCTCTCACATGGGAGCGATGACCACGGGTAGCCTCGGTGGCGTGTGGTTGCAGGGTGCCCCAAAGCCGCCAAGAATGACACGGACGTGTGGGCCCCTGGAGAAAGCCTCTAGGGCTTCTGTTTATTCAAATGAAGAACCTCCCAGATATACTCCAAAGGCGGGCACAAGAGAGGGGCCCCTGATTGGTCCCAAGGGGCTGTCCCTCAAGTGATGTCAGACTTCCTTCTCTTCCTGTTAAAGACAGGAAGGGGAGGGACAGGCTGAGGTCAGCTGTGGCCCCTTAAAGGTGCAGCTGACCCCAACAGTGAGTGATAGCTGATGAAGTTTCTATTGAATTTTTTTGTTGATACTATTTTCTCTGTCTGGAGAAACTATGTGGTCCTAACAGAAATATCATAGTACTTCATATTTTTCTTCTTTAGTAGACCCATTTGCTATGAGCTCAGTCCTCCCTTCTTTTATAGCTTCAATAACTTTAAATATGTTCTTGCCTATTAAAGAAAAAAAGTAATATGAAAGAAAAATTGCAAATGAGATGAAGAAATGTTGGAGATTGTGGATACCTTCATTTAATGAACAAGATCGCAAGGATACACACATCTATCTAAACTTAGCTATTACACAGGAGGTTGAGGTCTTAGGATTGTGGTTTGAAATCCCAGGCAGAAAAGTACATGAGATTTTTGTCTCCAGTTAACCACAAGGAAGCAGAAAGTGGAGCTATGGCTCAAATGGTAGAGTGCATTGGTGAGCAAAAAAACTCAGGCACATAGCTATTGAGCCTTTGTCTACCACTTCTATGCATATCCTCCTTTGAAATCAGTTATGTGAATCACTAGATTTCTATATAATTTATCATGTCCCAGTGTGTATGTTTATATATGTATATGAAATGTATACACACACATATATATATAGTTCAGTATGTTTACTTATGCAGATGATCATATGCGATAATATTCTAGGAAATGGCCTCCAAGAAAAGGAAATGAAATATTTATTAGTTGCCATTGTTGCTGTTTTTGTTTTCTTTTCTTTTTGTTTGTTGGTTTGTATTTGGGATGGTAAGAGAGGGCACATAAAAGGTGGAACAAGGATGAACAAATATAACAGTGATACTTACTGCACACTATGTGGAAAATGTACTGGATGTCTTATGTGTGGGGATGGGAGGAAAAACTAGGAGAGAGTGATGAAAGGGGAGACATGGTTCAAAAAGAATTGTACTCAGCTGAATGCCAGTGACTTGTGTCTGTAATCCTAGGAACTCAGGAGGCTGAGATCTGATGATCATGGTTTGAAGCCAGCCCAGGCAGAAAAGTCCCCATGAGATTCTTATCTCTACTCAATTACTCAAAAACCAGAAATGATGCTATAGCTCAGAGTGGTAGGGCACTAGCACTAGAGCTAAATTGCTCAGAGACAGTGCCCAGGCCCTGCATTCAAGCCCCATGACCAAAAAAAAAAAAAATTGTATTCGTTACTCATTATCTGATTCATATAACTGTAAATCAGTGTATATCAACTCTACAATAACAAACAACAACAAAGAAAGAAGTTGGGCAGAGAGGGAAAGCTCAAGCACAGTGTCCAGGCCCTGAGTTCAAGCCCCAGGACTAATACACACTCACACAAAAAGAAAAAGCCTACAAGTGATATTAAGTTTTAAGACTTTGTAGTGAGTTCAGTCTGTTATACAGTAAGAGTAGTCACCAACGTATTCATTGTTTCATGCAACTTTTAAAAGGAAGGCCCTATCCCAAATAATTTACCAAGGCTAATTTTCTTAAAATTAGAAAGGATCATATGAGAAGGAAAAAGGTAAGTTACGGCAGATCTAGTACCTGAGTTGTGGGCTGTCTATTGAGGTTACGGACCAACTCAGCAGCACCTCTGTACAACTAAATTTATGAGGGTCTCTGAAGCCCACTGCTGGCTCCAGGGGCAGAACAGGCAGACCTCAACTCCCCCACCTCCATGAGCTCCAGCTGTTCCACTCTTGAAGTTTACCACACAAGCAACTGTTTAGAGACAATTTAATTGTAATGAGGCCTCCTAGCTAAGTGGTCTTTTATTAGCCCAAATGGAGTCCCATACGTCAGGAGAGGCCACCTTCCCTGACTCCCATCCAGACCCTCCCCATTAAAGTGAAATATGGGTTTAATATCGTCACACCTGGGGGAAGTGCTCTCCCAGTCGGCAGTTCTGGATGCCCTTCCTCCCTTGTTTCTCTATTTAGGGATTACCTCTTACTTCTTTATTCCTCAGGGTGAGGTTTGGCAACTTTTGGAATGATCATGTTAGTTTTAAAGTCAGTAGATACAATAGCATATAAAAAGTGAAATCATTGGCATGTATGGGCTTTGGAGCTGATTTTAGTCATAATTTAAATAAAAATAGTTGAGGGGGATAAACAGAACAAATGGACCATGAACACTAGTTTTAGAATTTCTTTATTCAGTCTGTTTTTGGGGAAATTGTAGGATAAACAACTCCATCAAATCCAGGTTTTAATGTCTCTTGGGCTCCGGAAGCATGGGAAAGACTACAATGGGCCAAAGCAAGCTGGGCTCAAATCTGTGGGAACTGCGTGAAACAATGTTAGAAGAAGAGTCAACAAAGACCTCAACTTCCATTCTTAATGTAAAGGAAGCTACAAGGACTAGAATACAGAACTCATTCAGGGCACATATCTGAGATAAGCATATTTTTATTGGTTTGTTTTTGTAGTACTCAGGATCAGTTCCAGCCCCCCCCCCCTTTCTTTCTTTCTTTTTTTTTTTTTTTTTGCCAGTCCTGGGGCTTGGGACTCTGGGCCGGAGCACTGTCCCTGGCTTCTTTTTTGCTCAAGGCTAGCACTCTACCTCTTGAGCCACAGTGCCACTTCTGGCCTTTTTCTATAATATATATGTGGTGCTAAGGAATTGAACCTAGGGCTTCATGCATGCTAGGCAGGCACTCTACCACTAGGCCACATTCCCAGCCTCCAGGGCCTCTCTTGGTTAAGCATTTTGTTACTTGAGCCACATCCCCAGTGCAGATGAAAACTACTTCCCCTAGAAAGGATCACTTGTACACTTCTAGTCACTTTCACACATGCAGAACCTTGTTGTATTCATTGACTTGCCCCAAACCACATTCAATCTATTTTCAATCTCTCCTCTTTATCATGGTAGCAATGACTCAGTGCAGTTAGTAACTTTGGGAAATCACACAGTTCTCGTCTCTTTGATTCTAAAGTTTATGCTTTTTATGTTTAACCTACTATTGTCTGTAAGTGGAGATATGCTCCTCATTCATTTTTGCTAGATTTCTTGTCAAGACATTCATTTAGAGCTGCTTTTAATATTTCTGCCTCCTCCCTTTTGAAATAAGTCAACAGTAGAGCCGTACAGAACCCTCCATTCTCTATCCATGAATGAACAGGCATCCTTTTGCTTATTTAACCTAGTTATATTCTTTTTGTAAATTTATTTTTAGTCTTTTATTGTTAAGGTAATATATAGAGGTATTACAGTTACTTATGTAAAGTAGTGAGTACATTTCTTGTCAAACTTGTTACCTCCTCCCAAACCTTCCCTCCTCCCCAACCCTTCCTTCTCTAAGTTGTACAGTTAATTTACAACATATTGCGTTGTAAGTATTGTGTTGCATTGGTTTGCTTTATTTATACCTTTTGTCTCACCATTTTGATGTTCTCCTTTCCTTCCCTAATTCAGACAAACAGATATGCAATATCCAGGGTATTTTAGTTCCCTAGTCATATTCTTGACATAGTTGTATCCCAAGGCCAGATTGTCAATCAAATATAAAAGTAATAGTTGTGAAATTCCATATCTCTTTCTCTCCTTCCACATCTTCATGGAGATTCAAGGTCTAGAGGGATGAGGAAGTACCTTAAATTGGACTTTGGGGAGTTTATTTGACTTCTCTTCTAAACAGCTGGAGTATTCTTGCTACACAAAAGACACAAGAAAATGGGAAAAAATAATGACCAAAGAAATCTAAGTATCTAATCCTGAGAGGGGTCTGGGGGGAGAGGGAGAGGAGAGACACTAGAAAGATCATGTTAAGATAGAAATGCTTTTGACTTAACAGAGAAGACTTCAGGTCAATTCTGATTTCACTTACTCTTTGCTTCACTATTCTTTGCTCTGAGTCCACCCTACCTTTGACCTCTGCTATCCTCAAAAGCTGTGACATTACTGATTGCTGCATTCCTTCTTTTCCTTGAAAGTGTCACTCACTTGGTTTGCATCTTAGACAAATGCACTGGTGTCTTATAGTCAAGGTCCAATCTTACTTTTGGGAGGAGAGTGAAAGGAGAGTTTATTGTTGTTCTAATGATATTCACGTGGGTTGCAGTGTTTTCTTTACTACAGGGCATGCTTAGATTTTATAAGAAAGTTATAATGGCCTGACAATATGACTGTATTCTTATCCTTTAAAATGGCTTCCTGCAAATGAGCTAGTGTGACCCAGCAGGTAGGAGATGTTTTAAGTCTAGGATTTGGACATTTTCCTATAAAGATTCCTTACCTAAGTAGGAAAGGAAGTCACCGAAATAGGAATGGAAGTCTACTCTAATATAAAATAAAAATTGAGATGATACTGAGGTTATTGCAAACATGTCGAATTTAAGATACATGTAGAATTTAAGATAGAAGAAATTTCCAAAATTAAGTATCATGAGTAAGATGTAGAATTGTATTTCCAAAAGACTCTTAAATATATGTTATATTTAGCATGATATCTACCAGGGAATGAGACTTCCCCAAAAGTAGCTAATAGAAAATATTCCCCGGATACTGAATGAAAAGAAATGTATCGGCACCATCCATTCAGGCCCTGAACCTGTGGCCAAAAGTATGAACTCACAAATACCAAAGAAATCAACATCAGTTCATGCCCCTTTCAAATAGTGGGTCTCCAGGGAGAAGAGCAAAGCTAGGAATAAAAGGCACTCATTTGAAAATCTAGAAACTTCCTAGCTTAATATTGTTGAGTCTCTTGTTTATTGCTCATTTTCCCCACTCCTAAAGGGAGAATCTCATAGCGATTGAGATATATCTTGTCTAGGGAAAATTCAAGAATATGCAGCTTCCAGTGCTTCATCTGTTCCATTTTATTTCTCAGTGACTAAGTCCTAATGTCAATGTATGTATGTCTGTGTACATGTACTTCATATATATACACATATATATTAACTTACATATTAAACGTTAGTTATCTAAAAATGCTCTAAACACATCCACCAATAATTCAATCTGAAATATATATATATATAAATGTATAATATATACATATATGTGCATGTTTAGGAAGGCAGATGATACCTTACATAGCAAAAAAAAAATCTTCCTCTTACTATCCAATGTAATAAAATAGTATCCTATATTATCTTTATGTTTGTAGATTTTCCACCAAAAGTTTAAGCTGTCTGAAATGTATTTTATATTGAGAATAAATATAGAAACTTAATGATGTATTCTAAATGTATAATAAGCATTTTCAACATTATTTAACATAAATGCATTCTCTTAGTGATTTTAAGAGATCTATTTTATCATATATACATTTTCCATGTCTTTCTAACGTTATTTAAACTATTTTTAAAATTTATTTTTAGACTCTGTTCTGTTGCACAAATTATTTGCCATTTTTAGTGCCAGAATGTTTACTCCACAGCAGTTACTGGCCCAGTCCCTTATTAATTGTAGAGCTGAGAAAATTTTTGTAATGCTTTTGGCAGCTCTCATATTTACTCTCCCATTTGACCTTTGGAATTCATTTATATGATTATTCTCAATATCCACTCCCCAGGGAGAAAAATAATTGCCTTCCTGTTGGAATTGCCTCACGTTTCCATATAAATTTGGAAAAGGCTGACAGAAGCTATGGCAGCATCCAAACATAGAGGGGTATTTAATCTCAGAGAAAGGCCTCATAGGTCATGTATTTAAACCTATAGTATAATATCCATCTTGGCTTTGAAGTTGGATGAATTTGTGCTGAAAATCCAACATTGTCATTCAGCATATAAAGGTAGGCTAGTTACTTGATTTTCCTAAGGCTCAGTTTTTAGCATCTGTAAAACAGCCTTTTAAGGTTTTGCTTGTAAAAGTTGTTGTAAATCTAGCAGAGCATGTGCTCAAAAAATGGTTAATCCTTTCGCTTTTCCTTTCTAATAGTCAGTTCTCAGACCCTTTGTCGAACTTTTTTACTCACTTGCACAATTCAACAACTTTATGAGAATATTGCAGTTGACTTTTAGTGCTGAATTTGTATAACAAGAGTAGGGATGGGAAGAGAATGTCCTCATTTCATACAATTTACAGCCTGATAGATGGACAAACATTTGAACAGATTTTAAATAAAATAAGCAACAAAGTACTTTTTCATGGAATTCTTATATATTTTTTCCGAATTATGAATTAATAACACTTGTCTTACTTCCAGAGAATTGTAATGGGAGGGATGAGGAAGAATGGTTTCTTTAAAATAGCCACACAATTATAGCTAAGAAAAAGACAGTGAGCTAATTTGCAGGGTGTGTGTGTGTGTGTGTGTGTGTGTGTGTGTGTGTGTGTGTTGTGTGTTTTGGTGGTAATAGAATAGAATTTGAACTCAAGCAGGCATTCTACCACTTGAACAATCTTAGCCCTTTTAGCTTTGTGTGGGGTAAGGGGTGTGTGTGCATATGCATGTGTGCATGTATGTATGTGTACATACTGCGCTTGAACTCAGGGTCACAAGCTCTCCACTTACTTAAGGCTCATGCAATATTACTTGAGCCATACTGCCACTTCTAGCTATTTGCTATTGGAGTCTCATAGACTTTTCTACCCAGATTGGCTTCAAACTTTGATCCTCCTGAGTAGCTAGGATTTCAGATATGAATGATCAGTGCCAGGCTCATTTTTGTTTTTTAAAGTCTTTGCTGGTTAGTTGGAAATGGAATATAATGGATTATACTCTGCCCAGGCTAGCTTTTAACTATGATCCTCTGTATCTCATTCTTCTGAATAGCTGGGGTTATTGGTATGAGCCACTAGCAGGCAACAATGTATTGATATTTCTCTCAGCAAGAGCAAGGGCTTCAATGTTTTGCTCAGGTACAGGGCAATGCTCACAATGTTAGCTTTGTCTGCCAGACTGTACCAGTATCTTCAGAATGACTGGAGTGTCTTCTTCTTCAGGGAAGTAATGCCCCCAGCAAGCTCCTGGGAGAGAACTAAAGACCTTGATTGCTCAATAGTTCCTCTCCACTTTAAGTTCTTTTTCCTGCATTTAGCGCTCAAAACTTAGATTTGTCTGACTTGATATTGCAGGCCATAGATGCGTGGTTTCATTTCTGTATGTCAAATTTGTGTGTGTGTGTGTGTGTGTTTACCTTTGTAACAATACCAAGTAATCACTTGATTACTGTTATATGGTCTTGAATTTTGAAACCTGTGTGAAACTCTTTCTACTCTATTCTTTTCCAAGATTATTCATACTTATCTACAGGTCTGTATACATTTCAGAATCAGAGTGTCAGTCTCCACAACAAAATCTGCTGGGATTCTGAGCTGAATTGTACTGGATAAGTTGGGGCTTAATGTCATCTTAACATCACTAAATCTTCCAGTCTATGGACATGTCATATTTTTTCCATCTATTTATTTTGTTTTTAATTCCCCTCCATGAGATTTTATAGTTTTCAGAATGTAAATTTGTACTTTGGGGTTGAATACATTCCTCTTTTATTTTTCTTATGTAAAAATGTTTTAGTTTATCTTTCCTTATGCATTAGTCTCTCAATTTATTTCATTTACTAATCATGGCAAGTACAGATAAACAAAATTGATTTTTATATATTGATCTTAAATTATTCAGTTTAGCCAAACCCACTTATAAGTTCTAATAGTTGTTCATGGATTGTTTAGGATTTTTCCTATGTAAGATTCTACATCCTCTGAGTAAAAACAGTTTTTATTCCATCAAATTCAACTTCTTTTTGTGTAAGAAGTTACTAAATATATAAGTAAATCCATGGCAATCTAGTACAGTTAAGTGTATTAGCATTTGAACTAAGAATTTAGTCAAATATTTATTATATATCAATGATTTGCAAAGGATGACAGTACAATAGATTAGAAAAATACAAGTTTTCTTATTCAAGGTGAGCAAAAATAGTGCTGAAGATATAGAAAAGTAATGCATGAAGTGGGTCAGAACTGATGACCTTCAGTGTTTTTCATTGGCACATCGATGTTGTGCCACATAGAATTTCTTTGGAAGCTTCAGATAAGAAGCAGCTTCATCTTAAATGTTATGGTGCTGTGCATTTGTTCTAGATGGGAGAGTAGGTTACTCTGAATCCTTTGTTTATGATGGCAGAGCACAGAGGCAGAGGAAATGCTTTCAAATTAATTCTATAAAGTTAGTATCATTCTAAGAGAGTTTGGCTGCCTCTTACAAAACAAAGCATAAAATTCAACAATTGCACTTCTTTTTTTGCCAGTCCTGGGCCTTGAACTCAGGGGCCTGACTGTCTCTGGCTTCTATTTGCTCAAGGCTAGCACTGGGCCACTTGAGCCACAGTGCCACTTCTGGCCATTTTCTACATATGTGGTGCTGAGGAATCAAACCCAGAGCTTCGTGTATATGAGGCAAGCACTCTTACCACTAGGCCATATTCCTAGACCCCCCTGCACTTCTTGATATTTACTCAAAGGAGTTGAAATTTTATCTCTACACAAACACTTGCATACAGTGGTTTGTAGCAACTTTATTCATAACTATTAACATTGGGAAGTAATCAAGATATTCTTCCTTAGGTGAAAAAATTATTTGTGGCACATTATTTGTGGTGGAATATTATTCAGCTCAAAAGTAAGCTATTGATCTGTAAAATGGCATGAGTAAAATAGTAATTAATATGTGAAAGAAGTTACCTGATAAAAGCTACACATTGTATCATTCTAGCTATATGATACCCTTATAAATGCAAGATTATGAAGGCAGTACAGAAATCAGTGCTTGTTAGGAAGTGGGCAGGGGAAATAAGTTGGTGGAGCACAGAGGATATTAGGGCTGTGAAACTGCACTCTATTCTACTCTAATGGTAGATGCATGCCATTATAAATTGAACTAAATCAATAAGATGGGCTTTGGTTATAATAATTTGTCCATGTAAGTTCATCCTTTACTAGAGGGACAACTGCCTATATGGAGACAGTAGTAAGTGGAAATAGAAAGTCTCTTCTCAGTTTCACTCTGAATCTAGCCTGGCACCAGTGGCCCACACCTGTAATCTGAAAGTGGCTGAGAGCTGAGGGTCACAGTTTGAAGTGAACTTAGGAAATTGTGTGTGATAGTCTTATCTCCAATTAATGAACAAAAACCTGTAAGTGGAGCTATAGCTCAAGTGGTAGAGTGTTACACTGGAGAAAAATAGCACTACACTATAGTTCAGGTGGTAAAATGCTAGCTTAGAGCAAAAAAACAGGGGACAGTGCCCAAGCCTCAGAAGCAGCAAACACACACACACACACACACACACACACACACACACACACACACACACACACACACACTGAAAAAAATTACTTAGGCTAATTTATCCTTTGTGTGTCTCACTGAAAGGTTAGAAGAGACTATTTCTTCAACTCTCCAAGGAGCAGGGTTAGAATGAAAACCTCTCAATTCTTTCCCCCACAAGGAACGCCCATTTGATGGCTTGTTTTTTACTTTCTCAGCACTCATTTTGTTGCTTATTTCCTTCTAGCATTATTTAGATAGGGTTCACACTAGCTAACATTTATCAACTCTATCAATGTTGTTGAGAATTAACTTACTAAAATCTCTTAAGATATTTTTCAGGTAGCTAATGTCATCATTTCTACTCCACACATGAGGAAATTATGATCCATACAGGCTTGAGTAGCTTGCTGAGGTCATAAAACTAAGTGCATTTGAACAAAATATTCACTTGAAATTTGTTGTCCTAGATCTCAAACTCTGTAATCTACTAGGCTACAGTGCCTCAATAAAGAATTCTTGAATGACTATTTATAGACTATGTTAAGATGTTATATATAATTATATTCTACATGTTCTAGAATACAATTCTGCATATATTAATTTGATGCATTTGCATATATTACATATATCTTATTATTTTTTCTTGTAAAGGTGATGTACAGAGGGGTTACAATTACATAAATCAACTAATGAGTTTATTTCTTTTTGAGCAGTGTCACCCTCTCCCTTATTTTCTCCCAGTATTTGTATATATTTGTATCATGAAATGGATACATATATATGTATATATACTATATGTAGTAATTTATATGCTAGAGTTATTGTCATGCACATATGGTCTCAATGTTATTGGACTTATGCACATTTGAATAAAACAGGATATCAGAATCTGTGTTATAATATTTTATAAATATGACTATCCTAACAAATGTGTCAGGAAAGCATAACATGTATTGTTATATAACTACATACTTACTAAGTAAATATACATTATAGATGTATAACATATCACTATAAATGGTACAAATATTGTTAGACATAATACATGAAGGGTGCATAATATCTATGGTCAGCTGAGCTCTTTATCCTTTCCTTTCTCCGTGCCTCTGCTGTCAATCAAAGGTCTTCTAGAGGACTGGGAATGTAGCTCAGTGGTAGAGTGCTTGCCTAGTATGTATGAAGCCCTGGGTTTGATTCCTCAGTACCACATAAACAGAAAAAGCCAGAAGTGGCACTGCGGCTCGAGTGGTAGACTGCTAGCTTTAAGCAAAAGCTCAAGGACAGTACCCAGGCCCTGAGTTCAAGCCCCAGGACTGGCAAAAAAAATGTCCATCTAGATATCCTCATTCAGGTTGTGTTTAGAAAAATGTTGAACTAGTAGCTTACATTACTAGGGTAGGTTACCCAGTTACTAAAAGAAGAAATATTCCTTACACTGCTTATCAGTAGGGTTTCTTTCTTTCTTTCTTTTTTTCTTTTTGGTATGGGGAACTCTGTTTTTCTAGGCTCTTCTGGACTCTGAAGATCTTGATTTATTCTCCACACAAGTTGTCAATGAGCTATAATCATAGGAAATGGCCTCACAGTCATGGCTGGATACACTTGGTTTAAGAAGAAGCAGAGGATTTTGGCTGGACAATCAGTACCTTTCCGCAGAATGACATTTGTGTTCAGTTTGAAGAATGAGCATACCATGAGGATTCCACTATCAAAGGGACATGCCATGTTATCACTCATCCTTTATTTTGGCAATACACTTAGAAACCAAAAAACAAACAATACCTTACATGATTGTTATAATGAGGAAAAATCTACAGTTGTAATCAGACATTAAATTGAAGACAAAGACTGGAGTCTGGGAACATTCACTGTGCTCATTCAAATTGTGGAATTCAGGCAACACTCTCATATTGGAAATTGGGCAGGAGAGGGAGGGCCATTAGAACCAAGACTTAAGGAATTAAGAGTCCATGATTACATATTGTCTTATCCAGGAACTAGTATATAGATGATGAGATCTTCAATGAAATTGCTCTAGCTTTCCTATGGAAGAACACACACACACACACACACTCACACTCACACACACACACAGATTTCTTTGTTGGTCAAATAAAGTTGTTTGTATTCATGCTATTGCTTTAAGACTCTAGCCTTCAGTGAGAGCTTCCATTTTCCCAGAGCAGTTCAAATGAACATGGAATTGGAAACAGATGTGGGCTCCAGCATGTTATTGCACGAGGGTGAGTGGGGCATAGGGAGGGAAAGGAGGGGGAGGTGGCAGGGACCACGCAAAGGGACCTTCAGCAGCCCCAGGACTCTCATCACTCGAGGGGGTCTGAACTCCGAATTCCACCAGCCTGCACTCTGAAAATGAACTCCTAACAGAAAACAGATGGGAGTGAACCTGGAGTTGGGGGAGGGGAAAGAGAGGGACACAGGATGAGGCAAATGTGGTAAAGAAGGTTAGAGAGCAAGCAAAGTCAGAAGAGTGTAGAGCATGGGATGATTAACATTCCTGGAGTAAAGAAATAAAAGTGCTTGCGGAGGTGATGGGAATTGGGGGTGAGGCATGCCTTGGACCCTTAAAGGCTCCTGAAGAAGGAATTTCCATTGATTTTTTTTCTCTACTGAGAAGAACCAATGATATTCATAATTTCTAAGAGCAGAGAAGATCGTGCCAGATCTTTCCCCCCCCTCTTTATGCCTGGGAAACATCCCATCTAAACAGACCACTTGCTTTTGTAAATGCCAGTAGTCCTGATAAATCAAACTCACTGGAGTCAGCACAATCCTCATGTTACTTTCCATAAGGGCTTTGTCTGTGCAGAGGCATGCCAAAGAGCAGTGTGTCTGCAGCGGGGGAGGAGAGGGCTGGTCCAGAGCAGTCTGGACAATAATACCTCCTAGGTCTTTCCAGCCTGGGAATGAGAGCTAATTCACTTCTGTCTCCTGGACCTGTTTATCAGAGATTTGACAGTGCCCAGATTTGGATGAACATTTCCATATTTTTTTTCTTTCCTTATTTTGAACAGCTTGATCTGAACTTCTTAGTAAGCAAGAGGAAAAAAAATAGATAGCTATCGGCTGCAGTGGGTCTAAGGAGCATACCACTTTTGAGTCTTACTGTGTTGAGGTTTGAGAACGCAGAGCTAATGGCACATGCGGTGGGTGTTATTAGCGCCCTATGTACTTGTTTGGCAAGCCAATTTTAAATGTTCTTGGACAGATCTACTATGTAATCATAAAGCAGTGGTTCTCAACGGGGTTGGAGAGAGAGATTTGGCAATGTCTGAAGACATTTTTGGTTGTCTTAATTTGGGAAGGGTTACTCCTCTCTTTTCTTGGGTAAAGATTAGGGATGTTTTTAAATATTCTACAATCCACAAGATGGTAGCCCACAACACTATGTCCTGAAATTTCACATAGGTCAGTAGTGCAGAAATCAGATTAAAATGTGCCACTAACATCAACAAAGATGAGGATAATAATTTTTATAGATATAGTGTGCTTTATATACCAAGAACAAATTGAAGTGATTTTCATATTCAATAAAAATTTACAAGATAGGAGCCATTGTTTTCTTCACAGAAGAGGGAATGGAGACATAGGTGTAATAGCATGCCTAAGGTTGCCCAGCTAGTAAGTATGGAGCTGGATTTCATGGGTACAGTTGCACACAGCATCCCATTCTCAGGAGGGTCTTGTGTTTGCATCAACACTTTTCTGTTGTGGTCATAAAATTCTATTGAATCTGTGTTTTGTAGTTGAAGCCCAGTGAGACAATATGTAGGTGAGCAGCACTATGTAATGCATGCAATTTCAGTGTCTGTTCTTCCTTTCTTAATTGCCATGCAGTGTCAATGACATCCTTTAAGTGCAAAATTCTTTTGGAACTGCTATGCATGAGGGTTCAGAGAAATCCCCAGCACATGCACAGTGTGTCACCTCTGTGACTAAGTGTGGGCACAGACAGCCCCACACATCCTGTTCAAACCAGTAGAAGTCAGAGATAGGATTCGAAGAACCAAGATTGCCCAGACTGTCCTGTCATACCCCTTCCCATTCACGTCACTTCCTGGGATTCCCCCAAGAGCTTGTGCTTGGATTAATGTCAGAAAGAAAGGGAAAGATTGGACATGCCATACTTTCTTTTCTTTCCGTTCTTCCTTACTCATGAGGAAGCCAAGGCTAGAAAGTATGGATAGAATTTATGCATATTGAGAAGAGAAAATAAAAAGTTAATTTAATTGTATACTGTCTTCACTGTTCTTGTAAGAGCAAAACACATGTGCATACATGGACTAAGAAATATGAATTGTATAATTATGGATTGAATGTGTCCCCCCGACAGTTTATTTGTTGAGATCTTAATCCTCATTGTGGCAAGATTAGTATGTGTTAAAATGTTAAAAGGAGAAATTTAGGTTGGGGGCTCCATCTTCACGAATGGATTAAGGCCATTCTCAATGGGTTAGATTGTTGTGGGAGTGGCTCTGTTATAAAAGTCTGCTTCACGCTTTTGCTTCTCTACTATGAGATATTGTGGTTCCAACTCCCTTCCAGAGGCTATTTCCAGGCTTCTGGATCTCCCAGCTTCCAGAATCATGACCCAAATAAATTTCCCTGATAAATGATAGTCTGTGGTATTTCATGAAAGCAGCAGATTTGAATAGAGATTTCCTCACACAAGTTAAATACATATACTTGCATTGTTAAAGATGAACAGTAAACTTGTGCTAATAATGTATAATTTAATTTTTCTTTACTTAGAATATCATTAAATAGCAAGTAAAGCATCATGACAGGTGAGAGATGAAGGAAGACTGAAATATACTCTATATGTGAGTATACCCTGACACTCTACCTCTGATTATTGAGAAAAGGAACCCTGCATATTCTTTCTCAACTGGACCCTGAAAACTGTTTATCTGCGCTCTGACTGGTAGAGGCATGATATGAATCTTGACTGTTGACTAAGTTTCTGCACTCCTATCTATGAGAATCTCTATTTCCATTCTAAGACCCAACTTGATCAGAATGAACTAGATTTTAAAAGGATTTCCCAGCTGGGTGGTAGTTCCTCATGCTTGTAACCCTAGCTAATCAGGACACTGAAATCTAGAAGGCAGAGATACAAAGATAGTCTTAGCATGGGGGTCCATGATAGTCTGTCTCCAAAATAAGTAGCAAAAACCTTAGTTGGATGCATAGCTCAAGGAATATTGTGTTAGCCATGAGCCAGAAAGCTGAATGAGCATGAGGCTCTGAGTTCAAACCTTAGTATCAGCTCAAAATAACAAAATAAGATAATTTTCTCCATCCAGAGTATGAATTTCACTGTCTCAGTGGAAAGAGTAGGGTTCATTTCCTCAAAATTG
The DNA here is from genome assembly GCF_023159225.1 of Perognathus longimembris pacificus. Taxonomy (NCBI): domain Eukaryota; kingdom Metazoa; phylum Chordata; class Mammalia; order Rodentia; family Heteromyidae; genus Perognathus; species Perognathus longimembris. The sequence continues at coordinate 105,526,600 of NC_063163.1, forward strand.
AAATTGCTGGATTCTGTGGGTGACACATCTGCCTGCCGGGGCTGAGTTGCCTTTTATTATTGCGGTTCTCATTGATCTATGACTGTAGTTGATAATATTAGTAAATTTAATTTTATTGATCCCACTGAGCTATGTGCCTATTACGTATCTATGTCAAGTTAATCTTCTCCATGCCCCTAAGAGCTGACTTCCTCAATAAATGAAGATTGGTGATATCATAGAAGGAAATTGTGGAGTCATTATGGGAACCCAAGTCTGAGTGATTTCCAAAGTGCATTTAGCGAGCTTCCTCTTTGCTGTAGAGTTCTCAATGCTTGGTCATCCTCCATCATGGTTTTCAAGGTCAAATACTACTTGAGATATTTCCTGTGATTTTTGAAATTTTGAGTAAATATTGACTGGTTTGGAGAGCTGAACTTTTATTATTTGGAACATTGCAACATTTTGGCTTAAAAGCAACTCACAGAAACCTCAGTGTTTTGCTAAGAAATAGGTAAAAAAAAACCAAACATTTTCTTCTGAAATGCATAAAGGTTAAAAGTTTGAGGTGAAAGAATTCTTGAATGTGAAGTATATTTTAAGCATTTTGATGCTTTGGCTATGTCACTCTTCTTATCCTGGATGCAAATGTGCATGGCATTGTTTAAACCTTACCCTAAACTTAAAAAAATTCTAAACATAAGTTTTTAAAAGGGAAATGGTTAAAGAAAGATACTTAGAAGCAACAGTTTCATTTTGTTTGTTTGTTTTTGGCCAGTCCTGGGCCTTGAACTCAGGGCCTGAGCATTGTCCCTGGCTTCTTTTTGCTCAAGGCTAGCACTCTGCCACTTGAGCCACAGCGCCACTTCTGGCCGTTTTCTGTATATGTGTTGCTGGGGAATCGAACCCAGGGCCTCATGTATACAAGGCAAGCACTCTTGCCACTAGGCCATATCCCCAGCCCCAACAGTTTCATTTTAAAATGATACTTGATACACTCAAGACACATACTTATATACTTGGACTTATTTTTTCCATTGCATGTTTATTGAGAAACTAGAAGTTGTTATAATCAAAGTAAAGTTAATTTGACACATACAGCAAATATAGTTCAGTGATATCTTGAATGATGAATAAAAATATTTCAAATCTTACTTAACCATTCTTATCACTGATAGTATATGCAGACACTACTATTCATGATGTTATTTCTCTTTGACCCTTTGATTTGATGCCAATGAGTTAGGAAAGCAAATGCACATATCATGATATAATATCTGAAATATTATGGATTAGCTTTGGGGGATTTTTGTTGTTACTTCATCAACTGCAAATTCACTTAGGAAACTATATCTCCCCAAAATATCTGGAAAAGTTTTAATCAGTTCTTTTTCCTGCTAACTAATGATTAAAAACCTTTCTATCAATCAATTTTGTCTTTCTTTAGTGTAATAAGTATATGCCACAGTCATTTACCTTTCTGGAAAATCTTTTGTGACTTGGTTGGTTTGGTGGGAGAAATAGGGTTTTGGCAGAGTGAAGGAAACTCAGATGAAGAGGTCAGGATTGGCATTGACTGGCAATTCTAAAACAAAATTGAAGTGGAAATTAAACCATAAATTATTTGACATCCTTTGATTTTTTATAATGAACATAAATCATTAACTTATTTTTTGCTCAATAAAATTAAGTCATAGCTTTATATGTTAATTTTCTCCAAGATACATACTTTTATATTAGTCTTTCTGAAACAATAGACTTGTAAACACATGAGCAAAAATAAATTCATAGACATGATCTTATTTTTAAGGAAAAATATTAGACATTGTGACAATGTATATAAAGTAAATCTTTAATGTTCCCTATGAGAATGATAACAGTTATTTTGTAAATTTAAATAATATGCAAGTTTTCTTGAGGCATCAAACTCTCCATTGGCTTTTACACTCAAGGCTAGCACTCTACCATTTGAGCCACAACTCCAATTCCGATTTTTTTTTTGCTGGTTAATTGGAGATATTTATACTTTGATGTTTTGTTACCTTATGAGATTTACTATAGGAAGTCCCAACTGTTGTTCTTTATGGCTTATGTTCTTTACTACCTGTTTTCATGAATCAGAGTTATAATCTGGTACCTTTGGGCACTTGTGAATTTTCCAAAGATCTAAACCTAACTTAGAAACTATGTTCTTAATCTTATTTATCATCAATCTAGAAGGATTGTCTTTTCCTAGGTCACATGAAAACTCAAGCATTGAACGCTACACATACATAGACACATGCATACACACACACACACACAGACACTCGACACAGAGCCAAATATTTTGCTGTGTCAGCAGAAAGAAACTGTGCATTAACTTCTCTGTCTTTACATGCTACATAATGCTATTTGTGATACAAGTGAAATTGAAGGCTGAGAAATTACTGAAGAAGAAGCATGCGATGGAAAGGCCAGTGATTCAGCTTGATGATGTTCAGTTTAGCATTGACTTCATCACAGACAGCAATCCTAGAGCCTAGTATGATCTGAACACCTTGCAAGTAAATACAGTAACAAAACTGTTTTGAAACTATGTATTAGTAATGAGATTCCCTTCAGTGCCAAGACAGTGGACAAATTCAGACAGGAGAATAGAGACTGAACACAGTGGGAATTCCTACTAAATCCCTGTAACAAATCTAAGAATCACACCAATACTAGGAACATTGCAGAATAATTTCTAAACAATTCAAAATTTATTTAAAATGTGGCATTTGGTAAGAGCACACAATACAGATTGCATAATATTAACCATAAAGAATATGGTCAGAAGACTATATTCAAGGAAGTTAAAGATAAGAATTGTTGACCCATACTTAGTATTTTCTACTGCTTTAGATAGTTAAATAAGTAAACTAATCTTCGCAACCGAAAGGAGACTTTACAGTATTATTAGCACTATTCCCTCTCAATAGTCAAATAAGAAGTTGACAGATGGCAAGGATAGAGAAGGAATAGAAGATTTTCTAAAGCCATAGCACAGTTGAAATGGTATGGAGATATTATTGCTTGCAAGTGTTCAGGTGATCATAATAAATGCTTACATCTCGAGGGGCATTGACAGAGGAAAGAGCTGCTGCTTTGTAGGTGAAAGATATTTGAGTTTACCCTTCACCAAACATTGCAAACTTGCTTTTTTTGGCATAAATGAAATAAAAATGAAAAGGAAGACCTGTGAAGTGATGCCTAGAAAGGCTTTGTGACTACAGTTTGGGGTATCTTTTGACCCATACTTCCTGGTCCAGCACTGGATAGGTGAGGTGTTGTCAGTCAGAATCATTTTGAGGAGCTTTTTTGTTTTGTTTTTCTTTCTGTTCTGGTTCTGGGGCTTGAACTCAAGGCCTGGGCATTGTCCCTGAGCTTTTTTTTTTTTTTTTTTTTTTTTTTTTTTGGCCAGTCCTGGGCCTTGGACTCAGGGCCTGAGTACTGTCCCTGGCTTCTTCCCGCTCAAGGCTAGCACTCTGCCACTTGAGCCACAGCGCCGCTTCTGGCCGTTTTCTGTATATGTGGTGCTGGGGAATCGAACCTAGGGCCTCGTGTATCCGAGGCAGGCACTCTTGCCACTAGGCTATATCCCCAGCCCCCTGAGCTTTTTTTTTGCTAAAGGCTAGCACTTTAACACTTGAGCCACAGCCCCACTTCAGACTTTTTGGTGATCATTTGGAGATGAGAGTCTTACAAGCTATGCTTCTCAGTCTGGCTTCAAGCTCCAATCCTCAGATCTTACCTTCCTGAGTTGCTAGGATTACAGGTAAGAGCCACCATGCCTGGCTTGAGTAGCTTTTTCCCAGTACCACACTCCTCCTAGTTGATAAAACAGATTGGAGTGTTTTGAAAGGAAGAGAGAATATAGTTTGTTACTTTAGCAAAGGAGTTTTAAAGGAACCTAAGACCATATAGAAAGGGCAGTGAGACTCATCTCTTGTTTTGCATACTTGTAAAGCTCACAGGATGAAGTGTTAATTCACTTTTAAGTCTCTTACCTCAGAAAATGGATTTTCATTAAGCCCAGAGTCTTTCCACACTGAATCATTTCCTTACTAACTTCATTGCTAAAGGTTACAGATGACCTTCCTACTAACTGCCCCACTGGAAAAGTTGAGTGTGACATAGCAGTACTAAGAAAAACACATGGAACTACAGGTGGCAACTCAGAAGCATTGTAAGAGACAGAACGGATAATCTGAGACAGTATAGAGAGCTAGAATCTTAGAAGTCTGATTGGATGGTCAAACACAATAAAATTCAATGTCCTATACACACATGGCATTTGGATGTGCTTGTGTGTATGAATGTGGGAGAAAGGTAGATTCGAGAGAGAAGGGAGAGAGGATCATGAAGATGGCAATTATGTTTTTAATTTCCAAGATCTCTTTCTCATGATTATCCCTCACACACTCTTATCCTGATAAAAGTACAATTGTATCCTTAAGATTTGAATACTTTCACATTTCTATTCTTGAGTTGATTCTTTATTTTTCTCTGTGTGTCTCTGATGGCTTCTAATTCTTTTATCAGCCATGTGTGTACATGTACTTGCATGTATATATATATATATATATATATATTTAAATCCATGTTTATATAGAGAAATTATTTCCTAACTTGAAGAAAGAAAATCAGACCTATTTAAAAACTCACTTGCCTCTATAGAAATACAAGGACCAGTGATAGGAATGCACACTCCATACCCATCTTCTGTTTTTGCAGATGATCATTCTATGTGGACTTAACCGGCTCCCAAGGCTTTAGCTCTCTGTTCTGTGAACAGTTCTGTATTGTGGATGTGGTAACACCTCTCCCACATGTGGGTGACTGGGAAAACTGAATCACATTAGGGTTGTTTCCACTAACCATGTAGCAAGCATACAATTCATTATAAAGTAGAGAAGAAGGAGATCCCACTTTTACTTCCAGGGGAATTCCTTCAATTTCAGGTGATCTCCAATTAAGGTCTGCCTGGTAAAGTTTTTACTGTGTCTCAATAGCTCCAAGTTAGGGACCAGGTCTTTACCACATTGGCTTTCGGTGGCTATGTATCCAAATCATAGCACATCATGTATTATTTCTATCCTTTGTTAAGTCTGAGTCATTTAATGTCATTATTTGTGATCTGTCACTAATTGTGACCACATGATCACTTTAATCATTGACTGCACTTTTATTTTTATGCCAGATACTTAAGAATCTATCAGGTTTAATTTAAACCTTTAATTGTATAAGGTAGCTGTCCAAATAGTATTTTATGGCTTAGTATAGAAAGGTTTGGCTGTATTAAGGAGATTTCCTACAGCAGCAGAACTCGGTACATGACAGTGTGGAGTTGAATTCCAATTTGAAAATATATTTTGTGTCACCTGAGAAAATTCAACTCATAATTTTCATTAGTTATTTATTCATCCAATATTTACAAGTACATGATTGGCTCTGTTTATAACCACGTGCTTTTCACTGTTCAGGCAACTAGGGAACTGTAATGAAGATAAAGACATTAACAATGTAGATCATTTTTTCCCCCTCACCCGATTTTTCTGAATCCCTGAACTATTATTCTGGGAGACTGACACTCTGTTATTAAAGACCAACAGTCAGCTTCAATTACATTCAGTAGCTTTGATTTTCTTTCATTGCTTTGGAAGAAAACAACATCATTCCTACAATGCTCTAGAATTTGCCATTCATCCTAACCTTGTGATTGCGCTTTCCAGCTCTATGCAAGCAGCAAAATCATTAATGATGCTTTCCCTGTTCATTTCACTACTCCTACCTCTGCTTCCTAATAGGAACAGCTGTTTTCTATTACAAAACAGGCTGACAAGGTGCTTGTCTGGAGCAGAGATTCTTTGGCAGGTAATTTTGATGAGGTCCAGAGGTAAGGGAGTGGGTGTCTCTGATGGGTTTCCGGTCCTGTTATCAGCTTGTCCAGCACCCCCAGACATGGCTGTTGTCTACACATAGGGCTGATTTTGGGCACAGAGCCCATGCCTGCTGAGAGCATCAGTTATCCATCAGCGCTAATCCATTAAGGTTTTCCTACGTAAGCCAAGATCCTGGTTAGGAAAAAGCATCTCTCCTTCCTCAGGTAGAGTTGGTCACTGAACACTGAGCAGTAACTCTACCAGTAGTCCTGATGGGATGCTTAAGCTTTGATTTGTCATTGTTCTAGGAAAGTTAAGTTGTAAGAGCAAGCAAATCCTGTGTGAGAAATGCTTCCTGCAGAAATTTGCCTCCTGGGCTGGTTTTGCAGAGAAGCTTCACCTATGGCTTCAAGCCAAGTTTCATGCTCTTTTTGGTTTTCAGAAAATATGCACATTAGCAAAAATGCACTACTGGTCTTTATATCCAAGGTCTTATTTTCATCCCTGTCTTTCTGATGATCCTTCCAAGAACCAGTTTTCCCTGGCATCAACTTTACTGTTTACATGCAACAAACTCAACTGGAAAAAACAACAACTGCTAAGATTTATTATTAAGAAAGAAACAGTTCTTATCCTTAATTGGCTTTGCTAGATTAGAACACATTCTCTCTGTGAAGAACACCAGATGTCAGAAGATTTGGGTGCATATTCCAACTGTGTGATTAATAATAATACTAATAATAACAAAACATGACAGAAGCATTTAACATTCAGTAGCATTTAACACTAACAGTATTTATCAAGCTCTTCCTCTGTGTTAATGTGAATGTAGTATGCATGTAATAAACATTATTTGATTAAAACCTCATTACAATACTAATGAAGCAGACATTATCATCATAATCTTGCTTTTACAAATGAAGAAATTAAGCCTTAGAGAGATTAGTTTGCATACTTCATAGGCAAGCTTATCTGTTTCCTTGTGTAAATGAGGGGTGAAGTCAGGAGATGTGAAGCATATTCATAAGTTTGCTTATAACTCTAAATCCTAAGGAAAGAAAAAAACAAGTAGAATATTATAGCAACTCCTACCCTGTAACATGATATATATGCATATATATATCTTTTATCTCTCTCTACACAGATATATGAACACACACATACCTGTATTTCTGTGTGTATGTGAATATAATGATATGGTAATGAATTTAAGAAATCTAGGTTAATTTGCAAACTCTCCTTAGTACAATGTTTGTGCTCCTTTCCAATTCATATATTAAACCCTGATCCTCAGTATGATGGCATTTGGAGGTGGGGACTCTGAGAGACAATTAATGTAAGGTTCTAAGAATGGAGTTCATAAAATGGATTAATACCATTTTAAGCAAAAGAAGAGACTAAATGGTACTGATATCCTCTCTGTTTTCTTTTCTAGCAAAGAGCCATATGACATCCAAAAATTGTCCCCTCACTACAAACTGAGTCACTGGAATCTTGATCTTTCAAGGCCCTCAGCACTGTGTTCAGGTACTCTATCTATGGAATATCATTATGGCAATACAAGCAGGTTATGACATTACTCAGTTTTAGTCTTAAAATCAACCCCCTTACTAAAGTGGACAGAATAAATACTATTCCTTCAGTTTCAAAGATGAGAAAAATAAAGCTCAATTAAAGCTCATTGTTTGAGAGGTACGTGCTTACGAGTCCTTCAAATGCAACTCTTGCCATAGTATTCCCTTTCCACGGGTCTTGAGTTACAGCCTGTATGTGTGATAGATTCTATATGGGCGCATTCTAATGGGACTTTAGACTCTTAGCTACTTGCTTCCAAGTCTTTGTAAGTATGCATCCTACCTAAGAAATTTCCTTTTGAATACAGATGTCATGATGTTGGTATCTCAATGAAACATATTGGGACTCTGTCTTCAGCAATGAGTTATACTATCGACTAAAACTTAAACATGGCTTTCTTCTTGTGATTATATAGTTTTGGAGAAGATTTTCTATGTTTAACTAGGGTCCTATTGTATGCTCAGCATTTTAAGTTCCTGCCAGGAACTGCTTTCTTCTTCGGTCTTTTCTACTCAGATACTTGGAGTCTTCTAGTACATTAATTCAATTGACTTTTTCTAGTTACTGGAAATCCATGAAGAATGCTCCCTTCAGAACACTTCATCAGCCAAGTTGGTCCTAGACAGAAGAATAAAGGTGCAGACTGCCCTGAATACATTACATGATCACTTCTCTGGTTTCTTGTCAACTAGTCTTGTATGGTAAGTGTGTGCAGACACATTTTCTAATTTTTCTTTTGACGGTACTGAGGTTAGAACTCAAGGTTTGCTAAGTAAGCATTCTACTAATTTCTGAGCCAATTTACTAACACCCTTTTTCTTTTTGTGTTGGTTATTTTTGAGATAGAGTCTTGCTTTATGCCCTGGCTAGACCACACTGTGTGGTCCTTATATTTGTACTTACTATTGTCACTGGAATGTTACACTTATATACTCAGGCATTGTCCTTTCCCTGTAGCATAGGATGATAAGCATGTACCACTCTTCTAAGAAGCTAATACTACAGGCTTGAGCCACCTGAAAGAACAACAGTTCTTTGAGAGCCAAATTTGGAGGTCTGGTACCTACCATGACTACATTACTTATCCTGATTATATTTCCATACACACAGGTATCCATACTTAGCCCGGAGAAAATAGGTCCCTCTGGGGAGGCTAGGGCTTCATCTGAATAATCGCCAACATTCTTGGTGTCTTCATCTTGGATATGACAGAGAAAAAGACAAGAGAAAGCAAGCAGTATAGTGCCAAGTGGGCTTCTTCCTGGTCCCCACAGTTTCTGCAGACTTTCCAGAAGGCCAGTGAGGTGCTCCCCACTGTTGATGAGACATGACAGAATATATATCAACCTCTTGCCATTCCTCCTTCCCAGCATTTTAATCTTTTGTCCCACAACATACTTTGCTTTTAGTTGTGGGTTTGACCCTTGACCTTAAACTCTGAGCCAGAACTCATTTATTTATCCATGTTCTCTTAGAGGAATCCACATAGCCAAAAGGGTCAATGACAGACACTTTCTGGTATGGACTTAATACCCTTGTAATTCATCTCCTTGCTTTGACATAGACTCCTTGGAGAAGTGTCTTTTTCAATCAGCATAGGCATGGAGCTAAGTGAACAAATTACATGTCAGCTCCAAGAGGTCCTCCAACCTGGAGGAATGAATTAAACATGGTTTTACAAACACCCACAGTTCTTTTGCACTGCAAGTTAGCGTCTTGATATGTTTAACTCATTTATTTCTCTCCTTCAGAGGTTCATGAAATCAATGCCAGGCATTAAGCTGTGTAGGAAAGCTTTGGTCTAGACTGAGAGCATATATGACACATTTCACAAGTGATAATGAGCAGAGTAAGGGATACTTTTTATGTTTGGGCTGTGTAGGGTCAATGGGTCAATCATTGGTGGAATGAACATTCCTATGGACATTGGAAGTTTCAAGAAGTAGACCTTGCATTTGTTACTTCTTTTACACATGCCTATCCTTCCATCCTTTTTGTCAGGTTTCCTTACAGCTTTGTATTAACACTACAGACTTGGTCACATTAATAGCATGAAAAATAGATGTAATGAGATGAATGTGATTGTTCATGCTTGTAATTCAGCTGTGTGGAAGACAGGCTTTGGGAGGATTAGGGTTCAAGTAAATATCCATTTCTAATGATAGTAAGGAATTTCATGAAATGTGCTGACTTTAGAGTCAACATGATCTGGATTTAAATATTAGCTGTCATGTGGTATTAACCTTGTAAACTGGCAAGAAACTAGCACCAATCTATAGTGTTAAATATTAAATGAAGTAGTTCCTGATCTGCTTCACAAATACTTTGTCAATAGTCAGTGTATTATTCCTGCCATACTTACTAGAAACCACCCCCAGCCTCGGTGTAGTATGTTCAATAAGCTCATAAATTTGTGTTTGTACCAAGTTCAATCCACACAACCTAACTCCAGCGATAGGATATTATTTTCTTATGAGATTATAACTTTGAAGTTATAATTATTTCAGTTCTCTCTTAATGTGAGGTTAATCTCCTCAATCTAATTTCTATATGTGGATTTTAGAAAGATTCCAAATGTGGATTTTACATTGTGGGCTCAGCCTCCCTTTTCTTGATACTGCGTGAGCATTTTGATCAGTCATCTTGGGTCCATCTTTTCATAGCTCTTCATTTCACTCATAATTTGTATTGTTTATTAGCAATCTGTTTTACTAATTTCAGCTGAAGGTTTATGTTATAGGTTCTTGTTGTACTTGTTTTCCTAAGACCTTTACTTGTAGGTATTCCTGTTACTTAATGTAGGCACTCAAAGTTATAAACTTTCCTTATAGATCTTCCCTGGATAGTTCTTATGGATTCTGATAGGCTATCTTTTCATTTTCCTTTGCTTCTAAGAATTATTCCATTTTTTCTTCCTGACTTTTCAAAATTTCCCATTGGTCATTCAAAGGTGTATTGAGGATGCTGCTGCTAGGGAAGGAACACAAAGGCACAACGCTTGTGTGCCTCTGATTAGATAAAATAATATTTATCGAAATGAAAAGGAAAACCGTCTCCATGTGTGTTTTCTGTTGTTTTCTACTTTAACACCATTAATATCTGACAAGATCCATGAAATTATTTCAATTTATTGGGGTATTTAAAAAAACGGTCTGGTAGTGGTTCTGTGGTAGAGTGCTAGCCTTGAGTGTAAAAGCTTGGGACAGCTCCCAGGCCCTGAGTTCAAGCTCTGCCACCACCAACAAAAAGGAATGTCCTGATCTTAAATAGGGTTATTGTGGAGATAGTTCCATGAGCTACTGAGAAGAACACATTCTGCACTCACTGGTAGAATATTCTATAGAGTTTCCTAAGTCTGTTTTGCCTATATTTTAACTCTGAAGTTTCTTCCTCTCTTTTTTTTTTCCTTGGTGTATGTTGTTGTTGTTGTTGGGGGCAGGTGGGGGGGGGAGGCTCCATGTAACTTACACTGTGAGAATGAGGTATTGAAGTAAATCATAAATACCTATATTGTATTAGATATGACATCTCCATTTATGTGTAGTGTTGTTTGCTTCATGAAACTGGGAGCACTGACATTTGGTACATATTTATACCCATTATGTTTCTCTCTCCTCCCTCCCTCCCTCCCTCCCTCCCTCCCTCCCTCCCTCCCTCCCTCCTTCCCTCCCTCTCTCCTTCCCTCCTTCCTTTCTCCCTCCTTCCTTTCCTTCCTTCCTTCCTTCTTCCTCTCCCCTCCCTCTCCTCTTTTTGGGCTTGAAATACATCACTTTATGTCCCCAGGTTTTAGAGGTCCTGTTAAAAAAAGTGTCATTTTTTCATAGCTTTTCCTTTATAAATGAGCTGACATTTCTTCTTCATAGCTTTAAATATCTTTTCTTTGTTTTGTAATCTTGGCATGATATACTATAAAGAGCTTCTTTGCTGCTTATGTCTATTTGAAGTTCTGTACCTGGATGTGCATTTGTTTCTAAGATTTGAGTTTTGTGTTATTATTTCATTAATAAGTTTGCTACATCTTTAATCTTTGCCTCAGTACCTTCTTTGCCGTGTGGATTTGGCTGTTGTGTCTCATAGGTGTTGTATTTTCTGTTTATAATGTCCTGAGTTTTTTTTCTTTGTTTTTGTCCAAATGTTCTTACTCAACATGCTGTCTTCAAACCCTGACTTTTCTCATCAGCTTAGTCTAGTCTATTGGCAAGATGCATGCTCTCCCTCCCTCTCTCCCTCTTGCATCCAACTCAAGATGTTTTACTTGGATTATTCAGTTATTCATTTCCAGATTCATGTTTGGCTCCTCTAAAAAAAAAAATCTTTTTTTTTTTTCTTTGGCCAGTCCTGGGGCTTGGACTCAGGGCCTGAGCATGGTCCCTGGCTTCTTCCCGCTCAAGGCTAGCACTCTGCCACTTGAGCCACAATGCCACTTTTGGCCGTTTTCTATATATGTGGTGCTGGGGAATTGAACCCAGGGCTTCATGTATACAAGGCAAGCACTCTTGCCACTAGGCCATATTCCCAGCCCCTCTAAAAAAAATCTTTAACATTTTGTTTATATCTAATATTGCCTTCCTTAGTTGATTCAGTTGGTATTTATATGTATTCACACTGACATTTTTTTCTGAAAAGAATAATTTCAGATAAAGATTACTTTATCCCATAGCAGTAAGATAATTTTACAATATCACAACTTCTCTATTTAAGGGGCTATTCACTTCAACATTTTGAAAAATTTATTCTACTGATTCTTTTTATATAGGTAATTTTTATTTTATTTTATTTTTTGGCCAGTCCTGGGGCTTGGACTCAGGGCCTGAGCACTCTCCCTGGCTTCTTTTTGCTCAAGGCTAGCACTCTGCCACTTGAGTCACAGCGCCACTTCTGGCCATTTTCTGTATATGTGGTGCTGGGGAATTGAACCCAGGGCCTCATGTATACAAGCCAAGCACTCTTGCCACTAGGCCATATCCAGTAATTTTTTTAATAAAATCTAGTTTTTGTTCGATTTAGATTTTATTCACATGTAGTTGTGTCTACTGCCTTACAGTCATTATCTCTACAAAGTCCAAACTTTCTGGTAGAGATTTCAGATCTAAATTTGTGAAGATCTTTTGATTTTTAACATTTTTCTTTAACAATCTTTCATTTGTGTGATTTACTTATGTAAAATTATATCTATCATGTTTCCTACTCCTTGATAGTTATAAGGTCATTATGATGCTTTTGATCAGCATTGGACTTAGTATAAGTTTTCCTTTCTAGAGTGCTATCAATTTTTTTAATTTCTTTTTGTGTGGATTATTTCTCCTATGTTTGATATTTTTAATGTATTAGTTCTGTACATTTTTACTTTAAAAGATAGTTATAGTTCTTGATTCAAATTTTCCCTTCATCAGTATTGACCAGATTTTAATGTTCTCTAGATTAAGTTTGGCTTTTACTTTTCCAAATCCTCATTAAAGTGACCCTATGGTTTTGCTATTTATTTATAATATTATTATTATTCAATTTTATGGTGCTGGTGAAAGAACTCAGGGTCTGGAACATGCTGGGCAAGTAACTCTATACCACTGAGCTATATTGTGGATAGTATTTTTTTTTAATGTCTGACCCTGTGAAGCTAGGGTAGAAACTATGGAAGTGTGAAGTGAAGTGAGAACTGGCTTTAAGAAGAGCATCTCCATTAGCAGTTCTAAGACCTTTTCTTGTAAGCCATTTCCAGGTTAGTGGGAAAATCTTGGTAAGCGTCCTCACAAGTCGGCAGTGGTGCTGAGGGGATTCAGAGGAAGCAGTGGTGCAGAAGCTAGGGTTTCCTCTCAGACTCTGTAGTCTATGGATGCACTTGTATTGCTTAATTTTCTTGATAATGCAGGGTGGGAAGAAACAATCTTCTTCATCCCAATCCATCTTTGTGTTATTTTCCTAGGCTAAGTCAATCCCATATTTCCTCTTGACTATGTGTTGTATTCTAAATTGGAAGTACTCACAATTCCCCCTGCAACTTGGGGCTGTCTTGATCACAGGAGAGGTGAAAGGCTCAGACTTCAGATTACTTTGTGGTTGTTTGACAGAAATCAGAGAGGAGGACCTTACAAAACTGAAGACACTGGTTCCCAGGGAATTGTCCAGACTCAGATTTCTGTATTAAGTAGCTTTTGCATGGCTTCCCATGACCTGCTGCTATCTGAAGAATTTTTAAATTCTGAGAGAATGTCTCCTTGTTTATATAATTTAAGTTTTGAGGGATTTATTACCCAGGGAGTAGGGATTAGCCTCTACATTCCTCATTTTGGATAAGGTGGTTCTCTCTAGAGCCTTCTAGCACCATTGGCTATTCCAGACCATGTGCTTCTACAATATGTTTCTGGGGCATACCAGGTGAGAAGACATCCAGTTTAAAACACCTATTTGAATTTACAATACATGCTGTGAAGAATGGAGAAATTAGAATGAAGGTGCAAAGGACTGTAGAGCTAGGCTATACCACATAGTAGTTAAAACATAGGGTAACTGTACTACCCTAGGCCAGTATTCTTTGTTGAATGATGAAAGAAGAGTTTTATGATTAATCTAGGGTGGTTGGCAAGAAGTGCAAAGTAGGTCATCAGATATACACAGTAAATGATTATAATTTTAATACATTTGTTAATGCATTATTCTTTATAAGTTTTTGTAATAAATACGGAAGATGTTGTCTACATTTTACAGATGAGTAACTGAGGGGGAGCAGGGTTTAAATAACTTTTACCATTTAAGCATAAAGTAGGATATACCTTACCTTTGACCCACACTGCTTCATACAACAACTATCCTGTCTCAAAAACACACCCATCAGACATCTTCTAAAATGTTCTTTACAACATACTTCTTTTTTATAAACAGTAAGTTGTCTCTTATCTGAGCCGTGTATGCTGTGAGTGAACAGGATTATATAAGATCCCTTTGCAGAGATTTTTGTAAAGTAGAGGAAGTACTGCTGACATTCCAAATTCCACTTCTTAATCCTGTATATTTCAGTGCCTTGTGATGAAGAGACAGTATTTGAAGCCTAGTGAAAATATAAGCAAACTCAATGCTAAGTTGCTTCCTGGGCATATGAAGTAATTTATAAAAGCAACTTACTTCATTCAGAGGTGCATAGAACCAAGGACATGACCTTTCTTATTACTGCAGTTGAGATAGCCCACCATTTTGTACTGGCATCCGATTCTCTTACCAGGCTCTGGGCCATAAAAACAGTGTTCCAGTGTAATTCATGGGGTAAGGGACCCATTGAATTCCAGAAGTAACCGAAGATTTCTGATTCTGACAGAAGTCTGGCTGAAGTACATAGAACTCAAGAGTTTATTACAGCTACTTCTTCTAAGTAATCAAGAGTTGACTTGAATTGCTTCTTCTAAGACTTGGTTGTAAGACTTCTTAAAAACAATCCCTCTGTCCTTTCTTCTCCAACTTACACTATACCACCATGAGACGTATTACAAGAATATGAGAGATATTAACTCAAGTGCATGTGAAATGATGAGACAGGAGAGTGTTTTTTTCACTTGGCAGGAACTGTGGGTTCAGAACAGAGAAAGTGTTGTGCCAAGTTGCAAGACCACCCCCAAGAAGACCACCGAGATTCAGACACTCCGAAATGCAAAAGCAAGGCAAGGCTTTATTTAACGAGCTGCCAACTCGGGCCTCGTCCTACCCACCGACACAGCGGAGGTTAGGAGGAAGCCTCCAGCTGTGATTACACAGGGCTTATAAAGGCAAAGAACAAGGTTACAACAATCAGCTGTGCAAGCAAGATTAGAACACAGGTACAAATCTGATTGGCTCAGGGTTCGATTCTAAAATGGGGTTCACGTGGTGGGGCCTGACTTCAAAGTCTGGCACCTCATTTCCCCCTTTTTCTTTTTGGTACCTTGGGAGCCAATCATGGCTCCATTCTGTCCATTTCAATGGCTTGCATGTCTAGGGGATGATATAGAGGTAAGGCATGGGCCAGTAGGGCCAAAAGTAGTATCCGAAAATAACTCTGGTCCCTCGGTTTTAAAGGGGGGCTGATGGGTGAAGATCATCCATCTTCTGTAACTTCTTCAGGCTGACTCAGGGGCGTAGACCTTACCTAGCCAGGAACCTATAACCTTAGTCTCAGTCTTGAGACGAAGGCAAAGCGGCTGAGTTGGGTGCTTGGAGACCTCCCATGTTCCATCACGGTAGTTGTCATCCAGGGCAAAGGGGTCAGCTGGCCTGGCGTGGAAGCAATGAACCCAAGTGGCGATGCCGTCTAGGGTCCCTTCCACCGTGGTTCTTAGGATTTCAGTCCCCTGGTCTGAATAAATGGGGGGGGGGGTAGGGACAGAAGCAGAATTATATACATTATTTCAAAAGGAGTAAAGCCAAGCTGATAGGGAGAATTTCTTACTCTAAGCAGAGCAAAAGGAAGGAGTGACACCCAGTCTGCGCCAGTCTCTAAGGCCAGTTTAGTTAAGGTCTCTTGTAGAGTCCGATTCATTCTTTACCTGTCCTGACCTCTGGGGTCTATAAGCACAATGCAATTTCCAATCTGTCCCCAGTGCTATCCTCTCATTTGACAAACTTACCCTTACTAACCATTATCACAGATGACTGGCAAATTCCTGCCCAGTAGACAGACATGGGCATTGGAAAGGCATGCTTATGAACTATTCTTCTAGGACTTCCCGGCTTTAACTTTTGAAAGGCCAACAGTAGTGACTCTAGGATCTGACACCATCTCTGCCATCCAAGCAGCGGCTTACTGCCTCTGGATGCTCCATCACTTTTGTCCCAGGAGGAGTGACTTTCGACTTGGACTCAGGGCCTGAGTGCTGTCCCTCAGCTCTCCAGCTCAAGACTAGCACCCTACCACTTTTGAGCTCCACACTACTCCGTTCCCAGCACTCTGCTGGCTGATTAGAGACAAGTCTCTCACAGGGACCTTTCTTTGCCCGGGCTGGCTTCGAACCGCAGATTCAGATCAATGAGTCTTATAAGGGGCCACTTTACTCCAATTATAAGCAACAAGGTGGTCCACACAGTTTTTAAGCATGCTCTTACCTGGAACTTATTAAGGGTCAGTATTAGATCTTGACAAACTTGTAGGAATCACCTGTGCTTCTCTGTGGGCCTGCTGGAAACTGTTACAAAAAAAACCTACAAAGAAGCTGGAATGGCAATTAAACATTTTGGTAGCCATAATTCTCCTTTTCTCACTTTGCAATAATTATTTAGGACAATTTTACTTCCAAATTTCTTATCTAGAAATGTATTCTTGATTTCCAAAGCCTTTTTAACACTAACACAACACTTTAGCTTTTATCTGCATCGGAAAAACTGAAGCTCACAGGCAGTCTGAAACCAGGTGCCGCCCTTTGCTTACGGGCTGCTTGTTTCAAAAGAGCCTTTTTTTTTTTTTCTTCAGTCCCAGTTACTGCATGGCATGAAGACCTTTGAATTTAAACTTAGTTTTGCATCATACTGCAGTCTTGAACATGTTCACACTCACACATGCACACACACATACATTTTCAAAAGATCTTAAAGCGCGCTGAATAAGCATCGGCCATACATTTTAAGACAAAAACCTTTAACAAATGATTTTAGCATTCTCCAGCCTTATTTTCCAGGGCTTGATAGTTTTAGTAAAACATTTTTAGTCTTAGTAAAACATTTTAGCGCACCAAACAATTTTCTGCTTAAGAAGGCTGGGTGGGGATCCCCTAGAGTTCTTTCTGTGGACACTCACACTCTGATTGTGAACCATTGCCTGTACATCTTTCCAATGAGCTATGCAGGTTTGACACAAAAGAGACTGTTAGACTTACAAACAACACAGAGATGACAACGCAGCATGGTGAGGTCACTCCCTGCCACCTGTGGGTGGCTTGGGCTGGCCCTACGTCCACCCTGTCGGCGGCTGCGGGTCAGGACTTGGACTTGGGGCTGATGCGTCCGTGTCCTGGGCTGTCGGCGCCGTTGGGTTGACTGGGCAGGACCCTCCGGAGCGGAGGGCACAGCTGAAACATTTTCCTCAGAGTCCTCCTCTTGTAGAGTTAACTGGGATGGGGAGTATGGAGCGGGAAACATTTCCTCCTCCGTGCTTCCTCCCTATGTCAAAGCTCCCTCAATTTCCTCAAAGGTGGACCATTCTGACTTACACAGGGTGATCCACTTTTCCTTTTTAAGGGCCACACCTTGGTTCTGAGCTATCTCCTTAAGAAAAGCTACGAGTTGGAGATCTCCCAAGCTGGCCCACAACCTCCTACAAGGGTGCAGAAGGAATGGACCCGAGTTGGCCCACAACCTCCTGTAAGAAGGAGTGGACCCGAGTTGGCCCACAACCTCCTGCAAGGGTGCAGAAGGAGTGGACCCGAGTTACGAGTTGGAGATCTCCCAAGTTGGCCCACAACCTCCTGCCAGGGTATGGGAGGAGTGGACCCAAGTTGGCCCACAACCTCCTGCCAGATAAGCAGAAGGAGCAGACCCAAGTACAAGGTGGGCAGGTTGAGTCTCGTTTAGGAGGTCCTCCTGGTCAGTTCCGGCCAAAAACCAAACTGACTCGCGCCCTACACATATAGGCAAAAGCAAAACAGACAAACAGACAAATTACAGGACAAGACAAATGAACAGTGCTGTTTTCTTACCTTCGGAGTCTGGGATCTCGGGGTCTCTGGGGCTATCCCGGACGAAACCCCAAATGTTGTGCCAAGTTGCAAGACCACCCCCAAGAAGACCACCGAGATTCAGACACTCCGAAATGCAAAAGCAAGGCAAGGCTTTATTTAACGAGCTGCCAACTCGGGCCGCGTCCTACCCACCGACACAGCGGAGGTTAGGAGGAAGCCTCCAGCTGTGATTACACAGGGCTTATAAAGGCAAAGAACAAGGTTACAACAATCAGCTGTGCAAGCAAGATTAGAACACAGGTACAAATCTGATTGGCTCAGGGTTCGATTCTAAAATGGGGTTCACGTGGTGGGGCCTGACTTCAAAGTCTGGCACCTCAAAAGTACCACTTCCCTCTGCCTCTATGACTCCCAGGAAGGCTTGACTCGTGGCTTCAAGTCCTCTTCTTTTTTGTTGGTTGTGGAGCATAGGAACTGTCCTTGAGCTCTTTTGCTCAAGGCTAGTGCTCATCACTTTGAGCCACTGCTCCTCTTCTGGTTTTTGAGTGGTTAATTGGAGATAAGTGTCTCAAGAGGACCTTTCCTGCCTGAGCTGGCTTCACACTGCAGTCCTCAGATTTCAGCGTCCTAAGTAGCTAGGATTACAGCCACTGGCTTCCTTTTGCTTTTTATTTTCACATCTTCCACCACCTCTGATATTCTTCCCTGTCTGTATTCTAGTCTAGCCCTGGGTTAAGTCAACAGCTAAGGAAGAATCTTATAGGTCCTCTTCATATGGATCCCAGGACTAAAAGACCAACATAAAAATATTTCAGATGCCAAGGGAAAGATGTTTTCACTTCTGATTCCATATCTTCATAGAATGCGAAGATGATGGACAAATATTATTTTTCCTAATAACTATTTCCAGATATGATCTGTATTTCTCTTCCTAGGCTCTCATTGAAGTGCAGACATATTTCATTGTGTTGTGATTCCTTTCAGGGATCCCTAAATTCATTTAGAACTTAAATCTCAGTTTTATTGTTATTCATCTGCTTTATCCAAATTCAAATTTAATGCTTTGTTCAAGGAACTTGTATGGTTGTGTGTGGGCGGCAAGCATTTTTTTTTTTATTACTTCATTACTTTCTCTCTCTGCTACTCTTGAGATTTGGTAGACCAGCTTCACTAAGCAACTAAATGTGATGTCAGTCTCCTCTTGAAAGCCAGTCTCATTGAAAGCTCTCAGAATATTCCTCAAGTAGAGTTGAGGTGGGAGAATAAATTCTCAGCTTTGAGAAAAAGAAGAGAAAAGCTGCGCATACCCTAATTCTTTTCTTATTCCAATGACTCTTTATGAGTTACAAGTTCCTCTTAGATTATTGGCTTTTCCTTTATAATTATGATTCCCATCTTAGAAAGCGAACTGACATGATATCATATATCAGTGATTCCCAGATAATGTCTTTTGGGCATAGGCACAGTACCACTTATTTTCTCGAAATCTGAGTTTTAGAGAAGAGGAAAATTCCATTTAACATTCTGTTGAGTATTATTTATATTCCCAAAGACAGCCATACATTGAATACCTTGGGAATTTACTAAATATCTATTTAATGGAAGAATATAGAAATGGGTCAATAATGAATAGCCAAATAAATGAAAGTGAAGGAAACAAAGTCATTTTACTATAGTGATTTTAAAGTCATATCAGTGTCAACTCTAATAGTTATATACTGCTGGATACTGCATTTCCTTAAATTCCACAATTTGAAATAACATGTACTATTTCACACAGTTCCAAGAGTCGGGAATTTAGGAATTGGTCTTGGCTCCTCATCTTCCATAAGGTTACATTTAACATGTTGGCCTGCATTGTAGGCTCCTGAGAGTTGAAGTAAGCTGCAAATTCACAACCAGGATGACTCACATAGCTGGTGGCAATTCTCTTTGCCACATGGGTCCCTTAATAGAACTGCACACAACAGGGCAGCTGGCTTCCCTCAGAGCCATAATCTAAGAGAGAATGGAGAGGGAGGAGGGGACAGGAGGAAAGGAGACATTATGTCATTATGTCTGGATTCTATCACATAGATTGACTTTGGAATGTACAGTGAAAGGTGACTATGCAGAATGTAAATAATAGGAGATGGTGATCAGTGAGGTTCATCTTGATCTTAGATGATGGATACTGTATCAAACTGTTCATATCTTAACACTTTTTTTTTGCAGAAATAGGGATTGAATTTATGTCTTTGAACTTGCTAAGAAAGTGTTCTACCACTTGAGCCACACACCCCAAGTCCTTCTTTGAAGTTTTAGTTTGTCTCTCAGATAAGGTCTTACACTTTTTCCCTGGCAAGATTTAGATTCACCCTAACTTTTGTCTTGTGTAAGTGAAAAAATGTAAGGGGCTTGCCACCACTTCTGACTCACAATGTTAACTCTTTGAAGATTCATAAATTCTGTGGTGTAGAAATAGACCAAGTCCATCAAAACCAGACATTACCCAAAAGGAAAGTTAATTTGAGTAGATATAAGCCATTAAATAAATTGTATTTGTAATTACAGTCACATGAAATAGAAATGCCTAGGTCCACATGGCTTTACTGGAGAACTCTATCAAGCATTTTAATAGAATTAACACTAATTTTATGTAATCTCTCTCTATTTCATTTTAGGAGACTAGAATTGTCCTGAAACAAGAAAAAGAATAGCCTTATTAATTTAAATGTAAAAGTCCACAAGAAAGTTTAGCAGTTGAATGAAATAGTAAATTAAATGAATTGTATACTCTGACTAATTCTGCTTTACTCCATATGCAAGGCCAATTCAAAATTCAAATTAATCAGTCTAGTCAACCATCACAACAGGTTAAAGAACTAAAAAGCCTATCAATTAATGCAGGGAAAAAAAGGCATTTGGCTTTCTGTTTATCTTGCTAGCTATCCCCTGTTCCATACAGTAATTCTTCACTTTGATGCATTCCTATTTATTCAGTCTTTCTTTGATTTGTTGTGGTTCTGGATCTTTACTTTGGAAGTTTTTACCTGTGCCAATGGGCCCTAGGGTTCCTCTCTATTCCTTCCTGTAATATTTTCAGGGTATCGTGGTTTACATTGATGTCTTTGATCCATTTGGAATTGATTCTTATGCGAGGTGATATATAAGGATCTAAGTTCAGTTTTCTACACATGTATGGCCAGTTCTGCCAGTACCATTTGTTGAAGAGGCAGTCTTTCTTCCACCCTGGGTTTTTGGCTCCTTACCAAATATCAGGTAGGTCTGAGGGTTCATTTCTGGGTCTCTTATTCTATTCCATTGGTCCTCAGGCCTATCCCCATGCCAGTACCAAACTGTTTTTATTACTATGGCTTTGTAAGAGAGTCTGAAGTTTGGTGTTAATATTCCTCCTGCACTATTCTTCCTGCTTAAGGATAGGGGTTTTAAATTACTTCATGTGCATTTTTTGATTGCTTTTTCTAGAGTTTCTTCTGGCACTGGGAGTCAAACCCACCAAGAGTTTTACCATGGAGCTTTATTGCCATTCCTGAGTAGATATTCTTTTTTTTTTTTGGCCAGTCCTGGAGCTGGGACTCAGGGCCTGAGCATTGTCCTTGGCTTCATTTTGCTCAGGGCTAGCACTCTGCCACTTGAGCCACAGCGCCACTTCTGGCCATTTTCTGAATATGTGGTGCTGGGGAATCGAACCCAGTGCTTCATGTATACGAGGCAAGCACTCTTGCCACTAGGCCATATCCCCAGCCCCTGAATAGATATTCTTAATGTCCAGACATAGCATGAATTGTAGTGCTACAGATCTTATGAAAATTTCCTATAGAGATGTAAAAAAAGAACCAAATCACAAATCCTGACTTTTAATCACACTAAGTTTTATGCTGAGGCCTTTCTTTCAATTTTGCACATGTAGTTCTCAGAATAAATGGGCAGCTTGTTAAACAGTGCTAAAAGATTTCCAAATGCTTCATTAGATCTCAATTATTAACTCTGAGAAGCAGCCTGGGCAGTACTGGAAAAATGAAGGTTGTACTAGAGAGTTTGAGATTTCCAACTTCAAAAGATTATAATCAGCAGAATTTCCAGATTTCACACTAATCCCTATAGGGGACGTGCCCATATCAGTATGAAAATAAATACTGGATAGGCAACTGAGTCACTCTTTTTTTTCTTTATTCCTGGTCAAGGATGATGAGCTCTACTGTGTTTTAATTTCAAAGACTAAATTTAATAAGAATATTTTAGTAGGGTTTTTATTTGTGGAATAAATATATTTTTATGAATGTTCAGTAGTTACCAAAGTAGTATAAGTCATGAATATGAAGTTCAAGTGCTCACATGATTTATGCCAGTTTGTTGGCACACAACCATCCCAACCTGTTCCAAGTCAGAAGTTCTAAATTGCAGTACTATCACCTGTTGCAGAGGAGATGCTGGGATTAATGAACTGAAGAGCTAAAATGATCCCAGAGTTAGCATGGAATAAGATTCATTACTCTGGTATGAAGTTCACAGACTCCACCAGTTCAGGGAGAGTTTACCTAGCACCTCTTATGTCAGACAACATAAGATGGATTCATTTCCTAGCTCGCCCATGTCTGAGAATGTTATGAAATCAACAAGCATTTAATTGAGAAATTCAATTTGCATTTAGTCACTGGTTATCTGTCTAGGATTTGTGAAGGACAATGTGGGGGAAACAAGTCAGCATACATTGCTAAGAGAGTTCATCTTTTTCCTAGAAAGGATATACAGTGCTATGCAAGTCAGTATGTCTTTCTATAATACCTCAGCTCTGTAACTGGTCCCAAAGAATCCACCTTTTTATTCCTTACCATAAGGAGGGACCCACATTTACACTCTATCTCACTCTTGTCTTTTTTTCCAACAAGGAAAAAAATAAACCCTTTAATCTTACCCAAAAGAAAAAAAAAAGAGCAACTCCTTCTAAGACATCCTTTGGAAATCAGGTATAGGAAACATGATTTACTTGTAATATTGTGTCAGTGCAGCAGATTCATTGGAATTACATTTTCTAGTAAACACATGGTTTACTAATGAAAAATAGACTAATACATTTCTCAAACTACAGCAACTCAGTAAGCCTATGTAGCTTTCCTTGAGCCACAGAGGTCTATTGTTATTCAATCAAAATTAGAAAGAACCAGAAAGACAGAGTATTCCAACATGTCTCAATAAGGGTCCTGACATCTTTTATTACAATTTTGTGACCTTTGGATTACAACTTTGCAGCTTTTAAAATTGTCATCATCAAATACTAGGAATTTTGCCAACAAAGAAACGGGGAAAATATTTAAGGTGCTGCAGAGCATATCACCAAAAAACACAGCAAGGACCCATAATTCCTTTGTCTGAGCACCTTACTCAATGTTTTTTTCCCCTTTCAACTTTGTACTGTTGGTGATTTAAAATATGTCATGTGTTGAGTGTTGATATCGCATATCTATAAACCTCACTACATAGGAGTTTGAGGTCTGAGCTTCACAATTTGAAGACAATCTGGGCACACAAACTTGGGAGATATCTATCTCCAATTAATCGGCAAAAAAAAGCCATAACTCTACAAATGTAGAGTGCCAGCAATAAGTAAAAACAACTCCCTAGTGTAAGTCCCAGTGCTACCAAAATAAAATACCATGTCAAGTGATGTTGTCAAATACATGATGAAAATAGAATTAGATATACTGATGCAATCCTAGTTGATTTTGAGAAAGCAACATGCTTAGAAATGGGTTAAAGATTCAAGTGAGGTTGTGTGCTGTTCCTGTTCTGTCTGTGTGTGTGTGTGTGTGTGTGTGTGTGTGTGTGTGTGTGTGAATACAGAGATATTCCACAAAGTACAGAGAGAGCATTCAAACTTAGTTCTTGGCATGTGGGGCACACCTGGAAGTCAACTAGCTGGCCCTGCCTGTTTCTCAGTCTTGGGGCCACGTGTGGCTAAGATGGTGGCGCCTAACAACAACGTGCAGCTGCTACAAGTGTCTTTGGTTATAACCTGGAGGTGGTTCTGAGTGCTGTGACACCTTGGCTCTTCCGCCCTTGATGGACAGCTCATGCCTCCCCTTCCTGCCGATCTTAGACCTGATTGGCTCCTGTGCCTTATATTAGTGGCACGTACTTCCCCAATAAATGAGATCTTGCTTTGACTTGACTCCCAGGCCATCTGATTGTCCTCTGGTGAGGGAGGGCTGGGTGCAGGTGGCCTGCCGACCCTTCTTCTTGCTTGGCTGGTCCAGGTCGGGGCGTGCCTTCCCCGTCTATCCTGCAGGTCAGGGAGTGCGGGGGGAGGCCAGGGGGGCAGAGACCCCGGCAATGGCGCCCAATGTGGGGCACGAGGAAGCGTAGGTTTAAGCTTTAGATGACCCGAGGCAAGGGTATCACCGAAAAGATGTGGCAATCTCACACTAAGCTTTAGACGACAGGAAAATGAACAAAGAAGACTGTTTAAGGAAGAAGAGAAGAGCAGGAGGAGGAGAGAGCAGAGGTGTGAAGTGGAGTGGAGTGGAACCAGATGGACTGGAGGAGCAGAGTGGAAAGCTGAACCTGGTTGCCTAGAGGAGTGGTGCAGAGCCCACCGGAGCCAGCCGGAGGAACGAGATGGAGAGGAGAACCGACCTGGCCCGAGGAGAGGAGAGTAGTGGAGTGGGGACTCATTGGAAGCAGCTGGCTCTTGGCCATCACCTCTGTTGTCACACACAGCCCGGACGCTGCCAAGAAGCAGAGCCAGCTGGAGCTGCTGTGCGTCCTGAGTAGCACCAGAGCCACCAACAAGCAGATGCGGGAGGAGGACCAGGAGGAGGCCACCAAGAGGAGAAGCAGCAGCTAGAAGGGCAAGAGGAAAGGGGGCCGGCCTGGCCCGGGAGCAAGCACAAGGGAGTTCGCATACCTCAAGGGCATTCGCCCCTGGAACAAGAGCGGCCTGGTGTGGGACATGGCCTCCCATGCTCTGGCAGCAGGCGAGCGGCAAGTGGCGGCGCCACTGGGGACCTGCGTGCCCTTAAGGGAGCACGTGGTGTGGAAATGGCAGCCCCAAGAACGCCGAGGACGTGACCTGCTGCTGGGCGCTGAGGAGCTCCATCGAGGACAGCTGCCCTGTGCAGTAACAGGATTCCCTCTTGAGTGTCAATCTCCCCCCCGCCCCAGTAAAACAAAAAGGGGGAGATGTGGGGCACACCTGGAAGTCAACTAGCTGGCCCCGCCTGTTTCTCAGTCTTGGGGCCACGTGTGGCTAAGATGGTGGCGCCTAACAACAACACACAGCTGCTACAAGTGTCTTTGGTTATAACCCAGAGGCAGTTCTGTGGGCTGTGACGCTCTGGCTCTTCCGCCCTTGATGGACAGCTCATCCCTCCCCTTCCTGTCGATCTGACCTGATTGGCTCCTGTATCACCCCCCCCCCCCCCCCTCAACCTGGGCTGCTTGGCTGTTATCCACTCCTACCTTTTCCCCGGGTCTGGAACCTCCCCCGGAAGAGGGAGCTAAACCAGCCCCACCCCCCGTCTGTAAGCACGTGAGCCACCATGGTGCCAGCCGAGCCCAGGGGAGGCGGTTCTGTGGACCATGATCTCTGCCCATAGAGGAAGTTCTGTGACACCATTATGATGAGCAGCTCATCAGCCAATCACTAGTACCTAGTTAGGCACCCCAAGTCCCTCTCCTTCTCGCCGTCATCACTGTAATAAATACTATTGCCCTCCCTCTGAATAAACCGAAGTTGGTAGTCCATCAGACGGCTCCCCGAAATCTCCATGTCCAGTGTCTTCTCTTAAACATAAGGGGGGCTTGGGACGGGTGGTTTCGACGGCTCTACCCCATCTCAGCTTTGCCCCAACTGGGACATGCTCTGGCCTCCTGCTGGCAGGAGAAGCATGTAGGGCTGTCCCCACAACCAGTGTAGCATGACAATTGGCGCCCGAATGCGGGGCGAACGAACACACGGCCAACAAACCTGGGGCTTAGAAGCCCCACTGGCGAAGCTGAGCAATCCATTATGGGGGGAGCGCATCCTCATTCACATGGGGTAATCTCAGTCAGTGGAGCATCCTGCCAATATACTAAGGCTCATGCTCCAAAATACTGGATTGGACTTTGAGTGCACTCAAGCCAGGAGAGCCTGGGAAATGCTGAGGTGTGCCGTGCCCTTGGGGGGGATTGCTGGCCTTTTCAGCCTGGCTGCTAGAGAGAGAGGCGGGCTTTCCGCTGTTCAGGGGGATGGGCTCGCACACGGATCCGGCTTCTGGCCTGGCTGCCTGTACTTGCCCCTCTCCCTTTCCTCTCCGGTGGCCCCGGCAAGCAGTGGAAGCAGGGGGTGGGGGGGCGGTGATGCCGTGTGGCACGGCAAGCGCGGAGCCGGGGCTGTGGACACGGGCGCGGGGGCGATGAGGCGTGCTTGGAGCCCCTTGGAGTGGCGCGGCCACCATGGCGCATTGGCCATGCGCCCTGGGACACGTGCTGCCGCTGCTGCCGGAAAACTCGGTGGCCATGGATGATAGGTTTGGGGTGGCCTCCTCCTGCCCCCACCCCTGCTGATGGGCGTGTTAAATTCCCCTAGGCTGGACAGGGGCTTAAAGATATCTTGCTGTGTTAAGCCATGCCGTGTATCTATGTTCTGTTTATGTTCTGTCTCCAAACTGTTTTTTTCAAAATGTGGCTTCTTCATTTCCTTGCCAGATAAACTGTGAAAGTTTTTACTTCCTAAAAAAGATTTCTCTTGCTTTTTTACCTGACCACATGGTTCTATTATGGGCAAAATAATATCATTTTGCCACTGGAATTCCAAAAAACTTATATGGCCAATCAAAAAAACAATGTTAAGAGTGCTTAAAGCTTATGCACATTGTCTGTATGTCTATGTCTATCTGTTGGTAAAACTTAAAAACAAAACAAGAACAGCTTTTAAACCCAAACTGGTCAGGTTTGGGTACAACTAAATGTGTCTAAGATGTAAAACCAGTGTGTTAAAGGTCAAGTGTACATCTGATCCTGACAATTCTTTGCTATAAATTAAGTTTTTACTTTTCCATTTTTCTCTTCTGTGCTCTCATAAACTCTTAAGATCGAGGAAACAGAATAGTTTTATACAAATGTGACTATTAACCTAAATTTCCCTGACCCAAAATTAACATTTTGCTTCACAGAATACAGGTTAAAAAATGTGAGCTAGCCGTGTGGATTTTGTGATTAGAAAAATCCTTTTACCCTACTTGAACTAGAAGGGCATCAGCCTCTGAAAGCCAGAGAATACTCAAAACAACCAACCAGGGAATACTGGGAGATTTCAAATGTCTTTAACCAGTTTGTGTAGAATTTTGCAGGGAACCCAGCAGGAGGTGTGATAATCTATCCAGAGGACTCTGAGAGATGCCACTACAGCCTCACCCAGATCCAACTCATCTCTCCTGCCGGCCTCCATCACACATGACTAACAAAACCTGATGATTCGGGATAGAAGACATACCCACTTCGGATCCACTGAAGCTGAGACTTTTACATTGGCCTGACCCTTTGCTCTCCTAATTATCATTCATTTGTGCTCTCTTCTGCCTGCTGGTAAGATCAAATGGTATGATTTAAATTGATGGCACATAGATCTCATTCAGTCTGCTGTTCTCTAAGTATTATGATAGAACTCTGACAAGCAGTTGTTTGTCAATTCTTGACAAGTCACAGATGGGGCTCTGTTCCTATTGTACTCGTTGTTGCTTTAATTGGATATAAAAAGGGCTTTTATGGCTAGAGCTCCTCAGATCACAGTTCAAAGCCAGCCCGGGCAGAAAATCTCTCTAAAACTCCATCTCCCAATTAACCAGCAAAGAGCCAGACTGGAAGCTTGGCTCAAGAGAACCAGAGAAATGCTGAAAGCAGCACCGTGGCTCAAGTGGTAGAGCACTAGCCTCGAGCAGAAGTACTCAGGGACAGTGCTCAGGCCCTGAGTTCAAGCCATGTGAATGCCGAAAGGAGCATGCCATCCCAGCAACAAGCGCCTGAACTCCTGGGACTCAGCCAGTCCAAAAACAGGGATATGGAGAGGAGTAAGAGGAGAATGAAGTCACATCCTAAACAGA
Organism: Perognathus longimembris pacificus; assembly: GCF_023159225.1. Taxonomy (NCBI): domain Eukaryota; kingdom Metazoa; phylum Chordata; class Mammalia; order Rodentia; family Heteromyidae; genus Perognathus; species Perognathus longimembris. The sequence continues at coordinate 105,554,776 of NC_063163.1, forward strand.
GCCGCCTTGTCTCGCCCTTTCAAAACTAATCAGAGCCGGGAGATCAGGAGGAATAGTTGTACCTACTCAATGCCCACACCTGTCTTTTTTCCTTCCTTTTTCTGCCAGTTGTATATATGTGTGTGTGTGTATATACACACACACACACACACACACACACACATATATTTATTTATTTTAACCTTTGACTGGCTACTCCAAACCGGACCACTATCCCTAAACACTTCCTTCAGCTATCCCTCCTTCCTTGTAATTGGCCACACGGGTTTATGTTCTGAATGGAACTTTCCTGGCTTATGCCCAGGGTATGTTCTCCTATGCCATTCATGTTAACTAGCCCTATGAACTTGTCAGTCTTTTGCCTGACCTTTTCAAAAGTCTCTTTTAACAGAATAACATCTGTCACTGAGGTCACCACCTGGGAACTTGCAGTTCATGGCCATCATCCTTCTGCACTGCTGTGCCCAACACAGATCTGGACCCTGGAGGCCCCAGCCCTAGGGACTTCCTGACATGCTCAAGCTGCAGGAGCTGGCCAGAGGAGACCATGACACCCTCTGGCCCTAATAACCATTCTCGTAGTAATGATGAGGACTTTTACCAATGAAACTGGGCGGTGCCAGGCAAATCAGGGGCCCCTGACCACTTCACCCCCTTTCAGAAGGAATCAGTTCCAGAAGAAATGACCTTTGCCCATACTCCCAGCCTGGTGCCCTCCTGTGTCATTTTTAAAAAACAAAAAGGGGGGAACAGCCCCCATGACTAGTTAAGGATAGCTATGCTTACATTAAATATCTTAAATTTACACAAAAAATTTTAAATATTCCCAAAACAGTGCAGGAAGGAGCATTGTATGTGCCTTTTCAGAATGGGAAATTAAGCCCGGAGCACTCGCTTTGGAGAAATGTCTCTCCTTGCTCTCTCTCTAGGAAAACAGAGATTGTGGTAGATTTTTTTTTCTGTTCTTCCATGGAAGTGTGGGAAGCCTGCCTATGTACATTAGTGGTGGACCAGCGCCAGCCCTGCTTGCTCCCTGAACTCCACCTGGCGTGCCTTGGCACAATGTTTTACTGTGGCAACGTCACCTGCAGCTTTGCACGAGAACTAAAGAGAAGTTTTGCACCGTTGTTTCTCCTTTTGCTCTCCCCCTGCTGGTTGATAAAATGTTTTACTAACCACATGTGAAGCAACAGAGTTGCCAAAGCTTTGACCTGCTTTTGCCTCACCACCAGAAGAGGGGAACGATGCCTGCATTATCTTGAGTGGTGCAGAAACGGGCTAAGAACTCCAATTTCTCCAGACTGAGCCAAATGGGTGGTCCCTTCACTTACCCCATTTTTTGTGAAAGAGGCCCCACATATATCTTATGCCAACATTTGCCTCATGTCTACATGCGCCTTTTGTTTACAGTGCCCCCTGCTATTTTAAAAAACAAAAGCAGGAGATGTCCGGGTCTGGCTATACCTAAGAGACAGGTTTCTTCTCCTCCCCTGGGGCTGCTTGGCTGTTATCCACTCCTACCTTCTCCCCGGGTCTGGAACCCCCCAGAAGAGGGAGCTAAACCAACCCCACCCCCCATCTGTAAGCACGTGTGCCACCATGGCGCCATCCGAGCCAGGGGAGGCGGTTCTGTGGACCATGATCTCTGCCCATAGATGAAGTTCTGTGACATCACTATGATGAGCAGCTCATCAGCCAATTGCTAATACCTAGTTAGGCACCCCAAGTCCCTCTCCTTCCCGCCGTCATCACTGTAATAAATCCTATTGCCCTCCTTCTGAATAAACGGAAGTTGGTAGTCCATCAGACAGCTCCCTGAAATCTCCGTGTCCAGTGTCTGCTCTTAAACGTAAGAGGGGCTTGGGACGGTTGGTTTCGACGGCTCTACCCATCTCGGCTTTGCCCCAACCGGGACACGCTCTGGCCTCCTGCCAGCGGGAGAAGCATGTAGGGCTGTCCCCACAACCAGTGTAGCGCGACACTGTGGGCTGTGACGCCCTGGCTCTTCCGCCCTTGATGGACAGCTCATCCCTCCCCTTCCTGCCGATCTTAGACCTGATTGGCTCCTGTGCCTTATATTAGTGGCACATACTTCCCCAATAAACGAGATCTTGCGCTGACTTGTCTCCCAGGCCATCTGATGTCCTCCAGTGAGGTGGGGCTGGGTGCGGGTGGTCTGCCAACCTTTTCCTTTCTTGGCTCGTCTGGGTCGGGGCGTGCTTTCCCCATCTCTCCCGTGGGTTGGGGGAGTGTGCGGGGGGCTAGAGACCCCTACAGTGGCATAGACAAAGGATAGTGACATTTTTTTTTAATGAAACTCAAGCTTCTATGGGTGAATATGCAGTGCCTCATAGCTACTTGGCATACTCAGAATATTGGTAAAGGGAGCGATGGAAATGAAGCTGGAAAGACAAAGGTATATAAAGCTCAGTGCTTTGTAATTTATCCCCAAAGCATTAGGTACCCAGAATGAATATTACTGAGTGAATATTAAGTAAATAAAAACAGGCTAGTGACATGACAGTTTTGCTATTCTTAAAAAATTCTAGGGGTGAGATTAAGAAAACTCTATAATATCCAATTGATCTCTGATCATTCTAGATTCCTAACCTACTAGTAATTTTTCCTCTGAATTATTTTAGTGTCTTAAAAAGGGTTTAGTATAGCTATCTAACTAAGATGGGTGATAGGTTGGAAAAAGATGTTAAAACACATACTTGTTTCACTCAGCAAGGATGCTTATTTGAGTGTAGGTATGGAGGTCCCATCTAGATGAGGGAGAGATGGTGAACGCACACCTTGGCCTCACCCCTGCCCATGTCCCCCTGCCCATGTCCTTCTCCCAGGATCCTTCCATCTAGCAGGCCTAGACCAACAGGTGACAGATAATGTTGGCAACTAAACAAGAGAAATGTTTTTTTCATCTTTGTAAAACTTTATTATACTCATAAACTCACAGGATATAACAAAAAGGGTAATTAGAGGCCCCTTCACCATTTACCCAGCTTCCTTCAAAGGCATTTTATTTAATCTACAGTCAACCGTACAGTTACTTATACTTAATTTTGGACACCTCCTCTTCCTCCCTTCCCTCTCTTCCCTTCCTCTCCAGCCACTGCTGCTCTTTCTCTCTTGCTCTCTCTATATGTGACTGTGGATGTAGCTTTGCGCAGTTGTATACATAGATTCTATCAATTGAGGTGATTATTACTACAATCAAAATACAAACTTCTTCCATCATCTCCAAGGAAGTTCCTCACTCAATACCTTTATGTTTGAGTACAATTTCATAAAAGAGAATGTTAGGTCCTCTCCCTGAGGGCTACATGCAGATGCCCCCACCTCATTAAGTCTCCACCCAGTTACCTGGGTAACCAGCAGACCTGGAGGCAGTTACCTCCCCTTTCCCTGAGGTCACCTCCTAATCCACCTGGCCACACCCCTTGCCCCTGCCCTAAATAAAGCAGGGCTGGGTGGGGGTCTCTCTCTCTCTCTCTCCCTTCTCTCCGGCCATGGATCACCTCGGCCACAGGCCAGCAGTTCGGTAATAAACGTTCTCTCCTGCCTGAATACCGCGTGGCGTTCTCCTTTACCGGCTACCTACTTTAAAAAACCTAACAGAGATGATGCTGGAATCATTTTATATTGGAAAAAGATATCCCTGAAGACACAAGCTCCATTTTTCTTGGAGACTTACATATCATGCGTTATGAATTTTTCTTACATTATTCAACCCTGGCATCAACTAATTTAGCATGTTTGGGTGAGGAATATGGGGAATTAAATTGGTTCCAAGTGTTAATTTTTGTTTGACTTTCATGATTCTTTCTCGCTTTTTAGGAACTTCATTTATGGCTGTTTATTTTTCTTTTCCCCCTCCATCCCCTCCAGAAAGTCTGTCTTAAGTATTTAGTAAGTCTTCACTGGCGGGCATTGCTATTTTAAGTGCCAATACACTTATGAAACCCTTATGAAATACATACATAAGTATATTACACATGTGGGATATAATCGGTGCAATTGTTTTGTAGGTTCTCTTCTTTCAATAAATAACTTGTGAAAATACAGTGATTAAGTATGGTATACATGATGATAGATTCTGTGGTTATAGTGATTGAGAAGATTAGGTTTCTAATTAACTATCATCCAGAAGAATAACCCTATAGATGCAGTGTCACATTGACTTGGAATACACTTAAACTATTAGGGAAAATATTTGGTTGTGAATGAGCCATAGAATGAGCACATCTTTCAGTATGTATGCCAGTAACTCCCAGTAACTCCCTTGACTTCAATCAATGGGTTTTATTCCACCAACCCATGAGTTGATCTTGTAGTTGTAGAAGCCGTTTTAGATATTAAGACTAAAAACTCAACCACTTGTGGACAAGGAAAAACTGTAAATTTATTCATTTAAGCACAGAACATTAAAAATTGCTGTGTTGCAAATATCACCAAAAGCTCAAAACTCAAATAGGGAAAAGGAGAAAATACATTCAGAGCTTATAACACAAATAAGAATACCCAGTAGAAAATGAACACTAATTGAAGTCACAGAAAAAGAAGTAAATGAATTTTTGATCTAATAAAAATGTTGAGTTTTATTCTGAAGAAAATAATTGAAAATTCAAAAGGAATTAGTTTTAGCTATCAGGTCGACAAAAGTTTGATAGAAGCAAAGCAGAGAGGAATATGAAGCATTCACTTAAAACTAGTACCATGTATGTACACATACACAATATGATATAGCTGTATTGCATAATTTACCTCTGAAAGCATACCAAGGACTCTGATAACATGTGTAGATGTTTCTTGGGAAGAAGCCTGGTTGGTCTGGGTAAAGAGAAGCAAGGGCATTTACAATGTGTTCTTCGGGAATACTTAAGTTTTTGTCCCACAAACTTATTAGAAAACATATTAATACAAGGGTAAATAAAAGAGATATGAATAGATGTGAATATATACACTAAATAGATATGATATAAATGCCAGGCATTTGTGGAGCTCAAACTTGTAGAGTTACAGACCTTTGTAGTTAACAATTACCATGCTTAGCCTTTATTCTTCCAAATGAATTTACTTTGACAGTTTTGGACTAAAGAGATTTCCAGCAGCAGCCAAATCCTATAAAAAAAAAACCTTTCATCTCCCTCAAACACATACTTAATTAAAACCTAATAACAAGTCTCAACTTCTACTTCCATCAAAGTAATTTTAAACCCCAAAGTTCAACATCCTATTGTGCACCTGTGAAAGGTCTCCCTAAACTTGAATTATGAGAGACAATGTTGAACATGCTGTGTTTTCATTTCTAGGAAGACCCTGGCCTTTTGTGCTAACTAGTTTACCTCATTTCCCCCAAGGCCAAGTGTTTATGAAGGACCTTGGTAACATTTTCTGCCTTACCTCAAACAAGAAAACCCACAAGAATCCTAACAGAAACAAAAATCTCATCATTATTTCTCTGATCCAAATCCATTCTTCATCTTTTAGAACATATTGTTTGGGTATATTAAATTACATATAAAATCATGATTCATCATGATACTTCCATTCATGCATATGATATATTTTTATTTTGTTCTATTCTTTTTTGTCTATTTACCACATTTTATTAACCTGTTCATTCACTGATGGATATCTAGGGTAGGTATAAATAGTTTGGTTGTTGTGCATAGTGACATAAGAAACATGTATGTGCAGATTTCTATATCGAATTCTGGCTTGGTCCTTTTGAGTATATATCCAGAAGTAGAATACCTTAGCTTTTTATTTCTTAACTCCAGAAAGTTTGATTGGACCAACTATCTTTGACAAACTCGGTTGAATCAATTGTTGTCAGAGGAGTGAGGTTATTTTGTACCACCATAGCTGCCAGGGCCCAGTTTTCTGTATGTTGTGGGTGGTTTCATTCTCAGAGAATTGGGTTACTTGCTTGCCAGCAACCCCACAAATCATGTACCAACACTCTTTTCTAGATATTCAGCTCTCTTCTGTTAAAATTACTTCCTTTTGTCTTCTTTTCTAGTTTCTTTCTTTCTTTATACTTTCTTCTTCTATTCATGTATACTTTTCCAAAATATTTTCATCGACCCTTTGCTCCTTTATTTATTTTATTTTTATTGTAAAGGTGATGTACAGAGAGGTTACAGTTACATATGTAAGGTAATGAAGCATTTATTTTTGAACAGTGTTACCCCCTCCCTCATTTTCTCTCAGTTTCCCTCTCCCTCTACTTCCCTCCGTGCCACGTTGTAAAGTTCATTTCCAACACAGTGTCTAATGAGTATTGTTGCATTGGTTCACCCTTTGTCACACTGTTTCTGTGATTCCCCTTCCCTTCCCCAAATCAGATAAACTTATAGACACGACAAAGGGTACTGAAATCATAAGCAGTGAAAATAGAATGGAAAAAAATAGGAAAAAATGAAAGAAAAAAGAAGCAACCTTAAGAAAAAACCCACTTAAATAACCTCTTGTTTCCATATCTTGGAGTTCATTTTTTTTTTTTTTTTTTTTTTTTTGCCAGTCCTGGGCCTTGGACTCAGGGCCTGAGCACTGTCCCTGGCTTCTTCCCGCTCAAGGCTAGCACTCTGCCACTTGAGCCACAGCGCCGCTTCTGGCCGTTTTCTGTATATGTGGTGCTGGGGAATCGAACCTAGGGCCTCGTGTATCCGAGGCAGGCACTCTTGCCACTAGGCCATATCCCCAGCCCTTGGAGTTCATTTTGATTAGCATCATTTGATATGGTCATATGTACATAGTTCTTGAGCTGTTTTGATCCTCAGCTAGGACTATCCTAGGCATATATGAATTATTACTAATGAAGGAAACTATGGAGCCTATGTTTCTTGGGGTCTGGCTTACTTCACTTAATATGATTTTCCTTGTTCCATTCTTTATTACCTGTCTTATGACACTGGAGCTGGATCTTGTAACAAGTTCATTTATTTTTTTGCTCATTCCCAGAATGACTGGTCTGAGTTTGCTTTGTGTCTAGCAGTGTGTGACTCTTTCTAATATACTAGATCTGGCCCTAGGGTTTTTTTGTGGGTTTTTTTTTTTTGGCCTACCCCTATACTATTATAGGTGATGAATTCCTAATGGCTTTATCTCCCTGTTATCCCTGGCCAGGAAGTAAGCACCTGCTTTGACCTGGAGCAATACAGCAAGCCTTTCCACAACCAAGTAGATGCTCATCAGACTTTCTATTACATGTTCTAAAGCCCAAGGAAGATTGTTCCTTCCTACCTGTCTCCTTTTCTGGGGACTCCACTTCAATACTAGGATATTACTTTGAATTTACCTTTATCCTTTTTAGCAACTAGTTTTCTAATAATAGGTAATGATAAAATTGTATTCCTTCCATTTAAATTACTGTGTAGCTTCTGTCTTTTGAATGTACCCAATCTAATACATGAAATAATATTGTTGTTCTAGGACTTTGGGATCAACCAATCTTCAGATGGGGCATCAGCTTTGAGATATATTTTACAACCAGCCAGTGGGTAATTGAACTCACTCATCGGTCTGTTGAGTGAGTCGATTTCTTGGCCAAATGTATACCAACCATATGTGAAACAATATCTTGTGCCAAACACCTATCCCAGAAGGCTCTCATTAATAATTTCATGAGTAGACATGTGGTGAGAGTAGTCTCAGCTCTTGATATGCTGGGCTTTAAGAGAAGCTCTGGTCAATGCAAGATGCATTAAAAAGCCCTTGCTTTTTCATGGGTGTTGTCACAGAGTGTGCACAACAGATGAACAGCATCTGTGAAGAAGATAAAGTAACTCATCAGTTGTTGGCATGGAGTCCTCTGGCTATGCTTCAAAGCTAAGAACATAGCACTTCCCAAAGGGAGAGAGGCAAATAGATATTCATCTCTCTAGGTGTTCCAAGTCCACCAGTGACTTCCCAACTCAGGATGAGATGCAAGAGGCAGACAGGGTCCTAAGCTTCCTTAAGGACACTGAGCCGTCCTAACCATTATATCGGAAGCAAAGCTATGGCTGTGTTTGGCTGTTTCCATTCTTGTGAAGTCTCAGAACAATAGAAACGCAGCTGGCAGCAAAATGGCCTGATTTTAACTAGTTCATTTATATAAATGGTATGAGAATAATACTGATAAAACGACAGAACAGAGCTCCCCTCTTCAATAAAAAGGGCTGATTTCTGCTTCATTCAACTCACCTTTACATAATAGAGAACTGAGAAGCTCTCAATGAGAACTTTCTCCAACATTCACCAGAAGTTTCCCTTCAGTGAGATCATCTGAAACAAGATGGAGGAACTAGATTCTATGATATAAAATCATTGTGTTTTGCAGGGACCAGTATTTTACCTTGTTTTGTCCCAGCTCCAGTAAGTGGAACTTTCTTGGCAACTTGAATTTCAATTTACTTTTATCCGTTACTATATAAGGAATTAATTTTTTGTCTTTCATGTTATTTTTTTCTAAATGTCTTGTCTGCTCATATTAATATCTTTAATGCCTAAAAATGACTGGCACTTTATAAATTCTTAGCAGTATCTGATATTGATCTTGACACAGCAATGGAAGCACTTGCTGTTCTTCTATTCCAACTTATTGTTCTGATACATCTTACACAAACCCTAATAAAATATAAAGACAAAACAACTTAATATTGCAAAGGCACAGAGGTTTTGGAGTCAGATCTGAGTGTGACTCAGAAGTAAAACATCCTCACAAAGCTTATTTAAATCAATCAGTCTATCTATCTATCTATCTATCTATCTATATCTATATTATATACCCATTTGTTTATTTACATGATCCTCAAGTAGTTGTATAAAGTGGTCTCAATTCAACATGTCAGTTTATGTGTACAATGTATCTTGACCAATGTCATCCTTTCCATCACTCTCCCTAATCGATCCCAACTTCACCCATCCCCTCAAGTTACCTGATTTTTTTATTTAAAATTTCTATGCCCCGGGTTTCCTTAACTCTAAAGTGAGTTTAATAATGTATCAAAAACACAGTTTTAAGAATTAGATAATGTGCATACAACATTTGATATAAGATAAATACTGACTAAATGTTAGTCATCAAATATAGGAGACAATATCCAAGTCATTTAAAATCAATGCTATGGATGATCTACCATGTTGTGCTACTAATTAGTAGCCATTGTTGAGCAGATTACTCCTTGATTTGTAAAGACCTTTGTTTGAACATATTTTACAATGCTGAGATAGTCTAATTATTTGTAGTATTGCCAACAGCACCCAATGAAAATAATTAACTGACATTCCACTACGTCTTAGCTACCTTAAGAAAGCACTACTTCTAAACAATTATCACATCACCAGGAAATTTTGTGGGGTTTTTTGCTACAGTAAATGCACTTAGCTATAAGGCTCTTATTTTCAAACAATTTGCATCATATTCATCTGTGTTAGAAAATTAGAAATAAAAACTTTGAGTCAGCTAAAACTGATTGTCTCCTTTCATTGGCTTATGGGATTCCACTCCACACAAACAACTAAAATGCCAGCTGGTATTCCAGCTGGAAACATCTGCAAGACCCTGAATGTTTTCTTGCATTTTTTTCTTGTTAAATTAATTCACATCCACCTCCCATGCTTCTGTTGATGACTTCACTCATTGTGGAAAAGTTAGTGTTGAAGGAGAGACATTCAGTCATGGTCACAGATGCTTAGACTACTAAGTTAAATAATGATGTTTAAGGTTATTAGTGGATGGTTAGGACAAAGATTTTTCTTAATGTATTTCAGGGTTAAAGAGGCATAATAAGAATCTATTTTTAACAGTTAGACATTAGTCAATATATTTTCTCCAGCTTAAGACAAATCTCTCATTATCTTGAGTTACTAAGAGTGAAATTGTTGACTAGTGGTAGAAGCTAAGTAACTTGTTTTTCGTTTGACAGTACACTAATACAATAATATAAGTACTGTAAAAATGCAGTATTATTTGATGTATTCATGTGACATTTGGTCAGATAAAATTGTAAATAAATTCTTACATTTATTACACTATCCTGCTAACAGTTCATTATTACCTATGAATATGGTGATAGCATGGAAAGTACTAGAGCAGACTTACTGTTCAGACATCATAATAAGAATCATTCTTGAAGCCACCCCCAAACAATATTTTCCTGATTTGTGGGAAGATGAATTGGAAAAGTTCCTCTTGAATCGAGTGTGTAAAAGTAAGCTTTGAAGATTCTTTTACATGTGAATTATCTAGTATATATTTATTATGAATACAAAATCTAAGGCTTAGATAAGCACTCAGTCTTTGAGTTTGGCTTGAGTTGAGGTTGAGCAAGCTACTTAGGAGATTTGTTGATACAGTATTACTTGAAAATTCCTGACCTAAAAGGCACAAAGTCAGAGAAGCCAGGCAGAATGTGGAATCAATATTTACTAGGCTTAACGTCTACTCAATGATCCCGAGTCATTCTAACTGGGAACCACAAGCATTGACTAATGCAAATAGAACTCAAACAGCATGAGGCTGCCACCACCTAGGAGTACCTAATAGAAACATTTGTACTCTTTCTATTAGTAAAATTATCCCTTCACAAGTTTCAGCTGGTAAGTGCTATCTAGATAACTCCTGTGCTGAGAAAGTGGGTACTGGGACCTTCAATTTACTGCTGAACATAATTGGGCAATGTAATTTAGGAATAGCTAAAAAAAAAGGTGGAATAAATTCTTCCCAGGCTAATGAAAAGCAGAGTTTTTTTTTTAAACAAATCATGAGTGTACGTGTGGGAAGTCAGGTCTTAATGTGCAGATGTATGTGACTGTATGATTTTGCAAAGAATTATAATCCATTGCCAATACCCTTTAATTGGTTCTGGTCACCAGAATCCCTAGGGTCTTAACATTGCCTCTTTGATTTATATTACCATCAAACCCTTAATTGTGTTATCCAGTTCAATGTGCCTGCATCTACCAAAGTTTCCTATGGAGAGACAGTATCCTTGGAAATCAGTGGAAGAGTCCTTTATGAAGGTTTTTGCTGCCTTCTGTTTCTGTCATCCACAGACATCTTCTTGGAATCCGTAATACATTGAGTTCAAATTGGGAAGTTACTGCAAATGGCTTTTTGGGAAGTTACTGCAAATGGCTTTGCAGTTTGACCAGGTGTATAGTCAGTGTGGGGAAACATCCAGTTTTATGATAAGCAGAGGACCAGGGGTTCCAACTTATCACTTGCTAATTAATGAAATACACACTGTGGACACACATCTCATTCCCTGTTACTGAATTACAACAACCATGTCTCTCCAGCAAAAGACTAGACTTACAAATTGTAGATAGTAGATTTCATCGAAAGAGTCTTTGTAATTGCCTGGAGCAAATGCAGTTTGGATTGCAAACTGGAGTCTGGATTTCCTCTACTCTCTTTGTCTTCAGGCTGAATAAAAATAAAGACAAAAAAGGGACTAAGCAAAAGAGAAAAAATAAATTTTGACTTACTCCAACATCTTCCAAATTTGAAGGTAGGCAACTACAACAACATATCTACAATACATAATGTAAATATCTACATAATGATACACAATATCATTATTGTATTTTGAATTATTTGATCTTATAGTTGGGCTATTAAACTTCTCATAATATTTATAATAGAATGTTAATCTACAATTCAATCACATTGCCTTTCTTATATGAAGTTTCCTACTTTCCTTATTCTATCCATGTGTTTTCAGGTTCAAGCCAGTGAAGATAATTTCTTTGGTTACATTTCATGTAGGACCAGATGTATGGGAATGTGAATTTTATCCATTGTCACATGGGAAAGCAACTAAATTAAGGGTAATACATTGAGCAGGCAAGAAAATTCACATACTTTTATATATTTGTCTGACATAACTGACATTAAACGTTTAGGGAAGCTGGGGAGTGGGGATCATGCCTTGCATGCTAGCTCCTCAGGAGGCTGGGCTCTTAGGATCGCGGTTTGAAGCCAATCCACACATTTAAGTCTGTGAGACTCTTATCTCCAATTAACCACCTAAAAACTGAAATTGGAATTGTGGCTTGAGCAAAAAATCTCCAGCACCCAGGCCCCGAATTCCAACCCAACAACTGACAAAAAATAAAAAAGTCCAGGGAAATATAACAATTGTGTTTTGAGGTGGCTGCATGTAAATGTTGATGAAATGGTTCCTAGTGTAAACTTTACACTAGCCACTAACTCTTTGCCTACTCCCACATTGTAAGGGCCAAAGCAGACATGTAAACAGAAGTGTAAACTCCCCAGAACAACATTCCTGTTGAGAACAGGAGGATTATTTGTCTAAATTCAAAGTAAGTCCAACCAAATCTTCTCTCCATATGCCTCTTTCTTGCTGCTTGGGTATCTCTTGTGGCTGGCTTTGGCTATACCACTCCCTCATTTTCCCCAGTTGTTTCTCATATAACTGTTAATTGAAGGCCCATTTGCCTCTGCTTACTCCTATCCTGGAGTAACCCTTGTGGTTTAGTGGCTCCCAGTGTATTTCAGGGAGAAGTAGTAAAACAGAAGCAGGGAGAGATGCCTTTGTGAATAGTTGTACAGTGAAGCCAAGTAGAAAGTGAAAAACATTACATAATAGGTTTGAAATATGGAAAGAGATATTTTGGCTAATTTAGGCTGAGAAAGACATTTTCTTCACAGCTGTTAAAGTCCCCTTCCCATTGATTTCAAATGTGGTTGGTAGACATCTCTGATTTTTTATTATTTTTATATTTTTATGGTACTGTGCTTGAAACTAGGGGACAAACTTCTGCTTGCTAGGTGGGAGAACTACCATTTGAGCCACAAGCTCAACCATGTTGATACCTTAGTAATATGTTAGTCTTGTATGTTTTGCCTGAAGTTAGCTTCAGACCATGATTCTCTGATCCCTACTTCCATGTAGCTGGGATCACTTGAACATTATACTGTATTTGGCTTGTTGATTGAAGTGGGTTCTCATTAGCTTTGTATAGAGACTGGGCTTTAATCATGATACTCCTGATCTTGGACTCTTAAGTATTTGGAATACAATGTGAACCACCGTGCCAAGCCTAGACATTTCTGACATGATGTATCTGATAGTAAAGACTAGTATGATAAATTAATTGAACCTGTGTCCCATTTATACCAGTTATTGGAGAACATCTTTCTTTTTTCCTTCGTATATACTTTTGCCATGTAGGTATACCCATGCATGGTAGAATCTTCTCATAAGCATGTAGTTGTAATTTAATCATTAATATCTGGATTGTTCTTTGAGAATTGGTTATGGGTTGATGAGAAGGTGTTTGATCAGGCTGTTGTGTACTACAAGAAGCAAAAATGTAAGACAAAGAGTAAAAATAAGAGACAGAAAGGAAAGTAATAACAGAAGAAAGAGAAGGAAGTAGAGAATAAGAAAAGAGCAAGGAAGGAAGGAATGAAGAGAATGAAAGAGGGAAGAAAGAAGAGAGGAAGAAAAACATGAAGGGTAAAAGGAAGGAAAGAAGGAAGGGAGGAAAAAGGAAGGATCAGAGTACTGTTTATTACATTTTTCTGTGGGGAAAACTTTCTGAAATAACTACCAGATGTGGCTTCCTGAACCCCACTACTGGGACTGTTACCATTTGGTTCCAAAATGAACATGTTACCTGAGTAAGAAACACAGTCTCAAGTTCTGATTCCATGAGCTGGTGTTAGAGTGGAAAAGACCCATTAACTGCTTCTGCCTTCCATAAAAGGAACAAGAGATCCTGGGGCATTGGCCTCTGGGGCCCAGTGCTGGCGGATCTCAACATACCCAAAGCTTGAATGCTTCCACCATTTCCCTCAGAGACTATTTCCTTTTCCAGCTGATCTTAGAATAAGGAAGTTTTTCCAGTTATTATTCCCCAAGTTCCCTTTATCTCTGAATGTCATCCTATTATTTACGGGATTTTGGTGTGATTTATTTCCCTACCTTAACTTTTATAGCCTTCCAGTCTTGGAAGATGGTTGTCATTTAACCTTCTTTGTCTATCTTGTGGCAAAGAGAACAGAAAAGAACTAAATTGCATGTTACTGGTAGTTTGTAAACTCCATTCATAAATCATGAATCCTCAATCCTGAGAAAGGAATATGGTAAAAGGAAATTTACATTTATTTTTGTTTCATTCCTCTTACTAAGTGAGGGGTCACCACTGTTACAATGGATGAATGCACTAGAGTGAAGGAAGCAACCATCGGGGCGATGGTAAGAAGGCGCTCTCCTTAACCATGATCTGGATCAGTTCTCTTTCTATTGCCAGAAGCTTCTCAGACATTCCATCCAAGTCTTTTTATACTTCACTAGCAAAAGATACCAATAAGGAACTATTACTCCATGAAATAGAGTAAACAGATTTCTAGATATAAGGGCATAAATCGCATCTTTCAGAGGGCTGAGCTAGAAGCTCTTTGTTCCTTCTTACCTTGGAGGAACAATGGCAACCACAAAACTCACTGAGAGCCCATTTGTAGATTGGGAACCTGGAAAGGATATGTTAATTCTCATATGCTCACACAGGAGGTTTATTTCATCCCATTTCAAAGTGAAGAAATATGATGAAAGTGTGGTATTAGTAAGCTGTCCATCATTATGACAAAATATCTTAGATAAACAACTTCATGGAGGAAGGGTATATTTTAGCTCATGGTTTCAGAGGTTTCTGTCCATGGTTACTTGACCTGGTTGCTTCCGATGAGACAGGCAGTACATCATGGCAGAGTGTTTGGTGGGGGAAAGTGGCTTATCAAGTAGAGAGTGGGGGGGGGGGGGGCGGAGGGAGAGTGACAGGAGGAGGGAAAACCTTTTTAAATACTCATTCATGGGCTGGGGATATAGCCTAGTGGCAAGAGTGCCTGCCTCGGATACACGAGGCCCTAGGTTCGATTCCCCAGCACCACATATACAGAAAACGGCCAGAAGCGGCGCTGTGGCTCAAGTGGCAGAGTGCTAGCCTTGAGCAGGAAGAAGCCAGGGACAGTGCTCAGGCCCTGAGTCCAAGGCCCAGGACTGGCCAAAAAAAAAACAAAAAACAAAAAACAAATACTCATTCATATATATGTATATGTACACATATATATGTATATGTGCATAATTATCATGCTCATTCCCTTGTCCAAACTTAAGACATGTGGAATCTAATTCCATCCATAGAACAAGATGAGAAGCAGTATGATACTCTCTCATAGAAAATCAGGGATGTAAAAGTATATGATAATCTTTACTGAAAGCTCTTTGGGATAGATCTAGTTTCAGAAATTTCTAACTGAAATAGTTCTATTTAAAGAGATCAAAGATAACTAATCTTTTCACATGATTTAATCAATTCTCACATTTGAACTAAAATGTAGAGTCCATTACTCTTCTGCATATTTCTATAAAATCATAAAGGTAAAATAAATGTACTCTGAAAGGCATGAGGAGAAAGCATTTGCTGCCAGACAGTTGTCAGGAGAATCAGCATTGGCTACCTGGATGGAGCCAAGTGGGCAGGAAGGCCTGGGACTGAGAACCCAGTGCTGAGGGAAGTCCTAATTTGGAAGTCCTAATTACATCCTGGTTCCAATCCAGGTGATGAGCATTAGCTTAGACTTCTTCCTATTGTTGCTATTTGGGGGACATTAGAGGCAGAATATGGGGAGTGAGAATCAGGACATGCATGTTTCCCTTTGGTTTGTCTGCAGGGTTGGAGCAAGTGAGCAAAGACTGCACTAAGTTTTATGGCTCCTCCAGATCTTTAGATGGCCATATTCTCCCTGCCACTCTGTGGTCTAAACACTATTTCCCTGGAACTCTTGTGTTCAGGACTGGTCATAAGCACTGACCACATCCTTTTGGTGGTGGTAGGTGATGCAAGGCAGTGTGAGAAGCCATGTTCCACCTGCTTTCCCTTTCTCAGAAGTTTATATGAGCAGACCACGCACTGTGGGTGACTTTAAGATGGTCATGTTATCTGCATATGGCAAGATGGAGAAAATTTCTACAAGTGTGGCTTTCTGAAGAGCATAAGAACTGCAGTTTGCTCATAAACACACAGGTGTGTGAGACAGTTGAAGGCAACCAATTTTACCCAAAAATTCTTAAGAAACATTACATACAGCTTCAAATATGGGTTACCAGGTTCTGCTCTGGATATCCAGTTGTAGAGCTGAAACATTGTCTGGAACCTTTGGCAGCCCCTGGCCTACCTTCCCATGGTACTATATACTTTTCATGCTGAAGATGAGAACCACCATGAGAAGTATCCATTATGTCAGGAGGCAAAGTACCAAATGCCACTGGCACAAGTGTGTATTACTGCCAGCCAGTGATGCTACCACACTATAATCTACATGCTTGCATCTAAAGAAATAGATGGGGACATAAGTATAGAGAAGATTTGGAGCCAAAAGATCTGTGGATTCTTTCTTCTTAATCTTATTTATCTTCAAGTTGTTACTTTTTTTATTAAAGGGAAGTTCAGATGAATTTGCTTTCATAGTTTCTTACACACTTTTGGTTGTATAATAGGAAGACATGTGCTTCATTTTGCCCACCATAGTTAGCTAATCAAATAACCAAATAACACATTTATTAAGATCCTATGACGTGTGTGTGTGTGTGTGTGTGTGTGTGTGTGTGTGTGTGTGTGTTGGTTTGGGGGTTTGAAATCAGGACCTGAGTGCTTTCCCTGAATTTATTTTTTTTATACAAAGCTAGTACTCTATCATTTGAGCCACAACTCCACTTCCAGCTGTTCTAGTGATAAATCAGAAATAAGAGTCTCATGGACTTTCCTACCCAGGCTGGTTTTGAATGCCAATCCTCAGATCTCTGCCTCCTAAGTAACTAGGATTACAGGTGTGAGCCAATGGCTCCTGACTTGAAACAAAACATTTTTTTTCCATGCCAGTACTGAGGCTTGAATACACGGCCTGGGTGCAGTTGCTCATTGAGGGCATGAGCCACAGCCTCAATTCTGACCCTTTTTGTGTGTGCCAGTTTGGGGCTTCAACTCAGGGTCTGACTGCTATCCCATATCCCTTAGCTTCTGCACTCAACGTTGGTGTTCTGCCACTTGATTCACAGCTCCACTTCTGGCTTCTTGCTGATTAATTGGATAGAAGACCCTCATGGACTTTCTTGCCAAAGCTGGCTTTGAACTATAATCTTCAGATCTTAGCTTCTTGGGTGTCTATGATTATAGGCATGAACCACTGGCACCTAGCTTATAAGAGCATTTCTTTAAAGCCATTATGGGGGCTGGAACTTAGGGCTTGGGAGCTATGCTTTATCCCTTTGCTTTCTTTTTTTCTGTTGTATTCTTTTTTGTAAGTTTTTATTATAAAACTGATGTACAGAGAGGTTACAGTTTCATACGTTAGGCATTGGATACATTTCTTGTACTGTTTGTTACCTTGTCCCTCATACCCCCCTCCCCCTCCCCCTTTTCCCCCCTGAGGTGTTCAGTTCACTTACACCAAACAGTTTTGCAAGTATTGCTTGTGTTATTGTTTCTCTTATTTTAGCCTTTGTCTCTCAATTTTGGTATTCCCTTTCAATTTCCTAATTCTAATACAAGTATACACGGTTTCCAATATACTTAGATAAGATTACAGAGATAGTGTAGATACAATCACAAGAAGGTGATACAAGAATATCATCAATAGTAGAAACTACAGATACACATGGGATGTTGAAAGTAGTTACAACTCTGACATAACAATCATTTCCATAAAATGGAGTTCATTTCACTTAGCATCATCTTATGTGATCATAAGGGTATAGCTATTGGGCTCTTGTGATCCTCTGCTGTGACTTGCCTAAACCTGTGCTAATTATTCCCAATAAGGGAGACCATAGTGTCCATGTTTCTTTGGGTCTGGCTCAATTCACTTAGTATAATTTTTTCCAAGTTCTTCCATTTCCTTACAAATGGGGCAATGTCATTCTTTCTCATAGAGGCATAAAATTCCATTGTGTATATGTACCACATTTTCCTGATCCATTCGTCTACGGAGGGGCATCTGGGTTGGTTCCAGATTCTCGCTATGACAAATTGCGCTGCAATGAACATTGTTGTGCTGGTGGCTTTACTGTGATTTTGTTTGTGGTTTTTTGGATAAATACCCAAAAGTGGGGTTGCTGGGTCAGCAGAAAGAACAGTGCTGGAGGAATTACAATACCCAACTTCAAGTTGTATTATAAAGCTATAGTAATAAAAACAGCTTGGTATTGGCATCGGAACAGGCCTGAAGACCAGTGGAACAGAATTGAAGACCCGGGAATGAACCCACAGAACTACGCCTACTTAATCTTTGATAAAGGGGCTAAAACAATAGTTTGGAAGAAAGATAGCCTCTTTAACAAAGTGTGCTGGAAAAACTGGCTCAACACATGCAACAAACTAAAACTAGATCCTTATATATCACCCTGCACCGAAATCAATTCCAAATGGATTAAAGACCTCGAAATCAAAACAGGCACCCTGAAAACACTAAAGGAAGAAGTAGGAGAAACACTTGGGCTCCTTGGCGCAGGACGGAACTTCCTTAACAAAGACCCAGAAAGGCTACAAATCAAAGAAGGGTTGGACAAATGGGACTGCATCAAACTGCAGAGCTTCTGCACAGCAAAGGACATAGCTTGCAAGATAAACAGAAAGCCCACAGACTGGGAGAAGATCTTTACCGGCCATTCAACGGACAAAGGCCTCTCATATCTAAAATATATGCAGAACTAAAAAAATTACCTTCCTCCAAAACAAAACTGCAAAGACCTAATAGCCCGCTCATCAAGTGGGCTAAAGGCCTACAAAGAGACTTCTCTGATGAGGAAATGAGAATGGCCAAGAGACATATGAAAAAGTGCTCTACATCACTGGCCATAAAAGAAATGCAAATCAAAACAAAATTGAGATTCCATCTCACCCCAGTAAGAATGTCATATATCAAGAAAACTAACAATAACAGTTGTTGGAGGGGATGTGGCCAAAAGGGAACCCTACTTCATTGTTGGTGGGAATGTAAACTGGTTCAGCCACTCTGGCAAGCAGTATGGAGATTCCTCAGAAGGCTAAATGTAGAACTCCCCTATGTCCCTTTGCTTTTTGACTCAAGATTGTCTCTCTAACACTTGAGTCACAGATTCAATTCTGTTTGTTTTTTCTTAATGCTAATTCTGGGGCTTGGACTCAGGGCCTAGGTTAGTTGTTTTGCTCAAAGCTGACACTTTACCACTTGAGATATAGCCCCACTTCTAGCTTTTTACTGGTCAATTGGAGGTAAGTGTTTCATGGACTTATTTGTGCCCAGGCTGGCTTTGAACTGCAATCCTGAGATATCAGCCTCCTGATTATAGGCATCAGGTATTGGCACCTGGCAGAAAAAGCATATTGATAGGTACAATATGAAGAAGAGGAAGGTTAATTTAGTCATCTAAACACACAAATATGTGTATATGTGGTGTGTGTGTGTGTGTGTGTGTGTGTGTGTGTGTGTGTGTGTGTGTAATTTCCAGACTACCTACTGGACTGGAGATGTAATTGTCATTTAGAAACATAAGCAGAGACAAGAGGGATTGTAAAAGTAAAGTGAAAATTCTCAGTGAAATACTTTTTTCAATAACTCTTTGCAGAGTTTTTTCTCCCTCAGGCTTTTACTTTCTCTGTGTGACAGAGTGACTCCGTTGGGAAAAAGGGCCCTGCAGACAACTGCAATGACTTTCACAGCAAGACACAGGATTTTCGCTTGTACTAATAACATATAAAGAATCTTCGGCTGAGTTGAAAGATAGGGAACATCAATCCTCGATAAGACACATTTTTGGAGATGGTGTGAGGAGTCAGGAATGTGTGACATGATGGTTAGGGCAAGCACATGAGAGATGGGGCCACTGAAAGACATGCCTCCCACTATGTAAGGAGCTCTCATGGTCTCTAGAACTAGACGCTGAGCCTCCATTGTGAACAGGGCTCTAACCTTCTGTTCTCAGAGAGAACAGCTGATTCAAACATTTGAGGACATCCTGGCTGCTGGGATTTGGGGATTTGTAAGAGCCACGAATCACAGAGCATAGTCAGTAGTGCAACTGAGTATTGAAGTTGGAAATTCTGTTATAAATCCATAGCATTAGATATATGGCAGAAGTTTTCACATTTCTTTTGCTGTGAACCTGGGGCCTTTCACATGTAAGGGATCTACTGTACTGTATTGCACCAGAGAGCTATTTCTCCAGCCCTCTCTCTCCATAGAGGGAGGATCTTTTTTTAGTTTATAGAAACCTTATAATTTATTTTATTATTTTAATTTTATTATTAAGTAGTTGTTCAAAGCAGCTACTATCCCATATGTCAGGATATGAGTACATTGCTTTTAATTGCACCCTTCCATTATTCTCCTCCACTTTCTTCTCTTCTATCCCTACCCCCAAGTTACCTAGTTCATTTTTTACCTAGTGTGCATTGAATATAATGATTGTGTTCTCCCACACTTTCTTCCTCCTTTTGTGTGTCCCTTTTTACATGGTTCTGCTTCTGGGTATTTACTTTATTAAACAGTTTATTAATGGTTCAGAGGAATTACACCATTGGACTTCTCCACTAAGTATACCATCCTTTAGTTGGTTTGTTTGTGTGTATATGCCTAAAACCCATATATGTTGTTACTATGGTTTGTGTTTTAGATCAAGCTTACATTTGAGAGAAAACATGAACCGTTCATTTTTCTGAGTCTGATTTACTTCACTTAACATATTTTTTATTCTAGGTGCAGCTATTTCCCTGCAAATTACATAGCATTATTCTCTCAAATACATGAGTAAAATTCATTGTGTATATGTACTGTATTTTCTTGATCCAATTATCCATTACAAGGCACCTGGGTTGCTTCTATAACTTGGTGATGGTGAATGATTCAGCAATGAACATGGGTATGCAAGTGTCTTTAATGTATCTTGACTAGTAATATTCTGGCTACCCAAGGGTTGTATTTCTGGATTATAAGGCAGTTTTATGTTTAGTTTTTTGAGGAATCTCAAAAATCTGTTTTTCAGAGTGATTGCAGTAGTTTACTTTCCCACCAACAGTGTATTAGGGTTCTTTTATTTTTCCCCAGCACATTTTCACCAGCATTTGTTACTCTTCATATTCTCAATGGTGGTCAGTCTTCCTGGGATGAGATGGAATCTCAATGTTGTTTGGATTTACGTTTCCTTTATGACCTGGGATTTTGAGTATTACCTCATTTGTTTTGTGTCATTCTTTCTTCTTCTGAGAAGTCTCTATTTACCTTACTTGCTCATTTATTAGTTGGGGGCAGGGGTAAGTTCCTTGAGTTCCTTGTGTTTTTTGGATATTAGGCCCTTGTTGGATATATAGTTGATAAAGATCTAAACCCAGGTGCTAGTGGCTCACACCTGTAATCCTAGCTACTCGGGAGGATGAGGTCTAAAGATTGTGGTTGAAAGCCAGCCTGGGCAGGAAAGTCTGTGAGACTCTTATCCCCAATTAACTACCAGAAAACTAGAAATGGAGCTCAGCTCAAAGTGGTAAAATGCTAGCCTTGAGCATAAAAAATGCTCAGGGACAGAGAGAGAGAGAGAGAGAGAGAGAGAGAGAGAGAGAGAGAGAGAGAGAGAGAGAGAGAGAGAGAGAGGGAGAGAGAGAGAGAGAGACTATCTTTGTAGCTTAGTAACTATGTCCTTTGTTGTGAACAAACCTTTTTGCTTCATGCAGTCTCATTTATTGAGTTTTTCTCCTGTTTACTGAACCCCTAGAACTCTTTTCAGAAAGTTCCCATATATGCCAGTAAAAGTAGCAGACTATTGATCCTCTTCTGCCATCCTGCCTGATCTGCCACTTTGCCCTTGGAGACTTAAAGATCACTTGTTCTAGAAGATTTTTTTATGACTCAGCTCAAGGTTTAGTTATGTATCTGTCTAATGAAATCAGTGGCACTGTGCATTGACTTTGGAGTCGTTTTCTGCCTCTGGCTGTAGATTTATTATTGTGAAAACATCTCTGATTGTGTTTGTGTTATATCTCTAATGTGTAGCAAGTGCTTGGCATAGTAGCAAACCTGAAATCATGTCCAGAAGCTTGTCCAGTGCTCCAGGCCTTCTGGGAATCTTTGCCTCCAATTCCTATGGAAACAAGGAGCTGCATTTCATTTCTTAAGATGGAACATCTGATAAGTGGCCCAGGTGGGAGGAGCCCTGGAACACAGGACAATGAACGGCTCATTAGTGTCAGCAAACACACACACTCTGCTGCCCTGAATAAGTGAGACTCCCAACAGCTATTGTAAAGGCTCCAAGGCTAGCTTTCTCCTTCATTCATGAAAATATTCTTGCTTCTGAGAACAAGGAAGTGAGGGATCTTTTGAATAATCTAATTCAGTATCCCTCAAAACGTTCCTAATTCTGTGTCTCGTTGCAGCTTTTGGAAAGAGATGGGGGGAGGTGGTAAAGTGGCAGATGGACACTGGTGATAACACTATATAGCTCAGCACAGAGCTGCTGTGTGTGTGAGTGTATCTGTTTATGTGTGTGATTATATGTGAGCACACATTTCAGGTTGCAGTCACTATAGCAAAATATGACAAGCCAGGTGGCTTATTATCAGGAATTGTTTGTGTTGCGATTTTTGACATTAGAAGTCTGAAATTGAAGTGTTAGTAGGGTTGGCTTTTTCTGAGGGTTGGAAGAGAGCATCTGGGCCATGTCTCTCTCCAACTTCTGGCCACTTTCTGCATTCTTAGAATGGGCTTAGAATGGGACCTCCTCTCCTTGGGTCCTCAGGGTATTTTTTTTTTTTTTTTTTTTGGCCAGTCCTGGGCTTGGACTCTGGTCCTGAGCACTGTCCCTGGCTTCTTTTTGCTCAAGGCTAGCACTCTGCCACTTGAGCCACAGCGCCACTTCTGGCCATTTTCTGTATATGTGGTGCTGGGGAATCGAACCCAGAGCCTCATGTATATGAGGCAGGCACTCTTGCCACTAGGCCATATCCCCAGCCCTCCTCAGGGTATTTTTATCCTATATATATATATATCTGTCTATTGGGTTATGTCTAGTGACTTCATCTCAACTTGGTCAGCTGTTTCATCTCCCCCCAATACCTGTCCTTGGAGACAGGCTGGTAAATTGGTTGGCATCAGTTTTACACTCGATAATCATCATCGATATAAATTTATGTTAATATTATTTTAAAGGGGTTTTCCTTTGCTCTGCTAAAATGCAATAATACGAAGTTTATTTTTAAGCTCTTCAGTTATGTTTATAGAAACCTAAATGATCAGATTACAGAAGGATTCTTTCAGAACTGTTTATGAAGGCATAAACAGTTTTTGACCAAAAGTACAGGAGATAAAAATGTAGAACCAAAGTATAACTCCTCATGTTCAATTAAACATTCATAAAAAGGAAAGTGAGGCAAATTCTGAATGGATAATTGGTCATTGGTGGCATAAGATTACTTTTGTAGATGGGCACACAAATTTCCCCGAACACAGCACTCTCTATTTGTGGGTTTTACATCTATGTATTTGACTGCTTACTGAAAATATCTTCAAAATTTATATCTACACTGAACATATTCAGATGATTTTTCTTGTCTATATACTAGTATATAGAAATGATTTAACATAATATTTATATCATACTAGGCATTATAAGTAATCTAGAGATTATGTAAAGCACATGGGAGAACATGTGTAAGTCCTATACATCAAGTTCTATTTTATTTAAGGGATTTGAGCATACATGGAATTTTCTATCTGTGAGGGTCTAGAATCACTCCCCCCATGGATAATGAGAGATAACTGTCTACTCTAAATGGGTCAATATGGGGCTAGGAGACAGGTTGAGTCATTGGAAATGTAGAGTCAAGAGATTTCACCCGAGTGTGTTTGATATGTTATATAATTTAACTTCCATAATAACTTCATAAGTGATATATGTATTAATTGTCCCTTCACACCTATGAAGCAACTGATATTCAGATAATTGAAAGCATTTACCCAAAGTCTCTAACTCTACTCTACTCTAGTTTAATGGTCTTCCTGGTCACTCTTTTGCCTCTCAGGGCCAAGTTGTGTGCCTAAACTTCAAATGGAGTTGTATTTATAAAGAAAATATTATTTATTGTTATTAAAAGGAGATATACAAAGGGATTACAGAGTCAGGTAATGCATACATTTCCTTTCACTCACTGTTTCTCATTCCTAATTCTCTCCCTCCCTCCCTTCTCCACCTATGAGTTGTATAGCTCACTTTCATCAGTGTCCAGTGAGCTTCACTGCTGTCTTTGCCCTTTTTCCCTTGTGTTCTGTTCCCTCCTCACTGCCCTCCCAAAGATATACAAGTGACTACACCATGCATAAAGAAAAGAAGACAGAATCATCAAAAACTGTTTTTTTAATTTAAGAGAGAGATCTCCTGTTTCTATATTTTGGAGTCTGTTTTGGTACATACATTATTTTATATAAGTATAAAGAGGCACAAAGGCATTGCATCTTTGTGTTTCTCTGCTAAGAGCATCCTCTTTTGGTCTCACTGTGTGTGAGTGTCTAGAATCCTGTATAATTCATCATATCTCAGTGTACTGTAGAACATGTGCTTTGTCTCTCTGAGCTTGGCTTACTTCACTTAACACAGTTTGTTCTATTTCCCTAGAAATGACATAACTTTTTTCTTTCTAATGGCTATGTAAGATTCAATTGTGTGTAGGTAGCACATTTTTTGGGGGATCCACTCATCTATTATGGGCCATCTGGGCTTCTTCCATATCTTGGCAATTGTGAATAGCGCAGCAATGAACATGAATGTGTTGTTGTCTTTATCATATCTTGGCTTGTGATGTTTAGGATAGATGCCCAGGAGTGGTATGACTGGGTTATAAGGAAAATCAATGTTTAGTTTTGTGAGGAACCTCCAGCCTGCTGTCCAGAGTGGTTGTACTAGTTTACATTCCTACCAACAGAGCTATAGGGTTCCTTTTCCCCCACATCCATGCCAACATTTGTTGTTTGAATTCACAATGTTGGTCATTGTAACTGAGGTGAGATGGATCTCAGAGTTGTTTTGGTTTTCATTTCCTTTATGGCCAGGGATGATGAGCAGTCCCTCATGTGTTTCTTTGCCTTCTTACCTTTACTTCAGAGAAATCTCTCTAGCTCCCTTGTCCATTTAGAGATTGGTTTATTAGGTTTGGAAGGGGTTCGTTTCTTGAACTCCTTGTACATGTTGGATATTAGGCCTTTGTCTGATATGTTGCTGGTAAAGATCTTCTTTCAGTCTGTTGGCTTTCTAATTTGCTATGCAGAAACTTTTATTTTGATGCTGCCCTATTTGTCAAGTCTTCTCTCTGTTTGGAGTAGGATTTATGAAGCAGCCTTTGTGCCTCCAGAAACTCATGGAGATGACAGCTCAGCTGGATTTATAGCCTCCGTCTTACCAGATGCTTTCCACTTAGACAGGCGTGGTTCAGTGGGCTCGGATTACTGTGCAACTAAAATTTCTACTGGGAAAAAATCCACTGATTTAAGAATTTTAAAAGCCATTATCAGAAGCCAATACTAGATCTCCCTCCCACCACCAAAGAAATGGCTGAATATGGTGGATTCTAGAACTTTAGAGGGAAACAAATCATGATTGTCATTTTAAAATATTCTTCAGTTCATTTTTCCTTTTCTTTTTCCCATGCTAGTCTTGAACCCATAGCCTCATACATACCAGACAAGATCTGTACCACTAAGCTACACTCTGAACCCAAAAGTTTCATTCTTTTTTTAACCTTGAGATTAAATAGAGAAGATTGGTAAGGTACATGCATTGTAAAACCTATCTGGATTTTCCATAAAGGAATTTTATTAATATCTAACTATAGTGGTAAGGAGAGATAAGAGCAAATCTTTACATAATAGTTACCAAATAGCAGTTTTTAAGAGATAGACATAATTGCCTTTGTTAAGTCAGCCTGTGGAAGTACAATGGCCCTGACTTCAGGCCTATCAAGAACATGTCAAAGAATAAATAACATTTTCCTGTTTAAGAGACATGCATATCCAAGAGTCACATGTCAGCAAGTCAGCAAGTATAGGGTTTCAGTGAAGCCCATGGTGCAGGATGTTTTGATCCTGACCTAATTACATGTTTCTGGTTTTCTCTGTAGGTCCCCATTTGCATTGCAGAAATTGTGATTGTTTATTGGTCTTGGGTCACCTCAGGCACTGGATTGAAATCTAGTGGTTTGGTTGTTACAAAGCCTATTGTCCATAACAGAGAAAAGAGTGAGGTGTCACACATGGTGTTCAGTATGATAGTAAATGGTCCGAGGCCAGTAGTGTAGGTTTCTAGAACACCATGGGGACAGTGGCCTAGCTGGATTCACAAGCTGCTTCATACCTACCGCATCAGTGAAAGCAGTGGGGTTTTGAGCTATTCATTATGGAGTGACAAACAAGCAAGAACGCAAAGCAGACTATCCATATTGACGTCTGGTCCCATCATTTAATTACTGTATGAACACAACTTCTCTGGTTCCCCATGTTAAGTTTTAAATGAGGTTAATAAATATCATAAACCAAAATCATCCTACTGAATCATCCTTCTGTGTTATACTTCATTAACCTCTCTATTTTTCTTCCTCCCCTCTATTCTTCCCAGCCCCTGGCAACATTTTCTCTACTCTGGACTTCTGGAGACCAACTCCTTTAGTTTCACATATGACTGAGATTATATAGCATTTGTCTCTCTGTGCCTGACTATAATGCCAGAGTGCCCTCTGGGTCCAGCTATGTTGCCATTGATGCTGAAATTGGATTTTATGTGGCTGAGTAGTACTTGAATATTTTCAGTCCAATGATAGATATTTGAAGCGGTGGGAACACTAAATACCCTGATTTGATTTTTGCACAATTTATACATGTGTCAAAATATCACACTCTCTAATTTATAAATTTACATAAAATATGCCTATCTAAATATATACCTACTTGTATATGAACTCGAAGCAAGCCCAAGCAGGAAAGTCATAAGACTGTTATCCTCAATAAACTACTCAAAAAAGCTGGAAGTGGCACTGTAGCTGAAGTGGTAGAGTGCTAGCCTTGAGCACAAAGAGGCTTGAGGATAGTGCCTAGGTCCTGAATTCAAGCCCCAAGACCAGCAAAAAAGAAAAAAAAATCATGACTCAATTTTTTCCCCTTATTTCTTAACTGCTAACAAGTTAATGTGATATTCAGAGAGTGCCCTTCCTACCCAACATGTGTTTACAGGGAAGTATGAACTCAAGTCAGCTCATTGTGATAAAATACTTGACACCTTCTGCCCTTAAAGGGGCCACAATATCTGCCTCCTGATAATCCTCTGACGTCTAGGAAACAGTCTAGGAAACAAAGCAAAAGCTTTGTCTGTCCTCATTGTTTCCTAGCATTACCTCCCATCTTCCCTGCTCCTTTTCTCATCCTTTTCTATCTTCTCCCTGGTCCTGCTGTGTCTCTAGGCCACTGCTCAAGTGTGAGCAGTCACAACCTCACGTGATTTATGGGCCTAGGGATTCCAAGGTCAAAACACAGATTGTTTTGCAGGTGCCCTGATATCCCTGTATGGTGCTGGGGACAGAAGCCTTGAGGGACAGCTCAAAGGAAGATTGAATTTGCAACAAGGGGCCCAACATGGCACCTGATATAACCAGACAACCGGAATAGTTACTGTTTTCTTCCTGCCCTGTGACCCAGGCCTGAGTCCACAGCTAGAGCTGCTGAGGTCCCAGATCTCCAGATAAACAGTGAAGAGGCAATGTTAGAAGGAAGCTAGTATGGGATGTTAATAGATTGGGGGAGGAGGAGCTCTATTTTTCTAACATTACATATACCTGAGTCATGTGTGTGACGTGACAAGGTTCTAATAGAGTTTAAGCATGGACATAGTCAAACTCACCCATTAATTAATCACAGCCAGCTTCATACAGGACTTTGATGTGCTGGCAATGGCTATGTTAAGTTGTCAGGAGCTGGTATCTTCTTGTCAAGACAAGCTTGTTTTCCATGTCTACCTCTCCTTCTCTGATCAATGTTAAATAGCTTGTGCAGCTTTCTAGAGATAATTTGTGAATATCAAGCTGTGGTAAGGGACAGCAATGCCAAGACCCAATTGAATAAAATATGCATATATTTCACCTATTGGTTTTTAAGAACTTACATTTATCTGCTGATACACTTGATGCCTCAGTGGAATTATCTGGAGAAACTTTAAAAGATGCAATTGTTTAGGGCCTATTCCAGTGGTCCTGGTGAGACGGCTTCATTCTTGAAGCTCTTTGTGCCATTCTAACATTCAACCAGGACAGACAAAGCAAAAACTAAAACTTGGCCTACTTAGAGAAAAGTTGAGTCACTAGATGTCTGAAGCAGCTTTCAAATAACTTTTGTACTGTTGGCTATATTCATGTCAAATGACCAAGATGAACTTTGTAAATTTTTTACAAACACATTCAATACTTAATAAGTATATTCAGAGGTTTCTTTTCAAAATATTTTATTGCTATTATAAAGGTGATATATGGAGGGGACACTGTTATATAAGTCAGATAAAGAGTACATTCATCCCTTCCCTCGCTTGCTTCCAATTTTTTCCTTCCCATCCTTGCCCACAAGTTGTATAGTTAATTTTCATCAAATTTCTAATGAGTACCACTGCTGCATTTGTTCACCTCTTGTTCCTCCATTTCATTATCCCCCCTTACCTTCCCAAAGACAGATAAACAAGACAGAAAAGAAATATAACAAGAAAGGAAAAACCTCTTGTTTCCATTTCCTGAAGTCCATTTTGAAAAAAAGAAATTTATATGATCAAAGGCGTATGCATTGTGCCTTTGTCTTCCTCTCCTCAGAGTATCCTCCTTTGGGTTCGCTGTGTGTGAATGCTTGAAGTCCTGTATTCAGATATTTCTTATAGAATCTTTAGTTACCTAGTTACCTACTTCTAGCAGAAGTCCTGGCCTCTGTTCTGTCTCTGGGCAAAACGAGTGAATGAAAAACAACTGAGAATTTTATCCATAGGAGAACATTCAGAGATTTTTCTAAGTGTAATTCCCATGAAAGCTAAAACAAAGTGGGCAGGCAGGAGAAATAGAGACTATTGAGTGCCTTTTTATAATCTCATCCCCTTCATTCTCAGAATTAACCCCCAGTCCCAACCCAGGCTTGCTCTTAGGTCCACATTCATGCCTCCTAAGCATTGGGCGCCTCATGGCATTGCCATTTCCACAGCTACCTACTGGCTTTACTTCCCTTGAAAGGGCAATCTCTTTCAGTTGACTACTGAAGACAGTATAGAAGCATTACACACCCACATTTTATGACAATAATACTTTTTATCCATCCACCTTCTCCAGCAGTATCCCTTCTTCTCATTCAGGAAATCAACCATCTCAGCAAACATCAGGGGACCAATCTTCTTGGTAACCTGGATCTGAGATGAGACAATTAAATGTGGAGATGTAAGTGATTAGCTAAGGTTATTGCAAAGAGCATCAGGTGCTCACATCTCCCACTTTCCAGCACAAGGCCTAGCGCTGTATTTACAGAGCACAATGTTGCTGTGATAGCCTAATTGATTTATAATGTTTTTTTTCTCCATATTGCTCCATGTGTCCAATTAGTTACTGAAAAGGAAACACACAGTTCAGCTCAGTTGTTGCATCTGCTGCTAGTCAGAGATGGAGAATTTCAGGCCCTATTTTCCAGATGGCTTGATTCACATTCGAGGAAATCTAGTGACTTGGCCAAAGCTGCAAAAGAAGTTGGGGAAGCTCAGGTATACTTAGACCTGGGAGGAGCCTGAATGGAAAAAAAAAACCCACAAGCAACATCACAACATGCAAGTAAGCAAGCGAGTGAGCAAGCAAGCGAGCAAGAGAAAGAAAGAGCATATGGAATGGCTCTTTTTTACTCATACATTAGTTCATTCATATCACAAGTGTTTATTGACAGTGGTAAACAAATGGATGTGTCCATGCTTTCATGGTGGCTGTCCTGAGTGGGGGAGGCACATATGAAATGGATAGTCACAAACAGAAATATGAATGGAGAAATGTTATGTGTTGAGAGTACTGCTCTGAATCAGAGGAGAGATACAAACTGTTGACTTCAAGATCTGAAGAACTAGAGAGCTCAGTTTCAGACAGATTAAAGATCTTGGTGAATTCTGGAACCATAGGAACTTCTGTGGCCACGGTATAGGGAGAAGTAGGGAGTTGTTCAGGGTAAGTCTGGAAACATTAAGAGACTAGTTAAATGGAGTCTTGGAGGTTTATAGTAAGAATTTTATTTATTAAGTATTCAAAGAAGCCATTAAATTAACCTGAGATAAGTTAATAGACTAAGCACTTCTTTTTGTGCCTTCATGGAGACCAGGGGCAAGATTTGGGAAGGTAATGAGCGGAACCAAAGAGAGCTGTTGGTTTCCAGCAGAGGGGTGGCCCTCTGTTGGATGTGGAACCTGATGGAAGCCATTAAATTTGTGGTACAGAGAGCTATCTAGCAAGTAGGAATCAGTTCATTGGTGATAGACTGAAAGTTAAGAGGGAGATGAAAATGGTAGGAAGGTCTTATCTTTCTCCAGGAACAGTGTGTGATTATACCATTCATGTACTAAAGCTGGGCAGGGCGACGTGGGAGAGGTTAGTTCTGGATCTTGTCAGAGGGATGGAAGTGGGTTAAGTGACTGGGAGAGAAGAGGAGAAAGGGGGCTCAGGATGGAGGCTCGAAGAATTCTGGCCTTAGATGTTTGTACCAGACCAAGCATGTGTGGAGAAGGTGGGATAGGCCAGCCTGGAAACAAGCACTTAGTAATGAGAAGGGAGTTAGCTTACAGAACACAGTTGCATTGCCTATCATATGTCATAGGGATCAAATGTTCACTGGATTTGGAAACATGAGGTTGATAGCTTTCAAAAGACTGGTTTGGGTGGCTGTGTGG
This sequence comes from Perognathus longimembris pacificus, assembly GCF_023159225.1. NCBI lineage: Eukaryota > Metazoa > Chordata > Mammalia > Rodentia > Heteromyidae > Perognathus > Perognathus longimembris. The sequence continues at coordinate 105,585,744 of NC_063163.1, forward strand.
CATATTAAAAAGTCTAGACTCATCATCAGACAGACACTTGAGATGTTATAGAATAAACACCAGCAAAAGTTAAAAAAAAATTTTTATGTGAGCGCTGAGGGTACAACTGGATGGTTGAATGGCTGGGTTAATGCAGGCTTTGCCTCCAATTCCAAACGTTGGTTTCCATTTTCCTGTGTCATTTACATGATCAGAATACAGCACTGCAAAAAAAGAAGAAACCAAACAGAACTGGAGTTGGGAGTTATGTTTTTATATTTTTTGTTTATTATCTTTAAGTAGTTGTACAAATGGATTTCAATACTGGGAGAAGAAAGATGAAGATAGAAAATGTACTGCTCGTATCTGCTAAGGTTTCAGCATCTATTGGCAATCCATACTTATTCTCTGAACTATTCTGACTATTCTCAAACCTGGCAGATCATTGTAATAACATAAAATATTTAAAAAGGCATCCCTCCAAAAGTTATACCCTTAAATGTCCTAATTGCACAAGCCTGTGCAAGGCCAGGTAAAGGAACCTGTGCTGGGCTTGATGAAGTAGCCATTCATTAAAGTGAATGTTTCAGTCAACACTTATTTTGTTGGTACGCTAGTGCTCCCTGAACATTCACACAAATATTTTTGTAATTATTTTCTTTTCTTTCGTCATTGTTCTATAATGTGTGGACCACAAGGGGAATCTAATTTTGGTTCACTTATCATGACAAGAAATAAGTTATTTTTTCTATCATTAGAGGAAATAAAGTCTGAAAAATTAGTGTAACATAATCATTGATGTACACTGAGCACTTGATGATTTGCAAAGCTTCTCACAATATCTTGGAATCAGTGCTGGGAGACTTATTACTAATTCTATCAATTCCACTATGCAGATGAAAAATCATTGTGAGAGGTTAAATGCACAGCACTACTAGATGGCAAAGTGGGAACTTAAATCACAACATTTGAATGTGATAACTTCTGTGTTAAGCACAGAAATGAAACCATGATAGAAACTTAGGACTTCTGCTCTGAAAAGAGCCTACAATCTCAGTTCCAAGCAGTGGTATAAAGACTTCAACTGCTCATGTAACTGAGGAAGCAATGCTATTAGACAAGTGAGAAAAATGAGGGCCCCTGGTTATCCTATCAGTTCATCAGTGTCAGGCACAAAGATGTTGAGTTGGAGGTCTTCTCCCTACACGAAGACGTCCCGAGGCACCCAGCTATAAGTGAATTATTAATGAGACTCTCAAATCAAAGATTATTTAGAATGGATAACTGCAAAATAAAACTTTAAATTCTTTCCAGTTCCTATATGAAGAAAACGTGACAGAAATTTTCCTTTCAAACTTGACAACTGTCCTCAACCATTTAAAAATCATTTCTTGAAAAGACCACTTAAAATCAATTATTTGTAAGAAAGGAAAAAAAATTATTTGTAAAATGAGGACAACCTTACTGAGTTGTTAGGAACAAGTAAAAGGCAATAAAAATAAATATAAAGCACATTACAAGAAAAAATAGTGGGGTAAAATAAATGTTAGCTGTCTTTAAAGTGCCTTTGAGCTTCTAAATTATATATTTGTGTGAACTTCAACCAGAATGATCCAGCCTTGGAATTTACTGAGGCCAAGAGGTTGGACTTGTGGAAGAGATTGGTTTAATTCAATAGTCTGAGATTGCACCATGATGATGACCAAGAAGGTACCACAAGGTCTCTTATTTGGTGGGGTGTTTTTTGGGAGCTGACTCCAGGAGAATGAACTTGAGATCTACTTTTCTCGTCTCTTTCCAGCACCTGGCACAACATTAAGTACATATTTGATGCTTAGGAAATAACGTTTGCTGGAGAGCATGCTCAGCTTTTCCATAAATGAGAGCAAGGACTTTGATATTTATGCCATGAAACTCTTGGATAGAAATAAACAAAGAAATTCAGTCAGATGGACACAAAGAGGCTTTTTCTATTTTTTGGTTTTCTGCAGAACTTCTAATATATGGTTGGGAGCTTAACTGTGTTAAAAAAAGATACCTATCTATATTTCAAAGAACTCTTAGTAACACAAGCTCTCGACTTCGAAAAGGCCAAATCTTAAACATTCTAGGTGAAAGTTGCATGTCTAGTGGTTTGAATTTCTTGCTGATATCACCACAGATTAATATTTCTAACTGCTTGCTAAGTTCTTCGTGCAGTGTTTTTCAGACAGCTTATCTTTATTCAGAAGTCATCTTGAGTTTTCTCTATTCTTCTAAAATAACACTGTGATACAGGTCAGCAGATCCAAGTAATGAATGGATTGGATACAGAAGCCTCAGAAAATTTATTTTGTTTCCTGATTATGCCAGGAATGTGTTGTGTATGCATAATAAACCAGGAAGATTATGAGAATTTTAAATCCATCCTGAGTACACAGAGATAAGTTCTAAAAATAAAGGTGACTTCTACTCTCCTTTTTATTTATTTATTTTTTTCTATTTTCATCCCCCTCCCTGCAGAGGAGTTAAATGGTCAGCTTCATTCTTCCAGAAACTTGAGGAGGCAGCCCATCTTCAATCATTATTCTCAGTCTCACAGTGCCACCTTTTGGAGCCAGTTCTCTTTTGTGTTCTTTAAAGGTAAATTCCAGACAGCTGGTTCCTCCTCGGGTGATTTTTTACAATCCTACTTCCTTGGTTATGGCTTGACATAATTTCCCTGGAGAGTTCAGACTTAGGCTACGATAATATACCTTGGATCTGCAAAGCATTAAAAGGAAGGATATTGTCAGATATATGATCTAGCTTTGGACACAGGCCAGATGCATTCCTAGCTGTAAGAGAAGGCCCACTTGTCCTGGCCCACTCTCCACTGGTTTGCTTTTACTGTTATCTATCAGCACCTTCCTTACTTATGCAGAAAGACTCTGTTAATTTCTTTCTTTGGTTGTCCAGTTAGATTGTTGGGCATTTGCTTGTGACCATATATAATAGGTGACAACAGTATCTTTTCAGAGAAACAAAACTAAGAGAACAGTAGAGGAACTTTATGTTCTTTGCAAGACAGCTTCATTGGACTACTTGCCCATAGCATACAGTGGGCTGTAATGAATTATTTATAATCTGTTTTTGATTGATTGATCAATGATTTGAGATGTATTTCTGGCATTAACTGAGAGTGGAATTGAGTGAACAATAAAGTGAAACCTATTAGGTCAATCTGCTGTAGAGAAATTCAAAATGGCCAGAGACAAGAAGATTATACTTTCTGTTTGAAACATTTGGTTGGAAACCTTGAAGGGAAAATGGGCTAATGTTTTACAGTCAGTGATAGTGCATACCACTAAACAGTGTGGCCATTTCTAAACTTTCTTGCTGCTATTCTACCCATCGGGAACACAATCCAACCAAAACTACTGTGATCTCTCTCTGTCTCTGTCTCTCTGTGTGTCTCTGTCTTTGTCTCTGTGTCTCTCTTTCTCTGTGTCTCTGTCTCTCTCTGTCTCTGTCTCTCTGTCTCTGTCTCTTTGTCTGTCTGTCTGTCTCTCTCTCACTCACACACACACACACACACACACACACACACACACACACACACACACACAAATGGAGGCTTTCACCTCCTAAGCTGATTCTCTACCACGTGAACCACATCTCTGGCACTATCCTTATTGGTTGTTTTTTGAGACAGTTTCTCTTCTCTTCCAGATGCAAACATGAGCTTTGATCTGCCTACTTTAAGCTTTCTGTCATGGCTGAGATGACAGGCATATGGTGCAGTGTCCATTTTCTCTTTGTTAAGATGGAGTACTATGGGCTTTTCTTCTTGCAGTTGACTAGAATGATGAATCTCCCAGTCTCAGCCTCCTACAGAGCTTGGGATGGTAGACATAGGTTCATGACAATGAGATCAAGCATAATTTGAGAAGGCATCTCAGTATCTTTTTGCCCAAGCTAGCCTCCAACTGTGATACTCCTGAACTCAGTCTTCCATGTAGATGGGATTACAAGCATGGTTCCTTATTAATTTCCCACCTAGATTCTTTTGGCTTAATAGAAGCTTAGGCTGTGTTGACAATTTTGTTCAAGGATTTATTTTATTCTCTCTTTTAAGAGGAAAGTGATAGAAAGATGCTAGAGATAGAAATTATAATCTTGTGTCTTTATGGACAAGATAAAGGGGATACATAGGCCAGAATGCTTGTGCTACTCTACCTATAAATACTATTCTTCCATCACCATTAGGATAAGTTATGTATTCCAGAAACTCATTCAATTTTTCCTATAAAGAATACCTACCTCTATTACTTTGAAATTCTGTGCTGTAAAATAAAGGTGAAGAAATCCTCGTTTGTCTTACTCCCTTTGTTTCTCTGTTCTTAGTAAGCTCTCAATAACTTTGAATAAAACTGCAAAGGTACACTTGGTAGAAGAAAAGTATAAAATAAGAGCACTAAACACATTGGGTTTATTACATGAAAGAAAATCACCAATAAAGAAAGTGTCTATTTTTGCACCTTTTTCTTTTTTTTTCTGACTCAGATATAGATATTTGGAAAAGAAGACCTAGAGTATTTTAAGCTGGGCATGGGAAAGCAAAAACTAGGCATGGATTAAGGAGGGAAAACATAAATATGCTGAAATAATAGAAAATGAAATTGAATGGGCCTGAAAGTACTATGAATGGAGTAATGGAGAAAAATGTCTAAAGAAGATAAGAGTGGAGAGAAAGGAAGGAAAAGAAAAGGAAGGAAGGAAGGAGAGAGACATATGAAAAAGGCAAAAGAAATGGTAAGCAAGAAGAAAAAAAGGGGAAGGGAGGGGAGAAGAGAGGGGAAGGGAAAGGGTACAAGTAATGTTTCCAATGCCTAACGTATGAAACTGTAACCTCTCTGTACATCAGTTTGATACTAAAAATTTGAAAAAAAAAAAAAGAAAGAAAGAAAGAAAGAGGAGGGGCTGGAAGGGGAGGGGAGGGAACTTCAGGATTAATAAGCATTTCAAAGGACAGAAAAATGTACTGGATTTCTTCTTCCAAACATAGGTAAGAAACTATTATGATTTCAATAGTGGATTTCTGAAAACATTTCCTCTCTTCATCAGCAAGAAAAACTCAAGATTATTTTGACAAATATATTATTAGAAGAGCAAAAACATTTAAAAATCTTCTACTTGTTCAATGAAGACCTAATTTATTAGCATTTATAATGGAACAAACACCATTTTTTAGACCTGGGTTATGAAATGATCAGTTTAGTAACTTGCAAGTTTTAAAATATAGGGGCTGGGAATATGGCCTAGTGGCAGGAGTGTTTGCCTCCCATACATGAAGCCCTGGGTTCAATTCCCCAGCACCACATACATAGGAAATGGCCAGAAGTGGCGCTGTGGCTCAAGTGGCAGAGTGCTAGCCTTGAGCAAAAAAAAAAAAAAAAAAAAAGCCAGGGACAATGCTCAGGCCCTGAGTCCAAGCCCCAGGACTGCCAAAAAAGAAAAAAGTTTTAAAATATATAATTTTCAGGAAAATAAACAAATAAATAGAAATCAGGCCCTGTATATGGAGGCTAGGCTACAATAAATCAGAAAGAAAGGTACTTTTCTTTTCCTCCTATACTCTCTTTGTCTTTTTCCCTTCACTATGTTAGTAATGGTGCTGTTACAAATATACATATAGGGGCACACATATGCACACATGTATACAAATGCATGCGTGTGTACACATATACGCAAATTCAGGAGTGTGCACACATCCCTGACACACATACCCATGAATGCTTCTAAAGGAGGAAAGCTTTAAAAGATATTCTAAAGTCACTGTATCTAATAGTGAGTGTGTGAGTGTGTGTATAAACATTTGTTACCTTACAATGGCCTAATTTTATGCACAAAATAATCAATAGTAGGGTTTAAAATGAGAAGCAGGTCTTCATTTCTTTTGAGAGTATCATTTTATGAAAGAGGGAGAAAGAATTACAATATTCAGCACACAAGTCTCAGCCTCTGACAGTAAGGAATTGTTCTTACAATCTCATTTCAATTATCCTAAGCAGTAGGATTTCCTTTGCTCTGCTTTGGGAACCAATTCCATAAATAATTCTTTTTGTGTCCATAGAAATACTTTCTAAGCCTTCAGTCTATTTTTTTTTGTTTTATGTGCCTATTCCTAATCATACTTTTAGAATATTCTAAAAAGATTACTTGTCTAGTTAATGCATGTCAATAGTAATCGACAGGAGACTGTTCTAATGTGTAATTCCTTGAGTAATGCAAAGAGAGTTTGAATCATATTCAGCTTGATTAGGTAGGAATTCAGTTCAAAGGAAATGTGTGTGTGTTATTAGGTTGTGTATAAGGACAACGTATAAATACAGAGTAGGCCTGGAAGACCATGATGTTAGCCTTAAAGGTGAGATCCTACTTAGTGGCCATCTGCATCCTGTTTATGAGTAAATACATTCACGGATACTGAAATCCTGGCTGCTTTAGAAATCACAGTAATCTGTTCAGTGTATACCATTATTCCTATTCCTGCCTCCTTGCCCTTTATATAATTATATGATTTTTCAGCAGACGACTGCACCTTTAAAATTACTAGAGCTCAGGTATATTATTTTGAGATTCAAAATTCTAATCCGGTGAGTTTGCAGATCCCCTCTCTATTATCTAATCTAAATGCTACTCAAACTAAAAAAAACCCCACAAATGTGAACATGAAATAATTGTGAACATTTAAATTTTCTGGAGCATATTTAGTGATATTCATCAAGAATTTAAAAATATATCCTTAGCCTTTAACCTCAGAATCACTTCTATAGCTGGTTTATATAAAAGACAAAAAAAAGATAATCACAAATGCACTGAGAATATTCTGTTATGATTATTTAAAACTGAAACACAAATGTGGAAATTGAATCAATATTAAATATTAGTTAAGTGAAAAATAGAATATTATGCAACCATCTGAAAGAATCATTGCAAATGTACTTATTGAAACAACAAAAACTTGCAATACAATCTTAGGTTTTGGAAAAGTGGGTAAAATGTCTTTGGCACATAGTTTCAAATTTAGAATATCTAGGACACATAGCTTAGTTATCCTAATAATAACTGAAAGTCCAACTTCAAGTTAAGGTCCTGTACAGGAATAGATAATATACGAACAAATATGTTTTTAGATAAGTGCACATGCCCCTGGGACTCAAGAGATGTTACAAAAATTTGCTTTCTTTCCTTTGGACAATCACTTATTGTAGAGCATCTAGAATTTTCTTTTTCTCTGAGAATCTCTTTCTCTTAATATTTCTTCTTTTTCACTGGAGGCTCTGCATGGAGAAAGGCCACCAGCATTTCTAGATGTTATCCTAGCTCATCTTGAAGGAGGCATCATACTGTTTTGTAAGAGTTTTAAGATTTATTGACTTTTTTCAATAAATTATCTATACTAAACACTTCTCTTTCTTAGTATTTACCAGCTTTAGTTTTTAACTTAAAATTCCTTCTCCCTTGTGGGGAAAAGCACATGTACAATTGAAAGGATTACTCAAAATATCATAGGTGATTGGGTTTGATGGTTTGTGATTTACTTCAGTATTGTTTTCTAATTAGCATATAGTTATTGTATTAAGTGAGAGGTCTACTACTTAGTTTACTATGATATTTTCATATATACTTGGGTCATATCCTACCTCTTTTCTTCTTCCTTTTATTCCTAACCTTGTTGTTACTGTCATGGAAAATTTCAGTATACTCATATTTCATATTTTATAATCATTAAAGGATTTCATTTAAAAGACTATTTGAAAGAGGATATAGAAATCTCTAAGCAGCAAAATATTTATACCATTCATTTTTAATCAATTTCATGTATCTAATTACATCTTGTTGCAGATACAAAAAGACATGGTGACTAGCAGTACAAAATGAACCTGAGCCAACAAGTTCCTCTTATGGAGAAGCTGTGGTGAATATTCTTCATAGTCTTCAATTGTATGAGATGCTTTCCCTCCATTCATCCCATTTGCTAGTATAACAATGTGTATCAAGAACTCTGATCAATAGGGATGTGTTAACTTGTGAAAGGAAAAGGAACTCTTCTGTAACTATTTAAGTTGCATCCACCTAATGGAATTAGATCTTGGAGAGGTGCTCAAATATTTCTACTGTTGATAAGTAGTGAGTCTTTCCTTTCAGAGTTGACTAAGAGTGACCTCTTAGAATAATACCTATGGTCCAAATTTTCATCAACCAGGCCATGGATAATTCTGGCCAACAGTTTCCTGGATGATTTCACTGTCATCTAGATACTTTATTTATAGACAATTCAGTTCAACCAATCAGTCCTCTTGAGACCGAGTTTACGGAAACAGTGGTCTGAGTATTTGGGGACAGATTCTTTAGAGTATTGCTCACCATGACCGTGGTCGAGACAGCTTTGTCTGCTTTGCTAATTAAGTCGTTGTCGTCTAACTTTTCATCTGACCTGAGAAATCTGAAATCCAGAAGATGGCAAACTAGGCCCAACACTTGGGATTTACTTTCTTTCTTTCTTTCTTTTTTAAAGAAAATTCAGGCAGTGTGAATTCAACCCAGTGACGAATGTCACTTTCCCTTCCTAAACAGCATCTGTACCAAATTGTACAATTTGGCATCTGCTTTGACAGCTCTAGCAAGCAGTCATTTTGATGGGAGACCATCTGTGTTTTAAACAATATGCACAGTGTCTACATGAAACAATTGCCTGGAAAAATAATTGCCTAAAATGACCCTGAAGGTTGATATTAGGAATCTCAGGGGAGCATCCATGCCCAGAATTGAACATTTGAGACAAATTCCTGCCTAGAATGATTTCAGGAACCAAGATTTCCCCCTGTAGACTGAAATGGTGAGAAAGAAATAGTTAATGCACAGATACCATTACTGGATTAAGTTAGCTGGCTCTAGTCCTTTCTATCCCATTTACTGGTTGTGGGATAAGCTACTTGGCCTTTTGGTATTCTGCCATATCTTGTGAATTAACTGGTTGTGTATTTCCTTATATGAGCACTTGTTTGTCTAACAAGGCTCATAATTTCTGGGATTTGTCTCTCCCTGTCTTCTGGAAATGTCTCAGCTCCCGTGAGTACAATGTACCTACTCCCTCCCACCTCTGGTCAAAATTCATTTCTCTAATAGGTTTCAACACCTGTATTTGGAATGATACTGAAGGATACCAACTTAGAATAATTGATCTGTTTTCTTGAATTGTAATATAAACTTAAGATCTCTTGCCAGCAGCTATTTCTCATCATGCATACAAATATCTTGAGGAAATCAGAGAATAAAGCAGATAAATACACAGACAAGGAGAAAAACTCAGAGGATTCACTTGTTATTGTGGCCTGGTCTAACTTTTCTTCATGGATCTGGAGAGATTTTTCTCTCCTCATTCTACATAATTTTCTAAAAGTGGTCTGTCCTTTGCAACAATTTAACATTTTATATGATTTTGGTTTCTGATTTATTGCTAAGTATCCTCATTTAGATATGCTACTTAAGAATCTTTGGTTTCCTCACATAAGATAATGCTAAGTGAAATGAACTCCACGTTATGGAAACGATTGTTATATCACAGTTGTAACTACTTTCAGTGTGCTATATGTAACTGTAGCCTCTATTATTGATGATATTCCTATATCACCTTCCTGTGGTTGTACCTACACTATCTCTGTATCTTATCTGAGTATACTGGAAACCAGGTATACTGGTATTAGAACCAGGAAATTGGAAGGGAATACCAAAATCGAGAGACACAGGGTAAAAAAAGACAAACAACTACAAAAGCAATACTTACAATCTGTTTGGTGAAAATGAACTGAACAACTGAACAACTCATTGGGGGGGAGGGGGAAGGGAAAGAGAGAGGGGGAGGGGGTAATGAGGGACGAGGTAAAAAACAGTACAAGAAATGTATCCAATGCCTAATGTATGAAACTGTAACCTCTCTGTAATTCAGTTTGAATACATACATATATATACATATATATATACACACACATATATACAATGTTTGTTTTCCAACACAAAAAGTTAAGGGCTCTAAAACCAAACCAGGATGCTGAATTAGATATATTACCCCAGTCATATCTAACCTATGAGTTTGTTTCTGTTCAAGTTTTGATTATAATTAGAGAGGAATGCAAAGGCAAGTAGTATATTATTTCTGTCTTTACAGGTGAGTTATAAGACAACACACAAATAGCTATAAAATCCATCAACTCATGATACCAGCTAGAGAAGAAGCTTAAAATATAGGATGTGCTTGCTACATCCATCCTGAATTTAATAAGAGATTCTGAAATTTTATAATTCAGTCTCTTTGTATCGTCAGTGACATCAAAAATAATATATGAAAATAAAGTTAAGAAAGTGCTTCACATTTTTATACAGCTTGAAAGATAGGAGCCCTTTGAATCCAAAGCTAGCTTTGCCAGGAAAATGAGATATTTCATTGACATAATAAGAGAACTGATTTCAGTGGATCTTATGGCTCATAATACTTTAAGGAGAACTATCAAGCTGAAGAGTTGAATGAGTAATCAAATGGCTTCAAAAGACAGCGAGGATCATCTTTTAAATTATATTTTCATTATGTTTAAGTAGGTGTACAAAAGCTTGGTAAGTTCTGGTACAACTTGTCTATTCACTGCCTTCTCTATATGTTTTCAGTCTTCTGCTCTGGAATCTTGACTTGTACAAATCCTTCCATACAGAATATGTTCCCTGCTCCATAAACCCCAGTTCCAACTCCCTATTGTTTTAAAGTAAGTTCTTATTCCACTGTATTATATTGCTATTGTTTCATTTTCTGAATGCAGAGTGTTTTGGTTTGGTCCTGTTCATTTAAAAATCATTTGGTGTTTTGCTCTGTTAAGATGATTTTAGTTTTTCAAAAATACATATTTCAAAAGGTTAGGGGCTTAACTCAGTAGAAGGTGATTTGTTGTTCATGCCATGGTACAGTGCAGATTTCTGGCCACTAGATGTCTATATGCCACATGGACATTCAGGCCTCAGTTCCTTCCATTATGGTTTCCTGCAAAAGCCCAAGGCCTTAGACTCTTCCATATTCATGTAGTAGACCAGAGAAGCTATGCGAAGTTGGCCTCATTGTTCTCTGTTTGTCTTATCATGGAATTAATCACATGGCCTAATCCCTAATTGGTAAGGATGATAGGAAATATAGCCCAGCAGATGGCCCATTCTGAATGGAACTCCAAACTATGGAGGAGGGATGTGATTGATGCTAGTCATCTTTACCATACGTTTCTTATATTTACTCTTAATTTTCTGTCTATACAAGTACTGTGAGTAGTCCGAATTCTTAAGTAGAGGGAAAGTTGTTATGAAATTATTTTATTTCCTATAGAAAATAATATACTATCTTGAACATATTTTGTTTCCATCAAACATGTTATGATTGGCCTGTACTGAAGAGTATCTTAGAATTGGTATGCCAGTTTCCCCTAATATGGCTAAATGTGACCCTGTTTTCTAGCTTGATGGTTCCTAAAAAACAAGTTCACAAATGGAAAGGTAGGAATTTTAAAGTGTGACCTTGAGATTTATTCAGCAGCATTTATTACACAAAGAATATTGGAACATCAGGTACAGTGACACAAACCTGTATTTGTTGCCACTTTGGAGGCAGTTATTAGGGGATGGTACCAGGAAAAGAGATATTCTTGAAACTCCATCTCAACAAATGGCTAGACATGGTGGCGCATGCCTTTCCTCCCTAACAACATAGGAAGCACAAGTAGGAAGATCAGGCTGTCCCAGATATTAAAAACAGGAAAGATTCTGCCTTGAAAGTAATCAATACACAATGGTATGACAAGGTAGACTCAAGAGGTACAGTGCTTGCTTAGGAAAAGCAAGGTCCTGATTTCAATCAACCCTACCACTAAGAAGTTTTTGGTGTTAGCACAACTGCAATATGCTAAACATTATATTAAATGCTATGGTGAAAGGTATGGCCATCTATCTAACCCTCACCACTAGGAACTCAGTCAATACTGACAAGAAGAATCAAGCGAATTATGAATGGCCACATTGATGTGACAATGCATGGATGTGAATGGAGTTGATTAGCAGAGTACAGTGGGAGGTCCCTCCCATGACAATTTGTTCCACTGGAATGAAGAAAAACTATTCTACATCCTGTTAAAAGCAATATTATGAATAAGAATCACAGGAATATCCCCATATGTTTAGTTAAGCATTTGCATATCTATCATATTAACTGTCCCTGTACAAGGATCCTCTAAGGTATGTGTAAGTGGCATTTGCAAAATTTGGAGAATTCAAAACATGGACTCACAGAAGAAAACTGAAGTTTCCAATATCACGAAATCAATAATGGTGGCATTTGGGAGTTACTCCACTGGCTGTTAAAAAAAAATGTATGCAAGGTGAGATGTAACTTAGAGTCCATTGGCACTGCCAGTGCTTTTGAATATAACTTTGGTTCTTGGAAGTACTGCAGAGTTAAATTTGCAAATAACTGTGTGAATTCGTGTTTTAATGATGCTGCCTTGTACCAGTTAAATCAGTCTCTAGGAGGCCACTGCCAACATTGCCTTTCCTGGTGCTCACTTGTATTCAATTGTATATTTCTCTGGTGATACTTAGGTACCATGAATTGAGTTAGTGTCCCAACTTACTAGATTTTTTTTTGAAAATAGCAAGAGTTTAGATTGAATCACAGCTTTAGAGCATGCAGAAAGAAAGTCGTGACCAGGTTTGGGGCTCCCGTGGATTCCGATTTATTTAACCAGTGAGAGAATGATGCTGAAATTAAAGCAGTGTTACAGCTCCACCTACTGGATTATTTCTTAACCACCTATTGGAATTTCCACAGAAGTGTACTGAATCTAACAATGAAGGATAGAATTAAAATCAAGATGTAAATCCGTCTTTCTCTTTAAAAGATTTGCACTCATATGCCTAAGGAATATGAAAACTTCCTACATGAAAAGTAATAATAAAAGGTTATCTTACTTTCCCTATGTATACATAGAGTTTTTCATCAAGTAAAGATGATTTGACATTCATACTCAGTTGTCTCTACTGCCTGAAACGAAAGTGGTGACATTGATGGTGCTACATTTCTAAAATGTAGGAAGAACAGAATCTGTAACCCATGTGTATTTATATATTGGTCTTTAGAATATTACTGCTTCCTTTTTTATTTTATTTCTTCTGGCTCAAAATCAATTTCTAGGGAGCGTTCTTACTTTCATGATCCATTTGGAACTTCGTTTCTGCTTCTTTTATCTCTCTTCTGCTTTCTTTCTCTTCCAGGACCTTCTATCCCAATTGCTTTCCCCATCCTCCCATAAACTTGGGGCAAACTATAATGCATAAGCAACAGTACCAGCCCAGCATCTTGGATTCGTTAAGAGCTTTGCAGATGAGCTCAAACTCGTATTTCATATCATTCCTAAAGTCATCAGATTCAAGCTTGTCACATTTTCTGGACACAAAGCTCCAGACATGTTTTATTCATTATCTGTTCTCATCTCGAAGACAAACACCTGCAATCCATTTCAGGCTTGAGAGGAATCCATGAAATTTCAACCAACGTCTAGGTTTTTGCATTTCTGCTTTGGCCATAAGTCCCAAAAGTGGCATGGTTGACTACAGCTACTAGCCTGAGTACAAAGGTCATTTATTTGCTCATGAGGGTATCCCTGTTATTAGTATTTGAGGCCCAAGTTGAAAGTAATATGAGAGCAGTTATTTTATTAGATTTTTATATGGCTTAAGCTCTAAAGCATTTTCTCCAAATGTTTGAGGAAAATGCAGAGAAAACAGGTAAGTCAGGTGGAAGTGAGAATTCCTGGACTGCTTACTGCTAAAGTAGTCTCCATGAAAAATCTGGTGACTTACTGATAGGTTTAGAGGCTGATATACTGGGACTTTCAAGTTGAAAATCAGGAAGCTTGGTTTCTTGCTGACATCAACATAAATTTGAACAGTGGTTCTATGTCCCTGCATCGGTTTATCTACTGATCATTGTAAATGGATCAGACATTTGCCTAAACAATATGGTATAGATTGTATATCCAAAATAGCCTTTAGAGGGGGCTGGGAATATGGCCTAGTGGAAAGAGTGCTTGCCTTGTATACAAAATAGCCTTTAGAGTAGAAGATGAGCAAACTCATTATAAAGATAGGTGACATAATACAGCAGTAATAAAAAGTAAATATAATCCTCCCCTTGTATCTGGGGGGAAGTGATTCCAGGCCTCCCACAGGTGCCAAACTCCACAGAAGCTCAAGTCCCTTGTAGAAATGGCATATCATTTGCAAATAATCTTCAGGTATCCTTTTCTATTCTTCAAGTCATGTCAAGATTATAATAACAGATTATGCACAATCTGTACAAACAGATCCTCTATTGTATTGTTGAAGGGAAGTTGACAAAGAAGGCTTTCTCTGCTTATTATGATATATGTCTGTCCATCTATTTGTCTGCAGATATCTATAGATATCTATATGCGGATAGATAAATGAATGTGTGTGTGTGTGTGTGTGTGTGTGTGTGTCTCATACTATCTCTCTTCACACTTTGTGCTGGTCTCTGTTCTCCAGCTTGAACCCTGTCCCTGAGCTTTTTCACTCAAGGCGGGTGCTCTAACACTTGAACCACAGTTCTACTTCCACCTTTTTGCGGGTTAATTGGAGATAAGAGTCTCATGGACTTTCCTGCCCAAGATGTCTTTGAACCACAGTTCTCAGATCTCAGCCTCCTGGGTAGTTAGAATTACAGGTGTCAACCACTGTTGTCCAGACAGACACAATATTTTTAAAATAAATTCTATCCGCAGTCGGTTAGCTTTTCACATGTGGAACCAGCAAAAATAGAGGTGAACTGCAAATCTCCAGGAATCTAATTCTTATTCCACTGATGGGAAAAATATTGTCCTTGAATAACATTTTCAGTAATCCTAAGAATTCAACACTTTTGAAGCAATTTGAAATGTCAGAACAGAAATAGAGTTGTTTTGATGTTTAAAGATTGCAAGAGTATGTAAATTGTAGCACAACTTTCCAGATAGACTTACTCTTCTATACTATGACAAAATTGTTTTCTAACCAACTAGCCAGCTAAATCACAATCTAAATATATAAAGACAAGAAGAAAGATCCTAGAAGGTTAAAATGCAAAGTATTCACTAAGGGAATTATGTGGTGAAGGTGTATACAGCATCAGCACTCTCCTTTCTTCTATTCATCAAGAAACAAGGACAGAGTCAACAATCAATTGGGCAATCAAGAAATGAAATGCGGACGAGGTAACAAACAGTACAAGAAATGTATCCAATGCCTAACATATGAAACTGTAACCTCTCTGTACATCAGTTGGATAATAAAAATTTAAAAAAGAAATGAAATGACATTCATAGAATGTGCACAGGGTCAGGCCACAGTGATTTGCAAGAATTGGAGTTGAGCCAGTTGATCACAAACAAATTACTTTATTTAAAAGGTACTTACTTAAAATTTATTTAAAAGATATTGAGCTCAGGGTTGTAAGCTCTTCCGCGGTTTCATTTTTCAAAACTGGCACTCTGCCACTTGAGCTACAGTTCCATTTTTGGCTTTTTGCTGGTTATTTGTAGAAGAGATCTCATGGATTATTTTTCCTAGTCCTGGCTTTTAACAATGATCCTCAGATCTCAAACTCCTGATTATCTAGGATTAAAGACTTGAGTCGCCACTGCCCAGCTTAAAATTATTTTATTCTTAGCTCATTCTTCATTCTGATTGATTGCATACTAGGCATCAATTTATTCCTCTTGGCCTGCTGATGGATATAAACTTTATGGGTGACTTTCTCTGTATCTTCCCTACTATGGCTAAGGAAGAAAGAAACATTCGTAAAGGTCAATATCTTAATAGAAATTTATTGAGACCATCTATTGGGACTTAAGGGTACACAAATGTGTGACATATAATCTCTGTTGACTGGTAATTTATAGCCCCCATTGGGTAAACAGTAGTTTCTGATGTTTTATGTATTGATGGAGGAGACCACCATGTAAAAAAAAAGTCACAGTGAGTTATTTTAACAATGAAAGTAGCCCAAGGGGTAGAACATGTTAGGTTCAGGAGTTGTGAGGAAACCATGGACAAGAGAGGTTATAGATATGTTTCAAGAGAGTCAGTTATTGAAAGATAGTCAGAGGTTGGCTAACAAAAATACACCCATTCATGGTGGTAGGTAATAGAAAAACTAAAACCTCACTTGCAAAAAAAGTTATGGATGTGGTAAAGGACATCCTGCCTGTAGTAAGTGGCCCAGATACACATGCTCATGACTAAATGTATCTGGTCTTAAGTTAGGCAGATCCTTTGGCTTATTGGATAGCAGTGGAAATCTGCACTTACTCCTTTACTTCTTCTTTATTTATTGTTCCAATCACTAGGCGTAATAGCAGGCAAGTCATCAGAGAATGGTGCTGTGACAGGATAATGGTCTCTGGTTTTGAAAATACTGTCTGGGCTTCTCCAGGCCTCTTTTTGGCAGCAGGAGACCATTAGCTTGTCACATAGTCCAGCCCTATTGACATTATCTATTAATTGTCCCCAAAGACCTTCTTAGGCAGTGTCTCAGTGATTCTCAGAGCACTGGGCTTGTTGGACTGACACTCCAGTGTATTTTATCATTTAACTATGAAAGTCTAAGTGCAAAAGAAGATTAAACACTTTTAAAAACAGCAAGCGAGAGCATTACGTGGAAAGCTAGCTTTGTGACAACAATTAAAACCACTGGAAAAATAACAAGGAAAGAAATTTATTCTGTAAGAATTCTAGGAAAGGTATGTGTGGGTTTAGGTAAGCATAAGGGTGCCATGTAAGTAAGATTTTCACGACAAAAATCAAATCTCTTATTTGAGCATTTTCCTAGCTTTGTGTGGGACAAAGTCAAAGGAGAATGCTGCTGAGGTCTTAGAATATTTGTTCCATTCTCAGATTTTCCTAGAAGACAGATGTTCATGTCTGGGTGTTTCTTAGTGGTAGTCTCATTACTTCCATTTAGTTTATAAAGTGTTTTATTTAAGTAGATGTCCACTGTGTTCTATTAGATCAAAAGGGAAGTGAGTAGGCTTCAGCTGCAAAAGGAATTTAGGTGAGATGTGAGAGAATAGTTTGGGACAATGTGACGTTTGAGATCTGATAGTATAAAAATATAAAAAATAAAACTGAATTCCTCTATTAATGGCTGGTGCTGGGCTGGGAAGCTTTTGGTCAGGAATCCCCTGTGGTGTATGAGGGTAAGAGGAGGGAGGACTAGTGTTTCTTTTGAGCCATGTCAACCTGGAATAGGCTGAATAGTAGCAGAAAGGATGGATGCTTCTGTAGAGAATACAAACACAGCATGGGAGATGTCTCCATTCAGTTGACATGGATTCCGTGTCCTCAAGGACACTTCCTCCCTTACTTCAGTTCAAGGGTGTATTGCTTATAGGAATGACTGTGACATTGGTTAGGATAATAGACACTGTAAAAAGACATCTCTATCCAGGTACAGATACAGGACTCAAGTCAACTATGCCACCGTGGTTGTTTTGGTGATATGTACTCCTCTGGGCCTACCTCGTATGGAGTGATGGCACCCTTCCCAGGTTTCCAGGTCACAGTAATATCAGGGCTGTAGCCTCTGATTAAGAGCCTCCCTCAGGCCTTCCCTGAGTCCTGTCATCTTTCTCTCAGTCTCACCTCTCTTGTACATTTCAGAATCCCTTCCCTCATCCTGTTATTGTCCTGTTCCCTTGTGATAAGATTAAATTTGTCCCTATGAAGAGGAATTTTTTTTCCTGTGCACTATTTTTTGTGTGTTTTTCAAAGACACTCGTGGAAAGAACTGTCCTAAAGCCAGAAAATGTACCCTCAGTGTTGAGGGATCTGAGAAGAAGGAGTGGTCCCCAGGCAGCCCCTGATTCTTCTTTAATCAGTGATGAAATGTTTGACTGATTCTTATGCAGCTTCTGATACTAGTTTCCAAACGCAAGGAATCTCCCTTTATAGGCTGGATTCCTCGTTTGTGGAGGTTGGAATCAAGAGATGTGGGTGCCGTTGTTTACTTTGCTGCTGCACTTATTGGCTGAAGGACGGCTGGTCAGTCCACAGCTAGCTTCTGCTTCCTTGTTTGTAAAATGTCAAACAGTTTTACCTGCCTGAGATTCTTGTGAGGATTTCTGAAGTAGCTTATTACCTGGCATTCTCAATGAAATATATAAGTAAAAAGTAATTTGATCACCTAATTATATAAGTTATGACTCAAGATGAATTCTAGCAAGCAAGACACAGATGATCTTCAGGAAATTCACATTATCACCTTCCTTCTCAGAGCCAGCTTCTAGCTATATCTTAGCATTCAAACCTTGTTTACCTATACTGTAGAAGTTTCTTCAACTTCTACCAGGTGGAAGATGACCGTTGGTAATCATTTTATAGATGATAAAAATTGAGATCCAAAACACATGGAATTGTTTGAGATGATTCTTTCTCTAATCTCTCCCTCCCTCCAGTGTCCATCCCTCCCTCTCTCCCTCCTCCCTTTTTTCTTCCTCTCCCCTCTGCTTCCTTTTCTCATTCCTCCCTCCTCCTTCTCTCCCTCCTTCTTTTCCCCTCCCTCCTACGATTCCTCTCTCCCTCCCTTCTCTCTCACTCCCTCTCTCTCCTTCCTTCCCTATCTCCTTCCCTCCCTCTCTCCTTTCCTCCCTTCCTTCTTTCCTTCCTTCCTCTCTCTCTGCTCATCTCTTTCTCTCTCCTTTTTCTTTCCTTCATGTGAACAACATATTTGTTAAACATATACATAACAAAATGCTTAATACAATCAATCAAGTTTTACATATCCACTACTATCCAAATTTGCTTTCAGTGTAGTTGGATTTTAGGTAAGAGCACCTTAGTGTACTCTCAATATATTTTAGTATATAATTATTAACTATAATTGTTATAATGTATATTGCCTCTATAGACACGATACTGCAATTCATCCAACATTTGCAATAGCTGGGATCTTTTCTTTCAGTCCAGTATGCAGTTTGTCCCATTGGGAACATGGATATTGTAGATATGAATATTGAAATTCACAATACTTGGATTTCAAGGCTGTTGTTGGTCTGCTAAGCCGATGGCCTTCTATCCTGTTCTCATTTACAGCCTAACAATTCTTGTTGGCTCTTCTCATTGATTGTTTTCTAAATACTTCATTTCTTCTTAGGCCAATTTTTGTTTTACATCTTTCTTCATTGATCTGGCCTTTCTGACTAAGAACCCCTAGATACACAGTATGTCTATATTGCAACAGGGAAAGATGCCACATCCTCAAACTCACTGTGCTTTATAACTGAGGAAATGTTCTTTTTCCTCTGAAGAAAACCAGTATTTCTATTTGTGTCTTCATTTTTCTACCACTCCCTACCCCTTTGTTAGCCTCCCTATTTTTCATTTAACCTAGCACCCCAGATTCTAAGGGTAAAAGGCAAAACAGAGAGGTGCACAGACAATATATAATACCCCCATGAGGGTGTCAGAATTTGACAGCCTTCAATAGGTTAATTTTTCAAAGTGGTAAGCTGATATTTCTGTATATAATGCACATCTGCAGGGTAAATGGTATTAAGTGTTGGTGAATTATGGTCCCAGCATAAGGGTCACTTGAGACTCAGTGCTACAAGCACCTTAATGCTTTTTTGAATGAAGGCTCTACTAATTGCTTCCATATGATTCACTCTAGTATGAAAGCCCCCCCTCTAAGCCCCCATCGATGTCCCTCCCTCCTCCCCAATGGTGCTATGGCACACACAGGAATAATGAGCTATGAAATTATACCATATTGATTGGGGGTTGGTCTTACAACAGAACCTGCCATTCTGCCCTTGATTTCCTTTGACTCTGAAGTTCAGACAGCTTTGGGGTCAAGTCCCTAAAGCCCTAAGTCCTCCCCTCTGCTCATTTCTGCTCCATTCCTTTAAACCTCTGGGAGCATACACTTAGATTGTGAAGGGGCAGGCAGACCATTAATTAGCTTGACTGTTAGGCTGTCAGCTGGAAGGGGGATCTGAGGGCTTTTTAAAGGGTGTGTTGGCATGTTGATGGGGAGCCAAGAGGGGAACAGAGTTACAAGCACTCCCAACACACACTTGTGGAAGGATATCCTGTGAGAGGCAAGCCAGTACAGAAACCAGTCTTCTGAGGTTTGCCCACTGTCTCCCCAGCAACTGAGGGGAACACCAAAGGACAACTCAGGCCAGTCTTCTTGATGGAGGCTAAAGATACTATGCATCTGGCTGAAGGAGGATCAGCAGGAGTCCTGGGAAAAAACAAGTAGAAGGAAGAAATTCCATGAGTATCTATCTGTGACATACATGGTACCTTCACGAGCATCATTGACTCTGTAGGTATGAACATTTCCCCGTCTGAGATGAGCAAAAGGCAGCTCAGCATGTGAAGCTGTTTGCTTCAGAATTTTCCTCTGTCCCATAGATGGCAGGTCCCTTGGATCTGTGGAACTTCAGCACCCATGCTCACTAGGAGCATAGTTCAGCAGTAAATGGTATGTGTACTAGAGGCTTAAGATCTTGGTCCCTTCACAATGACCCTTCCATTTCAATTAAGTAAACATTAAGTATCCTTAGTCCTTCCATATGCAAAGTGAAGATAATGTAGAATGAGCGGTGAGGATAAAATCAGAACACATGAGAAAACAGCATACTGTGTAGTGTTCAGAGGATATTAGTGGGTGTAGCTGTTGTTCTCACTGCTATTTCTATTTCCTCTAGCATATTTTCAATTTCCACATAGTCCTTGACAGTCAGCTGGATGTGGGGCCTCCTATATTCCAACTTTCCTTGACTTTAAGCCCTACTCTCCCACTGCCCACCCCAATTCAACTTGAAGTGACATCATAGTCCTAAAACTTTGTTTAGTATCCCCTTGGCATAACACATACTGCCCTCTCCTTTTTGTTTTTATTATTGAAGTGGTGTTTTATTGTATTAATGTGCAATTTCCCTTCTGTTTATGTTTATCCAACTAAACTGGATTCTCCTCAGAATCTCTGCAAGGCAGGGGTTTCATGGTTCCATGAATCCCTCCCTCCCTCCCTCCCTCCCTCCCTCCCTCCCTCCCTCCCTCCCTCCCTCCCTCCCTCCTTCCCTCCCTTCCTTTTTCTTTCTATGTTCTCTCTTTAAATCCTTTCTTTACCCTTATTCTTATTTATTTGCTTTGTTCATTTTGTTTTCTAGATGTTTTTCAGGGACAATTGAAAAACTTTTAAAGGCACAAATGACATGTTCTACATCATGGAGAGCATCATATTTGATACGTTTATGTATTATGAATGATTATCAGTATCACACTAATTAGTATATCTATCACCATTTCTTGAACATTTTACTCACCACAGCTCTTTCTTGGTTAGGTGTGTTGGACTTCCAGAGAAAGTGGAAATGCTTACACTCTAATATTCTCCATCACAAAGGCAACTAATTATTCAGCTGGTGTTATATGGGGCATTGAGAAGTGGGAGGCAGGAATGTCTCTGTATCCCACATATATAAGGCTTGACTAAGAAAATAGAGCTCAAGTTGTCTTTTTCCCTACCTTTTATTTATTTGATGATAGAGCCCTCTGGGTCTCTTCCTTTAACTCTTTGTCCTTGTGATATGGCTCTCATCTGTGCCATGAACTTTCTACCTAATGCAGCATTAATTTTTATTCACCTCTTGTCTACATTCATTCTCCTAAAAACACTGCTCAATTTACAAGTTTTTACACCTCTGTCAATAACACATTTCTCTAATTCAATGCTCAGCAGTCATATTAATGCTTTGGTATAACTAATGCATGCAATACTATTGTAAGTGCTTTGCTTTATTAACTGATGTATCTATCATATCAATTCTATAAGGAAGTAAATTACATCAGCATTTTTCCAAAAAATTAACAAAGATAGATTAAAATAGCCTGAGGTCACAGAGCTTATAAATGCTGGCACTAAAATTTGAATGTAATCATCCTGCAATACAGGATCCTATCCTGTATGCCATACAATCTACACAGAATGATAGATAAATGAATCATTGAGTGAGAACAAAACTGGAGGCACTACAAAGTGAGCCTTCAGGGAGAATGCCCAGCAGAAGCACACAGGGATGAATATGTGCATCTTAAAAACCACAGAGGTAGTTTGTTCATCTACTGTGTAGCAAGGCTTGATTGGGAAGCAAGGAAGTATTTCTAAGGGTTTCAAGTATGCCCTCGACATCTACTTCGTTTCTTTGTCATTTGAATATGAGCAAACAGCCAACGTATGGCTTTCCAGGATTGGGAGTTATCATGAATTCCACTTTTCTAGATTCCAATATTGTATAACTTCCATTTGCTGTCTATGTAGTAACTTTTCATCAATATATCTGGTGAAGAATTTTTTTTGTTTTGTTTTGTTTTTTTGCCAGTCCTGGGCCTTGGACTCAGGGCCTGAGCACTGTCCCTGGCTTCCTTTTGCTCAAGGCTAGCACTCTGCCACTTGAGCCACAGTGCCACTTCTGGCCGTTTTCCATATATGTGGTACTGGGGAATTGAACCCAGGGCTTCATGTATACGAGGCAGGCTCTCTTGCCACTAGGCCATATTCCCAGCCCTATCTGGTGAAGAATGAGGCATGAGATAAATGGGTCTATACAATTGATGGATGTTCTTTGAAGTGTAATATTGTAGAATGACCCCAACCTTAGACCTTTTTTGCCCCATAATCCTTCCATACCCTCAGGTTTCTGTGCATATTGCCACCAGAGTTTCTTCAGCTCCAAATTACTTTGGTTATTTTGTTTTCTGACCTCTCCAATCAGAAATGTGGGTGTACTTTGAGAGCTGTCATAAAAACAGAAAAGCCCTTGCCTGCAACTGTGCTGCTTCTTTATGACATAACTCACCACGCTTGTAGAATCGATTATTTGCCATGTTGTATATACACGAGACCAAATACACTTGTAATTTTCCTGATCAAATAGAATGAGAAAAAAATAACAAATCATAACCGAAGTTATTTCCCTTGGGAACCACTGCCCCTTTAAAAACTTCTGGAGAAAAATGAGTGGTCAACCCTGAGAAAGCAGCACGTTGGAGTGGAGCTGAAGGAGAAGCAGATGGATGATGAGGGCCAGTCCTGTGTTGATTCCACAGCCTGTGATCTCTATATTTATTCAGCCCCATGATGGTAGTTAAACAAGGGAGCTAAACAATCACACATATTTATATCTGGTGTATGGTTTTTGAAAACCACCCATTTTTATTTTAAAATGTTTCTATTTAGACAATTTAGATTTGTTTATTTTGACAGCACTGGGGTTCCAATTTAGGACCGCCATGTGCTTGGTTTTCTTCTTGCCAGCTGGTCTCTACCACTTGAGCCATGCCTGCCCAGTTTTTGGCTGGGTACTTGCGATGGAATCTCATTGACTTTTCTGCCCAGGTTTGTTTCAAACTGAGATCCTTGAGAAATTTGGTTTATAGATGTGACATCTAAAGGCTGGTTAATTTGTATGTTCTTTAAGTAAGCTCCCATGTAAAAGTTATAGACCAGTTTTTATTCACTGTATTCATTTGCTTTTGTGTATGTGTGTGTGTGTGGGGGGGTGTGATTTCATGGGGCTTGAACTCAGGGCCTGGGTGTTCTCCCTGAGCTCGTTTGCTCAAGGCTAGTGCTCTGCCACTTTGAGCTATGGCTCTTCGTTTGGTTTTCTGGTGGTTAATTGGAGACAAGAGTCTTGCAGACTTTCTTTCCTGAGCTAGCTTTGAACTGTGATCCTTAGATCTCAGCCTTCTGAGCAGCTAGGGTTACAGGTGTGTGCTACCAGTGCCCAGTCATTCATTTGGTTTTAGTTTATTATTTTGTTCATATCATTCATTTTGCCATTATTGATTTGTAAGGCTTTTTATTGCTACTGTTTTTAACTATACATATATTACAAGTATGGTTTGCCAAGTGTCTGGTGCCTATAAAGCATAGTTTATGCTTGATAAATATTTGCTAACTAAAGGAAAAGAGCAAAGTTTCCTTTGGGGCACATGGTAGAGATTGCCCGTTCTAAATGAAACAGTATTAAGCAATGTGCTACAGCAACAAATGCCCTCCAAATCTTTGTGTCTGACAACATAAATGATGCATTTATCAGTCATTGCAGCACAAGTGGATGCTGGTTCCATGCCATGCTTCTTTCATTCCAGGACCCAATAGAGACCACATCTATTACAGAAACTTTGCTGACTTCTTATAGCATCTGGTCAAGCAAAATGTGTGCCAAGTGTGCTGTAAGCAGTGAGGGAAAGGACAGGAGGGAAATACAGGAAGGAAAGTGTGGGGAGAGGGAGCAAAATATTTATTCTAGACAAATGCATGCAGCCTGTCACAACCAATAGCCAGTCCTTCTTTCTCTCTGTTGTTAATGAACTCCTGTGTTTCTGCTGGGTCTCAAGCTACTCTGTCCAAAGATCCCATTACTCAATCACAATTGGAACTTCAGGCATTATATCTCCACTAAGGTTCCATTGGTGGTAATAGTACCCAAGTAGAACTGCAACCTTCAAAGCAGGTATTTTGTATTCCATCCTCTATTCTCTTTCTATTTTCCTCTTGACTAATTATGATGAATTCCAAGTCACAATTCTTTCCTGTTTGTGTCATCTTTTCTTTCTTTTTTTTTTTTTTTGGCCAGTCCTGGGCTTTGGACTCAGGGCCTGAGCACTGTCCCTGGCTTCTTCCCGCTCAAGGCTAGCACTCTGCCACTTGAGCCACAGCGCCGCTTCTGGCCGTTTTCTGTATATGTGGTGCTGGGGAATCGAACCTAGGGCCTCTTGTATCCGAGGCAGGCACTCTTGCCACTAGGCTATATCCCCAGCCCGTGTCATCTTTTCTTAACCATTATCACAAGAATTTTCCCCCATGCACTACTTTCAAAAGGTTTATAATTTGGGATTTTTATACTTAAACCTCTGATCCATTTTGAATTAATTTTTATATAGGATATGAGTTAGGTTTTAAGATTATTCCTTTGCCCGTGGATATTTACTTGCTCCATTAATGTTGTAATAAATACTCATTCCCTATTGCATTGCTTTAGAGCTTTTGTCAAAACTTGGCTATGAATGCAGGTATTTGTAGATAGGTTCGAAATTATACTTTGTTGACGTTATCTGTTCTGTTAATTTACCTGCATATCTTATGTCGGTATACTTCTGACTTGATTGCATTTGGAGATCATAATTCTGTCACTTATATGAAAAATGATTTTGGCTATTTTGAGTCCTTTGGGTGCTTTCCCAAACCATGACTGCAATTTTCATCCCGTGATTTTGATTTTTAACTTGGTTTGAGCAATTCTTTGCAATTTACTGACACCAATTTTGTATTTTCTTTGTCAAATTAATTCTGTGGTGTTTCATTATTTTTGTAATTCTATAGTGAATGAGACTATCTCCTTCATTATTTTTGGAGTGACCATTGTAAATACCTGGAGCTACTTGTGATGAACAATACAATTGCTTTTTACATATTGAACTCTCAGTTCTGGTAGTGTTGTATGTTTGCTTTAGGGTTTTCTGCACATTGAAGGGAGAGTTTCTTTCTTTCATTCAAATATACATGTTTTTCTCTTGCCCAGTTGACTTGCCTAGGAGCTGTAATACAACGATGCTTTGCAGTAGTATGTGTACACATTCTGGTCTCAGGAGAAGATCCCTTCATCTTTTGTGTTTATCATGTTAGTCACAGATTGAGGACATGTTCTTCTATTCCTAGCTTGACTGCTTCCTTTTAGTCATGGATGCATGCTATATTTTTCTGTTATTCTATTATTTGATACATACGATCAGACATTGTGTTCTTTACTGAGTATTGAATATTTATATATGCTGATTTTCAAACAAGTTATATCAGCCTTTCATCCCAGTGACATTTTGTATAATTCTTTTATATGTTTGAATTGGTCTACTGACATATTGTTGGTATTATTTGTATTTTAAACTTTAACTTTTTATTAAACTTACTTTTATTATCTTTAAAAAGTTGGGCACATGAGTTTTCTCACCGAGTAGCTTGTAATTATCTTCTTTTAAAGGTCTTTCATAGAGCAAAAAATTTAATTTTTTGATGAAATTTACTGAATCCTGTCATAAGTTGATTTTCAGTTTTCTTTCTAATTTTGAGGCCAGAAGTTTGTGTAAACCTCCCCTAAAAGGGTACAATTCTGAAAGCTTTAGTAAATGTGGAAATTAGGAGAGTTTTGAGACAATAGCCACTTGACCTTCTGGCTTCACTTAGTGAAGAGTTGATTCCTCATAACTCATGCCTGAAGATTTAGCCCTGCAGGTAGCAAGGCCGCACCTGTGGTTTGCACACTATAGAAAGTGTTGACTTGTGACTGCTTGCCAGCCCATGTGCTGCTAAGGCACGTTGGCCATGGAGAAAGAGCTGAATCTGACTGTGTTCCCAATCTTCAGACATGGGTAGGCAATAGAGAAACTGGGAGTGCATCAGGGCTTATATTTGGATACACTGGATTTCCCACCTTCCCAATATTAAGGTTATATGAGTGCTTGATTATTTGGTAATTGTAATATTCTATTTTATTATGAGCATATGTATTAGCATATATATTAGTTGTACAGAGGAATTTCGTTGTAATATGTCCATACATGGATTTAACGTATTTTGATTATATTCATTCACTTCCTTCTTTTAGTCTTTCTTATCTCCTCATTTTTTACAATTTGATGAGTTTCACTATGTTATTTTCATACATCCATAAAATGTTCTTCAATCATAGTCACCTCCATTACTCTCTTCTTTTCCTTTTCCCACATCTACTTGGCTTTTGCACCAAAAAAAGCCCCCATTTTATACCTATGCCACTTCTTTTAAGATGTGAATCCTGCATATGAAAGAAAATATGTGGCATTTGTCTTTCTGGGTCTGGTTTATGTCATTTAACCTGATGATCTCCAATGGAACATTCTATGTCTATCCAGAAACATAGAGGGATCTTTCAGTTAATTACATTGAAATGAATGGAACTCTTTATAAGAAAAAAAAATACTTGAAGTCAAATTACACAGTCTTGCTTTGAAGAGATGAAGATATGGTATAGAACACGCATTCCACACCAGACTGGATATAAGTGGAAAGCAGGTCTTGCTTTTGATGAAGGCAAATTTCACATTCAGGACAATGCTGGTTTAGTATTAGGACAGTATTCCATGGGTGGAAGATATCATTTCTGTGAAGTTTTAGAATACCAGATGGTTTGAGTAAGTGTGTAAAGTCAAAACATCTGAAAGTTTTTCTATATGGAATAAAAATAAAGTTACATTCACAAAAACAATGAAACTCATAAACCTTATGGACAATCTTTGCAAATGGACCCTTAAATGCCGACACTGGAAAAGTTAATAATAACTTCCATTTCATTCTGGAGCCTTCTTTTCCTTTTTTTTTTTTTTTTGGCCAGTCCTGGAGCTTGAACTCAGGGCCTGAGCACTGTCCCTGGCTTCTTTTTGCTCAAGGCTAACACTCTGCCACTTGAGCCACAGCGCCACATCTGGCCGTTTACTATATATGTGGTGCTGAGGAATCGAACCTAGGGTTTCAAGTATGTGAGGCAATCACTAGGCCATATTCCTAGCCCCTTTTCCTTTTCTTAAGTTTTTTTTTTAATTTCAAAAGTAATCATTAAAAATTCTAAAAACACAGGAAAATAATAAAGACAACAGTTGTCCTGGGTGGCATACACCTACTGTAATCCAGTTACTTTGGATCAGACATCAGGAAGATCTTGATTGAAACGGCTCAGACAAAAAGTTACTGAGATCCCACCTCAACAAGTAAGCCAGATGTGGTTGTCTCTCACCAGTAGTCCTACAGTTGCCTCTAGCATACTTAGAGGCATCATGAGCAGAAGCTGGATCTGGGAAGACATAAGACCCTACTTGAAAAATAACTGAAGCAAAAAGAGGGGGTGATAAAGGAATGGTTCAAGTGGTAGAGCACCTGCTGAGAAAGCACGAGGTTTGAACTCCACTATACTAAAAGCCAGAAATTCCACTTAATCCTCAAACCCAATGTCACATTATTACCTGTTCCAGTGTATATTATTATATCCTTCCAGCATTTTTGCATAATAACAAGACTTGAGCTAAGGCCATCAAAATGAGTACTGTAGATTTAAATATTTGAGCCAAGACCTGAGTGCCATTTAAGTCATTTTAGTGCTAGAGACTTATTAACAACAGCAAGGAGAACAGGTGAACAATGGATCTCTGATTGAGGGTTCAGAATGAAGGGATAAATTTGGGGTTTGATTGCTTCTGAAGCAGCTATTGACTTATTATATGTACTAGAACTTGAGGACAAGAAGATCTCTTACGTAAGGAATTCCCTCATTTAGAATTTTGGAAAATTAGAGTTCATGCAAAACATAGTTCCATGTCATGTGAGTTTATTAATGGGATAAATAAAAGCAAGTAAGTTTCCTTGCTGTAGAATTTCTCATGTCATTTACTATATGAATCCATAATTTTAAGCTCTGAGACAAAAGGTAGAGTATTTCCTGTGTACCCATTGAAAGTAATGTTTCCAGCCAGGCACCAGTGGCTCATGCCTATGATCCAACCTACTCAGAAGGCAGATCTGAAGATCATGGTTCAAAGCCAGCCTGAGCAGGAAAATCTGTAGGACTTCCTAAATAAGACTACAAAGGTGACTGAGGCAGCTAGCATTCCAAAGTATAGTCATATCACTTTACAGGAGACCTTAGATTCTGATAAATACTTCACTGGTGACTTAATTAACCTATAAACATCATAGAGTATACTAAAACAAACTAAAAAGGCTATGGTATCGTAAGGTGATATAATCGAATGGGACTATCATATTTGTAGTCTGACATTCATTGGCTGAAACCATACTGCTCATACCTTATTACTTGGGGAATGTCTATTCTGATCATAGAGAACAATGTTCTGCTTGGGTTTCTAAAGATGTAGGAAGGGGACTCTAGACATTCTGTAAAGGTAAGTTATGAGGCATAATTGTGGCAGGGTCACCAACATGACTGTCATCTTGGAGCAGGGTACATTCAGGGCTTACCATAAAGAATTCACCTTATCAAGAGGATCATCTGGGTAGGAAAGGATACAAGGTGCATCCTCCCTGAGGAGAATTAGAGAAAGATGAACCAGTTATAAGTTAAAGAGAACTGGAGACCTCAAGTTAACCCAGCCCACCCACTAGAACTCTTTTTTTCACCTAGTCTGGGGTGTCTACAGAAGAAATCAGCTTATTAGGATTCCCAGAAACTAGATACTCATGAGTTGTCTCACTCAATTAGAGGTTGCTATTTTTTTTTATAATGCAAAGTATTGAAAATAGAGTCTCCTTTCTTAGATTTAAATGAAACATGAATTAGGAAATTTACTTTCTCAACTTAGCTGTGATGACTGAATCCATTACACTGCAGAAGACGGTATTTTTTTTCTTTTGCTTATACAAACATCATAACATCGTAGTGCTTAGATGAGGACTAAGGCAAATAGTGTGGAGTTTTTGAATGAGGACAATACTGTGGCAATAAAAAGTTGATGTGTCTCAAGAGGCTTGCAATTGTTCTTTTATGAATATGGGTTGTCTCTAGAGATCTCTAAAGAGCTGGCAAAGGGGCTCAGTTATTGCTATTCAGAGAGAGAAAAACTTTAGGTCTTTGTAAACCATATGATAGAGAAATTGGACACAGAAAGCAGAGTGTATGCTTCATGGATTCTCTGTTACCTTGCATGAAGCCAAGGCTTTGGTCAAGCCATAAATAGCTGAAAATAACTTCAAAGCCTCAAATATTATCTAGATAATGTAACTTGGACAGTTTATTGTTCTTGCATCCCCTCAGTTTCTTATATGAAAAACTGTATCAGTCTCACATACCTAATCTACAGAATTCAAATGAGGTAAATTTTAAATGCACATAAAAATATCCGGTAAATTTTTGAGAGCATATTCATTTCTTAAAAAAAATTCTTAGGCAAGTTAGTGGCAAACCAAGCCTATTTTATCTCCTTTGGTGTTTAAGGCACTGATCAATGCTGGCATTTTCTTCAAACAGACGTGAAAGGCCTTGCTTATCAGTCACTTATATTCCAGGGATGTTATTTAATCTGAGATAGCTGTATGACTTCAGATATACTGTTTAACATTGTTGGCTTGTGTCATGTGCCTTTTGATATAATTCCATCCCATCCTAACACAAACTACATTAGAAATTAAGAGCCCTGGGTCCGGTGCTCAACTCCTTGTGACTCCAGACTAAATTCCTTTAGTCTCAATTTCCTAGTTCATATAATGCCCATAATACTTGTCCAGTCTACTTTGCAGTAATGGAGTCAGGAACAAATCGAGATAAAATGTTTGGAAGTACCATGCTAACTTTGTAGAAAAGCAAGATGTATCTCTCAGCTGATGCAATCAGTGATGGAAGAAGAGATTTCCCAGGTCTCTGCTGTTAGAGCTCACTTTAGGTTAAGATACCTTGTAGGATATTACAATTCTCATCCTATCTCTATCTGCCCATGTTGACTTAAACATGCAGTTTTATTTATTTATTCCTCTGTGACTAAAAAACAAAAATGGTCTCTACTCGAAAGAAATTTAGGAAGTGAAAGGAGCATGACATTTGAATGGGATACTTAGTTTTCTCATAGGTCTCCTCTCCAGGAGTCTATTACAGTCCCTTTCTGCTGGTGTTGTGAGGGATGTAGTCAACATTTGTAAACCTAATTGAATTCCATTGTTTCCAGAGACACACAGTGTATTTGGATAAGCTTGCTGTGGTTTTTATTGTTTGTTTATAAAATCACCTCTTTTATTTCTTTCCTTCAGAGGAAACAAAAGCCCCACTTGACTTCTTTTCCCAAAGAACTTCTTGTCCTACTGGTTCTATTCTTGCTGGTTGTACTTTTGTACTGGTTGTATTTTTCTGGTTGTATTTTTGTACTGGTTGCATGGCAGGTGCCAAGAAGCAAGTGATGCCACAAGAATTTCACTTTGGCGCTTCTGAGGACAAAGGGGTCATTTAAAAATTTTGCAATTCTGGGCAGGCTCAGAGCCTAGTTTGAAACGTGGAGCCTGATTAATTGGGCTGTCACTCCAGTTCTGAGTTCTTGGCCTTTATATTTGCCAGAAGAAAAAAGAATGCAACATTACTACACTTAATTTTCACAACCTTGAGCCAACAGAACGTGACAGAGGTTGAGTATTTCTCAACCATGCATTTCTTTTCACCACAAATTCTAACATTACTGTTTCTTTTCACTTGTTAAATTGAGATAACGTGTTAAACTAAAATTTGAATGCAAGGAACCCTTTTTATACATGTGCTGTGAACACACACAGAGAAATTGATAGGTAGATAAATATACATCTTTGATTAAAAAAGTATTCAAAAGTCCAAATTTGTTTTTTAGTCTCTGGAAATACTTCAGGAGACTTTTTTCCCCATTATATATTTGAGTTTGTCTTTTTTATTTCATAATCAGCAATTAATGATATATTTTTAGTGATGCCATCTACAAAGTGCTGATTCTAGGCAAGGCTTAGTTTAAGATTTTTATGCAGGCTGGGAATGTGGCTTAGTGGTAAGGTGCTTGCCTAGCATGCATGAAGCCATGGGTTCAATTCCCTAGTACCACATAGACAGAAAAAAGCTGTAAATGGCACTGTGGCTCAAGTGGTAGCATGCTAGCCTTGAGCGAAAGGAAGCCAGGGACAATGCTCAGGTCCTGAGTTCAAGCCCAGGACTGGCAAAAAAATGCAACATTTCCTTTAGGAACTCTGTGTAGCCAATATAATGTTGTGATTATCCAGACTTGAGCAGGTTTTCCAAACTAGTTGTGTCTGATCACTAATCTCAATTTTTTTGTACATCCTCTATCTTCTTCTACATGTAAGTTAAAATTTTAGCAGTAACTTGAGGGGATGGCTGGGGTTAGAAGACATGGAGGAGAATAATGGAAGGGGTGACATTCAAGATGCATTATGTTCATAAATCGACATATTAATTTAAGCCCCTCTATGGAACTACTTAAAGACAATAAAAGATAAATTTTCAAACAGGTCAAATGTTTTTAAAGTCAAGGAATTTTAACCTGATCAAAAAACAACCATGAGCACCCACTACAAATCTTGAGTCAGCTCTTTCCAGTCATGAAGCAGGTATTATGCATTTCTAACCTCAAAGGAAGGAATGAGCAACATATTACAGGTTGAACTCTCTATAAAGCTGTTCATTGTTGACGGTTTTTTGAAAAAAGGTCTCAACCCTTGCCTAATCTCAAACTCATGATCTCCCTACCTCTACCACCTGAGTGCTGGGATTACAGACATGTGCCACAACAATCAGCTGTTGTTGACCAATTTTATCAACAGAAATGGAAATCTACATATTCCATATAATTTACATATCCAATGTAATAGGTGCTGAACACAAACTAGCATATTTTATTTTTTAATTTTTTTCTTATTTATTGTCAAAGTCATGTACAGAGAGGTTACAGTTTCATACATTAGGCATTGGATACATTTCTTGTACTGATTGTTACCTCCTCCCTCATTCCCCCCTTCCCCTTCCCCCTTTCCCTCTCCCTCCATGAGTTGTTCAGTTGGTTTACACCAAACAGTTTTACAAGTATTGCTTTTGTAGTCATTTGTCTTTTTATCCTGTGTCTCTGGAGTTAAGCAAGAAAGTAAATGTGTTACACGTTAGATATAAAGTGATAAGAGAGTTGGAATTGTAGCTCAGAGGGTAGAGCAAGTGCTTAGCTCTATTCCAATCTCTAACATTTCAAAGACAGACACAAGGAAGGAGAGAGAAGAAGAGAGAGAAAGAAGAGGGAGAAAGAAAGAACACAGATACAAATGTTATCTAAATATGTGAAGTGTAATGGCAAAAGACATTTATATAAAATAGAAAAGAATACAACCAAAATAAGTTTATTATTATTAAAATATTTATTGGTGTTCAAGCTCAACTTTATAAAATAGATTTAGAAATAGGAAAGGAAGAGATAATTGAAAATGGAAGCTTTCAGAAAGCTGCATTGGTAGAGTTTTTTTTTTTATTTTAACAATATTGGTGTTTGAACTCAGGACCTTGTGCTTGCTAGGCAAGCACTCTGCAACTGATCCACCCTCTCTTCCATTTTTTGCTCTGATTATTTTAAGATAAGGTCTTGCTTTTTGCCTGGATACCTTCCTGGACCATGATCCTCCTTTTCTTACTTTTCTCACAGTAGCTGGGATGACAAGTGTGCAGTACCATGCCTAGCTCCTTTCATTAATATGGAGTCTCAATAATATTTTGCCCTGGCTGCCTTAGAATCATTATTCTCCTGATGTCAGTCTCCTTAGTTTCTGGGATTCAATGTGAGAGCCACTTGCATTCTGCTAGAAATACAGATTCTATACGTAAGCTTTACAAGAATAGAAAATGGAAGGAGGTACACATTTAAATGACCAATTATTTTTGCCTTCAAATAGGGCTTAAATTTAGGGGTTCTGAACTCAGCTTGCTTGCTCACTAGTATTCTACCATTTGAACCATATCACATCCCGCTTTCTACAGGTTAATTGGAGATGGAGTCTTACAAACTTTCTTCCCTGGGCCTGTGTCAAACTGTAATCCTCTGGCTCTCAGTCTCTTGAGTAGCTCAGATTACAAGTCTGAGCCACTAATGCCCTACTTCAAGTTCTTATATTTAAAAATATTGTTTCTGTAACATTTTACCTTAATATAGGAAAGTGAAAATAATATTAGTATCAAGTCTGCATAGTAACATTTTGGGATAATTTAATGCCACTCACAACTCTTCATTAAATAGATTCTACCCAATATGACAATAAATAAACATATACTTATCATTCCCCCATTCTCAATACGGTGCCAAGAATCATGACTGATGAGGGAAAAAAAAGATAGAACCTAGAGATTTTCTCTATTCACAAAATCAGCAGCTTGGTCTTTTAACTATTCCCAAGTTTCACTTTTATATTGTAGCTAGTGCTGATAGAAAAGGAAAGAGCCAAAATCAGTCCTAGGGGAAAAGCCCCTTTCTTTAGCTACCATTCCTTTTCTGTCAAGTGGTGTCAGCCTTTCCACATGCAAAGGCCTACTTACATAACTCTGATAGAGAGAGGGTGGCAGCCCATATCCTCCCAGCTCTTCCCCAAGGGAGTTTGATTCCAGGATTACCAGCATTCTGGGAGGGAGTAGTGCAGCTCAGCCCAAATTAAACTAATGCTGGGAGTGACAAGTAAATGAGTGCAGGGCTCCTCGGGTCTGTCTGCCCTTTCAGAAAGTAATCAGGTCAAATTATCTATGAGAAGAAACTAGTCTCATGGCTGAGAAGGCATGCAAATGAAAACCAGATTCAAATTCAGACGGAGACTACCTTGAGATGCCAGTAGCTTTGGGGGCAGAGGGAAGAAGAAAAGAGAAGAGAAGTAAAGAGAAGAGATATTTTCTCACCATCCTCAATCCCTGCTTATTTTTAAACAGTTTGCTTTATCGCTTGGTTATTTCTCCTTTTCTTTCTGTGTGTTTGTTTCCTTCTGTAGATCTTTCAAAGTACATGGAGAACAGCAAGGTCATGAAGAGCAGATGCAGATGGTCATAGGAAAGATTACAGAGAACAGAGTGGTGTGAGTGTCCCTAAGCCTTGGATACTGTTGAGCAAGAACAATGGGATAAACTGCCTTTGGTGAAATTGTTGTTCATTTATGGGTCTCTGTTGTTCACTTATTGCCCATGGAA